>NC_071621.1:3171920-3824420 GCF_014839835.1 Dryobates pubescens
TATTGGTCCAACTACTGATGACACGCGAGGTTTGTTGACGCAGGTGCATGTCCTGTTTTCCCAAGATAACTTTCTATGTTTATAGCTACCAGTGCCTTGTTTTCGTTACATGCTGCAGGCACAGCACTGTTTGGTACACTGCTAGCTGGCTCTGCAGTTATGCTGAGCATGGCCTACTACCATGTCAGGCTGTAGGCCTGCACTGCCAGATTGCTCACACTGCTCGTTGCTGGCATTGCCACACAAGACTAAACAACCCCATTTCTCTCTTTCTTCACAGGAGAGATGTTCAAATCCTGCAGTCATCCCTGTAGCTTTCAGTTGGACTCTCTCCAGAAGATCTGTCTTTCTTGAACTGGGGAGCCCAAAACTGGACACAGTATTCCAGGTGTGGTCTTACCAGGGCAGAGTAGAGGGGGAGGAGAACCTCCCTAGAACCACTGGACCTACTTTTCTTAATTCACCACAGGATGTTGTTTTTCCTCTTGGCCACAGGGCACATTGCTCTCTCAGTGGATAACTTGCTGTCTACTAGGATTCCCAGGCCTTTCTCTATGAGGCTGCTTTCCAGCAGGATAACCCCTAGTCTGTACTGGTACCTGGTGTTATTTCTCCCCAGGTGCAGAACTCTGTGCTTGTCCCTGTTGAACTTATTGAAGTTTTCCTTCACCTGGCTCTTCAGCCTGTCCAGATCTCATTGAATGGCAGCACAGACTTCCAGTGTGTCAGCCAACCTTCTCCCCCACCAGGTTTGTATCATCAGCAAACTTGCTGAGGGTATACTCTATCCCTTAATCAAGGTCACTGATGAAGATTTTGAACAAAACTGGAGCCAGTACTGATTCCTGAGGAACACCACTGGCTGCAAGCTTCTCTCCAAACTCTGTTGTTAAGCCAGTTACCGATCCACCTCATTGTGCAATCATCTAACCCACTTTTATTGAGTTTGCCTATGAGGATATTATGGAAGACAGTGTCTGAGATTCCTGAGGGCTGGTTTTAGCAGTAGAGACTGAGGAAAAGGAGGCCTTCGGTAGTTCCACCATCTCTACATCATCTGTCACAGCGTCTCCCACCTCATTTAATAGTGGACCCACTCTTTCCCTAGTGTTCCTTTTACTATTGATGCATTTAAAGCAGCCCTTCTTGAATGTGAGCTAGCAGTGTATCCACATAACCAAGAAGGCCAATAGCATCCTGGCCTGTATCAGGAATACTGTGGCCATCAGGACTAGCACAGTGATTGTCCCTGTGTACTCAGGGCTGGTGAGGCTGCACCTTGAGTAGTGCAGAAATTACATTGATCTGCTGGAGTGTGTCCAGAGAAGGACATTTAATCTGGTGAAAGATTTAGATCACAAGTCTTATGATGAGCAGCTGAGGGAACTGGAGCTGTTTAGCTTGGGGAAAAGGCAACTAAGAGCACAACTTACCACTCTTTACAACTGCCTGGCAGGAGGTTATAGTGGGGTGGGTATTAGTCACTTTTCCCAAGTAACATGTGACAGAACAACAGGAAACAGACTCAAGTTGTGTCACAGGAGGATTAGATTGGATATTAGAAAAAAATTTTTTTTTCAAAAAATGATTGCCTAGCATTGGAAAAGTCTGCCCAGGTGTCCTGGGTTAACACAGCCCACTCTCATAAACACACCCCCTTCCCTCATCTCCACACAGATAAGAAGGAAAATGACACAAAACAACCCTCTGAGTTGAGATAAAGAGGTGATATACAGATTTTTACTGGAAACAGGTGTTTTGAAAAAGACTATACTTGAAAAAGGGTAGGAAAAAATGATGATCATATTTATGTGAAATAATAGCTGGAGGGCAAAATGACAAAAGCTGCAGATAGGAAGGCCTATCCATGAGGAAGGACATTCCAACTAAACACTGAAAAAAATCCATACTACTATTGTGAGGGTGGTCAAACACTGATACATGATGCTTATTTTCCAACATGAAGGAGCCAAGATCCTCTTTGTATTTCAGGCAGAAAAAAATTATTTAACAGTTATCTCACCACACTTATCCAACCAAAAATTTATCAGAGCAGTAGAAGAATCAGTGGGCTGTTTGTCATGTCTCACTTTGGTGAGAGAGAGGATTCACCTGTAACAGAAGCCTGGTACAGGAGAGTGGTAGCAGCCAGCTGTGTACGAGAAAAATTTCCTAGTATTCTCCTCTGGAAATGAAAGCAACCTGGGCTTTTTTCCTTTTTATTTTTCTGTTTGTTTGATAGTGTTGATTTTTGTTTAAATCTCTAAGAAGCATCAAAACCAAGATGTGTAATGAGTTGATACTGTATATATGTCAGTTAGGTCTTCAGGATTTTCCTCCCCTTTCAGAAGAGCTCAAATCAACACTAAGAATGCAACACAGAACCAGATATACAGTTAGAAGAGAACTGATCCACACAAAAAGTCTGGACAGTCAGGAGACCTTGAAGGATCAGTCTGCATCATTGTCAATTGAATATCTTTTTGATCTTACTACTCTTTTTCTAAGGAACAAAAACAAATTTAGAAAACACTACATGTTTTTCTGCTGTTTATAAAATTGTGGAATTTTAAAAACTTCATTACAGTATCACAGTATAACCAAGGTTGGAAGAGACCCCAAGGATCATCAAGTCCAACCTGTCCCAACAGACCCCACAACTAGACCATGGCACCAAGTGCCACATTCAATCTCCCCTTGAACACCTCCAGGGACGGTGACTCCACCACCTCCCTGGGCAGCACATCCCAGTGACGAATGACTCGCTCAGTGAAGAACTTTCTCCTCACCTCGAGTCTAAACCTCCCCTGGCACAGCTTGAGACTGTGTCCCCTTGTTCTGGTGCTGGTTGCCTGGGAGAAGAGACCAACCCCCAGCTGGCCACAACCACCTTTCAGGTAGTTATAGAGGGCAATGAGGTCACCTCTGATCCTTCTCTTCTCCAGGCTAAGCAACCCCAGTTCCCTCAGCCTCTCCTCACAGGGCTGTGCTCAAGGCCTCTCCCCAATCTTGTTGCCCTTCTCTGGACACCTTCAAGTGTCTCGATGTCCTTCTTAAACTGAGGGGCCCAGAACTGGACACAGGACTCAAGGTATGGCCTAACCAATGCAGAGTCCAGGGGCACAATGCTTCAAGGACACCTGGGTATTCGTGAGCTTAAGATTTAGGAAGCTTCTGTTCTATTGGGCTTGTCCCTGAACTGGAATTACTGAGTGATGGGGTACATTAGGATGACCTCAGGCTCTCTGGGTTAGCTGCACATGACATTTTGGGTTTTGTGGCTTTCTATATTTATAGAGTCAGGAAAAATTATTCAGCTAAGCAGAATGTTATTACTAAGTGTCTGAATGAGGTCCTCAATTATTCATATTCAGTTTAGCTGACTGGAAGCTTTATTTAGCATATTCATTTTTGGAGGTGAGATGGCTGTATTTGAAGGAGCCTTTTGTGTGTGTCTACCTACATGGTTTCTTGAAGACAAATGAAAAGAATTAGTGGCACAAAATGCCCATTGGTGTTGACAGATGTGAACATTAAGCAAGGAGCAATTCTCTTAATAATTAAGATATTAAATAAAAATGAGAAAACAAAACAAAGCAAAACAAAACAAACAATATAAAAAGGAAATTAAGTAAATTTTCATTCTAATGATTAGGCCTGATTAAAACCATCAGACTTCATTATAGTTATGCAGGCCAGGGTTACAGTTTATCTATTCAGAGATACTGGCTGTGTGACACAATTCTTCACTGCTGTGGCTGTTTGACGCTGTGCCTTTAAGAAAGGGGCACACTGGCTAAATGTTTGTAAAATATTTTGGTATTCTAAACGAATTTCATTGGCCAAGGATTGTGGGAGGTGAGATTGTTAGACCCAGGGTAGCTGGGAACTTTCTCTCAGTCTTCCTTCCTTCGCTGTCCCTCTCGGCTGGATCTGCTTCTGGGATTCTGGCCAACTAAGATAAGATACTAACTCCTGTGCCAGGCCTTTCTTCCTTTCCTGCCCTGTTAACCGTCCACATCTCTTTTCTACCTCTTTTGGGGGAGAAGGGAGGTAGGGGGGTGAAGGGGGCACAGGGGGAAGCCCCCTCTGTGGTGGGTCTGGTTTCTGGTTGAGTTCATTGGCCGTATATTCCTGTATATATTGTAAAATACCTGTATTTGTTGTGGTACATAGAATCTGTTTCCTTGTAAAATATAATCTCATTTCTCCGACTGGGTTTAGCCGTGGTCTCTTTCTCAGTGGGGGAGGGAAAGCAGAGCCTTTCCTTTCAAACCACCACAACTGCATAGATGGAAACAAAAATTCTGTAGAGAAAATCCACTCTCTCTGGAAAAATTTAACACTCAAATCTCTTTTGGCACAAGTGATCTTTGCTTGCCAGAACTGAAGATATGTAAATAATGCACCTATAGATATACACATATGCACATATATAAAAACATAAATAGAAATAGAACTGTATTTATTAATACAGTTGGGGGTTTTGTTTGTTTGTTTGTTTATTAAACACTGGCGATGGAAAAGAATCACATATTGACTGGATTGTTATTTGTACAGGAAACTATGACTTCTATAGAATTATACCTGCATTTTCATTATTTCTAAATTGGTCACCTGGTCTCAGTAGAAAGAGGATGAATTTTAAATCTCCATCTTGAGGCTTGCTACTTTCAATTTTGTGAGAGAAAAGAGAGATTTGCAAAGTCTGTCTATGACAATGTTTTACTTTTTGCTCATCGAAGGCTAACTGACCTCAGGGCCAACACTGGGTTGTGTATAGCTTTGGTAGTTGTCCAAAACCTGGGTCAGGGGCACATGTTTTTAAGGGGAAGCTGACATCTACTTAAGGAAATTGTTTAGTGTAGGTCTTGCATGTGACTGATATGAATACATCCCAGAGATTAATGAAGACCTGAATAAAGTCTACTTTATATTCATTCTCCTGGACAAGATCAAACAAGTAATCTGTTTGAAGCTACATATAGTGAGATCTTGTGAAAAATTCCAGTATTCCTCAGTCATGCATATTATAGTAAGTAATTAGTAGACAGCAACCATAGCAAATCTCATTTATACATAACCAGCCATTTCAAGTTAATTTTGAGTTTTTTTAACACTTGGTAGAGTTTTTCTTTCAATAGTGCTTCATGTTTCCTAAATCCAGCCCTGAATTCTTATGACTGTCAAATGCCTTAGAGAGGCTTTATAGAGAAACATGGTAAGCTTTGCTCTTTATTAGCTTCAAAGAAACAGTGTGTGTGACTGCATGTAGCCTTGGTGCATGGCTTTCTACATAGTTGCAGTGTAAAGAATTTGTATCTGTTTGTTTTAATGGACAAATCTGTTTGGTTTTGATCTACAAGTTAAAAAAACATTTTAAAGTTGAATTCAGATGCAAGATACATTTTAAAGCAGCCATGATGGGTTGACTCTTGCTGGGCACAATGTGCCCACCAAAGCCACTCTCATTAGAAAATAGGAGAGAAAATATGACAAAAGGTTTGTGGGTCAAGATAAAGAAAGGAAGAGATAACTCACCAATTAACATTATGAGCAAAACAGACCTGACTTGGGCAAAATTAATTTAATTTATTACCAATAAAATAAGAATGGAATAATGAGAAATTAAACCAAATCTTAAAACAAGTTTTCCCCACCTCTCCCTTCTTTCTGGGTTCAACTTTGTTTCTGATTTCTTTGCCTCCTCCCACCAAGTAGAACAGGGGGACAGGAAATGGGGATTGCTGTCAGTTCATCACACATTGGTTTTGCCCCCATTATGAAAAGCTTGCATATACACCAAATACAGTGATCATATGTGACAAGTTTATGCAATTTAACAGCAGATTTCATTGTTTATAACTGCTTTTGAGAAACATGATAGCTGCCATGATGATAAATCTTAGAATTTAGCTCTTCTATTGTTAACCTTGATAAATCTTTGCAACTATAATTTTAAAGATGCCTGCTTTTTTTTTTTTTTTTTTTTTTTTTTCCCCTACAGTATTTTAAAAATATCTCATCTAAGAGATCATTTTCCTGTGGTCTATTAAAAATCTCTTGAAGACATCTGCTAAGGGACATTATTTAATATCAAGGGAAAATTTTTATTTCTCCTATAAATTTTAAACAAAAGTGGAATATTTTATATCACATTCGCCCAGTTGGTTTTCTTCCATATATTTAGATTCTGCTAATAAGACAATAAATTTATTTTCCTGAGATCCTTCCTCAGTTAGAGCTGGCAGTGAGAACATTGTAGAAGAAATGTCTTTTCCTCTCTCCACAGTTCAAGCAGGGCCTCATCTTTCACCAGATTAACTCATGGACTCAGTCCAGGCTTGGTTTGAGGGCTCTGAAAGATCTGTCATCTTTCATAATTTCACTCTGTTATACAATAGAATTTCCAGTGAACATCCAAAAAGACTCCATAATTCTTCAATTTCCTTTTAGATACTAATTGATTAGTTTAAAAAAAAAGGTTTTTTTTTTAGTTATGTAATTAAAGAAGGGATTAGTGCAGATATAGGAATAAAGGGGACTCAGATCATCTTTAAAATAATTAAAGAAAAACTTCAGGGTCCATACAGCACTGCCCAGTGAAACACCTGTGTATTGGGTTTGGCTGAGCTGGAGTTAATTCTCACAGCATCTTTCTAGTGCTGTGTTTTGCAGTAGTAGTTGATAACATAGCAGTGTTTTGGCTACTGTTGAATAAGTATCCAGACTCTGTCCTTTCAACATTTCCCTGCCCCAAGAGTATATTGAGGGGTGGGCAAGATCCTGGGAGGGGACATGGCTGAGCCATCTGACCCAGACTGGCCAAAGAGGTATTCCATACCATATGACGTCAGCTCATATACAGGAATGAAGTGAAAGAAAGAAGTGGGGGATTCATCCATGGTGTCTATCCTCTGAAGTAACCACCAAGCTTAGAGAGCCCTGCTTCCCAAGACTGACCATTGTCTTGCTGATGGGAAGTAGAGACTAACATATCTCTCTCTGCTTTTTGCTTCCACATGGTCTACTGCTGCTTGCTTATTATTGTTATTAAAATTACTCCTATCCTATTACTGGCTTTTGTTGTATTTTTTTTCCCTCTCCCCCTGTCCGTTTAAGAGGGGGAGCGATAGAGCAGCTTTGGTGGGTATCTGGCCTCCAGGCCAGGGCCAAATCACCACAACCTGAAGACCTGTAAAACTGTGTCAGTTACTGGACTTTGACACTTCTGAAATACCCAGATAACTCTAATTAAAAGTTCCAGAGTTGTGTTCAACAGTGGATAGGTAGTCACCAAAGTAATTGAATCATCTCTAGATTTATAGGAGTGGGAATATCAGGAAGGAAAATGAAGGTTATCTTTAAGAAGACAGTTGAATTCTGCCTTGACATATTGGATGATATCTTGACATCTAATATGAAGTTTGTTTTAGATGATAAGCAATTAATTTACACCAGACTTTTTACAGATAGCCATTAATTGCATTTTTCTCACATTTTGGGTGTCTATGTTGAGGCTGAAAAGCCTGATTTCTAGACGTGCTGAAAGTTCACATTTGTAGCACAGAGAAAGCAAGCTGCTTTGGAATATGTAAGGGGAAGTACAGTCATAAATCCTATGGGAAATTAGCTGCTGGTAGTCTTTTTTGAATACTTAGAATTAATAGAAATATTTGTCAGGAATCACTCTATGCATTAGTTTTTCACCTATACAATTAGAATGTTAGTTTCGCTTTATTTCACAGGATTCAAATGTTCATTTCAGAAGAGCAGGAATTAAGAAAACACTTAAAGAATATACTAGGAGTGTACAAACCCCCAATTTTACATTTTCAGATAACAGAAATCTCACAGAAATATTTATTTATAAGCCAATTTTCACTAACAATTTTTTGCTATTTCAGTTATTTCTCCACATGCATGTGTAGCAAACATCAGTATCTTTTGAATGTTTGCTGAGAGAGGAACAAATATAGTGAATATATAACAAATTGTTCAACGAGTCCTCAGAGGAAGGGGTTTTGGGAGGTTCACCTTTGTGCTCTCACAGGGAGACATCAAATAATAATAATAATATTTTTTTAAAAAAGTAAAAAAATACAACAAATAAACCATCCAACCAAAAAGAAAACCACAAACAAACAAACAAACACAGAAACAAAATGCTGAGTGTGCCTTTGGTCAGTTCTCCCTCCAGGAGAGAGAGAGACTTATTTGATTACTGCACACCTCAAGGTATCCTGTCTGTGATGCCAATTAAATGTTGTAACCTAATCTCAGAGGAAGGGTTCACAGGAGATTCTTTAGAAACACCTAAGGAGTGAGGCAAAATGACACTAAAATGGCTAGAATGATCGATTACAAATTAGTGCAGCTCACTTTGATCATACAGTGGTTCTTAAGTCACCGAGTCAATCAACTAGTATGTGCCAGAGAGAGAGAAAACTTGAGAGACTGAGAGAGAAGGAGAGAAAATTGAGATAAAATCAGAGCTAAGAGGATCCAAGTATCACCACTGCAGGTTCCAGACATTCCACATGGTTGATGTCTTCTTGGTGGTGGGTTCACACAAACAGTTTGTGGTGCTTCCTTTTACTCCTGAATTCCCCTTCATTCCCTGCCTGTCAGTGGTTGATAAACGCGCTCTCAAATGAAGGTGGATCATGCACTGCTCTCAAGATGGTGCAGGTGCATTGGGCATGGTTGTGGTTGCAAAACATCAAGCACCCTAGTATTCTGGGTGACTATTGCTTCATCTTTTTTTGCATGAGCTCCACTATGAGGCAACAGCCTGAGTTGGCACAGGTGAGGTGCAGCCTCCCAAGGATTGCTGAACTGGAACATACTGTTCCAGGAGCACACTGCAGTGGATGCTTGAATATGAAGAAAGGGGAACAGAGAAGCAGTCTGTTTGAGACAGACTTCTGTGATAGAAGACAAACAGTTTGCACAGAACAAACTTCTGTGGGGATGTAGACCCCACAGAAATTAAAGTGGGTTTATAGATAAGAAATAGAGCTGCTTATAAAGCACAAAAAATTGGTAGTGTTCAATAATTATTTTATATAGATTTCATATAATGGAGTTGTAAATTCTATACCCAGGTATTTAAGGTGTGGAAAAAGTCCATAGGGTTAAACACAGGACACAAAGGAAGCTTTCCATGAAGTGTGGATTACTTTTGGGTTTTAAAGCAACTAAATTGCTCACTCCATATGATAGCTTTGGGGAGCAGTATTATCCTGGTATATCTAAGATTGCAAAGTAAGAGAAGTAGTTCCTTTATTCCTTGTGCCTTGCAAGAATAAATAGACACTGGAACAATTAATATATTACACTGTCATATAAAACTAGGTTAACCTGATAAGGAGATCATAATTCAGGAGCAAAGGGATTGTATTTAGTTACTTTCCTAGAAAATTCAATGAACTTCTTGCAGGTGTTTACTTTTAAGCTAACTAGATCAAATCATTTCTGTAAACTAAAAATAGATCTCTGCAGGGTAGACTTCAGATTCCCAAGTTCTAAATCCAATTCTAGTTTTGTGCTGAAAGACACAATTAGAATTCCTGTGCAGTAAAACACTTCCCAGTAGAGAATCAGCCTCCATTTATTTTAGTCACAAAAACATAAATAAATAATGAGGTCCTGTATTTGCATATGTTTGTAGATATTCAATTTGACTTTTAGATACCTTGGCTGAGATGTTCAATATTAATATCTATCAAATCAAAGATTAAGTTTTGAGTTGCAGAAAATACTGTTTTATGGAAAGCAATTCTTCAAAGTGTTTTATAAACAAGGTGTCAAATAAACTTGCAGATCATGTAATATCCTGAATTTATTTACTTTCCAATTCTGAAAGAACATATTTTTTTCACACTCAAATAGAATAGCCTATAGTTTATTATGGCAGAAGATGTGCTTGCACATGTTGTGAAATAAGTAGGGTCCATTCCTTTTTTTTTCCTTTTTTTTTTTTTTTAAAGAAACTACCATTCCATATTTTCCACTAGCAATTGATGGCTAGATAGAGTCAACTTTCTCAGCTCCTTTAGTCTGCAAAGAAATTATGTTCTGAGGCCTAAAGATTCTGCAAAAAGCAGCATGAGAGACTGCTGTTTCCTACTATAGATCCTTTAGGGAAAATTAAGATCAAACAATCAAATATATTCCTAATGCCCAGATAAAGATATTTCAGAATATATTTTTTTTTCCTTTCTTTTTTTCCTTTTTTTTTTTCTTTTCCCTGGTGAAGAGATAGGGCTGTATCTGAAGAAAAGTAATGCATTCCTTTGCTATTCAATGAACAATCAACAGAATTATATGTCAAATAATTCAGAAAGCACATTAATAGTTTATTTTTCTTCAATGAATATGTTGTGTGCTTCAGAGCCTGTCTTTCTTGAAAGCAATGTTGAGTAAATTTGTATTTAACTTAAGAGGTTACTAAGGTTGTAAAGAGAAGTGCTGATACACTTCCCTGAGTAGATCCTGATATTATTCTTTTTCAAAGTACATTCTGCATTATTTTAATTTTTAGCTTTTTTTCTTTCCCTTCCTCGTCCCCAATAGATACAAAAGAACATACATCAGTAAGACTACATACTTACAGAAAAGAAGATTCATGGGGTTTGCATTTTCCTATCTCAATTTCATGTCCTTGAATACCTTGGAAAATGATTTGATGAATATACTTAAACGCCTAACTCTTCACTAGGCCTGTCAGTTCTTGAAAAAAAGCATCTACAGTGTGTAAACTGGTGTGACTAGAGAGATTTTCCAATTCACCTTGGATATGTCCTCTTATGTTGATAGTTACATGAATAGCCAACTTTTTTTACTGCTTTTATGTGGATGATATATGACTTACATAAAAAACTGTGCCAGATATGTATCTTGTATCTGCTATGAATGAAATATAAGGCAAATCTTCAAGATGTTGACTGTTGTTTTTTTTCAGTTGAACTCCCATAAAACTGTTTTACTGACAACTGAAGGCACAGTCACACTCTAAAGACAGAAACAGAAGTTTTGTTTAATTTTTCTTTTATCATATTTCAGATTGTATGAGTGCTTAAATGTTGAAGTGTTAATGGAGAATTATATTTGGAAATAAACCAGCAGCAGTTATTATATTTTTTTTAAATATAAAAAATTAGACTGGCTTTCAAGTATATTACCAGGATGTGATAATGATAATCATCCATACCATCAAAATTTGATTTTGGGAGTCAGAAGTATGCTTTTGTTCAAAATGTTATTAGTCTGAATAAAATACAATTCAATATACTCCTATTCCATCTTTCAAATAAAGTACTGTTTCATTTAAAATTTCAGAGGACTAAGGTACTTCAGGTGTGAAAAATTGTTAAATGCTAGCATCTCCAGAAAATTCTTGGCAATTCATTTGCAAAGTTATCATGTAAGACATTTTTTAAGACAAACCCCTCAAAATTTTTTTACAGTGTCAAGCCTAGCTCAGTAGTAGTTCGATGTGGTAGCCTAGAGTTATTTACACTGGGAAAAACTGCATTAGGAAAGCAATTAGATGAAGTCAATTGTCATGAGAAGCATCAGCATACCTTGTGAACTGACACCTATGTGAAGGCTTTTTAAAGATGAACAATGAGTAGGGTACCATATTCTTCAGAACCTGCCCACTGTGTAGTCAGTTGAAGAATAATGTTCTCTACATCAACAAAAACCAATGAATGAAGTGATAAACACATTGCAAAAGGAATTTGCTGTGGAGGATTTTCCTGAAGAAGGAAAAATGATAGATATTTCACAAAGTACTGCACCACTGATCGATTTTAACTGTAAGTTGTTAAGTGTGGCAGGACTGAGTGGCATAGTGAAAGCTTAAGATAAGCAGAGTATCAGACTTTTGCTACTGTTCACCAGGTTAAGATAACCTTTTAACATCTTCATTGGCAACGTGGATAGTGGCATTGAGCGCACCTTCAGCAAGTTCAACAATGACACCAAGCTGTGTGGTACAGCAGGCACACTAGAGGGAAGGGATCCACCCAGAGGGACATTGACATGCTGGAGAGGTGGGTCCATCACAGCCTCATGAGGTTCAACAAGACCAAGTGCAAGGTCCTGTCAAGGAAATCACAAACACTGATATAGGCTGAACAGTGACTGGCTTGAGAGCAGCCCTGAAGAAAAGGACTTGGGGGTACTGGTTGGTGAGAAGCTAAATATAAGCCACTAGTGCACACTTGCAGCAGGCCAGAAAGTCAATTGTATCCTGGGCTGCATCAAAAGAAGCATAGCCAGCAGATTGAGGAAGGTGATTCTTCCCCTCTACTCCACTCAGGTGAGACTCCACAAGCCCTATGAGGAGAGGCTGAGGGAGCTGGGGTTGCTTAACCTGGAGAAGAGGAGACTCAGGGGAGCCCTTATTGATGTCTACAACTCCCTGAAGGGAAGTTGTAGCCAGATGGGGGTTGGTCTCTTCTCCCAGGCAACCAGCACCAGAACAAGAGGACACCATTTCAAGCTGTGCCATGGGAGGTTCAGGATGGATGCTAGGAAGAAGTTCCTCATAGAAAGAGTTATTGGCCATTGGAATGGGCTGCCCATGGAGGTAGTGGAGTCACCATCCCTGGAAATGTTCAGGAAGAGACTGGATGGGGTGCTTGGTGCCATGATTTATTTGATTAGATAGTGTTGGATGATAGGTTGGACTCGATGATCTCAAAAGTATTTTCCAACCTGGCTAATTCAGTTCTGGAGCCCCTGTTGCACGAAAGATATGGATATGCTGGAATCTGTTCAAAGATGGACCATTAGGATGATCAGAGGGCTGGAGCATCTCTTCTATGGAGACAGACTAAGAGAGTGAGGGCTATTCAGGCTGGAGAAGTAAAGGCTCTGAGGAGATGCTGCTGTGGCCTTCCAGTATCTTAATAGGGCATACACGAAAGCTGGTGAGAGACTATTTAGGAGGTTGGGTAGTGATAGGATTAGGAGATATGGAGCAAAACTAGTGGTTAGATTCAGATTGCATGTTAGGAAGAAGTTCTTCACCATGAGGGTGGTGAGGCACCAGAGCAGGTTGCCCAGGGAGGTGGTAGAAGCCCCAGCACTGGAGGTTTTTAAGCCCAGACTGTATGTGGCTCTGAGCAACCTGATCAAGTGTGAGGTGTCTCTGTCCATTACAGGGGTGTTGGAACTAGATGATCCTTGAGCTCCCTTCCAACCCTGACAATTCTATGATTCTATGATCATAAATTATGAGTAATACAATTTATGTTCTCAGAAATAAGGCATACAATCAGTGAATCATAGAATCACTAGGGCTGAAAAAGACATTTAAGATGCTCAAGCCCAACTGTAATCCAACTACAACAATCACTACAGTATATCCTGAAGTGCCACATCTGTACCCAGCTTGAATACATCCACCACCTCTTTGGGCAGCTTGTTTCAATGCCTCACCACTCTCCTAATGTCTAATCTAAACTTCTCCTGGCACAACTTAAACCCTTTTCCTCTAGTCCTATTGCTAGTTACTTGGGAGACAAGACCAACATCAGCCTCACTATAACTTCCTTGCAGGTAGCCATAAACAACAATAAGATCTCCCCTTAGCCTTCTCTTTTCCAGACTTAACAACCCCACTACCTCATCCACTCCTCATATGACAAGTAATCCAAACCCCTCACCAGGTTTGTTGCTCTTCTCTGGACATGGTCCAAGACCTCAACGTGTTCCTGTGACAGAAACAGGTTAATTTGTGTCTGATCAGAAGTACCCAGCTGGCTAATAAGAAAGGCTGAAGCTATGAAAAACAAGAGTCTGCAAGTTCCTGCTTTTATATACAAAGTAGGGCTAGGAGTTTGTTATTGCACTTGGAGACTGTGGGTGCTCTTCTGAAAGCCTTGTAGAAGGCAAACAGACCTGGAGAAAGATGAAGGAGGAGGAAGGCAATCACTGGTTGTTGCTATGTTTTGTGAGGAAGCAGTTGATACCAAAAAACATCCAAGTAACTGCCTAGAATTGGGTCAGATTCTGATCTTCATGAGAAGGTCAATGATGAGGCTTTTTGTAACATGCAAGGATAGTCACACACACTAGCACAGACTTCAGTTTTATTTACATGGACTTTGTCAAAATCAATTTGGAGCTGTTAGCAGTGAAAATTTATAGATCTCAGATGCTTACGCTTCAAAGCTCTAGCAATGCCCCATGTTATTTCTAATTTTATAAATTATTGAAAATATTCATATAGTTTCTTGAATTAAAACTTCTGCTTGCTTCTTCAGTGCACATTAAAATACCTAGAGTAAAATATGTCAACTTCACATTTTTCTTTTTTTTTATAAACTGAATGAACAATTATCTTTGAATCTGTTTTTATTCCTGTTATGGGTTGAGGCAGACCCCTTCCCACCACAGGCAAAAATAACGGATTGCAAAAAGTTGTGGAAAGTTTAAATGGAAAGCGGTGAATGTTTACAGAGAGCCAGAAGTGCAGTGACAAAAGAAGTCCCAAAACCAGACCCCGAAACATCCCATCCCCACCTGAGGGTACACCCAAGACCCCCAGGGCGCCTTCTTCCCACCCCCCACCACTCCACTGCTAGGCTAGTCTCAGCTGGCCAGATCTGAGACGGCCGGGGCCAGGCCCAAGGCCAGGAGACATCTCCCCCAAGTTACTGGGTGGCGACGAGGGAAGAAAGAGAAAGTGCCAGACCCTGCGCTGAGATCTTACAGTGGCACAGGGTATTATGGCATGAAATACCTGGCTTCCTGTGTCCACCCACTGGGCTGGACTTCTGGACACAGGAAGCACCCCTCGTATGAACACAGCAGAGGGCACCCAGCCCAAACTGCTACAATTCGTTTCCAATACATATATTCCTTAGAAATACATATATTTCTTCTGATGATATTGCACCACTGTAATGGAAAGTTTAAGAGAGGTCATTTGTTAGTTTTGTGGGGGTTTTTTGTTAGTCTTTATTTTTTATAATCTTTTCTGTTTTATCTTTCACAAAATTAACATAAAGACAGTATCAATTTAATCTTCCAAGTTCTTTAGCTTCAGATGCTTATCTTTTACTATACTCAAGCTCAGTCAGCTTTTATCAAACATCCCAGCTTCAACACATGTGACATGAACTTGATTTCCCAAGTGGTGCTCAAGACACTACAAAATTTCAAATCAACAGCAAACATGCTGCAGCAGCATGTGAAAGAGAAATCTATCTCCCTCGACAGAGACTCACAAATACTTCAGCGAGCAGAAAGTACAGGTTTTTTTTCTTTGTTTGTCTTCCTACAGAATCTCAGCCATAATTCTTGTAATAAAATATTTGTTTGGAAAATAATTTTTTCTCATTTCTCAATGACATAAGAAAATATAAACTTAATTTCCACTGGGGTGGATAAAGTCTTTGCAATGCACTCAGCTATAATGAAGAAGTTTCATTTTTAATTCATCAGATGCCTTAATCCAAGCAATCTTCTTTTAGCAAATTCAGTAAATATGCTGATTCATATTCAGTGTAGGAGTAATTCATATTTTAATGTTAATTCATACAGTTTGTACTCATCAAGAATGTTGGAATGCATTTACCAGAGAAAGCTGTGAAAAGAAAGATAAGCTTGTTGTGCAGCTTTGCAAGCACATGGGTTACCTTTCTGGAGACTTACTCGGTTGTGTATTTTCTGAGAGGAGAAAAGGGAAAGAAGGACATGTTCCCTGTGTTTTGCTTTATGTAAAGATCATCTTCAATGCTGTTAAATGAACATCACCAGAGTTTTACTTTGCAAAACTTATTTGGCTTTATAATCTAGCCTGTGTAGTGAGGGACAGTTTTCCCATAAGAACTGACTGTGTCTGCACTTGCCAGAACATGTAAGTAGGCAGTTTACAAAGCAGAGCACAAGTACTTGTATTTTTAATGTCTCAGTACAGAAATCCATACTGGAGTGTTTTATCTAAATGAAAAATGATTGATGTAAGTCTATCTTGAGCTTGAAATGTTAATGAAGAATTTTCATCCTTCAAGTTCTTAGTTAATCAAATATACTAAATTATCCTAGTCTCTCTTATTCCCAATTCTTTCCCAAGTTATTGAAAACTTTTTTTTCAAAATATAAGATAAAAGCATTAACTTAGAAATGAGCTCTATGTAAATGCTTCAAGTACAAAATAATAATAAAGGAACCACTAACAAAATTAAATTGCTAACCAAATTATCCAAAATGCTTAAATTTTATTTTAAACTCCAAAACACTGACTCCTGGATTTGATTTGCAGGACAAAGCTCAACCCAAGAATATCTCCATAGTCTGAATGTTTTTGCTACACTTCATTCTGTTTTCACCTACAAAACTCTGCCAAAGAATCTGTTGCAGAAAATATGTAAGATGTTTGGGTTATTTTAATCTATGAAAGCACTGTTAAGTAGCTATTCCTCATTTTGTCTGCAGAGTACATTTGATGATAATATTGTGAATGCAAGTATACATGTAAATTGACTATGAAGAAACTAAAATATTCCCAGCAGTGCTGAAAAG
This sequence comes from Dryobates pubescens, assembly GCF_014839835.1. NCBI lineage: Eukaryota > Metazoa > Chordata > Aves > Piciformes > Picidae > Dryobates > Dryobates pubescens. The sequence continues at coordinate 3,188,466 of NC_071621.1, forward strand.
CTGGGCAATATCATGCAGATGAAGTTCAACACAAAATATGTAAAAGTAATGCATATAAGAGGTAAAATTTTTAATTTTATGTATATGATATTATTTTCTAACCTGGCATTTCCTCTTCATGCATGACATCCTGAAGATATTGTTGCAGGACTGCCAGTCTCCAGCCCTGTCTCCTTTGGCTCCTGACTGACCTTAGGGCATGGCTCATCACTTACATTAATGACCCTGTTACCAGTACCCAGTTCTGTCTGATTTTTTTTTTAAATTTATTTTATTTTTTAAGACATACTAACAAAGGATTTTTCCAGTTTACCATTTGTGAGGAATATACACAACTCACTTCTGTTTCAAGCTAAATTGCTTTGTATATCCTCCATGAAATAAATAAAATAAAAAGGATGTAAATAACAGCATTTGCTAAAGGAAAATATATTATGGAAACAGCCCTAAATAATTAAAATCACAATCATAACATTTTGTAAACTTAGAAAGGAATCTTGGTTTCAGAGTGAACAGGTGAAACAAAAATAAAAGTGAAGATTGACAATTCAAGTCATACTTACTGACATACTGCGGAGAGCATCAGATATAGCTCTTAATCTATTGCAGCCTTGAGCAGCTGTGAACAAGCACATAACAACACTGCAAAGTTGTAGTTAAAGTTATGTATCGAAAAATATGGAACCATGAGAGAGTGAAATCACAGAAGATTAATATGAATGAAAAATAGATGGAATCTCGGTGTGTATCAAGAAGAGCATGGCCAGCAGGACTAGGAATGTAATTCTGCCCCTGTGCATGGTACTGGAGAGGCTTCACCTCGAGTACTGTGTGAATTTCTGTGCCACTCATGTCAAGAAAGATATTGAGGTGCTGGAGTGGGTCCAGAGGTAAGTGACAAGACTGATAAAGGGACTGGAGGGAAAGTCCTATGAGAGGCTGAGGGAGCTAGGGTGGTTTAACCTGGAGGACATTCAGTCGGGACCTTATCACACTCTAGAACTACCTGAAGGGAAGTTGTAATAAGGTGGGGGTAAGGCTCTTCTCCTGGGCAACTGGTGACAAGATGAGAGGGCCTCACCTGAAGCTGCACCAGGGGAGGTTTAAGTCAGGTGTTAGGAGCACTTCCTCAGGGAAAGGGCAATTAGACACTGGAATGGACTGCCCAGGGAGGTGGTGTTGCTGTCCCTGGAGGTGTTTAAGGAAAGACTGATGTGGCATTTAGTGACATGGTCTATGTGATGAGGTGGTGTTAGGTCTCAAAGCTCTATTCTCTGATTCTATAATTGAGGTTTGAAGTGACCTCTGGAGGTCAACTTGTCCAAGCACCCTGCTCAAGGAAGGCATTTGCCTAAGACTATCACAGTATCATAGTACCAGTCAGGGTTGGAAGGGACCACAAGGATCATCTGGTTCCAACCCCCCTGCCATGGGCAGGGACACCCCACACTAGATCAGGCTGGCCACAGCCTCATCCAGCCTGGGCTTAAACACCTCCAGGGACAGGGCCTCAACTACCTCCCTGGACAACCCATTCCAGGGCTTCACCACTCTCATGGGGAAGAACTTCCTCCTCACATCCAGCCTGAATCTCCCCACCTCCAGCTTCATTCCATTCCCCCTAGTCCTATCACTACCTGATATCCTGAGAAGACCCCCCCTGGCCTTCTTGTAGGCCCCTTCAGATACTGGAAGGCCACAATTAGGTCACCTTGGAGCCTTCTCTTCTCCAGACTGAACAGCCCCAGCTCCTTCAGTCTGTCCTCATAGGAGAGGTGCTCCAGCCCTCTGATCATCCTCGTGGCCTGTGACCATTTTAGGCTGTGCCTTTAAGAAAGGGACAGTTGCTGGAACACTCTAGCTAAATGTTTTGAAAACATTCAGGTATTCTAAATGAATTTCATTGGTAGATAAGTAAAATGCAACTTTAAGTTTTAGTTCTTTTTGAGTCTCAGTCAGTTGCAGTCTGTTCTGTCTTTTCAGCCTGTCTGCTTCTGAGCAACAGCTGTGCAGGACATGTTAAACTTGAGCTAACAGATAACAAAAAAAATTCTTGCATGTGCTTTGAGCTAACAGAATTTCCTCCTTAATAATTACCTTTTCTCTCTCTCTAACACTTTTGGGAAAAAAGGGAGATAGGGAGAGAGAGAGGGTACAGGGTGGAGAAGCCTCCTCTGGTTGGAGGAGGGAGTTTTGTTCTGTATTACTTTCTTTGCTGTATATTTCTGTATACATTGTAAATACTGTATATTGTGTATATATTCACTGCATCTCATCCTGCTTGTAAATATAGCTTTAAGTCATCTCTGCTTCTCCGACTGAGTTAGCTGTGGTTTCTTTGTGTGGGGGAGTAACGGGACAACAGAGACTGGAATCAGTACAGCTGATCAATATGATCTAGTATTGTTCCGTTATTGCTTCAGTGTTGTTTGATTACAATGCAAGCATAGTACAGAGCAGAAAGTAGAGCTGACAGGCTAGTAAGAAGTGCGTAGAAGAAGTGCGTATTAAGAAAATCTTTACAACTTATATAAACTTGGAGGGCATTGCTGGCATGGCTTCATTGGTCCCTCACACATTGTACTACTATTGATTATTGGTTAAACTAGTAATAACACGCAAGGTTGTTGATGCAGGTGTGCGTCCTGTTATTCCAAGATAACTCTCTGTGTTTATAGCTACCAGCGTCCTGCTTTAGTTACACGGTGCAGGCACAGCACTATTCTGCTACACTGCTAGCCACTTCTGCACCCATGCTGGACACGGCCTACCACCATGGCAGGCTCTAGGCCTACACTGCCAGATTGCTCACACTGCTTATTGCAACCATTACCACAGGGGGAAGAACTGAACTTTCTCTCACCACCACATGGCCCTTCTCTGGACACATTCCAGCATGTCCATATCCCTCTTATAATTGGGGCTCCAGAACTGGATGCAGTACTCCAGGTGGGATCTCACCAGCACTGAGTAGAGGGGGAGAATCACCTCTCTTGACCTGCTGGCCACACTTCTCCTGATGCGGCCCAGGATCTGATTGGCTTTCTGGGCTGCAAGTGCACACTGAGCTTCTCGTGCACCAGCAGCCCCAAGTCTCTCTCCTCCAGGCTGCTTTCCAGCCAGTCCCTGCCCAGCCTGTATTTGTGCCTGGGATTCCCTCGAGCCACATGCAGGACCCTGCACTTGGTCTGGTTGAACCTCATGAGGTTGGCTTGTGCCCACCTCTCCAGCCTGTCAAGGTCCCTCTGGATGGCACCCCTTCCCTCCAGCAAGTCTGCTGCACCACACAGCTTGGTGTCATCAGCAAACTTGCTGAGGGTGCACTCAATGCCACTGTCCATGTCACCAACAAAGATCTTGAACAAGACGGGTCCCAGGACTGATCCCTGAGGGACTCCGCTTGTCACTGGCCTCCACTGGGACATGGACCCATTGACAGCCACTCTTTGGGTGCGGCCATCAAGCCAGTTCTTTATCCATCTAGTGGTCCACCCATCAAACCCATGTGTCACCAGTTTGGAGACCAGGATATGGTGCGGGACAGTGTGGAAGGCTTTGCTCAGGTCCAGGTAAATGACATCAGTTGCTCACCCCTCATCTATTAATGTTGTCACCTGTTCATAGAAGGCCACCAGGTTTGTCAGGCATGATTTGCCCTTGGCGAAGCCATGCTGACTGTTCCAAGTGCTGGTTGATGGTAGGCTGAACATGAGCCTGCAGTGTGCCCAGGCAGCCAGGAGGGCCAATGGCATCCTGGCCTGCATCAGGAACAGTGTGGCCAGCAGGAGCAAGGAGGTCATTGTGCCCCTGTACACTGCACTGGTTAGGCCAAACTTTGAGTACTGTGTCCAGTTCTGGGCACTTCAGTTTAGGAAAGATGTTGACTTGCTGGAGTGTGTCCAGAGAAGGGCAACAAAGTTGTTGAGGGGCTTGGAACACAAGCCCTATGAGGAGAGACTGAGGGAGCTGGGGTTGCTTAGACTGGAGAAGAGGAGACTCAGGGGTGACCTTACTGCTCTCTACAACTACCTGAAGGGTGGTTGTAGTCAGGCAGAGGTTAGTCTCTTCTCTCAGGCAACCAGTACCAGAACAAGAGTACACAGTCACAGTCTCAGGCTGTGCCAGGGGAGGTTTAGGCTGGAGGTTAGGAGGAAGTTTTACACAGAGAGGGTGATTGCCCATTGGAATGGGCTGCCCGAGGAGGTGGTGGGGTCGCCATCACTGGGGGTATTCAGGGCGAGGCTTGACAGGATGTTTGGTTGCACGGTTTAGTTGATTGGGTGGTGTTGGATGATAGGTTGGACACGATGATCTTGAAGGTCTCTTCCAACCTGGTCTATTCTATTCTATTCTATTCTATTCTATTCTATTCTATTCTATTCTATTCTATTCTATTCTATTCTATTTTCTATTCTAAATCACCTCTTAACTATTCTTCTGCATCTGTAGTGCCTCCAGGAGGATCTGCTCCTTGATCTTTCTGGGCACAGATGTGAGACTGACTGGCCTGTAGTTCCCTGGTTCCTCCTTCTTACCCTTTTTGAAAATGGGAGTAGTTTTTCCCCTTTTCCAGACTGTGGGGACTTCCCCAGACTGCCATGACTTTTGGAATATAATAGAGAGGGGTTTAAACCTCATCTGCCTGTTCTCTCGGTGCCCGTGGGTGTATCCCATCAGGTCCCATGGACATGAACACTTTCAGGTTCTTAAGGTGATCACAAACCTGGTCTTCAGTTATGATGGGCAGTTCTTCCTCCTTGTCCCTGGCATTGTCTTCCATGACTCCAGGAGTGTGGCTAGAGCCCTTGCAGTGAAGACTGAGGTAAAGAAACTATTGAGTACCTCAGCCTTCTCCACATCACTTGTGACCATTTCACCAGTTTCCTTTCTGAGGAGGCCCACACCTTCCCTAGTCTTCTTCTTCCCATTAATATACCTGTAGAAGTTCTTAGTTTTCCCTTTAACGTCCCTGGCTAGATTCAATTCAAACTCTGCTTTGGCTTCCTAACCAGGTCTCTTGCTGCTCGGGCAGCTTCCTTATATACCCCCTGTTTTGGCTGTCCTTCCCTCCACTTCCTGTAGAGTTTCTTTTCAAGTAATAGCGTGTCCAGTAGCTCCTTGCTCATCCAGGCAGGCCTCCTAGCATTCTTTCCTGCTTTTCTCTTTGTTGGTATACATAGCTCCTGGACACAGAGGAGGTGGTCCTTGAATACTGACCAGCTGTCCTGGGTCCCTCTTCCCTCTAGGGCTTCGTCCTATGACACTTTGGCTAGCAGATCCCTGAAGTGATCAAAGTCTGCACACCTAAAGTCTAATATTGTAAGCTTAGAATATGTCCTCCTGATTGCCCTGAGGATATAAAATTCAACTGCTTCATAGTCACTGCAGCCAACGCTGTCTCTGAGCCTCACATTGGTTACCAGCCCTTCCCTGTTGGCGAGAACATGGTCCAGCATACCACCTTTTCTTGTTGGTTCCTCTACCATTTAGAGGAGGAAGTTGTCTTCTATGCAGTCCAGGAACATCCTGGATTGCTGGTGCCTTGCTGTGTTGTCCCTCCAGCAGATGTCAGGGTAGTTGAAATCACCCATGAGGACCAGGGCCTGTGACCTGGAAACCGCTTCTATTTGCCTGTGGAATGCCTCATCTGCTTGGTTCTGCTGGTCAGGTGTCCTGTAGGAGACCCCCACAGTAATATCTCCTTCTCCAGTCTTGCCTTTAATTTTAACCCATACACTCTCAACCAGCTCATCGTCCCTCCCCAGGTGGAGCTCCACTGATTCCAGCTGGTTATTGACATAGAGGGCAACACCTCCTCCTCTCCTTCCCTGCCTGTCCTTCTTAAAGAGCTTATACCCATCTATCCCTACATTCCAGTCATGGGAATCATCCCACCAAGTTTCAGTAATAGCCACTTTGTCATGACATCCCAGCAGCACAGTGGCCCTTAATTCATCCTGTTCGTTGCCCAAGCTGCGTGCATTAGCATAGAAGCACTTCAGCTGGGCTGGCCCTGTTGTCCTCTTGTGTCAATTCCCCTTGGTTTCCACAGAATGTCCTGGTGCATCATTCGTGGCTTGCCTCAGGGCAGCAAGTTGAGAGCCCTTACCAGCTCTCCATCCCTCTGCTTCTGGTGAGCTGCCCCTCTGTTTGTCACAGGCCAGCAGGAGCCTATTAACGCCTTCCCCCTTCAAATCTAGTTTAAAGCCCTATCAATGAGCCCTGCCATTTCCTTCCCTAGGATCCTTTTCTGCCTCTGGGACAAGTGCATCCCATAAGTTGTTTTCAGCTCTGGTGCCTTGTAAACCAAGCCATGATTGTAGAACCCAAAGCCCTGTTGATGGCACCAGCCCCAGAGCCATGAATTAACCTGTTGGCTCTTGCTCAATGTTCCCTCATCTATCGCTGTCATTAGAGGGATAGCAGAAAATACAACTTGAGCTCCTGATCCTTTTAGCAGTTGCCCTAAGGTTCCTAAGTATTTTTTAATTGATTGTGAGCCTCTCATTATTGCATCATCACTACCCACCTGAAAGACCAGAAGTGAGTAGTAGTCTGACGGACTCACGAGGTTGGGAATTTTACCAACAATGTCCTTTACTTGGGCACCAGGAAGGCAGCAGACCTCTCTATGAAATGGGATTGGTCTGCATATTGGGCCCTCTGTTCCCTTCAGTAGGGAGTCTCCTATAATGATGACCCTATGAGGTTTCTTTTCTGGATAGATAGATTTTTAATATCTCCATGGATGGAAATGTCACAGCCTCTTTGGGCAACCTTTGCTCATTCACCCTGCGGTAGTGAAAAAGTTCAATTCTTCCCCCACACACAAACCACAGCTAACTCAGTTGGAAAAGAAAATGGAAAAGGCTGTATTTTTACAAGCAGAATGAAGTGCAATGAATATATACAAAATATACAGTATTTACAGTATATACAACAATATATAGGAAAGAACGTAACACAGAAAACTCCCTCCAGAGGAGGGTTCCCCCCAAAAACCCTTTTCCCCCTTTCTCCCTTTTTCCCAGAAAGGATTAAAGAGAGAAAATGGCTATTAAGGGAAATTTTTTTAGATCAAAGCGGCTGTTAAGGGAAAAAAAAAAATAGTTTCTTATCTCATTAGTCCAAGGTCAGCACTGGCCAAGAACAGAATAGAGAAAGAAGCTGCACAGACTGAACTGAGACTAAAATCCTTAAAGTTACATTCCTACTAATCCACCAATGAAATTCATTTAGAATTATCTTTGTTTTCCTTTTCACACCAAAACATTCAGCTAGAGTATTTGGTAGTTGTCCTTTCCTTAAAGGCACAGCCTAAAACTGTCACACACCCTCACAACAGAATGTTTCATAATGTTCAAAGGAAACTTCCTGTTTTCAAGGCTGCGCTCAAAAATTCTTGTCACTGTATATCACTGTAAAGAGCTTGGCTCCATTTTCTTTATATCCTACCTTCAGATCCTACATTAGACCTCTGATTATTACTAAAGTTCTCATTACATCTAGAAACAGTTAAATGAGTGGATCATTTAGTAGTTCACATCCAAACAAATCTGCATTTGGTTCCCTTCCATAGTTTTGGGTAATTATCTGAATCATAGTCACAGAGTCACCTACAAAGTATCATTACATACTCACTCATCCCCATTTAGGAGGAAAAAAAAAAGGGAGGGGGGATGGGGGTTGTGAAAGTAAGTTTTATTCAATATTGTCATAGACATATCTTGGTCAATACACAGAATTTGTTTCAGACTGTGTTGTATCTGAATTCAGTTGCTTGTATCTGAATTAATATTTGTATATGTAAAGAGCAGAGGTTCTAATACAAAGCTCATCAAAACTGTTCCATCAGAAGGACCATCAGAATTTTTAAGGGTATTTGTACCAAATCAGAATGTACATGCACAAAACCGTTTCTTAATCTCCCTGAGACTCAAATGGTTTTGAAAAACTCAAAATTTATCTAGAAAGACATAAAAGTAGGGTTTGTATAGCCCTTTATAATGCCAAGACAAACATGGGCATTTATTACTTTGAGAGAATGCTGAACATTACTGATTGCTACTGTCAGAGGACAGTTGGCTTAATGGAAAATTCTAGTTGATATAATAGATTACTATATGACTTAAATATGACTTAAAGATTGATTACATTCTTAGAGCTGAATCATCTTGCAGATATCACTGATTAATCATGAATAAGCACTTGTAAAAATAACCATTCAGGTCCATCAAGTAAATAAATTGTACATCAGTTCCAAAAGTGACTACTTTCAAGCTTTATTAAAACTATATTTTAGGAGGTGATTTATCTTCCTAATTAGTCCATAGGAAACAACCACACTGTGCACAGATATGTCAACTCAGTGCCTGATGAATCAGGAAGGCATAAATATTACAATAATGAACTATCATACTTATATTTTCCTAAGCAAGAGCTAGCACTTGATTCCACTAAATTGTGGCAATATATGAAGGTGAGAGCTAGAATTTTTAGTAAAGTATTGGGCTGGAATATGGATGAGAATTTATGACATTATTTGACAAGTACTAACCTATATATAATTCCTTTATATCATATAGTGTTGAATCTTGATCTGTATGTATCACATTCTTCTAAACTGTCTAAATAATTGTAGGAATCCTGTCTACCAATCCTGGATGCAAATCACCTTGTGATTGAATCATGAACCAAGATGTGCCCCAACAAAGGATAATCTGACTGCAGCTGGCCTACAACAATGGCCCAAGGACCCAGCCATCACGCCTTCAGGACAAGATCATTTCCAGCTATCAGATACCCCCAGGAAGGGAGGATGATGAGACAATGGACTCTCCACCTGTTTCCTGATGTGTGATAAGTGGGTGGGCAGGGAGATGGAGAGGGAGGAGGAGGAGGTCCCCGCCACCCTTCATCCAGACCACTGCCCAAACTCACATGAATACACAGAAAGACTTCCTGGGGAACGATACCTGGATACTTATGATTTCCTGGAAAGATTTGATGGGGGACAATACCTGGATACTTACCTAAGGATGATTTCCCAGAACTATGTCCTGGGGACCAACACCTGGACACTTGCCTAAGGGCTAAAAAACTGTATAAAAAGACCTGAGCAACACTGTCAAGGTAGAAGAAAGAAGACGGCACCACACACTGGAAACATCACGGGGCAACACAACGGATCTTGGACTCTGAAAACCCTCTCTCCACCTCTGACCGTTGGTAATATAATCCCTTTCCTACTTTCTCCTTCTCCCTATTCCTTCTCTCTAATTCCTTTCTTCTTCTCTCTCTCCCTCTCTATTTTCTCCCTCCCCACTTCTTATTTCCACTTTGTTTATGTAATAAATAGTCTAGCTGTTGATATTTTGGCCTCACTTGTGCCTCTAATTTCACAACATGGGAATATTCAAAAGAACTGAGTCTCTTTCCTTCTCTGTACTGAGACAATAATCCAAACTCAAAAGAAGCTATGCCACACTAGAGTGCCTGAAATTATTTTAAAAAAAAAAATAAAAAAAAAATTCATGTTTTACTCTGCTTCACTGTTATGTATGAATAGAACATCTGTATGCCAAGATTATACTTAGCTATGTCTTTGTAATCTTTATTTGACCTTATTGCTCTCCGCAACTACCGGAAAGAAGGTTGTAGCCAGGTGGGGGTTGGTCTCCTCTCCCAGGCAACCAGCATCAGAACAAGAGGACAGAGTCTCACTCTGCACCAGGGGAAGTTTAGACTCGAGGTGAGGAGAAAGTTCTTCACAGAAAGAGTAATTGGCCAGTGGAATGTGCTGCCCACGGAGGTGGCAAAGTCACCATCCCTGGAGGTGTTAAAAAAAAATATTGGATGTGGCACTTGGAGCCATGATTTAGATGTAAGGATGTGTTAGGTATTAGGTAATAGGTTGGACTTGATGATTTCTGAGGTCTTTTCCAACCTGGTTGATTCTGTTATTATGTGATTCTGTGATTATGTGATTCTGTGACTAGCGCTTTGTAAATTACTAGCCTTCTCTCACATGCCCACTGACTCATTGCATATGAAAAGGAGCACTACTACACCATCTTTTGGGTTCTATAGAGCACTTAACAAACTTCATTTTTTGGCTGTTTCTCATCACAATTGTCAAAAAATATTTCCAATATACATTAATTAATAATGACAACAATAATAAGAATAATGCAATTATATGATCAGACTTATAATGAGAGTATCACATATAGTTGTTATGAAGCATAAACTGGCAAACTTAATTCTTGAATTTAAACTTTGAAGGCTATAATATAGAACGTATGTAAACTCCAACTTTTTAGAGACTGTGAGCTTTGAAAGAAATAGCCTTATAGTGAGGATCAGGGTTCAGACTGAAACACAGATTTTTACTATAGGTCCTGTAAGAACTGTAATGACATAAGAGGACATTGGCAGAATGATATTGTTTTAACATGTACTTCAAAAACTGACAAATCTCCTTTGGAACTTGGTTTTACCTCACTTCTCAACATTGCCCTCTCTTTTTGAAATTCATTCTAAAATATTAGTTCTGTCTTTGGTCCAAAGTTCCAGCTTCTCTTCTGATCACCGATGGTCAAGGGGAACATATACTGTCATTTTCAACACCAATACTAAGTTTTGTTATTTATTATTTATAAACTGGTTTGTGGTTCATAAAATAAATTATAATTTTTAAAAAAAAAAGTAATTTCTCTGTGAAGTTTGTAGTTGTGGTGGGTTTGCACCACACAGAATGTGGAATTTGTCCCCAGAAAAAGTGCTCAGATTTTGGAAGTTAAATGAAAAAATATTTGCAAAAGTAGATTAAATACAGAAGTAAAATAAATATAAAGGTAATATATATATACACAGGACCCAACAACAGTCCAAACACCACTGGACAAAGCCCAGACCCTACTGGACAGAGACCAGAAGGCAGTTACCAGCTAACAAGTATTATCTCTCCCCCATCCTCACCACTGTTCTTGCCATAATCCAGAGTGAGGAGAAAAGCAAGCAAAGCCATCCAGGAGAGGAAAGGGAGAAGGGCTGGGTGGGAAGGGGTGAGGAGAGATGGAGGGGGAAGAAGAGAAAAGAACAACCAATATAGAATCTGTACTTCAGATTGTATAGAAATTTGCAAACCAATGGAACGGGATAAAGATATCTTGTATGTGCTGCTCAACCCCTTAGGGATCATCCAGCCCCCTGTACTCTCAAATTATCTTGAAAACTTTTATTTACAATAATGCATTAGGACAGTAGTCCTTATCCTATAACGGTAATAAAGAATGAGTTTGTAAAAGAAGAAAAATTAAAATTCCATAATGCAAAATCTGGAGTATGATGATAATGCTGAAATAATTTCAAGAAAAAATAAACTTGAATAGAATATAAAACAGCAGAGTTCCTCCCAGAGAAAGCAGCGTATAAAGGGGGTCTTTATAATGTACAACATATAGTAAATCAGAACTAGCAAACCAGCAGACCCGAAAAAATTGTTCTCCTTAGAAAACTAAACTGGTAATTTTGCTAATATAACCAATAGCTATAAAATGAATTTTGGATTAAATATCTATTCCTCAATACTAAAGATTGAAAATGCATGAAAGAATGAGTCACTTTCATTTAGGGCCTTAATATTTCCTCACTCCTCCTGTATTCAGCAAAAATAATCACATATATATATTCCATATATAACCCAAAAGGAAATAAATAACAATGAAAAAGTTTTATTAAACCTAAAATTATTTAATCAATTTAGATTTGGTTGGTTTATTTTTGTTTTCTTTATCTGTGTATTCTGTTTGTTTCTAAGTAAACTTGAACATTAAACTACTGTTTTGTTTTAGAATAGTTATTGTCACAAACAGGGATAGTTTGTTAGGTATTAATTCCTGGAGACAATAGTTGAGTAGCATTTAAATTCACAGGATAGATTAAACGGTATGGCAAACTAAATTATCTCCTGCCCTGATTCAGGAAAAGAATAATAATCATGGTATAGACAACAACAACAAAAAATACCCCAGTGTGATAACCTGTGATTTATTAAATATCTGCAAGCAGACAGTGTCGCCCCTTAAACTGCGAACACATTGCAGGATTAGGTACTACCTAACAAACACAGGTTAGTATTCCAATGCACATCAGGAAGTCAATGAGATGCCTTAAATATTTAAATACTATTAATGAATGAATACTTTGCTACCAGTAGACAAAAAAATATGTTTTCTTACATTTTGTAGACTTTGGTCATTTGTCTTTCCCTTTTTTGTTTTGTTATGTTTTATTGTTGGTTGGGGATTTTTTGTGTGTATTGTAATTTTGGTTTGGTTCTTTTTTTATATCTCATTTTCTTCATATAAAATATCTTTCTAAGCTTTCTGGTTTACACTATTTTCTAGTCTCTTTACTCTTGGGAGGGTACGCCTACTCTGAATAACTACATTTGCTAAAATGCCATAATTGTTCCAAGCAGTGTAGTGGGCTTGGGAATCAGGAGAAAATAAACTGAAAAAGAAATGTACCTCAGGATACTAAGTTTAAAAACCTGCAGGAAACTTAAAGAACCAGTAATAAATGCTTGCAGAATTCCATGAAATGTGTGTCAGATAGCAAGTAATTGAGGATCTTAAAATACATGGCCTGGGTCATGATGAAAAAGAGTTTGAATCTGTAGGAATACATCTGCCTCTATAATAAATAATTTTTTTAAAAAAATTGATATTTACATCATGCCAAAAGAAATTAGAAGAAAGAATTCCATTCAATTTTTCTTACTTGAATGTGCAAATTGCTCTCTATGAGATGAGGAATATGCTAACTCCTTGTGGGAGGGTGGGGGGGTGTTATAAAGGATTTACGTAAGCAGGCTAAAGACAGAATGCATGTGCAAACTTTGCTAAAGACAGTAAACATTACTGTTGGACAGGAGTTTAAACATCATGGGAAATTGAAGAGGTGAAGCATTAGGATCAAACTAAAAGTTAAAAAATATTGATTTTTTTTTCCAAAGTACTGAAAAAAAACCACCTTAAAGCACAAATAAAATAAAATAAAATAATTTATCTCAGGGAGGGGGGGTTGTTTGGTTGTTTTTTGTTGGTTTTTTTTCCTAGCTTCTTTTCACTTCACATCTTCAAAAGGCAATATAGACCTATTTTAATGCAATGTCCAAGCTTCTTGATTTGATGTACTAGTTAGCTCACAGCCACCTTGGTCAAACTGCATTAAAGAGCATAGACAAGAGAGTCTCATGAGATTTCAACCACAGAATGAAGATAAATGGCTTGGTGCATTTCAGAAGAAAGCTCCTGTGGGATGTGAATGTGAAATGAACTGCTGACAAGCATAGCTATGGCATGTGGTCGATATAAAAAAATGACAGAAAATAAATCTTCATGCTAGCTTTCGTAAGGACACAAAATAAAGTCTGTATGATGTCAGACCAAATGAAAATAAAGAATTATAAGAAAAATGAGCTGCCTAAAGATAATCTTTTCAGACAAGAGTATAAATTGTGTCTCTACCCCTGCACATAAATGAATACTAATTCAACCATAATTATACAATGGATATATCTGGGGAGAAATAAACGAATATTTTTTTGGTTTACCCATGGGCTTGCATGAAGTGCTGATTATATAACAAACTGCAACTGCTGCCATGTGCAGAAACACAGGTTCTTTTTCACTATCAGAGAGTATGCTTGTTTAATACTGTCTTTATACCTATGTCTGTCGCAAATTGTAGGGTGAGAGCAGGAAAGTAAAGAGATGCTATGAAACATGAATTATAGTTTCATATAAAGCTACACTACAGAAATCAACTTGCAAGATGTCAAATCTGTTTGAAATATAATTTACAAGTTAATACTTCTAATTTCTACCCATGGACCATGGACAACCTCTCCTTTATTTTTTTTCTTTTTTCTTTTATAATAGTTTAATTTATGACAAAATAGAATAGAATAGAATAGAATAGAATAGAATAGAATAGAATAGAATAGAATAGAATAGAATAGAATAGACCAGGTTGGAAGAGACCTTCAAGATCATCGTGTCCAACTTATCATCCAACACCACCTAATCAACTAAACCATGCAACTGTGGGAACACCAGCAACGAGTGGTGTGAGTAATCTGGCAGTGCAGACCTAAGATCCTGATATGGTGGTAGGCCATGCTCAGCATAAAGTGCAGAGCCAGCTACCAGTATGCCAAAACAGTGCTGTGCCTGCAGCACTGTAACTAAAACAAGACACTGGTAGCTAGAAACATAGTGAGTTATCTCGGGACAACAGGACATGCACCTACATCAACAAACCTCGCGTGTCATCCATAGTTGGACCAATAATCTACAATAGTGCGATGTGTGGTCACTCATAGGGGACCAATGAGTCCATGCCAACAAGGCATACCAAGGTTATATAAATTGTGGCAGTTTCCTTGTTACACACTTCTTTTTCTGCCTGTTCTGTCTCCTCTCCTTCCATGCTTTGCTGTGCCATGCTTTCACCATAGGCCTGAGCCATAGGCCTGCAATACTGCAATACAGGCTGAGAGGGACCTGGGGGTGCTGCTTGACGGTAGACTGAACATGAGCCTGCAGTGTGCCCAGGCAGCTAAGAGGGCCAATGGCATTCTGGCCTGCATCAGGAACAGTGTGGCCAGCAGGAGCAGGGAGGTCATTCTGCCCCTGTACACTGTACTGTGTCCAGTTCTGGGCCCCTCAGTTTAGGAAGGATGTTGACTTGCTGGAACGAGTCCAGAGAAGAGCAACAAAGTTGGTGAGGGGTTTGGAACATAAGCCCTATGAGGAGAGGCTGAGGGAGCTGGGGTTGCTTAGCCTGGAGAAGAGGAGACTCAGGGGTGACCTTATTACTCTCTACAACTACCTGAAGGGAGGTTGTAGACAGACGGATGTTGGTCTCTTCTCCCAGGCAAGCAGTACCAGAACAAGAGGACACAGTCTCAGGCTGCGCCAGGGGAGGTTCAGGCTGGATGTTAGAAAAAAGTTCTATACAGAAAGAGTGATTGCCCATTGGAATGGGCTGCCTGGGGAGGTGGTGGAGTAGCCATCACTGGAGGTTTTTAGGAGAAGACTTGACGGGGTGCTTGGTGCCATGGGTTAGTTGTTTGGGTGGTGTTGGATTGGTTGATGGGTTGGACGCGATGATCTTGAAGGTCTCTTCCAACCTGGTTTATTCTATGTATATTCTATGTATATTCTATGTATACTGGAACAATAAAGGATCAGTACCGATCATATTGGTCAGCCGTATTGATTCCAAGAACCTCCGTCGTTGCCATATCTGGCTAAATCTGGTGCCCAACGTGGATTGGGATCCTTGGCCCTGATGATGCTGCACGACTCAGCATAAAGAGGTACATCCGAGTGATATGGAAGGCCGGCCGCATAAGGCACTGCCCCGGTGCTAAGAAATAGCAGCACGCGCTCACAAAGGAAGTGAAATCTCGCCTTGGATCCGGCGAGCGGCCGGAGAGGGCAAGGGGAGGCACTCTGCGACACAGAAGAGGCTGTGCAAAAATGCCCTCCAACTTATTCTCTCTGTGAGAGGCATTACTGGCAATTCTGGGATCTTAAATGGGCTATTAGCCTGCTCCCTGAATCAACCCCGCGGCAATTGCGCTTTTACTTCTGAAGCGCGGGACGAGATTGCAGCCCAGCTGTGGGATGAGGTGCTTAAATACTTAAAAAGAAGCTCTTCGCACTAGCACCGTGTGACGGACTGTCACGTACATTGCAATTGAAAAAAGCAGAACAGTTTACTTTTGACTTGGCTGCGGCATTTGTTTCTAACCGAGACGAACACGGGAGATTCGGAAGGCATCCCCTGCCCTCCGTCCCCCTCCTCTCTCCCTGCACACTGCCCGCCAGCATCTGCACAATTTCAATCGCCCACTACTCTTCACAATACATGAATCACGGCTCTCTCACTACCATACTTTTGTGCAGAAAAATCTGCTCCTGCCACGTCAATAGCAGCAGAAGCGAATCAGTCCTGATCAGACTGATAAGGTGTGCGAAATCAAAATGGAGGTCACTACACAGCAGAAATTGCACGACACGCCGCATCCACCATCTTGGTGACCACACCGTCTTTATTAGCTGCCACCACTGCCGCCCACCCCAAGCAGAGAAAAAGCCGTAAAAAGGCAGCGAAGCCTGTGATTCAGCGTTTTTGATCCCCTTCATCAGCTTCTTCCTCTAATGCCACCAGCGACGGCTTGGATTTGGAGGATGGGAGGACCGGTACCGGGAGACCGGACACTGTTGAGTTTACAACTTCTGTCTCCTCTCCTTCCATGATTTGCTGTGCCATGCTTTCACCATAGGCCTGCGCAATAGACCTGCAATACTGGAACAATAAAGGATCAGTACCGATCATATTGGTCAGCCGTATTGATTCCAAGAACCTCCGTCGTCTCCATATCTAGCTAAATGCAACCAAGCACACTATCAAGTCTCCTGAACACCTCCAGTGATGGTGACTCCACCACCTCCTCGGGCAGCCCATTCCAATGGGCAATCACTCTCTCTGTGTAGAACTTCCTCCTAACCTCCAGCCTAAACCTCCCCTGGTGCAGTCTGAGACTGTGTCCTCTTGTTCTGGTGCTGGTTGCCTGGGAGAAGGGACCAGCCCCCGCCTGGCTACAATCTCCCTGGATGTGGTACCATTCACCACCACTCTCTGGGCTCGGCCCTCCAGCCAGTTCCTAACCCAGCACAGAGTGCTCCTGTCCAAGCCACAAGCTAACAGCTTTGCCAGGAGTTTGATGTGGGGGACAATGTCAAACGTCTTACTGAAGTCCAGGTAGACTACATCCACAGTCTAACCCACATCCACCAGGTGTGTCACCTGATCGTTGAAGGAGATCAGGCTGGTCAGGCAGGACCTGCCCTTCCTAAATCCATGCTGGCTGGGCCTGATCCCTTGGCCATCCTGTAAGTGCTGTGTGATTGCACTCAAGATGACCTGTTCCATAATCTTGCCTGGCATTCAAGTCAGTCTGACAGGCCTATAATTCCCTGGCTCATCCAACCAGCCCTTCTTGTGGATGGGCATCACGTTGGCCAGCTTCCAGGCATCTGAGACCTCTCAAGTGAACCAGGACTGTTGAAAAATGATGGAGAGTGGCTTGGCCAGCTCATTTGCCAGCTCTCTCAGCACCCTGGGATGGATCCCATCCAGTCGCATGGACTTGTGGAGAACCAAGCAGCTAAGGAGATCTCTAACTACTTCCTCCTGGATCACAGGTGAATTATACTGCTCCCTGCCTCCATCTGCCAGTTCAGGAGGCCAATTTTCTGGAAGACAATGTATCCTGCTATTAAAATTTCAGGCAAAGAAGGTGTTAAGTGCCTCTGCCTTTTCCTCATGATTTGCTAAAATGTTTCCATCTGTGTCCACTAAGGAGTGGAGGTTCTCCTTGCCCCTCCTCTTGCTATCAGTATATTTATAGAAGGATTTTTGTTGTCCTTCACAGCAGAGGCCAGTCTAAGCTCTAAATGGCCTTTTGCCTACCTATTTTTTTTCCTACGTGACTTAGCAACATCTTTAAACATTCTATGTAAGAATAGAATAGAATAGAATAGAATAGAATAGAATAGAATAGAATAGAATAGAATAGAATAGACCAGGTTGGAAGAGACCTTCAAGATCATCGTGTCCAACTTGTCATCCAACACCACCCAATCAACTAAACCATGCAACCAAGCACCCTATCAATTCTCCTGAACACCTCCAGTGATGGTGACTCCACCACCTCCCCGGGCAACCCATTCCAACAGGCAATCACTCTCTCTGTATAGAACTTCCTCCTAACCTCCAGCCTAAACCTCCCCTGGTGCAGCCTGAGACTGTGTCCTCTTGTTCTGGTACTGGTGGCCTGGGAGAAGAGACCAACCTCTTCCTGGCTACAACCTCCCTTAAGGTAGTTGTAGACAGCAATAAGGTCCCCCCTGAGTCTCCTCTTCTCCAGGCTAAGCAACCCCAGCTCCCTCAGCCTCTCCTCATAGCTCTTGTGCTCCAAGTCCCTCACCAACTTTGTTGCCCTTCTCTGGACACGTTCCAGCAAGTCAACATCCTTCCTAAACTGAGGGGCCCAGAACTGGACACAGTAATCAAGGTGTGGCCTAACCAGTGCAGTGTACAGGGGCACAATGACCTCCTTGCTCCTGCTGGCCACACTGTTCCTGATGCAGGCCAGGATGCCATTGGCCCTTCTGGCTGCCTGGGCACTCTGCAGGCTCATGTTCAGCCTACCATCAACAGCACCCCCAGGTCCCTCTCTGCCTGGCCACTCTCCAGCCACTCTGACCCCAGCCTGGAGCACTGCATGGGGCTGTTGTGGCCAATGTGCAGAACCCGGCACTTGGATGTATTAAATCTCATGCCGTTGGACTCTGCCCCTCTGTACAGTCTGTCGAGGTCCCCCTGCAAAACCTCTCTACCATCCAGCAGATCAACTCCTGCCCCTACCTTGGTGTCATCTGCAAATTTACTGATGATTGACTAAATGCCTTCATCCAGATCATCAGTAAAGATGCTAAAGAGCCTGGGGCCCAGCACTGATCCCTGGGGCACACCAGTAGTGACTGGCCGCCAGCTGGATGTGGCACCATTCACTACCACTCTCTGGGCTCGGCCCTCCAGCCAGTTCCTAACCCAGCACAGAGTGCTCCTGTCCAAGCCACAAGCTAACAGCTTTGCCAGGAGTTTGCTGTGGGGGACAATGTCAAAGGCCTTGCTGAAGTCCAGGCAGACTACATCCACAGGCCTCCCCACATCCACCAGTCGGGTCACCTGATCGTAGAAGGAGATCAGGTTGGTCAGGCAGGAGCTGCCCTTCCTAAACCCATGCTGGCTGGGCCTGATCCCTTGGCCATCCTGTAAGTGCTTTATGATTGCACTCAAGATGACCTGTTCCATAATCTTGCCTGGCACTCAGGTCAGCCTGACAGGTCTGTCATTCCCTGGTTCCTCCTTCTGGCCCTTCTTGTGGATGGGCATCACGTTGGCCAGCTTCCAGTCTTCTTGGACATCTCTGGTGAGCCAGGACTGCTGAAAAATGATGGAGAGCAGCTGTGGGTCACCTCACCTTTCTTCCAAAGATGATACACCCTCTTTTTTTCCCTTAATTACTTTAGAAGCTCATTACACAACCAGGCTGGCCATCTGCCCCTGCAGCTCATCTTCCAGCACATTGGCACAGTCTGTTCCTGCGCCTTCAAGAGTTCTTTCTCGAAGTAGGTCCAGCCTTCCTGGACCCCTTTGTTTTTAAGACTGTTTCCCAAGGAACCTTCTGAGTTAGTTCTTTGAGTAACCTGAAGTCTGCCCTCCAGAAGTCCAGAGTGCAGGTTTTGTTGCTGTCCCTCTTAGCTTAAGTGCAAATTGAAAATTCAATTATTTTGTGTAGCAATGCCAGCGACAAGCAGTGTGAGCCTACAGCCTGACATGGTGGTAGGCCATGCTCAGCATAAGTGCAGAGCCAGCTACCAGTATGTCTTGCAGCATGTAACTAAAACAAGACACTGGTAACTATAAATACAGCAAGTTGTCTTGGGACAACAGGACATGCACCTGCATCAACAAACCTCGCGTGTCATTAGTAGTTGGACCAATAATCTATAATAGTGTGATGTGTGGTCACTCATAGGGAACCAATGAAGCCATGCCAACAAGGCACTCCGAGTTTATGTAAGTTGTAACAATTCCCTTGCTATGCACTTCTGCCTGTCCTATCTCTTCTTCTTCCATGCTCTACTTTACTGTGCTGTGCTCTCACCATAGGCCTGCACCATAGGCCTGCAATACTGGAACAATAAAGGATCAATACCCGATCATATTGGTCAGCTGTATTGATTCCAATCATCTTTGTCGCTAAAATTTTGTGGTCGCTGGACCCTAGACAGCCTCCAACCACCACACCCTTCCCTATTGGTGAAAAGGTGGTCAATCAGAGCCTTTCCCCTGGTATGGTCACACAGCAGCTGGGATAAGAAGCTATACTCATACACTCTAAGAACCTCCTAGACTGCCTGCTCTGTGCTGTGTTAAGTTCCCAGCAGATATCAGGCAGGTTGAAATTGCCCATGAGAACAAGGTCAGGCGGTCTTTTCGTCGGGAAGCCGTGCCGGGACCGCACCGGGACCTGCAGCCACCGGGGACCGTCCGACTCTCTCCTGTTGGGGCCGCCGGAGCTGAGAACGTCCCTTGAACACGCCGCGAGGTCGGCGGGAATCGGCTCTTTGCGCCGCTGGGGCCTGTGACTGCTATGTCACCCCCGGCTGATTTAAACGCGCTTTACTGCCGCACGCGAGGGTCTTTTCGTCGGGAAGCCGTGCCGGGACCGCACCGCGACCTGCAGCCACCGGGGACCGTCTGACTCTCTCCTGTTGGGGCCGCTGGAGCTGAGAACGTCCCTCGAACACGCCGCGAGGTCGGCGGGAATCGGCTCTTCGCGCCGCTGGGGCTTGTGACTGCTACGTCACCCCCGGCTGATTTAAACGCGCTTTACTGCCGCATGCGAGGGTCTTTTCGTTGGGAAGCCCATATTGTCACGGTTTCGCTGCTTTTTTTTTTTTTTTTCCTTTCTTTTTTTTTTTTCTTTTCCTTTCTTTTTTTTTTTTCTTTCTTTTTTTTTTTTTTTTTTTTTTCTTTCCTAGTGGGTTCTGTGGTAAGGGACAATCATGGTAGTAACTCGTAGCAAAAACTCCCTAAAAAAGTCAGTGTCGACCCAGACTGAGGAAGAACACAAGCAGGTAGCTGTCCAGGTATCTGGCTGTAGAGAGTGCTGGAGCCTGGCTCTTGAGATGCAGAGTAGTAGGGGTAACTCTTGCATAAGGTGTGAGCAGATTGACTACCTACTTAATCTGGTGGCCAGACTAAAGGATGAGGTTGCTAGTCTTAAAAGTGTAAGGGAATGTAGGGAAGAGATGAACATGAAGAGGAAAGAGATAAACCAGAGGGGGAAAGATATGAACAAGAGTAAGCAGGCTCTGCAGGCTCCCACAGCAGAGGCTGGTTACCCAAAAAGCAGAGGGGAATGGACACAGGTTCCTCTCAAAAGACACAAGGTTAAACCTCCTTGCCTTCCCACACCTTCCCCGCTGCTCTTGAAAAACAGGTATGGGGCACCGGAGATCGAGGGTGAGGTGGTCCTGTTACCAGAGGACACACCATCTGGGGTTCTCCCTGAGGCTAAAGAGCCTAAGGGTAAACAACCTAAGGTTAAACGGCCTAAGGCAAAACAGGCTAAGGTTAAACAACCCTCCCCTGGCATCAGGACCTGCTCCCTCAAAAAAAAGAGGAGGGTAATTGTTATTGGTGATTCACTTCTGAGGGGAATGGAGGGCCCCATTTGTCGGCCAGACCCATCTCATAGGGAACTCTGTTGTCTCCCTGGAGCCCAAATTAATGATGTTACCAGAAGGCTACCCAGGCTGGTACAGCCTTCTGACTATTATCCTTTGCTACTTATGCAGATAGGGAATGATGATGTTGTAGTCAGAACTCCCAGGGCTATCAAAAATGATTTCAGGGCCCTGGGAGATCTGGTTGAGGGGACAGGTGCCCAAATAATTTTTTCCTCAATACCCTTAGTTGCAGGAGGGAATACCACAAGGAACAGGACAGCAGCCATAATCAACAAGTGGCTTAGAGGCTGGTGCAGACAAAAGAATTTTGGGTTTTTTGATCTTGGTAAAATTTCTACTGCACCAGGCCACCTGGCAACAGATGGAGTACATCTGTCCCAAAGAAGGGGAAAGGTCACAGTATATGAGAATGGCCTGTCCCCCAAAGGTAAAAAGATTCTGGGGAGGGAACTGGCAGCTCTCATCGACAGGGCTTTAAACTAGTTTCGAAGGGGGGAGGGGCTGAAACTAGTCCCCTCAGGCAAGAGTCTGGGGGCAGTAAGCTAGGGTCAGAGGCCAAACCAGCAGCCCAGCTGAGGTGCATGTACACTAATGCACGAAGTATGGGAAACAAACAAGAGGAGCTGGAAGCCTTGTTGCAGCAGGAAAGTTATGACGTAGTTGCCATCACGGAGACGTGGTGGGATAGCTCACATGACTGGAGTGCTGCAATTGATGGCTACAGGCTTTTCAGGAGAGATAGACAAGGAAGAAGGGGTGGAGGGGTGGCCATGTACATCAGGGAGGCACTAGATGCCATTGAGCTAGAGATTAGGGACAATCAGGTTGAATGCTTGTGGGCAAGAATTAGAGGGAAGACCGGTAGGGCAGACATCCTGGTTGGAGTCTGTTATAGACCACCAAACCAGGAGGATGATGTCGACGAAGCATTCTATAGACAGCTTAAGGCTGTCTCAAGATCTCCTGACCTTGTCCTTATGGGCGACTTCAACCTGCCTGACATCTGCTGGGATCTCAACACAGCAGAGAGGAGGCAGTCTAGGAGGTTCTTAGACTGCATGGAGGACAGCTTCTTATCCCAGGTGCTGCGTGAGCCTACCAGGGGCAAGGCTTTGCTTGACCTCCTCTTCACCAACAGGGAAGGGCTGGTGGGTGATGTGGTGGTCGGAGGCTGTTTAGGGGCCAGTGACCATGAAATAATAGAATTTTCGGTATTTGGTCAAACTAAGAGGGGCAGCAAGAAGACCTCCACTCTGGACTTCCGGAGGGCGGACTTTAGGTTGCTCAAGGAAATAATTCAGAGGGTTCCTTGGGAGAAAGCCCTTAAAAATAAAGGGGTCCAGGAGGGCTGGACCTGCTTCAAGAAAGAGCTGATGAAGGCTCAGGAGCAGGCTGTGCCAGTGTGCCGGAAGAGGAGCTGCCGGGGCAGACGGCCAGCCTGGCTGTGTAATGAACTTTTAATTGAACTAAGGGAAAAAAAGAGGGTGTATCATCTTTGGAAGAAAGGTGAGGCAACCCATGGAATGTTTAAAGAGGTTGCTAGGGCATGTAGGAGGAAAATTAGGGAGGCAAAAGCATATTTGGAACTTAAACTGGCCTCTGATGTGAAGGACAACAAAAAGTCCTTCTATAAATATATTAATAGCAAGAGGAAGGGCAGGGACAACCTCCACTCCTTGGTTGACATGGAAGGAAATGTTGTTACACAGGATGAGGAAAAGGCAGAGGTACTTAACACCTTCTTTACCTCAGTTTTTACTAGCTGGAAAGAACGTCTACCAGACAGCTGGCCTGCAGAGCTGGCAGAAGGAGCCAGGGAGCTGCATGGTTTCCCTGTGTTCCATGAGCAAGTGATAGGAGCTCTCCTCAGCAGCTTGGACCCCCACAAGTCCATGGGACCAGATGGGATCCATCCTAGGGTGCTGAGAGAGCTGGCAGATGAGCTGGCCAAACCACTCTCCATTATTTTTCATCAGTCCTGGCTCACTGGAGAGATCCCAGATGACTGGAAGCTGGCCAACGTGGTACCCATCCACAAGAAGGGCCGGTTGGATGAGCCAGGGAATTACAGGCCTGTCAGCCTGACCTCAGTACCAGGAAAGATTATGGAGCAGGTCATCCTGAGTGCAATCACACAACACTTAGAGGATGGCCAAGGGATCAGGCCCAGCCAGCATGGGTTTAGGAAGGGCAGCTCCTGCCTGACCAACCTGATCTCCTTCTATGATCAGGTGACCCGCCTGGTGGATGTGGGGAGGCCTGTGGATGTAGTCTACCTGGACCTCAGCAAGGCCTTTGACACCGTTCCCCTTAGCAAACTCCTGGCCAAGCTGTCAGCCCATGGCTTGGATGGGAGCACACTGCGATGGGTTAGGAACTGGCTGGAGGGCCGAGCCCAGAGAGTGGTAGTGAATGGTGCCACATCCAGCTGGCAGCCAGTCATCAGTGGTGTGCCCCAGGGATCAGTACTGGGCCCCACGCTCTTTAACATCTTTATTGATGATCTGGACGAGGGCATCGAGTCCATCATCAGTAAATTTGCTGGCGACACCAAGCTGGGGGCGGGAGTTGATCTGCTGGAGGGTAGAGAGGCTCTGCAGAGGGACCTCGACAGGCTGGGCAGATGGGCAGAGTCCAACGGCATGAGATTGAACACATCCAAGTGCCGTGTTCTGCACATTGGCCACAGCAACCCCATGCAGAGCTACAGGCTGGGGTCAGAGTGGCTGGAGAGCAGTCAGGCTGAGAGGGACCTGGGGGTGCTGGTCGACGGTAGACTGAACATGAGCCTGCAGTGTGCCCAGGCAGCTCAGAGGGCCAATGGCATCCTGGCCTGCATCAGGAACAGTGTGGCCAGCAGGAGCAGGGAGGTCATTCTGCCCCTGTACACTGCACTGGTTAGGCCGCACCTCGAGTACTGTGTCCAGTTCTGGGCCCCTCAGTTTACGAAGGATGTTGACTTGCTGGAACGAGTCCAGAGAAGAGCAACAAAGTTGGTGAGGGGTTTGGAACATAAGCCCTACGAGGAGAGGCTGAGGGAGCTGGGGTTGCTTAGCCTGGAGAAGAGGAGACTCAGGGGTGACCTTATTACTCTCTACAACTACCTGAAGGGAGGTTGTAGACAGACGGATGTTGGTCTCTTCTCCCAGGCAAGCAGTACCAGAACAAGAGGACACAGTCTCAGGCTGCGCCAGGGGAGATTCAGGCTGAATGTTATAAAAAAGTTCTATACAGAAAGAGTGATTGCACATTGGAATGGGCTGCCTGGGGAGGTGGTGGAGTCGCCATCACTGGAGGTTTTTAGGAGAAGACTTGACAGGGTGCTTGGTGCCGTGGGTTAGTTGCTTGGGCGGTGTTGGATTGGTTGATGGGTTGGACGCGATGATCTTGAAGGTCTCTTCCAACCTGGTTTATTCTATGTATTCTATGTATTCTATGTATCTTGAGACAGCCTCTAGCTGCCTATAGAATAATTCATCAACTTCTTCATCCTGGTTAGGCAGTCTATAACAGACTCCAACCAGGATGTCTGCCCTGTTGGTCTTCCCTCTGATTTTCACCCACAGGCACTCAACTCAATCATCCCTGATCTCTAGTTCTATGGCATCTAGTGCCTCCCTGATGTACAGGGCCACCCCTCCACCCCTTCTCCCTTGCCTGTCTCTCCTGAAGAGCCTGTAGCCATCAATTACAGTGCTCCAGGCATGTGAGTCATCCCACCATGTTTCTGTGATAGCAACTACATCATACCTTTCCTGCTGCAATAAGGCTACTGACTCCTCTTCTTTGTTGCCCATACTTCATGCATTAGTGTACATGCACTTCAGCTGGGCTGCTGGTTTCACCCCTGACTCCATCTTACCATCCCCAGACTCCTGCCTTGGGGGACTGGTTTCAGCCCCTTCCCCCTTCAAATCTAGTTTAATGCCCTATCAATGAGACCTGCCAACTCCCTTCCTAGAATCTTTTTCCCTTTGGGGGATAGACCATTCTCATATGCTATGATCTTTCCCTTCCTCTGGGACAGATGTACTCCATCTGTTGCTAGCTGACCTGGTGCAGTAGAAAGTCCTCCAAGATCCAAAAACCCAAAATTCTTTTGGTAGCACCAGCCTCTAAGCCACTTTTTGATTATAGCTACCAAAGTGTTCCTTCTGTTGTTCCCTCCTGCAACTAAGGGTATTGATGAAAAATTTATTTGTGCCCCTGACCCCTCAACCAGTTCTGCCAGGGCCTTGAAGTCATTTTTTATAGCCTTGGGAGTTCTGGTTGCAACATCAGCATTCCCTAATTGCATAACTATTAGGGATAGTAATAAGAGAGCTGCACCAGACTAGGCAGCCTTCTGGTAACATCCCTGTCCTGGGCTCTAGGGAGGCAACAAACTTCCCTGTGAGAAGGGTCTGTCCGACACACGGGACCCTCTGTTCCCCTCAGGAGGGAATCAGCAATAACAATTGCCCTATTCTTTTTTTTTTTTAGGGAGAAAGTCCTGATGCTGAGGGAAGGCTGTTTTACCTTAGGCTGGTTTGCCTTAGGCAACACCTCAGATGGTGTGTCCTCTGGCATCAGAATCACCTCACCCTCAACTTCCAGTGCCCCATACTTCTTTTCTAAGGACAGCAGGGAAGGTGAGGGGAGGCACGGAGACTTGACTTTACTTTACGTCTCTTAAGAGTGACCCGAGTCTATTCCCCACTGCTTTTTGGGTAACTGGCCTCTGCTAGGGGAGCCTGCAGAGCCTGGGTAAACAAGTTCAACTCCCTTCTACATTCCCTTACAGTTCTACATCTAGCAACCTCCTCTTCAGTTCAGCCACTAGGTTAAGCAGATAGTCGATCTTCTCACACCTAATGAAGATTCAGCTTAGTAAATAGTATTACAAAACAGTTACTTTATTTGACTTATAAAATTCCATTCCCTTTTTTGCTATGATAAAACTTATCTTAGGGAGCACCATTTTTTACATTTGACTTATGTTCTTTAGGGAAATTTTGACAGAATGACAAAATACAGAGTCTAAAAAGAGGCTTACAATACTGCCAAACATAGGAATATGCACTTTCTGCATCCCCCTGAAGTATCCAGCAGCTGTAAGAAATGATGAACCAACTTGAACAACTTCTCCAGCTATTTAGGTTGAAAAATAGGAGTAACAAAAAGGAGGAAAGATTTTTATGTGATAACCTTAAATGTTTTCATTATAATATTCTCAAAGACAAGGTACCATATGCCTTTCCCAAAAGAATGTCTGTTCATTCAGTATAAAGCATCATATAGACAAAGAAATTAATATTATTAGTACATCGACAAAGTTCTGATATTTTGCTGGTTTGTGTGCATTTTTTTTTTTCCTGTGTGCAAAGAATTTGGATATAAAACCACTAGTGGGTTGTTGCCTTTGGGGTCATATCCAAAGAGATTTATTCACTGCTGTTATAATACGATAGCAGCATGTAAAAATTCCTCCAGTCATATTCCTTCATGAGAAACCAGTACATAGTGAAAGACTGCCACTATACAGAATCATAGAATAGTTTCAGTTGGAAAAGACCTCTAAGATCATTGGGTCCAACCATTAATCTAACACTACATAGGCCATTAAATCATGTCTTGAAGTGCCATGTCTACACATCTCTTGGACACCTCCAGGGACTGCAACCCCACCACCTCCCTGGCTAACCTATTCCAATGCTTGACCACTATTTCAGTAATTTTTTCCAAATGTATAATCCAGGCCTTCCCTGCCACAATTTCAGGTCACTTCCTCTCATACTATCATCTGATAGAAGAGATTAACCCCCACCTCACAACAACCTCCTTTCAGGTAGTTGTAGAGAGCAATGAGATCTCCCCTCAGCCTCCTCTTCTCCACACTAAACAGCCCCAGTTCCCTCAGTTACTCCTCATGTTCTTCTTGTAGTCAGGTGTTGCTCTTCCCGACTATGTTGGATGCCATTTGTTGGTTCTTCCCCCGATTCAGCCATTGAGTAACAAATGAAGGCACGAACCCTGCTGCCATATAGAAATGAGATTCCTGTTATGCGCAGAGCACAGAAGCTCAGAAGTCCTCCCAGAAATCCTTTATTGTATCATTGTAGAATCCCTAGCATTACTTAGTCTCAGAATTCCACTTACAGAAGTCCCAGAAGCCCTTAACAGACAAAGCAGCTAGCATAAGTAGAAGTCCCAAGTATATCCCTAGCAGAATCCCTAACCCAAAATCTTAGCCAGAAGAAGTATCAAACTAACAGAAGTCCCCAGCAGCCCTAACGCCCCCCAGCTGCTCCTAACCTAAGTTCCTAACTGAAGTAACTATTGCTCAGAGTGGCTGTCAATATACTCTTTGTTATCAATCACTTAACCAGTAAAATATAAGCTAAAATCTTTTCCCAATGAGAAGTGCCAGCATATCAAGGAGGTGGTTTCTGCAGCATGTTCCAGTCAAGGGGTGCCAATGTGAGGATGTAGTTCTTGGCACACATGGAATGTTATTATTTTACTCTGCACAGTGTACTAAGGAATTGGTCAGCTAAGGAACTCTGAATATGTACAACCGCTTCCCTCAGTGGCTGCAACGGTAAAGGGTCCAAAGCTGAACAGAGTATTCAAGGAGCAGCCTCACAAGTGCTGAGTACAGGTGCACAAAATTCCCTACTCCTGCTGGCCACACTGGTACTAGCCAGGATGCTGTTCACAGTATCACAGTATCACTAAGGTTGGAAGAGACCTCAAAGATCATTGAGTTCAACCTGTCACCACAGACCTCATGACTAGACCATGGCACCAAGTGCCACGTCCAATCCCCTCTTGAATACCTCCAGGGATGGTGACTCCACCACCTCCCTGGGAAGCCCATTCCAATGACGAACAACACTCTCGGTGAAGAACTTTCTCCTCATCTCGAGCCTAAACCTCCCTGGCGCAGCTTGAGACTGTGTCCCCTTGTTCTGGTGCTGGTTGCCTGGGAGAAGGGACCAACCCCTTCCTGGCTACAACCACCTTTCAGGTTGTTGACCTTCTTAGCCACTAGAGCATGCTGCTAGATCATGTTCAGACAGCTGCCAACCAGCACCCCCAGGTCCTTTTCTGCTGGGCATCTTTCCAGTCACTCTACCTGCAGCCTGTAGTGTTGCCTGTGGTTGAGGCTGAAGTGCAGAACTTGACACATGGTTTTGTTAAACCTCATATAACAGACCTTGGCCAATTGATCCAGCCTCTCCAGATCCCACTGCACAGCCTTCCTACTAACCTCAAGCAGATCAACAGTCCCAACCAGTTTAGTACCATTTGCAGATTTACTAAATTCCCTCATATGGGTCATTGATAAAGATATTGAAGAGAACTAACACAAATAGTGAGCTCTGGGGAGCACCACTAGTAACTGGCCACCAACTGGATTTAATTCCATTCACTAACGCTCTTTGGGCCTGGCCATACAGCCAGTTCATTACCCACTGAAGCATCCATCCTAGCTATGAGAAGCCAGTTTCTCCGGAAGGATGGTGTGGGAAACTGTTTAAGCAAACATAAAATGTTTGTCGGTTATTATTCTTTGACATAGGATATTTAACAATTAGAATCTTTATTAATCACATGCAACCTAAAAATAGTTCAACAAAGAAAGAATTGTAAGAAAAATTTGACTTCTTTGAAGGGCCTTTAAAATACTTCAATGATTAATTTTTTTGCTTTTGGTAATTAATCATCAAAGTGAACAACTCTTTGTTGTTTTTTTAATTGCTGAGGAAGATAATTAAGATAAATGACAATGATTAGCTCAGCTTCCAGAAAATTAATTACCAAGTTTAAAATCTTACAGAAAATCATGTATTTACAATATGAGATTGAAATGAATGAAAAATGGAAAATTACACCATGATAAATTAGAAATATCAAGATTTTTTTATAATGTATGAAGAAAACATTCTAAGTTCTATAGATTTCTTTTGTTTCTATACTGATTTTAAATTATTATAAAAACTATGCCATCATTTATTTTATATCTGAAATTCTAGTATTCACATCCATACATTAGACTTTAAATCTCATGGAAGAAGTATGTTCCTGAAGTCAAGAAAATGAGTGAACCACTTCCTTCTGTATTACACTGTCATTTCTACTTCTGTAAAACAGGTTAATATTATCTACTTTGTTCTGCATAGTTCTTAGGGACTGGTGGTTGAAATATCAAGAGTGCACTTCTTAGATACTGTGATCATTTCTGATATCTTTATGTAAAGGTGAAAATCAGATTTGGCTTGCAAAGCATGTAGCAAAAATTTGTTTGAATACAGTTCAATTTTTTTTTTTATATGTGATGCAATTTTATAAATATTTAAACATGTGTATATGTCTATGTTTACTGTCATATATATGTGATATATGTATTCAGACTCTGCATTATACCACTGTAGTCAAAACTCTGATATGAAACTAAGAAGGAACAATTTTTATTTCATTGACCTATTCCTTAAATAAAATTTGTAACAATTTTTTTTTTCTTTCAGACACATCCTATGTGTGTCTCTGTATTCAATGAAAGAGAATATTTAAGAAAAGAAATATGAATGATGATGATGTGTTAATAGAGCCAAACTCAACAAAGGATGCAAATTTGTTTCTCCTATACACTGTGTTTTCAATATCATTGTGTTGTTTGGGTTTTTTTCATTTGGTGGGTTTTGTTTTATTTTTCACTTGGTTCAGCTCAGTTGTAAAGAGTCACATTTGTTTATTTCCTATTTGCCTCAAGATTGTTTGTCCCAAGGTATTTTCACACCATTGTCCCAGGAATAATACAGTTAATCTGCAAGATCACAAACTCTGTGATTATGGAAGCTGATAACCAGACAAGGCTCCAGGTTCCATGTTCAAGTGTTGGGATGCAAGCAGGAGCTCACTGTGACAGTTTTATGGGTCTTTTGATGGAGAGAACCCTCTCAGATGACTGATGCAGCAGTTTACAGCCAAAAAAGGCACTCAGCTAACTGTGGGACCAGTTGAATATGCTATAATCATGGCAACTGAATGAGGAACTGTGAGACTGGGAAAGGTATAAAACCTCAAATGCAACAGGAAAGTTTGGAGCTCCCTCACCAATCTCAGGCTTCAGGACTGCCTAGACATCAGTTGATCTTCAGTGGTAACTACCTCTGCTTTTGCTATCTCTTGTTTTTCCCCTCCTTTTCTGTACTTTTAAATTTTCCCCCTGCACATGTAAGTGAAATAAATTTCGAGTACTTTCCCCAACTCAGTTCCTGTTAATTGTTTTTTTTTTGACCCTTAAAATAACCTTCTCTTCCACAGAAGTGGATTGAGATGCCAGTGTTTACAGAGATTTGGGCTGAGGATATGTCTTCATTCTAGCCTCTTTCTCTGTTAATGCCTTCTCTTGTATATGTGGCAGTCTGCTCATTTGTTTCCAGTATTACTGTATTGAAAATACATATATTCCTATTTTTGCTACAAATTATTTTCAAAATATGAACACACTGTTTATAAGTTTTTTAAAGAAGTTCCATATTTTTAAAAGAGAAATAGCTATAATTACATGAAATAATTTAGTGTATTTTTATATACATAGGAATAAAAAAATATAAATTCAGATTGTGAAATCATTTGAATTGAACTAAACCATTTTGTTCTTACTCTTTTACTGGAGATAAATTTATGTAATTAAATTTGTTCTCTAAAAAAATTTAAATTTAGAGAGCAAAAGATGTAATAATTCAGATATATGAATGCATGTTTTTATTTCCCATTTAGTTTTACTTTATTCAATATTTCTTTTTGGAAATATCCCACACCCCCCAAAAAAAAACTTACAACAAACCTCAAACAAACAAAAAAAACCTCAAACATGGTGACCTCTGATTACATTTTTGGGTAAGTGGTATTTTCCATATCAAGTTCATTTAGTTTCTCTTCTGTATTTCATAACTTCACTACTTCTTTTTAAAGTCCCAGTAGAGTGCTTAGTTTTTATAGCAGCAATGATATTTAAATGATCAAAATCTCTTTGGCCCACAAAATTAAGTTACTGTGTTCTGTGTCTGCAGTGTAGCCTGACAAATGTGTGATTACAGGCCAGAAAGGTTATTCCCTTTTTTTTTAAAAAAAACAAAATAATCATCCTCAGGGATACGTTGGAAAAAGATTGAATTGAGTAATATTTTTTCCAGATTTCTTCATCTGTTTATATAGGGAACTGTGAATTGGACAGCAGCTTTTAAAAGGATTGTCAGAAGCCATATTTTAAAGTGACAAATCTAATTTGTAAACAAACCCTTGGGGTTCTCTGTGACATTCCCATATTTTGAGGACTCGGTCTCCTGTGGAGATTTCCTGTAATCAAATATTTCTCAACAGATTCTCCATTATATTGAATGCTAGTCTCAGAAATAGAATGAACTCTTGACGGGAAGGAACTGTAGAGTCAGAATTTACCTTGTGTTTACCTTACTGGCTTGACATGCTTAGAGCTGTGATGGCTGCTGTCCCACTTAAACTTACTTGTTCTGCTAGAGACATAAAGTGTTTTTAAAAAATATATTCAGAACATTGTGTTTGTGCATGTTTTAAACATAATTCCAATCTGATGTTCTCATTATCCTGGCTCAATTTATATCACCTGAGAAAAATAAAAAATTTTAAAAAGGAAGAATATTCGACAGTATTCAGATTGGTTCACAAAATTATATTAAATAATTTAAATTCCACTAATTTTGGAAATTTTGACATTACACTTCTCCTAGAGTTCTGTTCTTTTTTCCATTCTTCTTGTTGTTCTACATTGTGTGAAAAGAGTCTAAACCAAATAGCAGGAATATAATTGTTTTAAATTTGTGCTGCAACTCCAAGTTGGACCTGTCTCTTGCCAAGCCTGAGACAATCAACACCACCGTTGATCAACGTTTTTTGAAGGTTCTTTTTCTTCGGGAGAGGAGTGAGAGAGGAGAAAGACAGCCATGAGAACACAGAGATCAGTGAAGAAAGAGGGGGAGAGGCACGTTAGAATAATCATAGCCCTTTGGCTCATAGTGAGATGGCAGGCTAAGCCATCATAAACCTTAGAGAAGATAGAAGAGAATCCTGTATGCAGGCCATGGGGAAACCCCATGCTAAAGCAGTCCACACTGGGATGTCCACAACCCACAGAAGCAGCCCACACTAGTAGAAGTTTGTGAAGTCCTTGTCTTGCATCGGAGGGATGTGATGTCACAGAGGAGGACTGTAAGGATTTCTCCCCCTGAAGAGGAAGGAGTGGCACAAATAATATGGAGCAGACCTGGATTGACTGCAACAGCCATTCCCTTTCTCTCTTCATTGCTGTGCAGGAGGAAATAGAATGCAGAACTCGGTCTAGAAAGAAGGGAGGGGTAGGTGGAAAGTGTTTTTAAGATCTCATTATATTTATCACTGTCCTGCTTTGATTAAATTTGTAAATTGATGGTGGTTTAGTTTAATTGGGGTTTTTGGTTGTTTTTATTTTTTCCTCCAAGTCTGTCATTTCCCTGTGACTAGAACTGGTGAGTGAGCCCTGTCTCAATCCACTTTTGCAGAAGATATGGTTCTTTCATAGAACCTCCAAATGAAACCAAGAAGGAACTGAGCAGCTGGTTGGGAAAAGCACTTGAGTTTTATTTGTAGGGGGAAAAGTTAGAAATATAGAAAAGGAGAGAAAAAAACAAGAGATAGCAAAAGCAGAGGTAGTTACCACTACAGATTCAGATGTCTTGCTAGTTCTGAAGGCCTTGATCGGTAGGAGAGCTCTGATCAGTAGAGGAGCTCCAAACTTCCCTGTTAACTTTTGGCTTTTATACTTTTTCCAATATCATATGTGGTCACAATTCCTCATTCAGCTGTTGTGGTTGTAGCATGTTTGACTGGTGTCAGC
This sequence comes from Dryobates pubescens, assembly GCF_014839835.1. NCBI lineage: Eukaryota > Metazoa > Chordata > Aves > Piciformes > Picidae > Dryobates > Dryobates pubescens. The sequence continues at coordinate 3,221,772 of NC_071621.1, forward strand.
ACTGGCTTCACAGCAAGCTGCGTGTGTCAGCACAGGTCCCAGGGTAAGCTGCATGCTCTTTTTGTTTTAAACTGCTGCATCAGTCAATATACGAGGTTTCCCTGCATCAAAAGACCTGTAAAACTGTCACAGTGAGCCCCAGCTTGCATCCTGTGGCCTTGTCTAGTTATCAGCTGCGATAATCACAGACCTTATGGTGTTGCAGACAAGCAGCTATCTTCCTGGGACAAAGGTGTGGAAACATCTTAGGACAAACAATGTTGAGGCAAATGTGAGAAAACCAAACTTGTAACAATCTCTCACTGTCCTTTGTCTCAACCCTTGAGCCTTTTGTTGTATTTTCTGGTCCTTATCCCACCAGAACAGGTAGAAGTGAACAAGAACCAGTGTGATTGCTTTGTTGCTGGATAAGCAGGCACAAACTATGATAATCATGTGTGGTGAGTTAACGCCCTTTTCTGAAAACAAAAAAACAAAGCAGGGTGGAGGGCTTGCGGGTACTTTACCCTCTCTGCAGGGCGTTTTCCTCTGGGAAGGTGGGTCTGTTCCACTCCCCGCTCCCTGCCCAGCTAGAGTATAAAAAAGCAGGACATCATAGCTGTTGGATCGGCTTTTGGCTCCTGCCTCTGCTGGATGAGAGCTACTGCAGCTGCCCTCCTGCTCCTCAGCCATGTGGCCGGACCTGATCCTTCTCGCTGCTGCCTCTGTGCCTCCTCAGAGAAAGACTGGTTTTGTATTATTCTTTCTTGTCCCACTCCCATCCATCCTTGTTCCTTGCCCTTGTGAACCTTTCCTGTTATTGTTATATATATATATATTGTTTAAAGAAAATTCTTCACCTCTCTACTTCCAAGACAACTCCAGATTATTGTTCAGTGGATTTGCTCCTTACCCTTTTTTTTCCCCTCTCTGCTTGGAGGGAGGAGGGGGGAGTGGGGGGAGAGATTCTCAGCCTTTCCCCCATGTGGGCTTTTAACTCCCAGCTAAGGCTCAAACCACTACACCACTGTATCAAGAATAAAAGAATTTTCACTTTATATTAAAAAAAAATTACATATACAACTGAGTTATGCAAAGTTACAGTAAGCTTAGCTAGTCTACATACTTTACAAACTGAGACTGGGATATAAGTTACATGGCAAAAGTCTGTGTTCTTCAGTGTTCTAATTCTGATAATTAGTGCAAACAACTATTAAAACATGTACTTCAAATTAATTTATCTTATAGCCTGTATCCCTCTAGAATTGCTCTTTGTTTTCTTCCATTGTCCACCTCTCCCAAACTACCTTTATCTGACTTTTCTTCTGATTGAAGCTTCTTGCCTGGAGAATGTATAATGTTTACACTTTCCCTATGTTACCTGCTCCCCTTTCCCTCTTCTCTCTCTTGTTTATAGGTCTGCTGCTTGGATGCAAGAAGGACAATGTGAAAATTCACTGAGAATTGGCACTACTTATTGTAATTTCACATGTAGTATTGGTAAAAGAGATCACTTCAAGCTTTTGAACACTTTTCTGTGTAAGCTCAAGAAGCTCTTTTGGATTTAACAGCTTGTAATTACACAGTAAACAACACAATAACAAACCAGTAAACGGATGTACAAAGCCTTTATAGCTGTATGCATTTAAACTGGTAAAAAGAGCAACAACTCACAGCCTTTAGTTACAGTCATTGTTTTGACTTTCAGGACAGGCATATTTTATAAGCACAAATTAGCAAATCTATAAAATGTATTTATTCCCCAGGATTATATAAGTTCAGCATCCGAGGTCTTGAATGATGTACTTCAATTAAGCCATAATGATTGTTTCATCTTAAGATAACCTCCTTCCCCCATTCTGTTAATTAGAACAAGTTGCTCACAAAGCGCATTGAGGAAACAATTCTTCTTTGAGGTTAAGATTGGTTATGACATAATGATGAAATACTGAAACATTTTTGATGGATCAGCTTCCTAAATTTCAGAACTCAATGCAATATTTTGTGTTGTTCAGATATTTTTATAAAATAAAGTTTGTCCTTGAAAACAAATATTATTTGCAATCAATTTGTTGCAGTTTGAGCTGGGTGCCCCCCTGGTGTGTTCACTTCCTGTGTCCAGAAGTCCAGCCCAGAGGGATGGACACAGGAAATTGTGTGTATTTCCTACCATAATTCTTTGCACCACTATAAGATCCAGTGCGGGGTCTAGCACTTTCTCTTTTCTTCCTCCTCCGCCAGCCGGTAACTGGGGGAGATGTCTGCTGGCTTTGGGCCTGGCTAGGCCCAAGGCCACAGGGGGATGGGCAGTCTCAGGCCTGGCCAGCTGAGACTAGCCCAGCAGAGGGAGGGGGAAGAAGGAGCCCTGAGGGTCTCGGGTGTACCCTCAGGTGGGAATGGGATGCCTCTGGGTTTGCTTTGGGATCTTTCTTTGTCACTGCGCTTTGGGTTCTCTGTAACATTCACTGCTTTCTATTTAAACTTTCATCACTTTTGCAATCCGTTTGTCTGAGTGTTTTATTCCTGCCCGTGGTGGGGAGAGAGGGGCTGCCTCAACCCAGCACACAATTCTATGGATCTGTCCTGGAAGAGGCATTACCAAGACAACTAAATCTGTTTTGAGCCACTGCCCCTTTCTCCTTCTTCTCCATTACAGGATCCGGATTGAGGTCGAGGAGCCTAATAGGCAGGCACCATTAAGGCCGCCTGGAGGGGAGTGGAAGCTGAACTCGATCCCCAAGCCTCACGTTTCAGGGAGGCGACTGCACGTGTCAGATGCCATGAGAGAAAGCTTGTGCCGTTTACTTGCCACATAAACCTTTTTTAATTCATTGGCGGGATTTGCATGGCTAATGTGCCAGTGGGCCGTTCAGTTTTCTAAAAGAGAATTTGTAGGGGAAGACTTCCTATACTTTTTGCTTGCTTCCTGCTTATTGCTCGTTACATTCATAGCTTGCATGCTTGTTACTCTCCCACCTCTCTCCCATGTTCATTAATGGGATTCAAGGTGGTGACAAACACCCTACTTGCTCCTATCTTCAGAGCAATTAACTTTAATTTTAGCAGTGTAGCACTAAAGTTGAGTCTTCACTACAGCAGCCTGCCCTCTCATTTCCTCTAAATTTGTGGATACTGCCCTTTGGACTATAACTATGAACTCAAACACCTCTTCGTTCAGCAAAGGTTTTGGGAGTTAGCAGCTTGGCAATTCATGAGTAAAATACGTTATTTTATCTGGTTATTTCTGAGGCTTATAGCTTGTTACCTCTTAGTTAACTCCGTTGTGAACTTAATGGTGGTTCGTCTATGCCACTCGAGGCAGCAGTGCTGTTTAGTTTTGTGTGCGCAGGGGGATTCTAGTTTGTTCCTCTGTATTCCAAGTTCTGATTGTTACTGTACTGTTTACTAGCCTTCTACCATGTGTAATCAACCCATTATCAACCGGGCAAATGAACCTGAATAAAACTGGCTCAGTAAAGCAGTATTTGATATTTAATAAATAATATTCATATTTTATCATATTTCCAGTCAATGAATTTATCAACTACAACAGGATCATACTTATTAATATTTCTGATAAGCTTTTTGCTCTTATATGGAGAATCACAACCTCATAGAAATTCTCTGATACTTTGCAGATAATTTCTAACAGTAGTTTTAAATAACATTTCTTCACATACAGTGAAAAAACACCAAGCTGGGCGCAGGAGTTGATCTGCTGGAGGGTAGAGAGGCTCTGCAGAGGGACCTCGACAGGCTGGGCAGTTGGGCAGAGTCCAACGGCATGAGATTTAACACATCCAAGTGCCGGGTTCTGCACATTGGCCACAGCAACCCCATGCAGAGCTACAGGCTGGGGTCAGAGTGGCTGGAGAGCAGTCAGGCTGAGAGGGACCTGGGGGTGCTGGTCGACGGTAGACTGAACATGAGCCTGCAGTGTGCCCAGGCAGCTAAGAGGGCCAATGGCATCCTGGCCTGCATCAGGAACAGTGTGGCCAGCAGGAGCAGGGAGGTCATTCTGCCCCTGTACACTGCACTGGTTAGGCCGCACCTTGAGTACTGTGTCCAGTTCTGGGCCCCTCAGTTTAGGAAGGATGTTGACTTGCTGGAACGAGTCCAGAGAAGAGCAACAAAGTTGGTGAGGGGTTTGGAACATAAGCCCTACGAGGAGAGGCTGAGGGAGCTGGGGTTGCTTAGCCTGGAGAAGAGGAGACTCAGGGGTGACCTTATTACTCTCTACAACTATCTGAAGGGAGGTTGTAGACAGACAGATGTTGGTCTCTTCTCCCAGGCAAGCAGTACCAGAACAAGAGGACACAGTCTCAGGCTGCGCCAGGGGAGGTTCAGGCTGGATGTTAGAAAAAAGTTCTATACAGAAAGAGTGATTGCACATTGGAATGGGCTGCCTGGGGAGGTGGTGGAGTCGCCATCACTGGAGGTTTTTAGGAGAAGACTTGACAGGGTGCTTGGTGCTGTGGGTTAGTTGCTTGGGCGGTGTTGGATTGGTGATGGGTTGGACGCGATGATCTTGAAGGTCTCTTCCAACCTGGTTTATTCTATGTATTCTATGTATTCTATGTATTCTATTCTAACAAACAAACAAACAACAAAAAACAACAGTTCAATTTTAGCCTTCATACTTGAATTTAGTTATAATCTTCAGTATCCTGCTTTCATAATTATGTAGTAAACTGATCTTCATACAAAGAAACTTTTCTAAGCTATCTGATCTGTGAGATTCTCATAACTATATAACATATTAGTCTTTTAATGTAAACAATCATCTGAAAATATTTGAATATTGTAGACTATGGAAACTGCAACAAACTATTAGTTTTCACACTTATTAACTGTATTGGGTTTCCATGGTGTGACCGTTATAGGCTGTGCCTTTAAGGAAGGGACACTCTGGCTGAATATTTTGTGAATATACTGTATTATAAACGAATTTCATTGGTGGATATGTGGGAGTAAGGTCTTAAGTCCCGGGGGCAGTTGGAACTTTGGGCAGTTTCGCTTCCTTTGCTCACCCTTCTAGCTTCTGCTTCTGGCCAAATAACAGATAAACCTAACCCTCCTGTACCAGGCCTTCTCTGCTCTTGCTAACTCCCCTTTTCTTTTTCCCTCCCTCTTTGGGGAAGAAGGGAGGTAGGGGGGTGAAGGGGGTACGGGGGGAAGCTCCCTCTGTTAGGGGGTCCTATTCCTGTTTTGTTTCTTTGCTGTATATTTCTGTATATATTGTAAATTTGGTATATTTGTGTACATAAATTCCCTGTGATCATTGCTTTGTAAATATAGCATTTTCCCTTACACTCCACTGGCTGAGTTGGCTGTGGCTATTTCTTCTTAGTGGGGGAGGGAAGGCTGGGCATTTCCTTTCAACCCACCACACATGGTAAGGTTTTGGTAGTGGGGGAGCTACAGGTATGGCTTCTGTGAGAAACTGCTTGAAGTTTCCCCTGTAGATTCAGGAGACACAGAGAATGCCAGCTAGTTCCAAGATGAACCCAGAACTGTCCAAGGTCAAGCCTATCAGCAATGATGGTTAGAGAAAGGAATAAGAATATGCAAGAGAAACAACTCTGCAGACACCAATGTCATTAAAGAAGGAAGAGAAGGTCTTTCTTCAGGCACTGGAGCATTTTCTTTACAACCCATGGTGTAGACCATGATGAAGTTCGAAGTGGGAGTGTGTTAAAAGCAGACTCACTAGAGATGAGTCTGAAGAAAGCCTTCAGTCCGCCATTTCACTTGAGGTGTGAGATGGTGACAATAATATCAAAATTCTCTGTGACAGGTAGCAGGAAGACAGACACACAAAGGTCAGAAGGATAGGATGATAGTAAATGTCTTCAACCTGAAGCATGTTGCAGCAAAGGCAAGGCCTTACAAGGGGGAGCCAGAGGCCTCTGAGGTAATAGGATACAGGAGAGCAGATCCCATAAAATGCCTTGGGGGAGCAATGCGGTGCCCCTCTAAGAAGGTGACATGGCTGGGTGACCAGCCTCTACACCAATGCATGTAACACAGGCAATTAAATTGTATATAACTGATAGAAAAATCTTTATCAACATGATGGCCCAATCCATCCACCTAATCATGCTGTGCTGCAGCCACTTAATTGAAACACTTGTGCTTTCTTGCAACCAGTCGTCCCTTTACATCACAGGATGATGTCAGTACAGTACTGAATACTCCATTGGCTGGTACATAGGGCTGTTTTGCCCTGGTTGCTCCTAGATTCTTGTGGGGAAAAAAAAAATGTAAAAAAGTCCTACCCTAGATAAACCCAGGACATCCAGAATAATGTCTTTATTGTTTTTAAGCTCAAAGTAAAACATGTGCTACAATATTTGTGTAATGAATACTTGACTCTTATCTAAAAAGAAAGAAAATAAACAACAACAAACCCATGTGATTGACAGAACAGCTGACCACTAGTTTCCACAATTCAAAAATTAACTCTGGAAATTTGAAAATAATACAGAAAATTCTTAACTCACTATAGATGATGACAGAGATTGGAGTCAATACAGCTGACCAATATGATCAAGTATTGTTCCTTTATTGTTCCAGTATTGCAGGCCTATGATGCAGGTCTATGGTGCGAGTATAGCACAGTAAAGTAAAAGCATAGAAGAAGAAGGGAAGGGAAAGGAAAGGCAGAAGTGCATAGCAAGGGAACTTCTACAACTTATATAAACTCGGAGTGCCTTGTTGGCATGGCTTCATTGGTTCCCTATGAGTGACCACACATCACACTATCATAGATTATTGGTCCAACTACTAATGACACGTGACGTTTGTTGACGCAGGTGCATGTCCTGTTTTCCCAAGATAACTTTCTATGTTTATAGCTACCAGTGCCTTGTTTTAGTTACATGCTGCAGGCACAGCACTGTTTGGTACACTGCTAGCTGGCTCTGCAGTTATGCTGAGCATGGCCTACCACCATGTCAGGCTGTAGGCCTGCACTGCCAGATTGCTCACACTGCTCGTCGCTGGCATTGCCACAACTCACCATGGAGAATAAGTATCTTTGAATGTTGTAAGAAAAATGACGAATTGTAGCCTCCATCTAGAAAATCCTCTTATAGCTTTTTTCTGCCAATAAATCAGGTTTGCTAACAAAATAATGTTTCTAAATTTTATTTTGCTTCATGTGTCATGGTATTGACTTTTTTTTTCCAATCATAATAGCTATTTTAGACATTTTCTCATAAATGTTCACATTTCTCATTTTAGACAACTCTTACAGTAATTTATTTTCTCTAAGTGAACAGAAAGTAAATGCATTGAAAACAAAATACACATGTGTACTTTTATACTTACATTTTATTGACCAAAGGTTAGTTTGCAACCTCATATGCAATCTGTAGATTACTACTGTTTTTATTATGAAATAAAAATGAAGAACTAGCATCCTCAAAGAACTGAGATGTGAATTAACAGGGCAAAATTCTGAGTCTTGTGATGAAAGTTCTAATTAATTGCATATCTCCAAATTCTCAAAGTTTAAAGCTAATGCCCAACCATGTAAATATGTATGATGCCAGTTTCACAACTTCAGTAGCTTCTGGAAAAAGTAATGATCCTATGATATATTATGAAGATCTGTGGCAATATATTTTTAAGACAATAGTAGTGTGTTTCATGTGACCTAGGGGAATAGTGTAAATAGTTACACAATAGTAGATTGCCCAGAATAATAGAGTCTCTCTATTTTGCCTTTGTTTCTTAAATACCAATCTACAAACTATCTCTTATATAAGTTTTGCTGCCCATCACAAAGAGGGTTTGTGGGTTGCACTATAGTGGCTACCCTGTTCACCACCTCCTGAGGGATGTGGTGATTGCCACCTTGCCATCAAACACCCAGGAACTGGATCCCGGTGGTAGGCTTCTCTTTATGGCAAAGCCAGCCTCCAACAGGATATCAATTACCCTCTTACCCTTCTGGTAAACTTCCTCTGCTGTCTTACCCCATACAATGATGTCATTGATAAACTGCAGATGCTCAGGGGCTCCACCTTTCTCTAAGGCAGTCTGGATCACCTCATGGCAGATGGTTGAGCTATGGACCCAGCCCTGAAGCAACCAATTCCATTGGTACTGTACTCCCCTTCAAGTGAAAGCAAACTGTGGCCTGCATTCTTCTGCAATGGGAATGGAGAAAAAGGCATTAGCAATGTCAGTTGTGGCATACCACTTTGCCGCCTTTGATTCCAGCTCGTACTGGAGCTCCAGCATGTCCAGCACGGCAGCGCTGATCGGAGGAGTCACTTCATTCAGGCCACGGTAGTCCACGGTCAGTCTCCATTCCCCATTTGCCTTCCACACTGGCCATATCGGGCTGTTGAAGGGGGAGCGAGCCTTGATGATCACCTTCTGGCTCTCCAGACATTGAATCAATTGGTGTATAGGGTGCAGAGAGTCTCTGTTGGTCCTGTATTGCCTGCGATGTACTATGCGAGAGGTAACTGGTAACTTCAAATCCTGTACCTTATGGCTGCCCACTACAGACGGGTCATCCGACAGCTCGGGCATGGTAACAGCTGTTCTTTACCTGCAGTCTCTACAACTGCTGCTGCAAACACCCACTTGTGCCCCCTAAGGTCCTTGAAACATCCCTCCCACAGAAAATTAATGCCAAGAATGCAAGGTGCATCTGGACCAGTCACTATGTCATGCTTTCCCCACTCATTCCCGGTCAGGCTTATCTCAGCCTGCGGTACAGTCAGGTCTTGTGAGCCCCCTGTGACTCCCTGAATGCTTATGGGCTCAGCCCCTTTGTACTTCGATGGTATCAGGGTGCTTTGGGCCCTGGTGTCCACCAGAGCTCAGTACTTCAGGGTTTCTGAAGTGCCAGGCCATTTCACAGAGACATCCCAGTACACTCTGTTGTCCCTGGCCTCCACCTGGCTGGAGGTAGGGCACCTCTAATGCTGACAGCGATGCCCACACTTGTCACAGGGTCCTGTGTTAATAGAAGAGGGACCCCTCTGGGAAACTGGGGCAGCCATTCTCCTGGACGAGATACCCCCCTTGTGGCCACCTTGCAGTTCCCGCACTCTGTCCCGGAGGGCAAAGGTGGGTTGGCCATGCCAGGTGTCCATGGTCACAGAGATCTTCCACAGAGACCCCCTTGACATCCCTTGATTGGCTTGGGGCGATCTCCTAGGGGAAGGTCACCTATTCCTGATTGCTGACCCATTCTGGACCCATTCTGAAGGAGAAGGGGAAAAAGCGGTGTCGGTCTCCTTTTTCAGTTCAGACATGGAGGCCTTAATCTCTTTGATGAAGTCTTTCATCATAGTTTCTATGGGTGAGGTTATGGGTTTCTGATTTACACTGTCCTCATATTCCTTTAAATCATCAGCAAACTCACAGACAGTTTTAGGACTTCCATCCTGTCCAGTCAGGAGTGTCCCTCCTAATGTGTGAGTATGTGGCACCCTGGGTGAGTTTCTTTATGAAGGGCTGTCTCATGGGCACCTCATCTGGGTCCAAGGGGAGCTGGCCATCCCCATAAATTATTTCCAGCACAGCCATCTGTCTCAGATACTGAATGCCCTGTTTCATAGTTGCCCATCTAACTGGGGACCAGGGCAGGTCATCTTTTGAGTGGTACTGGCTCTTGATGGCATTGAGGATCCAGGCCCAGAGAGTGTGTGTTCCATCAAGTTTGGCTAACTCTTTGTCCAGACCAGCATCAACAGTCAGGGTGCCTAAAAGCTTTGCCTCCCTCTTATCCAGGCCCACCATGTCCACCCCTTCATCCCAACATCTCAGGGTCCAGCTTAGTTTTGGCTCACCCTCTTTCCATGCATAATCCTGATGAGTTTTCCATAATTCCTTTCTGGGTAGAGATGTGACAGTTATTGTTTTCTGATCTGAGTCATCCTCATCCACCGCTGGGCTCTGCAAGGTGCTAGGCAACATACCTTCCTCACCATCTGTGCTTGGAGATGATTTTTGCCTCCTTTTCCTGCATTTGGTGACAGGTGGTAGAGAAACTGCGTGGGCAGGAGCATCAGGGTTTAAGTGTGGAACTGCTGGTGGTGGGGCAAACCCTTGTGCCTGGGGCTCAGGCTGAGATCTGGCACACTCACTACAACCCAACCCCTCCCTCTTTGTGTTTACACAGTGTTTACAATGCTCACAGCACACATCCGCCTGGTTCTTAAAGCTTACAAAGGACTGCCTTATCCCTCTGCAAAGAGCTCTTAATGGGTTAGTGCTACACCCACTGAGCATGTTCACAGCAAATGCCCCTATAAGGATTATATTCAAGCATATAGAGCATATTGTAGTGTAAGGCAATTTTCCACCACAGACATTTTATCTACACCATTTGTTTCATACTTCACTTCAGGAAAATTTCCTATGTTAGAGAAATTACCACTGCCAGTAAAATTCAAAGAATTCAAGAGGTACATGCCCAACTGCACTGGTAAATATTTTATCTAGTGGAGCAGCATCATTAACCATACCACATGGGAAATTATTAATTTGTAGATATGGCTCCAAAAAATCCAGCCAAACACCCATGCAAAAGCTTGGAACATCAGATTCTTCAAAATTAACATCTCTACTTCCAAGCTTTTCTTTCAAACAAAGTATTACTTTCCAAATAGAATATTAATTTCCAAGCCCCACGTTGGAGTGCCAAAAATACTGTGGTGGTTTGAGCCTTAACTGGGATTCAAGAGGTCAGATGGGGGGGCAAGGATGAGAATCCCTCCCCCACTCCCCCTTCCTCTTTCCCAGTTGAGAGGACAAAAAGAAAGGGAAGGAGCAAATCTACAGAGAAATAATTTGGAGTTCGTTTGGAAGTAGAAAGGTAAAAATTTTCTTTAAAATATATATATATATATATATATATATAAAACAATAACAGGAAGGGTTCACAAGGGTAAGAAACAAGGATGGATGGGGAAAATATGTATATAAAACCAGTGCTTTGCAGAGGGGTGGATGTAGCAGGGAGGAGGACCAGGCCTGACCATGTGGCAGAGAAGCAGGAAGCCAACAGCAGTCCTCTCATCCAGGCAAAGCAGAAGTCAAAAAGAGCAAATGGCTGCAGTGTCTTCCTTTTTGTAGGCTTGCTGGACAGGGAGGGGGAGTGGAACAGACTAACTCAGTTTCCCAGCGAGAAAATGCTCTCCAGGGAGAGAAAGGCTCTCACAACCCCCCACTCTCTGCCCTCCCTACCTCCCCCCCCCCCCCCCCCACTTTTCAGGATGGGCATAACTCATCACACTTTCCAATTGACAAATCACATTTTGTATGGGTAACAGAGTCACCATTGGTTCTGTATTGTCTGTGATGCACACTTTAAGAAGCAACCAGCAACTTTATAACCTCTATCTCATGTTGTCCCACAACTTCAGATTCCTCAGAAAGCTCAGGTCTAATGGACAATTTCGATTTTCCTCCATCAGTTTCTACAGATGCTATTCCAAAAGCCCTTTTGTAACCCTTAGGGTCTTTGAGATGCCCTTCTCTCAGAAAATCTATTCCCAAAATACAAGGTGCATCAGGTCCTGTCACAACAGCATGCTTCTTCCTTCCACTGTTTACCAGTTAAACTTATGTCAACTTGTATCCTAGTCAACTCTTGAGATCCACCCATGGCTCCTAGAATAGTTATAGGCTCTGATCCCTGATAATTTGATGGTATTATGGTGCACTGAGCTCCTTTGTCAACCAAGGCCCTGTACTTCTGAAATTTTGAAGTGCCAGGCCACTGGATGTACACATTCCAATAGATTCTGTTACCTCCATTTGATAGGTTATGCCCATGCTGAAAGGAGGGTGGGGGGAGGGCTTTGAGAGCCTTGCTAACCCTGGAGGGCATTTTCCCCCTGGGGAACTGAGTTAGTCTGTTCCACTCCCCCTCCCTGTCCAGCAAGCTTATAAAAAGGAAGACACTGCAGCCATTTGCTCTCTTTGGCTTCTGCCTTGCCTGGAAGAGAGGACTGCTGCTGGCTTACGGTTTCTCTGCCATGTGGTCACACCGGGTCCTCCTCCTCCCTCCTACATCCATGACTCTTCAAAGGACTTCAGAGGAGTGGTTTTGTATACATAGTTGTTCCCATCCATCCTTGTTCCTTACCCTTGTGAACCTGAACCCTTCCTGTTATATATATATATATATATATTTGTGTGAGTATATATATATATATATTGTTTAAAGAAAATTTTTACCTTTCTACTTCCAAACTGACTCCAAATTATTTCTCGGTAGATTTGCTCCTTCCTTTTCTTTTTCTTTCAATTGGAAAAGAGGAGGGGGGAGCAGGGGAGGGATTCTCATACTTGTTCCCCGTCTGAGATCTCAAATCCCAGCTAAGGCTCAAACCACCACACTCTATTATCCCTCTCCTCCCCCTGATGAGAGGCAGGGCACCCCCAAGGATGTGGGATACATCCACATGTGCAGTTAGAACAGCATCTAGTGTCAGAGATGGAATCACTGTTGGAGCTATTAGAGTTGTTCTGGGAAACTGAGGAAGTAACAGCTACCCTTATGGTATTGCTCCCTCAGGCTCTGCCACTATGCAGTGCCTTTAATCTCCTGAAAAGATCTGAAGTTGGTTGACCATCCCATCTGTTCATGTTCTCACCAAACTGATCACACTGAGAGTTATCCAAATACTCTCACATGATTGCCTCTGTTGTCTGTTTTGATTTGACTTGTTTTGGAATGTCCTGCTTGGAGGACATCTATTTCTAACAGCTGAATCTTGTATTCTTAAAGAAGAAGAATTGAAATTATCTCCTTGTGCCTATTTAGATATGGAGGTTTTAAATTCCTCCTTCAGCTCTTTCATGAAATTCGCAATTTTTCCAGACAGAGTTTCAATAGCTGAAACCAAAGAAACACATGTGAGACTATCCTCCAGTTGTCTCACTTGGTCAGTGAAATGACCAACAGTGGGAGGTGTTCCCCCATAATTTCTTGCCAAAATTCTGCTTGCCAGAATAGTAGCATAATTAGGAGGAGCAAGTTTAATGACCTTTTTGGCAAGACCTGTTCCCACACAAATCTCATCTAGATTCAGAGTACCATGGTCTCCATACATCACTTCTCTCACAGCAAACTCTCTCAAGCTCTTGATTCCCTCATCCATGGTGTTCCAAGGCTTAGAGTTTCATGGAAGGTCATCTCTGGATGGGTACCTCATGAGAGCTTCAAGCAGAAGGCGTGTCCACAGAGAAACCTTACCAAAGACACCTGCCTAGATATCAGAATATTTTTCAAGGGGGCCAAGGCAATGTGGTGGGTGTTTCTTTGGTGTCAGCCATTAAAGCTCTGACTGGTGAGATAAAGGATTGCATGAGAGAGCTGAAGGATGAAATTAAAGATTCCATATACCAATTGGCACAAAAAGATAATTCTAATTCTTCCTCCAGGTGGATACAGGTTTCATCTGTGAGGAATAGACGTCCTCCAAGGAGGTAATTCCAAAGCACACCAAACCAAAACAGACCACCAAGGCAATCATGTAGGACTACTTGGATAACTCTGCGTGATCAGTTTGTTGAGAACATGAACAGATGGGATGGTCAACCAATTTCTAATCTTTTCAGGAGGCTAAAGGAACTTCAAAGTGGCAGAACCTGGGGTAGCAATATCAGAAGGGTAGCTGTTACTTCCACAGTTCCCCAGGAATATCATCAGGATTCAGAGTTTCATGTTCACCATAGAGTATCTCTCTAACAGCAAATTCTCTCAGACACTTAATTCCCTCATCTATGGTAGTCCAGGGCTTAGGATTCCAGGGAAGATCATCTCAGGAAGGGTATCTCAGGAGAACCGCCATTAAAAGACATATCCATAGATTAACCTTACCGAGAGCCTTGCCTAGATGTTTATCTATTCCATTATCCTTTGAGAGAGTTCCTAGCTGAGCTGCTGACTTGTCTCCAACCATTAGAGCTGGAGCACCTGTATCATAACATCTACCAAGCCAAGCTAAAACTGGCTCCTTATCTGCTCTGATGTAATCCTTATGCATGCTTCGAAGCTCCTCCCTAGAAGAACAGCCCTGCAGGTCATCTTCTTCTCCAACTATCACATCTTCCTCAACCTTTTGTCCCCATAATCCTGCTGTCACTCTCCTAAGGACCTCTTTAAGCTGAGAAGCACCACTGCCAGCTGCTGTCCTAGCTGCATCTCCATCCTGTGATGATCTCAATAACTCAGCTATATGTCTAAGACAAACCTTCTCTTCCTCCCCAGCAGGCCCTTTCCTAGCTGAGGTTCCCTCACCAGAAACAGTCTCCTGCTCTTCTCCCCCATTGGCTCCTGGGTCAGCTTTGGCCTTTCCACTTCTAGTTTTTAAAACTGCTACCTGCTTAATTGGAGCTGTGTTTGAATTTACAGCCACCTTAATAGAAGCTGACAGGTCTTGAGTCAGATCAGCTGCTGTGGGGGCCCTTTCCGGTCCTGTCATGGAGGACGGAAATGACCTGACCTCGTTAATGGTGGCTGGAGACAGGGGGAGCCGCCATGTTAGGAGCTGCTGCCCCTGGCTGCTTGCCAGAATCAGCAACAGTAGCATTTAAAGCAGTCTTTCAGATAGACTTTTTAGCTTTATCCATAACTGACACAGATTCTCCACTCTCCTCATCACTAGAAGTCTCTGGGGCAGACCCAGAGGCGTGCCACCGCTTCTTTGATCTATGAAGCAGGGCCTGGACACCTTTCTCTCCTGGTGCAGAGCATACAACAGATATACCTTAATTATCACCAATAGCAGGATTACACACATTGAAAAAATTAGCTTTGGATCGCAGCCATCACTTAAAATTACTCTTTCACCTACTGGAATCTTAAACTCCCTTATCTCAATTGGCAAAGTAGTCAAAGTTACATTTCCATAACTACTAAGCCGAAAAAAACCCAAAGAGCGGTCATATAGAAGCTGGATCTTATACATAAACCATAAATAGATTTTACGCATTAAATATTTACCAAACCGATACAATACTTGTAGACCAACACCCCAAAAACTGACAAGAATAGACGCTCTAAAAGCCAAAACAACCTATTTTTTTTGCTTCTCCGACTCAGGCAAGCAATAAATCAAGTGAATTACTGGGCCTCACGTTGTGGTGCCAAAAAAGAAATGTGGTGGGTTGAGAGAGAAGGCCCAGCTTCCCCTCCCCCACTAAGTAGGAATGGGAAAAAACCACAACTAACTCAGCCGGTGAAGCAAAGGGGAACACTGTATTTACAAAGCAATGACCGACGTAGGGAATTTATGTGCACAAATATACAGCATTTACAAAGTCAGAAGATGAACTTCAGGTCTTTCAGATAAGCAGATGACTTTGGAACTTTTAAATTTTCTGCCAACATTTTCTTTCTAGGTTCCTTGTCCAAGTTGTATTTATTCAGCTGCAAGAGAAGTAGGGCAATTAGACATCCCTGACATTACTGATTTCGACCAGTAGACTACAGATTTGGTTTCCTCAGTTCAGTATACAATATTGAAGTAGGGAAATGCATAGGAGCAGCACAGGGAAAACAACAAATGTTTGTCTCCCCTTGCTAGGAAGCATCAAGGCTCACACAAGTTCTGGCAATAACATTGATTATCTTTTAAAACTAATGCTATTTTACAGAAAAGTGTGACAAATATCCTCTTGGCAAATACTAGAATTGCCATTATAACTTCCCTTTCTACTTTACTGCTAAGATATGCTTTCTGTTATTCTTTTTTAACTGTAACGACCTATGAAGAATTAGATCTTCAGAAGCTTGTAGGTGTTTAGTTTGCTTTGTGAGGTAAGAGATACACCTGAATGTACCTGGAAGATCTGCTCTAATGTTTGTTTCTTTTCCCTTACTCCTGTGCTGCACTACATTCTGTCACTTCAAAACCTTACCTACATGGGAAAATTGCAGACACAACTGATACATGAATTAATAGTTAGAATTTCACAGTATCACAGTATAACTAAGGTTGGAAGAGACCCCAAGGATCATCAAGTCCAACCTGTCTCCACAGATCTCACGACTAGACCATGGCACCAAGTGCCACGTCCAGTCTCCTCTTGAACACCTCCAGGCACACTGACTCCACCACCTCCCTGGGCAGCCCATTCCAATGAAAAACAACTTGCTCAGTGAAGAACTTTCTCCTCACTTCAAGTCTAAACCTCCCCTGGTGCAGCCTGAGACTGTGACCCCAAATTCTGGTGCTGGTTGCCTGCGAGAAGAGACCAAACCCTTCCTGGCTACAACCACCGTTCAGGTAGTTGTAGAGGGCAATGAGGTCACCCCTGAGCCTTCTCCTTTCCAGGCTAAACAATCCCAGCTCCCTCAGCCTCTCCTCCTAGGGCTTGTGCTCAAGGCCTCTCACCAGCCTTGTTGCCCTTCTCTGGACACGTTCAAGTGTCTTGATGTCCTTCTTAAACTGAGGGGCCCAGAACTGGACACAGGACTCAAGGTGCAGCATAATCAATGCAGAGTACAGGGGCACAATGACCTCCCTGCTCCTGCTGGCCACACTATTCCTAATGCAGGCCAAGATGCCATTGGCATTCTTGGCCACCTGGGCACACTGCTGGCTCATGTTTATGCATCTGTCAATCAGTACCCCCAGGTCCCTCTCTGTTTGGCAGCTCTCCAGCCACTCAGACTCCAGCCTGTAGCTCTGCATGGGTTTGCTGTGACCAAAGTGCAGCACCCAGCACTTGGACTTGTTAAATGCCATCCCATTGGACTCCACCCAACTGTCCAGTCGGTCGAGGTCCCTCTGCAGAGTCTT
Source organism: Dryobates pubescens (assembly GCF_014839835.1). Taxonomy (NCBI): domain Eukaryota; kingdom Metazoa; phylum Chordata; class Aves; order Piciformes; family Picidae; genus Dryobates; species Dryobates pubescens. The sequence goes on from NC_071621.1 coordinate 3,238,535, forward strand.
TCTACCTTCTAACTGACCAACATCTGCTCCTAACTTCGTGTCATCTGCAAACTTGCTGATGACTGACTCAACCCCCTCATCCATATCATCAATGAAGATATTAAAGAGCATGGGGCCCAGCACTGATCCCTGGGGGATGCCACTGGTGACTGGCCGTCAGCTGGATGTGGCACCATTCACCACCACTCTCTGGGCTCGGCCCTCCAGCCAGTTCCTAACCCAGCACAGTGTGTTGCAGTCCAAGCCACAGGCTGACAGCTTAGCCAGCAGTTTACTGTGGGGGAGGGTGTCAAAGGCCTTGCTGAAGTCCAGGTAGACCACATCCACAGGCCTCCCCACATCCACCAGATGGGTCACCTGATCATAGAAGGAGATCAGGTTGGAGAGGCAGGACCTGCCCTTCCTAAATCCATGTTGGCTGGACCTGAGCCCTTGGCCATCCTTCAGGTGTGCAGTTATTGCTTCCAGGATAATCTGTTCCATCACTTTCCCTGGCACTGAGGTCAGGCTGACTGGTCTGTAGTTTCCAGGTTCCTCCATCCGTCCCTTCTTGTGGATGGGGACCACATTGGCCAGTTTCCAGTCATCTGGGACCTCTCCAGTGAGCCAGGACTGGAGGAAAATGATGGAGAGCGGCTTGGCCAGCTCATCTGCCAGCTCTCTCAGCACCCTAGGATGGATCCCATCTGTTCCAATGGACTCGTGAATGTCCAAGTGGTTCAGCAGGTCCCGAACTAATTCCTCATGGATTTCCAGGGCATCACACTGCTCCCCGACCCTAAATTTAAATTTAAAGATAACATATTAGCTTCTATTCTGACACAAATAGATTTAGTTGGATGATTTAAGCAAGTTGGCAATAAAAGATAATATATAAGACTATCATAGCTAGAAATTATCAAATTTACTCTGAGAGGTTAATGGACCTATTTTGGTTCTGCAACTAAAATAAGTTGAAATGATGTGGTGAATTCTCATCAAACATTACTTTCTCAAGATACCCTAGTTTAATAGCACATCTTTCATAATCAAAGATTTGACTTGCTCAAAGACTTCTGAGAATAACTCTATAAATATTTTCATAAATTTCCTCTTCGCTAAGAATGTACTTTGCAAAGTACAGACAGAAAGGCTATGGAAATAACTGACAAATTTGTGTTGATTTTGCATTAGCTTAGAGCTGAGTACAGGAAAAAGTTATTTTGGATATAGTCTCACTAAGAAATATTTAACTGTTCCTGCCAATATCTAACACTAAGAAATTATTCCTATGTCTCAATACAGTAACAAGACATGTGTTAAAGTGGGTCTAGCTGTAACTAGCTTTCTGGTTTTGCTTGAGCCCACAATACATATGACAATATATACTATTTAGTCATATACTACAGTAAATAAAAGGCTGTTGTCACTACACTTATGGATAAGACTGTTATTTCTATCTGTTGTGTCTGAGGAGTTAAAACATACTCCCTCACAATAAAAACCTCTGTGAGAAACACTATGTAAGCAAGTTTGCTAGCCATCAGTCTGAGACTATAGTTTCAATCTATGTTGCTGCTTCATTTCATATTTCATTAAAGCATTCACTGGCATAAAAATAAAAAACAAGCAAGAAACAGAAAAAGTAAGGGTGAAGTATAATGAATATCTCCTACATTTAATTTATGATCCTAGATAGCAGCTATTGTCATACAATTTATGTTTTAAATGGCAATACAAGTATTTTAGACAAAATGGAGATCAAGGTCTTGGAATTCATTAATGATTTTTCCATGTATAAAGCAACTGGTTTAGGATATAAATATAAAAGGATGGTATTTGGGACAAACAAATATTCTACTATCACTTGTGGGTAACAGTATAGAAGGGTCCTTGATATTCCTCAAAACTTATGGAATTTCCTTCTTGCTGTGAATAGATTTGTTTACTTCTCTGAGTCCTCTGCCACCTTGTGCTATTATGTCATCTGGGCTTTCTAGAAAACCTTCTGTAAAGAAGAAAAGAGAAGCAACATATTCAGAAAGGAATAAAAGAAGGTGGCACAGAGAGGTGAAGGTATGAGGTCTGACAGAGAGAAAAACCTTAAAGGATAAGAAGCTCTCCTTTGAAGTTAAAGCTGTGGCATGATCTAAAGCTCACTGTAGGTAATGGAAAGATTTCTATTGAATTCATCGGTCTTTGAATTCAGTTCAGTCTAAAGGAAGACAGCAAACCTTCCTCCCTTTTTTCCATCAGGTCCTTAGTTGTGTTCTTTACAGAACCAGTCATACTAAACAGACAAGATAGTCAGGAATTAAGTTTGAAATAATTTGGTTTATTTGTAACACAAAACAAAACAAACAAAAAAACCCAACCCAGCAACAAAACTGCAGTATAAATTGTAATGTAAATTTTTATCAGGGAATTTAATGGGACTAAATATTCTGGGTATTATTTGAGATGTCTAAATATTAATTTAACATTATTTTTCTGGAAAAAAAACACAAACTTCTGCATACCTATAAGTCAGTAAGTCAGTAACATATCCTTTTTTAACATAGCCTTTTTTCCCCTTTCATTTACTTTTGCTATATATCAGTTCTTTCTTCCTTTTAAGTCACTTCTAGCAAGACATATATTATACTCCTTGAATTTATTGTTCTAGTAAAAGTTTTAGCTTCATTTTAATGACAAAGAGTCTGAGTCTCAGATAACCACTCCATTTTTTAGACCACTTTTTCAATTCATTTGGAGAAACATTCTGAATGAGGCCTTTTAAAGATAACTAATAGCCATGTCATTATACTCTTTCTAAATCTGTAATATCATGATATCTTTCTGAGTTTTTAGGAAAATTTTGGTTGAAAAAGCATTGTTGTGGAAATAATAGAGAGTTCTAAGACTGCAGACTAACTTGGTGCCATAACTGAGCCATCAGATGACTGTGGCATTAAGAGTTCTGATGCAAATGAAACTCATTGGTTGTGCATTCCCATTATCCCTACTCACAGTCTAAAAAACACTTACATCTGAGCTTCTGACACAGTGAAATCTCAGGTCCAAGTATACAATTTATACAATTTTTAAGAACTGATATTTTAGTTGTGTTCTTTTTTCCCCTTTTCAAACGGGGTGTTAAAATTTGTTTTCTTTGTTTGCTTATTTGTTTTTATTAGACTTTAATAGTACGAAAGCTCTCTACCAGTAGAAAAAACTCCTTATCACCAAACAGATATGGGTGGCAGTATTCCAAAATTATCCAAATTAATCCCACCTGGGTACCTTTGTAAGGACTTGGAGAAAACAGCACAGTAAAAGGATTACTTTGTATACCTATTAAGGATGAGGAAAAGAGATTATAGCTTACCACGGTAGTACTTCCTTTACACCATACCTATTACAGATTTCACAACTGCACCAGGACACCTACATGGTCCTTTTCTTCAGCATTATAATTACATCAAAATTTGAATGGGGTCTATATTTGTTCAGTTTTTAAAGTCGATAGGTCACTGTCAACATTTAGACAGGAACTGCCTAAAGCTAATTCAGTTTTGTAATCTTCCATTTGGATAGACATACATGAATATGACCCTAGAATGGCATTGTTGCATGCAAGAGGGTATATGCACATCTGTGCATCTACTGAAGACGGTCACAATTCCTGTATCTGACTCATTCCAGAGATTTCCTTTCATGGAAACCATGATATTGTATAGGCAACGTTTTTTAGTATCCAAAAACCAGCAACCATTGTTCTTGCTCTTTTAATGAAGGTTTTATACAGTTGTGGAAAAACAAACAAAACAAAAGAAAACAACAAAAACCCCCAAACCAACCAACAAACAAACAAAACCCAAAAAACCACACAAAAAAAAACCATGAGGGATTTGACCTGAACGTTATAAAAAGAACAGCCATCAAACAGGGAACCTGTGGTTCAGTTCAGGAAAAAGTAATATGTAATTTAGGCTTAGCAATACTCAGTCCAAGAGTATGTCATATTAACCTATGCTTTTACTCTAGCCATACCTGAAATAATTGACTAGATGAGGCTAATAATTCCTAGCTACAAGGGATCTTGTGGTTTTATCCAAAACCCAGTCATTTCTTGGATTTAAAGAGATAATGAAAATTAATTTAAAAATTTTTGTTACTTGTGACAAATATTCCTTAATAAACCAGAATCCCTGACACAAAGAGAAATCCTGTACTTGGATATATTTTCCATTGTATCTTGTATCCTATGGAAGCAGGATACTGTGCTCAAGTTGCTTTCAGATGTTGTTTTATTTCTGCTGCTTTCAGTGATTTATTAGGTCATTGACCCTTTCAAATAGATAAAACAGCTGGCTAAGGGCTTGTCTGTATGTTAATTTCTCACTATTTGCTGTAAAAATTGCATGTATGTAATGGGAGGGAAAATGACAGAAACTGGTTCAATGGAATTAAAATCATAGTCCTGAACTCATATCTTGGTAGGCACTGGATAATCACATGACAAGAAAGGTGTTTAAATGTCTCAGTCAGGAGAAAAAAAAGCTTCACTCAGAACTGATATTTATGCTACCTTAAGAAATGCAAGGAAAAGTAAAAAACAAAACAAAACAAGACAAAGCAAAAAATTTTAAAAAATAATTGTAGCAAGCATCACTTAGGTCTTCAGATGCATGAAGTATCAAACATGAAAACTATCAGTCCATGTCAGGTCTGGGCAACTGAGCTGCAGTTAGCAGCCTGATGAAAGTCCATCAGGAGACCAAGAACCATCCTGTCATCCTGACTGGTGGTTTATTCTTTGTGAGTATAATACATCATTTGTTGGTTTGTGTATTTTTCCTGTGGAGGACTTGATGGCAATTGCAATTTAGATGTCCCACTCCTATTCCTGTCTTAGGATTTATATCTTTTACTTCAATCTTGCAAAATTCATCCACAGTTCATGATTCTTGCGTGTGCTTTTTGCCCTTTCCCTAGTCCTTCTCCTTCTTGTCCTGGTTGGTACCTTCTTATTTCCTATTCCAGAACTGGAGACAATTATTCTAACAAAGCTATTTTTTTTCCTTCCATTCAGTAATCTTTTGTTTTAAGAATGTTGCAGATTTTCCTATATATTTTGCATAGTTTTTATCTTAACATAATCCTTGATCTCCTAGGGTCATTACCTCATCTCATGTATTATATCTGGCTTGCATTCTCTCCCTTATTTCCAGTCTGGCCATAGTAGTATAGAAGGGTGTTTAATGCTCTGTTTGTTTCTGTTTAACAGATGTGATTGTCTTTTTGCCTATAAGTGATGATGTCAGAAGGTTGTAAAGGTAAGAAGAAGAAGAAGAAAACAAGAAAGTGAACCATCATATCTTGATATTAGATATGTTTGATAAATGATGACCTTGTTCTGAGAAACTGACCTACTGTTGCTGAGAAGATAACACCACACAGATTTTAATGACACAGTAGTTTTCTCAGAGAGTACAGTTAATATAGATTACATATATTTAGTGGTTTAGTCAATTTTTTGGCTTCAGCAATATAAAATGAATGTGTAAGTACAAACTCATATAACACAAAACTTACACAACTCATATAACATTGTAAACTCATATAGCACCAAACCATAAAGCCAGGCTTCAGAATTTCAAGTTAATATGGTGTGGGTTTTTTTTCCTTGTCTCTGTGTAATACACATAGTTTGGGAATCTCAGTGAAGAGTGTCCTCTTTGGATGCAGGATCCTGCACATATGTGTTCATACTGTGATGAATATACCAGTGATTTGTGTTAAAAGTATAAAATTCAGAGTGCACTAAGATTAAGGGTCAGAAGCTTGCAAGAGCCTGTTTTGAGGATAAAGGGAAAGGTGCATATTTTACAGACTTAAACAGAGACTGTATGTTTGGTTAGTTGGAGACACCAAGGCTAAGGAGAAGCTGTATTGAGATAAACACCTAGTTCTATCCAGAACTGGGAATTTGTTTTCTTTAGATAAGAAGCCTAGAAACTTTCTGGTTTGTTTAAACTTATTTATTTGAATTAGTATCATCATAGAATCATAGAATGGTTTGAGTTGGAAGGGACGTTCAAAGATCATCTACTCCAACTGTCTGACAATGAGCAGGGACATAGATCATGAGATCAGGCTGCCCAGAGCCCTGTTGAACCTCATCTTGAGTAGCTCCAAGGATGGAGCTACCCCAATGTGTTCCAGTGTTCCACTACCCTCATGGTAAAGAACTTCTTCATAATGTCTACCCTATATTGACTCTTCTCTAATTTAAAACTGTCCCAGCTTGAGGCATATTGTCCCTTACCTCCCACTGGGGCAGAAAAATGTAACTCAAACTAATGGATTGGAGAAGGGATGGGAAGTTTAAATGGAAAAGCAGTGAGTGTTTTACAAGCGCAGTGACAAAGGAGATCCCAAAGCATACCTAGAAGCCTCCCAGCACTCCCCTCTCCCCACCTGAGGGTACATCCAAACCCCCCCAAGGTTTTGGGGGGCTCTTTCTTCCCCCTATCCATTGTTAGGCTAATCTCCACTAGCCAGATCTGAGATTTTCCTTCCCCCTTCTCCTCCTGGCATTAGGCCTAGCGAGGCCTAAGAGGCCTAGAGGTAACTTCCCTTCCATTACCAGATAGGGAGCATCTCCCTACAGTGAGGGAAGAAAGAGGAAGTGTGAGACCTTGCAGATGGATTTATAGGGAGCAGGATTTTATGGGTATGAAATACACAGCTTCCTGTGTTCACCCACAGGGCTGGACACCCGGGGCATCACAGGGGCACCCCATATGGCAACATCAGAAGGCACCCAGTCTTAACTGCCACATGCTACCCCTTATTTCATACCATAATTTCTGCACCCAAAACATATCATCAAATTAGAAGTTTTCTGATGACATGTCTAGCAAAGTACATGTCTTCATCTGAGCGTCCTTCCAAACAGTCTCATTCAGGCTCACGTAACAGTCCATTCCAGTTCTTATCCCTCATCTGATGGAGCCTCCCAGTAACACAGAATTCATTCTTCTGCAGTGCAAGCTCTTCATTTATTTGATGGGCATCCTGGTCACCTGGAAGCACCACACAACTTCTCAACCAAACCTTTATTTCCATCTACATCTACTCAGTGGCATGTTTCCACGCCTGGGGCAAGCAAGTTGGAACAACCAGGACCTTTGACTGCTTTTCTACCCCTCCAGGAAACAGCACACTGAGCCTCTCATACACTTTCCCTGGTTCATCTTTGAACCATTCCAATGTGTCCCGTCACTGGATCCCAGGGAGAAGATATCAGCACCTCTTTGTCTATTCTTCCTCAGGAGGTTGTAGAGAAAAATGAGGTTGCCCTCATGTGGCAGTTGAGACTGGGTGCCTTCTGATGTTGCCATATGGGGTGCACCTCTGATGCCCTGGGTGTCCAGCCCTGTGGGTGAACACAGGAAGCTGCGTATTTCATACCCATAAAACCCTGCATCCATCTGCAAGGTCTTACACTTCCTCTTTCTTCCCTTGCTGTGGCTGTGGGAGATGCTTCCTGTTGTGAAGAAATATCCAACGGCGAGGTGGGTGAGGGAAAGACTCGCAGCAATCAATATGATTGATAAGCAAGCTTCCACTTTATTGTTCAAATGCAAGGCTTATAAAGCATTGTCCTGAATGGCTCTTGAGTCAGACAATAAGCCAGGTGGGCGTGCCTTTGACCACATTTGAAAAGGTGGTTTTCTATAGGTTGCAATACCAGGGGTTTACCCCTAGATCTGTGTTGCTACTGGCCATTATTGCCTCGGGAAAATCTATAAGTACCAGCCCAAAGAGCCAGAGGGTCGTCTTGCAGTTGTCCACCCTCTGGAAGGAAGCACTAGCTTCACCTGGAAGCTGAACTGTGTTTCAGCTTTGCCCAGACAGGACAACAGAGACCCCTCGCTGCCTCAGCGCTGTAAAACCCAGAGGACAAACACGTGTCTTGCCGGGCCGAGAGGCGAAACCCCAGATCTGAGTCCCCGGGACAGTTTCGCTTGACTGGAGCAAGGAGCTAGCGCTGCTACAAAGGATTACAGCCGAGAAACCTCCTCTCTACAAAGCTTTCAGCTACAGATCTTTTGGGAATAAAGCCTGCCTCAGCAATAAGCTGCAGACACCAACAGAAAGTGAAATGGTGATCCTGTAGCTTCCACGTGGTCGACGCCATTTTGGTTTGTCTAGATCTTACTGTGTGACACAAGGTATCAGAATCAGTGAGTAATTACAATATCTGATTTTTATAAGCATCTATTGAAGGTTTGTTGCCCTAGGGAATTCTGGAGTTCCCCCCCAAATTGTGGGCAATCGTCAGCTTCATTGCCGAGGTTCCTTTTCTTTACAGTTTAAAGTGTTGTTTGTTTCTGGATTTTTGTACATATTGTTTAAATTGTTACTTGTTCCTGCTGGTGAGGAATCTGTTCCACAACTGAACACCTCGAACCTGTAAATAGGTTTGAATTTTTTTTGGCGGTATTTTTATGATTAATAAATTATTAATATTTTAATTAATTGTCCCGCTTATTGAACATTAAAATATCCTTTTATAGACCCCCTCCACAGCAAGCACCTCAGCTAAATATGCACAAATGTCATTATTCTATTGGTTATTAGTCCAGGGTTACATTATAATATCCAGCCTCCTTGCAGTTAGGTCTACGTGCAATTTCACAGGCTCCTTTCTCAGTAGTTCTTTGTTTCACATATACTTTGTTTCATATGCTGTTATCTTATAAGCAACTACAAGCACAGCCACAAGACTATGGTGGCCTTGCTGAATCAGCACACTAGCTTACTGTGAGCAGTAAACAAGATGGAGTCTGGCCTACGCACTTTGTTCAAGCAGCTGTAATGGAAGGGGAGTTATCTCAAGGCCAAGATGAGAAGGGGGAAGGGCAATCCCAGATCTGGCCATCTGAGATTAGCCTAACAGTGGAGTGGGGGGAAGAAAGACCCCTTGGGGGGTTTTGGGTGTACCCTCAGCTGGGGAGAGGGGAGTGCTGGGAGGCTTCTGGGTATGCTTTGGGATCTCTTAGTCACTGTGCTTGTAGCTTCTGTAAACCAGTCACTGCTTTTCCATTTAAACTTTCCATCATTTTTGCAATCTGTTTGTCTGGGTCTTGTGTGTTTTTTTTTTTCTGCTCCAGTGGGAGACAAGGGAGGATCTGCCTTCAACCTGGGACAGAGTTCCATCATCTGACTCAATTCTCTTTGGAGTTCCGTGTCTCCGCAAGATTTGTCTTTCCAGACCATGAATGTTACATGTAGTTGCATATGAAACTGGATAAGTTTCCAACCATCCAGTGCTTGCCCCTACTATAGGAAGCACATAGTACTTACTAGAATGAGAATGAGGTAGAGTGATGTAGTCAATTTGCCACACTTCACCATACTTGTACTTGGACCATCAGTCACTGTGGGAAATTGTGATGAATCTGTGGACCCTTTGATGGGCCTAGAAGAAATTAGCCTCAAACACATTGCTGTGTATCCTTGAATGTCTGGAAAGGCCCTGAGCTAAAAATATAAATAGCTTGTGATAGACTACTGTGTAACTTGTTGAGACAGAGAAACCACAAGATTGAGATAGAAGAATCACAGGAAAAGAAACCTGGGCTAGCTCAGCAAATAACTGTAGCATTGTATCAGTAACCAATAAGAATCTTAAAAACAATTCAGCTGGACAGCTTTTACCTCTGCAAACTGACTGGATTCTCCTTCTCCATCCTTTGCCTCTGCAACTCGGCGTGTTGGACTCCACACGGCAGACTTCCACCTTCGCTTGTTCCCGACGAGACGACAGGAACCGTCTATGAACAAAGCATACTTATCATCTGAAAGGTCATTGTAAGGAGGAGCTTCCTCAGCATGAGTTACTCTCTCCTGTGGAGGTTTGGTACAGTTGGCATCTTCAGGCCAACTTGAGATCACCTCCACCAGACCAGGTCTTTCAAGATTTCCCATTCGAGCTCTCTTTGTTATCAGAGCCATCCACTTGGACCAGGTGGAATCTGTGGCATGATGTGGTGTGGAAACCTTGCCTTTGAACATCCAATTCAAAGCTGGCAATTGGGGAGCTAAGAGAAGTTGTGATTCAGTTCCAATCACTTCAGAAGCTGCTTTCACTCCTTCAGAGGCAGCTAGAATCTCTTTCTCTGTTGGAGTGTAATTATCCTCTGAACCTCTGTAGCCTCGACTCCAGAAACCAAGAGGTCGTCCACGTGTCTCACCTGGAGCTTTTTGCCACAAGCACCAGGTTGGACCATTGTCACCTGCAGCCATGTACAAAATGTTCTTAATGTCTGGACCATCTCGCACAGGTCCCAGACCCACTGCTTGAACTACTTCTTGCTTTATCTGGTCAAAGGCTGCTTGTTGTTCAGGTCCCCAGTGGAAACGGTTCCTCTTTCGAGTCACATCATACAGAGGTTTCACAATCTGACTGTATCCAGGAATGTGCAGTCTTCAAAATCCCACTATTACCAAGAAACGTAGAGTTTCTTGCTTGTTCGTGGGATTTGCCATGGTAGAGACTCTATTTACCACATCCACTGGAATGTGTCGGCGTCCATCCTGCCACTGCACTCCCAGAAACTGGATCTCTGTGGAAGGATCTTTCACCTTATCTCTCTTGATGGCAAAACCTGCACTCAGAAGAATGTCCATGATTTTGTTACCTTTCTCGAAGACTTCCTCAGCAGTTTTACCCCAGACGATGGTAACATCGATGAACTGGATGTGTTCTGGAGCACCACCTTCCTCCAGAGCATCATGGATTATTCCATGACAGATGCTGGAGCTGTGGATCCAGCCCATTGGCAATCTGTTGAAAGTGTACTGGATTCCCCTCCAGGTGAAAGCAAACTGAGGCCTGCATTCCTCTGCTATGGGAATAGAGAAGAAGGCATTAGCAATGTCTATGGTAGCATACCACTTGGCCTCTTTGGATTCCAGCTCATACTGGAGTTCCATCATGTCTGGTACTGCTGCACTCATAGGTGGAGTTACTTCATTCAGGGCTCGGTAGTCCACTGTCAGACGCCAGTCTCCATTCGGCTTTCGCACAGGCCACACTGGACTGTTGAAAGGTGAATGAGTTTTGCTGATGACTTTCTGACTCTCCAACTGACGAATCAGATTCTCAATGGGCAACAAAGAGTCACGGTTGGTTCTGTATTGTCTGTGATGCACAGTCTGAGAAGCAACCAGCAATTTAATGTCCTGAATCTTGTGTTGTCCCACAACTGCAGATTCATCAGAAAGTTCAGGTCTAGCAGACAGCTTCAGCTTTTGTCCATCAATTTCTACAGAAGCTACTCCAAAAGCCCATTTGTAACCTTTAGGGTCCTTGAAACGCCCTTCTCTCAGAAAATCAATTCCCAAAATACAAGGTGCGTCATGTCCGGTCACAACTGTATGCTTCTTCCACTGTTTACCAGTTAAACTTATATTAACCTCTACCTTACTCAACTCTTGAGATCCACCAGTGACTCCCAGAATAGTTATAGACTCTGATCCCTGATAATTTGATGGCAATATGGTGCACTGAGCTCCTGTGTCAACCAAGGCCCTGTACTTCCGAAAGTGTGAAGTGCCAGGCCACTGAATGTACACATCCCAATAGATTCTGTTATCTCCATTATCCCTCTCCTCCCCCTGGCGGGAGGCAGGGCACCCCTAATTATGGGGAACATTTCCACAGGTGCAACGAGCACACTGTGCAGTGTTAGAACTGGAGCCACTGTTGGAGCTGTCATAGTTGTCCTGGGGAACCGTGGAAGTAACAGCTACCCTTCTGGTATTGCTACCCTGGGTTCTGCCACTTTGCAGTTCCCTCAGCCTCCTGAAAAGATTAGAAGTTGGTTGACCATCCCACCTGTTCATGTTCTCACCAAACTGATCACGTAGAGTTATCCAAATAGTCCTACGTGATTGCCTTGGTGGTCTGTTTTGGTTTGGCCTGTTTTGGAATGACCTCCTTGGAGGACGTCTATTCCTCACAGCTGAAACTTGCACCCACCTGGAGGAAGAATTGGAATTATCTCTTTGTACCAATTGGTATATGGAATCTTTGAGCTCTTTCATGCAATTCTCAATTTTTCCAGACAGAGTTTCAATGGCTGAAACCAAAGAAACACGTGTCATGCTATCATCCAATTGTCTTAGTTGATCAGTGAATTGGCCAACTGTAGGAGGATCTCCGCCATAATTTCTTGCCACAATTCTGCTTGCCAAAATATTTGCATAATTGGAAGGAGCAAGTTTGATAAGCTTTTTAGCAAGACCAGCTGCCACAGGAATGTCATCAGGATTCAGCGTATCATGGTCACCATAGAGTATCTCTCTAATGGCAAACTCTCTCCGACGCTTAATTCCCTCATCTATGGTAGTCCAGGGCTGAGGATTCCATGGAAGATCATCTCGGGAAGGGTATCTCAGGGAAACCGCCATTAAAAGGCGTATCCACAGATTAACCTTACCGAGAATCCTGGCTAGATGTCTATCTATTCCATTATCCTTTGAAAGAGTTCCTAGCTGAGCTGCTGACTTGTCTCCAACTATTAGAGCTGGAGCACCTGTATCATAACACCTAGCAAGCCAAGATAGGATGGGTTCCTTATCTGCTCTGAGGTAATCTTTATGGACATTGTGAATCTCCTCCCTTGGTGATGAGCAGCTCTGCAGGTCATCCTCTTCTTCATCTATCACATCTTCCTGAACGTTTTGTCCCCATAATCCTGCTGTCACTCTCCTAAGGATCTCTTTAAGCTGAGAAGCGCCACTGCCAGCTGCTGTCTTAGCTGCATCTCCATCCTGTGATGATCTCAGCTATATCTCTAAGACGAACCTTCTCTTCATCTCCAGCAGGCCCTTTCCTAGCAGAGGTTCCCTCACCAGGATCAGCCTGTCTAGCAGAGGTTCCCTCACCGGGATCGGTCTCCTGCTCTTCTCCTCCATTAGCTCCACTAGCTCCTGGATCAGCTTTGGCCTTTCCACCTCTGGTCTTTAAGACTGCTACTTGTTTAACTGGAGCTGTGTTTGAATTTACAGCCACCTTAATAGAAGCTGACAGGTCCTGATCTAAACCAGCCGCCGTGGGGGCCCCTTCCGATCCTGTCATGGCGGACGGAAATGACCTTGCCTCACTACCGGTCGCCATCTTGGGAATGGGAGCCGCCCCTGGCTGCTTGCCAAAGTCATAGAGTGGAGCATTTAAGGCTGCTTTGCCAATAGGTTTTGCTATTTTTCTAACTGACGCAGCCCCTTCCTCATCACTCGAGGACTCTGGGGCAGATTTAGAGGAACGCCTACGCTTCCTGGATTTTTGTTTTATCACAAAACATGGTCGAGAAACCTTTTACTCTCTATGTAGAGCCCACAGCAGATAGACATTAATTATCAGCAACAGCAGGATTACACCCATCAAATAAATCACCTTAAGATCCCAGCCAGCACTTAAAGTTACTCTTTGACCTCCTGAAGCCTTAAACTCCCTTATCTTGATCGGCAAAGTGGAAGACGTTCTATTGCCGTAATTAGTGAGCCGAAAAAAAACCCAAACAGCATTCATACAACAGCTGGATCCTATGCATAAACCACAAATAGATTTTATGCATTAAATATTTACCTATTTGGGCTAACATCAACCCGATGCAGTACCGGTAGACCAATATAGAACACACGGAAAACAGCAACTGCTTAAAAACCCACAACATCTTAATTTCATTTCTGCGGCTGAGACAAGCAATAAATCAACTTAATTACTTAATTGCCTGGCCCCACGTTGGTGAGCCAAAAAAAAAAAAAAGGAGTGTGGTGGTTTGAAAGGAAAGGCTCTGCTTTCCCTCCCCCACTGAGAAAGAGACCACGGCTAAAACTCAGTCGGAGAAATGAGATTATATTTTACAAGGAAACAGATTATATGTAACACAACAAATACAGGTATTTTACAATATATACAGAAATATACAGCAAATAAACACAGTCAGAAACCAGACCCCCAACAGAGGGGGCTTCCCCCTGTGCCCCCTTCACCCCCCTACCTCCCTTCTCCCCCAAAGAGGTAGAAGACGAGAAAAGAGGGGTTAGCACAGCAGACAGAGGCCTATGCACAGGGAGTTAGTTTCTTATCTCTTGGCACGAAGCCCAGAAGCAGATCCATCCGAAAGGAACAGCGAAGAAAGGAAGACTGAGAGAAAGTTCCAGCTGCGCTGGGACTAACCTCGCCTCCCACCTTAACTTGGCCAATGAAATTCGTTTAGAATACCAAAATATTTTATAAACATTTAGCCAGTGTGCCCCTTTCTTAAAGGCACAGCCTCAAATGGTCACACATTGCCAGCTAAGACTGCCTGATGATTGTGTTGCTGTTTCTCAGTAGCTTTGCACTTAGGTATGTGACCATCAATGTGTCTCACCTTCACTGGAATTTTCTCAATGCAAGCAGCAATGTTGTAGTAGGTTGAGAGACCAATTCTCCCACCATGGGCAAAAGAAAGACTCAGACAAACTGGATTGCAAAAAAATGGTGGAAAGTTTAAATGGAAAAAAAAAAAAAAAGCAATGAAAGTGTTTACAGAAAACCACAAGCACCGTGATAAAAGAGAGAGAGATCTCAAAACATACCAAAAAACATCCCACCCCCACCTGGGGGTACACCCAACCCCCCCCCCCCCCAGGGTTCTTTCTCCCCCCCCCAACCCAGCCTTGGGCCTGGGCAGGCCCAAGGGAGGCAGCTTGCACCATTTTACCTAGGCAGCGGCGAGGGAAGAAAGAGGAATTGAGGACCCCTTGCTGATGTTTCACAGGGGAGAAGGGCATAATAGGATGAAACACCTGGCATCCTGTGACCACCCACTGGGCTGGGGCCCCTTTGGGACATCCCAGGTGTGGCCTGTGTGGTGGCATAAGGGGCCAGCACCCAGCCTAAAGCACCAGAAATGTCTTGCCACAGATCAGCAGCCCACATAAGCTTTCCTTTTCTCTGCCAATCATTATTTTTCCAGTCTTTTAGCCAACCCCATAGAGCATGAGTCGGTGTAGAGATAAAGCTCTGGCCATCTCTCCCGTTAGCTATGTTGAGAGCCAGGTAGACAGCTTTTACCTTTGCAAATTGGCTGGATTCACCTTCTCCATCTTTTGCCTCTGCAACTCATTGTGTTGGACTCCACAATGCAGGCTTCCATTTCCACTTGTTTCCTACAAGACGGACAGGGACCGTCTGTGAACAAAGCATATATCTTTTTATCATCAGACAGACTGCTGTAAGGAGGAGCTTCCTCAGCACAAGTTGCTCTCTCCTCTGGAAGTTTTGTGCAGTCAGTGCCTTCTGGCCAATTTGTGGTCACTTCCACCATACCAGGACTTTCAAGATTTCACATTCGAGCTCTCTGTGTTATCAGTGCCATCCACTTAGTTCATGCAGCATCTGTCACATGATGTGGTGAAGAACCTTTGCCTTTGAACATCCAACTTCTAACTGACTATCTGGGAGCTAAAAGAAGTTGTGACACAGTTCTGATTACTTCAGAAACAGCTTTTACTCCTTCATAAGCAGCTAGTATCTCTGTGGTGGTTTTAAGCTATGCCTTTAAAATTTAGTTACAGATTTTGAGCAAAAAAGTAGAAAAATATAAATAAATCACTATTGGGTGTGAAAGGGAAAACAAAACATTATTCTAAACAAACTAATTGTGTAAATATTTAGAATAAGATGAGTTGTACCAAAACAATTCTTTCTTCTTTCCTGATCTCTGCTGTTTTGCTTCTCTCAGGAGAAATTGACGTGCTTGTTGTTTGGCCTTGGCTGAACTGTTTAGTGAAGTCTAACCCACTGCTTTCTCTCTGCTCCTTTTCTCTCTTGGGGGAGGAGGGTAGGGAGGAGGAAGTGGAACGGCTTCCCTGGTGTCTGACCAGGGAAGCATTCGTGGTGTTTGCTAATTGTAAATATCTGCATAATATTATAAATACTGTATATTTTGTACATATTCATTGTATTCCATTGTAGAGTGTAGTTCTTGCTTGTAAATGCAGCTTCATTTGCTTCTAACTGAGTTGATCTGGCAAAGTTAATGCTGGGTGGACACTTCAACCCACCACATTTAAAAATTAAAAAAAAGGGCACCTATTCAATGTGGGGCAATTGTTTGATTGAGTAATTTCTCTTCAGATTAAGGAAGCAAAATGAAACTGTTTTGGGTTTTGTGGCATTTGATGTATTCTGCTCTGTGATTCTGTACAGATGGTGTGTGTCAGCCATGTTAGATAACCTAGGAAGACATTTGGATTATAAACTGTTCCTTGTGTTTAAATACAAGCTGAAAAATGCTGTATGACTGCTGCTTGGGATTTCTTTGGCTTAAAAGATATGATAATGTGACTGCAACTGTTCCTGCAGAGAGATATGAATTCAGCATTCCTGTGACAGAGAGTTATGTGAGCAGCTGGGACCCCAAAGTGATTTATTTGCTATGTGTGATTCTGTTATTGGTAATAATCAATGTGTTCTTGTTAATGGCACTGTACTGAGAGACATGCAGTGAATAGGTGTTCTGGTTTTAGACATTGGTCTAGTTCTAATTCAAATACAGAAATTTCTAGTGACAAGGAAGACAGAAACAAGACAAATAGGGCAAACGGGGAAACAGGCAGACAGGAGTTAATGGTAAAGCAGCTCTGAGTGAGGTCTGCAGCAGTTCTGACATTCAGCCAGCGGTGGGGGCAGACTCAGCCCATAACAGTAGCATCAGTACCAAAGATGGTGGCCACACTGGCAGTGCCAGCAGCTAAGATGGCAACTGCAAATTCACCAGCAGCCATTAGAGAGGCAAATTCTCTCCTGCCTGCAGCAGCAGGACTGGAAGTGAGTTCTGCAACAGCCACTGGGTCTCAAAGTCCACCCACCAATGCTGTTTCCTTGCAAACCCCGTCTACATCTGCAAAGTCTGCTGTAAATTTTTTTAAATGCAGCTCCAGTTAAACAAATTGTAGCTTTGGATAAAAGAGGAAGGCAAAAGGCTTCCCAACAAGAAATTAGGCATATAAGAAAGGATTAAATTACAGGAGAGAATGAGCCAATTCTGACATGGTTAGGTAGGTGGTACGATACAGGGGCTCCTGTTTTATTAGTGGGGGACAAGTCAGCATCTCAGCTTGGAACCCTCTCAAAAGATAATGGAACAGATAGGCATCTAGGCAGGTGTCTTGCTAAGGTTTCTCTGTGGACACGCCTTCTGCTGGCAGCTCTCATGAGGTACCTATCCAGAGATGACCTTCCATGAAACCCTAGGCCTTGTAACACGATGTATGATGGAATTAAGTGCTTGTTTGCTGTGAGAGGAGTGATGTATGGAGACCATGGTACTCTGAATCCTGATAAGATTCGTGTGGGAAAAGGTCTTGCCAAAAAGCTCATCAAACTTGCTCCTCCTAATTATGCTACTATTCTGGCAAGCAGAATTTTGGCAAGAAATTATGGGGGAATGCCTCCCACTGTTGGCCATTTCATGACCAAATGAGATAACTGGAGGATAGTCTCACACATGTTTCTTTGGTTTCAGCCATTGAAACTCTGGTGAGTTAAAGAATTTCATGAAAGAGCTGAAGGAGGAACTTAAAACCTCCATATCCATATTGACAACTCTACTACTGGCTGCTGTGCTAACTGCACATGTGGGTCTATTGCTCATAATTAGGGGTGCCCTGCCTCCTGCCAGGGGGAGGAGAGGGATAATGGAGATAACAGAATCTATTGGGATGTGTACTTCCAGTGGCCTGGCACTTCAAAATTTCAGAAGTACAGGGCCTTGGTTGACACTCAGTGCACCATAACACCATCAAATTATCAGGGATCAGAGCCTATAAGTATTCTGGGAGTCACTGGTGGATATCAAGAGTTGACTAAGATAGAAGTTGATGTAAGTTGATATAAGGGTTATAAATGGGCTTTTGGAGTAGCATCTGTAGAAATTGATGGAGAAAAATACAAATTGTCCATTACACCTGAGCTTTTAGACAAATCTGCAGTTGTGGGACAACATGAGATAGTGGTTATAAAGTTGCTTGTTGCTTCTCAGATTGTTCATAACAGACAATACAGAGCCAAGCATGACTCTTTTTTGCCCATATAAAATCTGACTCATCAGTTGGGACATCAGGATGTTGTCAGCAAAACTAATTCACCTTCGAACAGTCCAGTGTGGCCTGTGCAAAAGCAAAAGGGAGACTGGCATCTGACAGTTGACTTCTGTGCCCTGAATGAAGTAACTCCAACTATGAGTGCAGCAGTACCAGACATGATGGAACTCCAGTATGAGCTGGAATCCAAAGAGGCCAAATAGTATGCTACCATAGGCATTGCTAATGCTTTCCTCTCTATTCCCATAGCAGAGGAATGGAGGCCTCAGTTTGCCTTTTCCTGGAGAGGAATACAGTACACTTTTAACAGATTGCCTCAAGGCTGGATCCACAGTTCAAGCATCTGTGATGCAGTGATCCATGATGCTTTGGTGAAGGGTGGAGCTCCAGAACACATTCAGTTCATCAACAATACCATTTTCTGGGGTAAAACAGCTGAAGAAGTCTTCGAGAAAGATAACAAAATCATTGACATTTTCCTGAAAGCAGGTTTTGCCATCAAGCAAGACAAGGTGAAAGGACCTGCCAGAGGGATCCAGTTTCTGGGAGTGAGGTGGCTGGATGGTTGCCATCACATTCCAGTGAATATGGTAAACAGAGTCTACCATGGCAAATCCCATGAACAAAAAATTAACTCTATTTGCTTAGGTACAGTGCAATTTGGGAGACTGCACATTCCTGGATACAGTCAGATTGTAAATCCTCTGTATGATGTGACTTGAAAGAGAAACAGTTTCCAGTGTGGTCCTGAGCAACAAGCAGCCTTTGACCAGATAAAGAAAGAAGCAGTCCAAGCAATGGGTCTGGGACCTGTCTGAGATGGTCCAGACATTACAAACATTTTGTACACAGCTGCAAGTGACAATGGTCCAACCTAGTGCTTGTGGCAAAGAGCTCCAGGTGAGACACATGGATGTCCTCTTGGTTTCTGGAGTTGAGGCTACAGAGGTTCAGAGGAAAATTATACTCCAACAGAAAAAGTGATTCTAGCTGCCTATGAAGGAGTAAAAGCTGTTTCTGAAGTAACTGGAACTGAATCACAACTTCCAGCTCCTAGATTGCCAGGTTTGAATTGGATGCTCAAAGGCAAAGGTTCTACACCACATGATGCCACATATGCCACATGGTCCAAGTGGATGGCTCTGATAACACAGAGAGCTTGAATGGGAAATCTTGAAAGACCTGGTCTGGTGGAGGTGATCTCAAGTTGGTCTGAAGGCACCAGCTATACTAAACTTCCAGAGGAGAGAGTAGCTCATGCTGAGGAAGCTCCTCCTTACAATGACCTTTCTGATGCTGAAAAGAAATATGCTTTGTTCACAGACGGTTCCTGTCGTCTTGTTGGAAACAAGTGAAGATGGAAATCTGAATTGTGGAGTCCCACACAATGAGTTGCACAGGCAAAAGATGGAGGAGAATCCAGTCAATTTGCAGAGGTAAAAGCTGTCCAGCTGCCTCTCGACGTAGCTGAACGTGAGAGATAGCCAAAGCTGTATCTCTGCACTGACTCATGGAAGGTAGCCAATGCTCTGTGGGGTTGGCTAAAGAACTGGAAAAAGAATGGTTGGCAGAGAAAAAGAAAATCTATTTGGGCTGCTGATCTGTGGCAAGACATTGCTGCTTGCATTGAGAAAATTCCACTGAAGGTAAGACACATTGATGGTCACCTACCTAAGAGCAAAGCTACTGAGGATCAACAACACAACCATCAGGCAGACTTAGCTCCCAAAGTTTCTCACATAGATACACAATCTCATCTTCATCTTGACTGGAAACACCAAGGTGAGATATTCTTAGTTCAGTGGGCTCATGATTTGTCAGGACATCAATGCAGAAATGTAACCTACCAGTGGGCTCTTGACAGATCCATATGTATTTCCATGGATACTATAACACAAGTCATTCATGACTGTGACAGTTGTGCTGCTATTAAGCAAGCAAAGTGAGTTAAGCCCTTTTGGTATGGTGAGGTATGGTCCAAGTACAAGTATGGTGAAGCCTGGCAGATTGACTAGACAAGTCCACATCATTCTGGATCTGGTAAGCAATATGTGCTAATTATGTTAGAGGCAAACACTGGATGGTTGGAAACTTATCCAGTTACATATGCAACTCCATGTAGGACCATTCTTGGTCTGGAAAGACAAATCCTGTGAAGATATGGAATTCCAGAGAGAATTGAGTCATTCAATGGAACTCATTTAAAAAAAAAATCTTGTGATAAACTGGACCAAAGAGCACGGCATCAAGTGGATATTGTGCATTCCCTACTATGCACCAGCTGCAGGAAAGATTAAACACTACAATGGTTTGCTGAAGACCACTCTGAAAGCCATGGGTGGTGGATCTTTAAAAACCTCGGAGAAACATCTAGCACAAGCAACCTGGCTTTTAAATAGTAGAGGTTCAATGAATCAAGCTGGACCTGCACACTCAGATTGGTTACAAAAGGTATAGGGTGATAGTGTTTGCGTTTTAGAGAAAAGAATTTATTGGGCAAAACTGTTTGGGTATTTTCTCCTTCAGAAGAGACTAAACCTGTTTGAGGTGTGGTTTCAGCTGAAGGTCCTTGTCACACTTATTGGGTAATGCAAGAGATTGGTGAAATTCAGTGTATTCTGCAAAGAAATCTAACTTTAGCTGAGACAGTTTAAATTCAGAGTGTTGTACAGATATAGCATCTCACCTAAAGGAAGAATCCATGAGGAGTCTATGGTGCACGAACCCTAAGAACCCTGAAAGCCCTGAGTCATCTAAGATTCTCTGCTCCTTTTCTTCATTTCATCTGCAGAGAGACAAACTTTTTTCTGTTTTCTCATTTCCTGGTTCTTAGACTTCTGAACAATCTCATCTAAGATAGCCAGAATGGACTGTGAACTTCATGTACTCCTAAGAGTAGATATTGGTTTAGATTAGATGGATAGTATTAGAAGCCAATTAAATTGTTTGGAAGGGGTTGATTGTGGTGGTTTTAGGCTATGCCTTTAAAATTTAGTTACAGATTTTGAGCAGAAAAGTAGAAACATATAAATAAATCACTACTGGGTGTGAAAAGGAAAACAAAACATTATTCTAAACAAATTAATTGTGTATATATTTAGAATAAGATGAGTTGTACCAAAACAATTCTTTCTTTTTTCCTGATCTCTACTATTTTGCTTTTCTTGGGAGAAATTGACATGCTTGTGCCTTGGCTGAACTGTTTAGTGAAGTCTAACCCACTGCTTTCTCTCTGCTCCTTTTCTCTCTTGGGGCAGGGAGGTATGGAGGGGGCAGTGGAACGGCTTCCCTGGATTCTGACCAGGGGAGTATTTGTGGTGTTTGCTAATTGTAAATACCTATATAATATTGTAATTACTGTATATTTTGCACATATTCATTGTATTCCATTGTAGAGTGTAGTTCTTGCTTGTAAATACAGCTTCATTTGCTTGTGAGTTGGTCTGGCACAATTAATGCTGGGGGGACACTTCAACCCACCACCACCTCCTTCTCGACTGGAGTATAATTTGCCTCTGAGCCTTTGTAGCATTGACTCCAGAAACCAAGTGGACATCGACATGTCTCTTCTGGAGCTCTTTGCCATAAGCACCAGGTTGAATCATTGTCACTTACAGCCGTGTGCAGAATGTTCTTAATGTCCAGACCAGTTCAAACAGGTCCCAAACCCAACGCATGGACTACTTCTGCTTGTTGCTCAGGACCCCACTGGAAATTGTTTCTCTTTTGAGTCACATTATACAGAGGTTTAACAATTACTATCCAGGAATGTGCAGTTTTCAAAATTCCACTGTGACTTGGCACTTCCAAATTATTTATTCTGATTATTTAATATACTTTTTTGGTTTAGAAATACTTTTAAAATTTATGTGTTTTTATCTTGATAATATTCATGGCCAGCAACCTAATGCAATAATCTATTATCTTTTTCTAAGCTACCGCAATTGAGAGATGGAGACAAAGCTTGATGCAAGCGAAGTGTCTACTTTATTGTACAAAGTCATTTCTTTATATAGGCTAACAT
This sequence comes from Dryobates pubescens, assembly GCF_014839835.1. Classification (NCBI taxonomy): domain Eukaryota; kingdom Metazoa; phylum Chordata; class Aves; order Piciformes; family Picidae; genus Dryobates; species Dryobates pubescens. The sequence goes on from NC_071621.1 coordinate 3,260,691, forward strand.
AATCAAAAGCAACTTGTGATTGGTAATTAGATGTGTCCATGCAACAGTTACAGATTTGTGATTGGCTGCTGAGGAAATGACAGGGAACACATCCCTTGGCAAGGCTCACACAGGTGTTAGACAAAAGGCAAACGATCAAGCATCTCTTATCTAAGTTCAGTAAGAAGACAAAAGACTCCCATTGTGTGGCTTCCTGAGTCACAATGGCTGCTGGTAATCAGCTAAATGCTTTTTTCTCTACATAGCTGCAGTTTGTTCACAGGGTTTGTGGCCCATAAGAGCTAAAACATTTCCTTCTATCAGCTGAGCCTTGCTTGAGGTTCTACTTCCTAAATTTAGTGCATCACTAAGCTGTTATACACCAATAAAAGATGTTTTGTGATGTACTGCCACAAGAAATGTCTTTTGTTTTTTTTTGGTTGGGTTGGGTTAGCGTTTTTTGTTGTGAAAGTTTTATCACATTATTTAATTGTAGGTACACCTGAATATAAAATGTTATTACTGTGGCAGTTTAGGCTGGGTGCCTCCTGTTACTGCCACAAAAGCTACGCCTCCCACATCCCGACTATCCAGCCAGCAGGTGGACGCAGGAAATAGCGTATTTCATACCCATAATATCCTGTGCCCTATAAATCCATCTGCATAGTCTTTCTCCTCCTCTTCCTTTCCTCTCTGCTCCTGTTGGAGATGCTCCCTATCAGGTAATGGTGTGGGAGTATCTCAAGGCCTCTTAGGCCTGTCTAGGCCTAATACCAGGAGGAGAAGGGGGAGTGGCAGCCTCAGACCTGGCCAGCCTGAGATTAGCCTGGCAGGAGGGGGGAAGAAAGAGCCCTGGGGGTTTTGGGTATACCCTCAGGGGGGAAGAAGGTAAAGGAGGGAGGCTTTTGGATGTGCTATAGGGTATTCTGTACATTTTGGGGATTTTTTTGTCACTATGCTTGCAACTTCTGTAAAACACTAATTGCTTTTCCATTTTACCTTTCCATTACATCACAATCCATTTGTGTGAATGTCATTCTTTTGCTCCCCTCAGGGCAGAAGAGGATCCTCCTGGCCTCAAACCAGGACAATTACACTTGCTATAAGTTATTCCTAATGATTAGGGATAAATATTGATCTTTATCATCTTTATCATCATCCTAGGTCCTTTTATCATTTGAAATATGTCTGTGTCAGAACTGCAAAATAGGAATCCAGAAAATTCTCAAATTTCATTACATAATAAACTGTTCTTTAGAGTGCTAATTTCAATTATTTTGTACCAAGTACAGCAGCAAATCTTTATATGGAAGTAAGCAAAACATGCATTGCAGACACATTAGGAAACTGAAGAATTCAAGACTTGGTAAGAATTGAAGTTTTAAAAATCTGTTAGAGGCAATGGATCATTCTCCTAGTTAGACTATCAGAGTCACACAAAAGAGCAATGGAGGAGGTTTTTGAATAGCTCCAATTCTAAAGAACCAAGGATGACTAAACAGAAGGTAATAGATAATGACTAAAAAGCTTGTTTTGAAAAAGTAAATCTTTCAATCCTAAAAAGGGTGTCCCAGATAAAAGTGCCTGTTTGTATTAGTGACTATCATGGAACAGGAAAAATTATCTAGAAAACATTTGTAGACAGAGAAATCACGTTGAAGGGATATAATTCTAAACAGCTACAAAAGAAGATATTTGGTACATTGACCTAGCACTCCAGAGTAATATCAAGCTATCTAGACAGCTCAATATATTGCTAGCTTCTAGCAAAATGGCAAGTAATAGAATTACTGTCTGGGAATACAGGAAAAACTGGCTGCCATCAGATACCAGCTTTAGAACCAAATGCTGTTATCTCCTCTGCAGAAAACTTTAAGGTCCAAATCATTACTGGAGAAAATAAATAAATAAACAAACAAACAAATAAATAAATAAATAAATAGAATACAGGGATTTTATCTTGTTGTAAACCCTGGGCATTTACAAGAAGAAAAAAAGACAAACTATCTTTGATTTGAACAAGATTATAATCACTAAGCAGAAATGACTGCTAAATCAGGACTAAGAAAATATTTGAGTGGCCATTTATGTTTATAATGAAACCCATTCAGTCGCTTTTTACTGTCTGGGCACGTGGTTATGATGAAAGAAAACAGATAAAAAAGCATCTTCTGAATACAATTTTATAGATTTTCATTTGTGGCTGGTCTCACTGAAGGGGGAAGTAAAGCACAGTATCTACCAGGAGTACTAGAAAAAAAACTTTAACATGAATTGCCTTCACTGAGAAAAACTATCACAGAAAAATGAGTGTCAAAATACAGTCACCAATGACTTCTACACTTTGAAAGATAAACAAGCCAACACAACATATTGCAGTTTTCAGTGAGGAAGTCTAGATTTAAATGCAGTATTTGTTGTAGATCTATATTGTAGCTAAGTTGGGAAAGTATTACACTTAGCTCATAAGCTAAAGCTTAGACAAACCAGGACTAGCTCTGCATGGAAATGGGCCAATATTAATTTCAAATCTTGATATTAGCTAAAAGAAGGTGTGACAGTTTTAGGCTGTGCCTTTAAGAAAGGGACAGTTACTGAAACACTCTAGCTGAATATTTTGGTGTAAAAAGGAAAACAAAGATACTTCTAAATTTCATTGGTAGATCAGTGGGAATGTAACTTTAAGTTTTAGTTTGTGCAGGCAGTCTCAGTCTGTTTCAGTCTGAATCTGGACAGCTGTTTTTCTTTCTGTGCTTGGCACTGACCTTGGACTAATGAGATAAGAAACTAATTCTTTTCTTCCCTTAGCATATGCTTTGAACTAACAGAATTTCCCTAATAATTACTTTTCTCTCTAACCCTTTCTGTCAAAAAAGGAGGAAAGGGGAAAAGGGGTTTTGGGGGGACCCTCTATCAAGGAGTGGGTGTGAGTTTTCTGTATTATGTTCTTGCCCGTATATTTTTGTATATACTGTAAATACTGTATACTGTGTATATATTCTCTGGTGTTTCATTCTGCTTGTAAATACAGGCCGTCCATTTTGCTTCTCCAACTGAGTTAGCCATGGTTTGTGTGTGTGGGAGGAGAACTGAACTTCTCTCACTACCACAGAAGGGTATTCCAACTAGAATAGCTGCAGGTAGACAGAAAATTATTATTTGTATTTATTGATAGGGCTCTGCTCAAGGATTCTAATTACTGGTTTCTAGATTATTGCTTTATTTTCTAAAGCTGCTTGAGTTTTAAGACTTTATACTAGCTGATAATTATAACTGACTTATACTGCAGTCCCTTACTGACCTATTTAAAGGCACTTTCCCATAAATAAAATTTAAATATTTAGGAGATTTTTTTCCAGAAGCTGAGAAGCTTAGGCTCAGTTTTCAGCATCTCCTTGTGTACCATATTCCTCAGCCCCTGAGCATACTGGTGGCCCTTCCCTGGATGTACTCCAGTAGGTCAATATACTCAAAACTAATCTCTCAAGTGCCAAATGAAAGGAAATCATCACTTCCTCGGATCTGCTGGTAGTACACTGGCTGGTACAATCAGGGATGCACAGGCTGGCTTTCTCCCCTGCAGAAACATACTGCAGATTCATGCTTAACTTTTCCAGTGGAATCCTAGGTCCTTTTCTACAGCATCTCTGTTCAGTTAGCCTCCAGCCTGTTCCATTTAGCAAGGTAATTCAGTGCCATGTGTGTTGTCATATAGTTGATCTATTTACCTTGAGCACAGCTTCCAGGACAAGATGTAAGCAGGTGAAGATGTTTATTATGTTATACAGCAAAGTTATATTGTCTTTTTGAAAGCATAGGTGTCACATTTTAATTGGCTATTTTCTACTGGCATGAGTATAATTAAGGCACACAATAGGTCAAAACAACAAAACAATATTTTAACACATCCAACCAAATTCTGCCTAGTTTCTCTCTTTCAATTACAAGGTGTTTACATTCTTCTTTGAGCTATAGACCAAACATAGTATTCTCTAATTCAAACAAAGGCAAATCTTCCCCCTTTTTGTTTTTCTAACAAGATCACACTATTAATCAACTTTTCTAACATTTTTTGCATACATAAAATCAAGCAGGGTAAAATTAATAATATAACAAAAGCAATTAATAAGACTAGCAACCCAGTTTTGATAAAAGATTTTATCCATCCAGGTAAGCTCCATCCGTCGAAGATCTTCTCCAGTCCAAAAAAGGTCTGGTCTTGTTGAATCTTTGCTGTTTGATCCATTAGGATTTTTATTCACTGGTGGATGGAACTAGATTTGTCAGTAAGATTCATGCAAGACATTCCATCAAAATCTTCACACCCATGACCATGGACAAGTAACAAGAAATCTATGGCAGCCCTATTCTGTAAAGTAGCATATCTAATAGACTGATGTTCGGTAGCTAAATCACTTAATATCTCTGAGGTAATATTGTTTTGTTTTGCTAACTAATAACTCATTCTATTTAATTGCGTAAGTGCTTTTGCAGCAGCTGCTCCAGGAGTAAAGATGCTAGCTGCTATTATTTCTCCTTTGTTCCACAAATCTATGTCATCCCTACAATTACTATTCATTATGAGGCTTCTCCTGTGTGTGGTTGATGGGTTGGATGCGATGATCTTGGAGGTCTCTTCCAATCTGGTTTATTCTATGTATTCCATTTGTTTTGCCTGTGTCCATGAGAGGGAAAATTGTTTTCTTAGCACTTTAGCACTCTGATGAAAAAAGTCATGAGACAATCTAGCTTGAGATAAAAATCTGAGGTGTTGGAGATGCACAGGAAATGTAAGTGCATCTACAAGTGCATTTCCTTCTGTAATCCTGGAATATTTGTATGACTTCTGACACGCATACCATAAAAATGATGTTCTCGATATGTTAATAAATTCCATAACTTTTTAAACAAGAAAAATAATTGTTCATTTGCAATATGTTTAAGCCAGAATTTCTCTAATCTAGCTATGACATTAGCAACATATTGTGAGTTAGTAACTACATTTAAAGGAGGTATATTTGCCATTTCAAAAAAGCTTGATTCACAGCATATAGCTCAAAAATTTGTGGTGAGCTTTTAATTGAAAAAAATTTCTTGTTTCCATTCTTTGTGTTCCTGCCAGACTATGACAGCCTTGCCTGATTTTCCAGAGCCATCAGTAAACACTGTTGGATCTTCCACTGTTGTTGACTAACACAATGGTTTGGAAACGAACACAATGTCCTTGCAAAAATTTAGTAATTTATGTGATGGAAAATATATCTCAATTTTTCCTGGATAGCCTTCCAAGGCTACCTGTAAAGATAAACTATTTGTTTGACACCAATCTAAATAATCTGTAGTTATAGGAATATAAATTATAGAAACATAGAATTATAGAATCAGTCAGGGTTGGAAGGGACCACAAGGATCATCTAGTTCCAACCCCCCTGCCATGGGCAGAGACACCTCACACTAGATCAGGCTGGCCACAGCCTCGTCCAGCCTGGGCTTAAATACCTCCAAAGATGGGGCCTCAACCACCCCCCTGGACAACCCATTCCAGGGCTTCACCACTCCCACGGTGAAGAACTTCCTCCTCGCATCCAGCCTGAATCTCCCCACCTCCAGCTTCATTCCATTCCCCCTAGTCCTATCACTACCTGATAACCAAAGAAGTCCCTCCCCAGCCTTCTTGTAGGCCCCATTCAGATACTGGAAAGCCACAATTATGTCACCTCAGAGCCTTCTTTTCTCCAGACTGAACAGCCCCCAACTCTCTCAGTCTGTTCTCATAGGAGAGGTGCTCCAGCCCTCTGATCATCCTCATGGCCCTTCTCTGGACATGTTCCAGCATGTCCATCTCCCTCTTGTAATAGGGGCTCCAGAACTGGATGCAGTGCTCCAGGTGGGGTCTCACCAGAGCTGAGTAAATGGGGAGAATCACCTCCCTTGACCTGCTGGCCACACTTCTCTTGATGCAGCCCAGGATCTGATTGGCCTTCTAGGCTGCAAGTGCACATTGAGAGCTCAGGTTGAGCTTCTTGTCCACCAGCACCCCCAAGTCCCTCTCCTCAGGAATGGTTCTTGTCCAGAGAGTTGTAAAATTCTTTTACGACTTATTAGGATAACATCTGATATCATTTCAATTTTAGTATAAATGGTCTTTTTGGGTTGATTTGGCAAAAAAATCCATTCTAGGATAACTAAAGGATTGCTCAGTGATGATATCCACTGGCCTACAAGTCCAAAAGCTTGGCAAAGAGTCACAAAAAAAAATAATAAACCAGGATGGTCTGTACGTTGCCTGTGAGCTTTTCTTTGTGTCAAAGCTCTTTCAATTTTTGAAACAGCTTGTTCAGGTTCAGTAGTTAACTGTCAGGGTGATAACAAAGAATTGTTACCCTTCAATAAATAAAAAAGTGGAGTGAGTTCAGTATTAGTAATTCCTAAATATGGATGTATTCAATTTATTGTTCCTAGCAATTTCTGCAAATAATTAATTTTTTTTTACAGTAATAACCAATTTAATACTTGGTAGTTCAGTGGTTCGATCTAGAATTTTCCAATCTAGATATTTCCAGGGCGGAACTCTTTGAATTTTTTCTGAAGGAATTTTAAGTCCTCTTTTTTTGTAAAACTTCTTGTGTTTGCATAGCTATTTGTTGTAACTGATTTTTGTCTGAAGCTGCAACAAGTGTATTATCCCCATAATGCAAACAGAAACAATCTGGAAACAATTTTCTTATTTCATAGAGAGATTCAGTGACAAATTTTTGACAAATACTTGGACTGTTTTTCACTCCTTGGGGTAAAACTTTCCATTGGTATCTCTGTAAAGGTTCTGAATTAGAGAGGGAAGGAATAGAAAAAGCAAATTCATGTCTATCCTGTGGATCAAGAAAAATAGTGAAAAAACAGTCCTTTAAATCTATGACTATAGTGTCCCAACCCTTAGGTATCATGGTGGGTGAAAGTATTCCTGGTTGTAAAGGTCCTATATCTTCTATGATTTAATTTATTTTGTGAAGGTCTTGTATCATTTTCTGTGACCATTTGAGGCTGTGCCTTTAAGAAACAGACAGTACTGGGACACTGGCTAAATGTTTTCAGTACTAGAACAAAAACACTCTGATATTCCAAATGAATTCCATTGGTGGATGGACAAAATGCAACTTTAAATTGTAGGGCAGATGGAATTTTTTCTCAGTTTAGTTTGGGGGTTTGGGAGTTTGGGTTTCAGCCTGTTCTCCCTGCCCGCTTCTCCGCGACCTAGCTGGAGCTGACCTTGAGATAAGCAAAAACTAATCCTGCATGAGCTTTTGAAGCTTTATAACAATTCTTTTCCTTAATAACTTGCCTTTCTTTCCCTCTAACCCCTTTTTGGGAAAAAAGGGAGGTAAGGGGGGGAGAGAGGGGGTTACAGGGAGGGAAGCCCTCCTCGGGGAGGGAATTTTGTTGTGTTATTTTCCTTTGCTGTATATTTCTGTATATATATTGCAAATACCTGTATATATTGTGTTATATATAACCTGCTTTCCATATATGCTTGTAAATATAGTCTGCTTTCTCCAACTGAGTTTAGCCGTGGTTACTTACTCTGTGGGGGAGGGAGAGCTAGGCCCTCTCTCAACCTACCACATTCTCCAAGTTCCATTCTTCTTTTTTATTACAAAAACTGGAGTGTTACAAGGACTAGTTGAAGGTACAATATGTCCCTGTTCTAATTGATCCTGTACTAGGTTTTTTAAAGCGTGGGTTTTTTTCATCAGTACGGGGCCACTGGTGTTTGAGTTAGCCAAGTGGGTTTTGGTGCTGTAGGAAATCTTTGAATCAGTGACCCCTACAAAAAATGAGAAGCTAATAGTAAAGTTTCAATTTGACAGAACATCTCGTCCCCAGAGATTTATGGGTGCTTTGGAGACATAAGGGCAAATGGTGGCAATCTGCCCTTCTGGAGTCAGAATTTGAACATAAAAGACACTTTCATGTGCCACTGTTGCTCCTCCTTTTATTAAAGGCCAGGAACTTGGCCAGTCCTGTGCTGAAATAATCAGCTCCTGTATCAATCATACCACAAATTTGAACCTCAGAAGGTTTTGTACTTTTAAGTAAAAGTTGGCAGGTTAACAAAGGCCTTTTAGTTGTTAAAGTCTGAGTTCAGTATATTTCAGGCTTTCCTGTTGATCCAAAGCTATCTCTTCCTCTCTTTTTTCCTCCTGTATTGCTAACTTGATTCTTAAAAGGCACAAGCTGTGTGATAACACTTCCTGATGGAAGAAATACAGGAAGGGATGGAATCCACACTAAAGCTTGTATTTGACCTACAAAATCAAAATCAGTAACACCAGGCAATACAAATAGTCCTTCTAAGGTAGTGCTTGAATGCCCTATGAGCAAGGCACTCAGTCCTTTACCTATTGGACCACAGGCATTTAGTAGCATCTTATTCACACTCTGATCTCTTATTGTAGCTGATTATGCTGTGGCAAGATCCAGTCTGGCACATCCCTCTGTGGCTGGGAGGAAAGAGTTAATGATTGTCTGAGGACAGGATTTTGTATCACTGCGCGCCCTCTCCTTGTGGTCTGTTGCGTGTTTCCCATCAGCCATGGTAAGGGATTTCTGTAAATATCAAATTTAGCACAACACTGATTTGAGAGATGATTATCCCTTCTACACTTTTAACAAAAGTTATTTTAGTGAAAATTAAGAGGCTGTTGTCTCATATTATGTTTCCAGCTTTGATGTCCCTTTTGTCTGCAATTAAAACATGTTGGAGAACTTTCAAGAGCTGTTGTGAATTCGCCAGCCATCACGGAAGCTACGTTAACAGCCGTGGCCTGTAAGTCTGATGTTGTACTATTTAGTTTCTGGTGTGCTTTGATCATCTCTACTATCATAGGTTCCTTTAAGGGCAGTATCCTTTTCTTACACTCTGCATTTGAATTCTCCAAGGCAACTGCTTTGAGTAAAGTTTCTCTTGCCTCCTCATGTTCAACTTGTTTGTCTATAGCATTCTTTAATCTACCTGTGAAATGTAAAAAAGTCCCTGACGGACCTTGTTTAATAGATGTGAATTTTAAAGTAGGCTTTTTCAAATCAGAAACATGTCATAATGCTTGTTGTACTATTTGTTTACCTTGAGAATTTCTGGGTGCCAAGTTGCTTGTACATTTGGGTCTGTGTGTGGTTGTTTACCTAATAATTGTGCATATGTTACACCACGTAAAGGATCCCTTTGTTGAATTTGTGCATTTTCAGTTGCTGCTGTGTGACATAAGCCATGCCACTTAGTATCAAAAACAGCCAACTGCATCGGTGTTAATATTACTCTGACAATTGTAGTATACCGCGATTGAGAGATGGAGACGACGCTTGATGCAAGCAAAGTGTCTACTTTATTGTACCAAGTCATTTCTTTATATAGGCTAACAGATCAGAAGGCTACTTGTGATTGGTAATTAGATGTGCTCGTGACAGTTACAGAATCGTGGTTGGCTGCCGAGGAAATGCAAGGGAACGCACATTCCTAAGCAAGTCTCAGACAGATGTTAAACAAATGGCAAATGGTCAAGCATCTCTTATCTAAGTTCAGAGAGGAGACAGAAGGCTCTCTTGCAATGCTAACTCGCACTCGTTATCAGGTAGCTTCGTGCCTTCCTGAGTCACAAAGGCCGTTGGTAATTAGCTAAATACTTTTTTCTCTTCTACATAATTGCAGTTTGCTCACAGGGTTTGTGGCCCACAAGAGTAAAAACTTTTCCTTCTATCAGCTGACCATTGCTTGAGATTAATCCCTAAAATCAGTGCATCATTTCCCCCTTTCTGTTGCACAACAAGAACCTTCTTATGAGAACGATCAAGCAACATCATTGCAATATACAAGGCAACAGAAGTAATAAAAAGTAAAATAACAAAAGCATAAATGATTGTTTTAAGAAAGCTACATAATCACATAAAAAGGATGATGGGACTGGCCACTTATCCAAAGGCTATCCCATAAGGCAAGTAGAAAAAGGATTATCAGGAGAGGCAGTAGCCAGACATAAAGCAAAACACAGCAAACCTAATCTTCACTATCTTGTACAACCTGCTTTAAAGGTATGTTACATCTTTACTTTTCTAAGATGGTCAAAAATCATTAATTGTTTGGTAGCAAGGTTTCTTTAATCTGTAAAGGTAGATCTGGCCAGGCTCTAGCTTTACAGACAGAAGACTTGCAGGCAAACAGAAAGAGCAAAAGAGCTTCATTGCTTTGCCTAATATAAAATTACACATCATAGCATTTTTTGCTCATCCTAGTAATATGATCTGTTGCTGCTTTGTTTTTGCTAAGGAGAGGTACTGAGTCCTAGTGATACTCACTTTGGCCTAATGCTGTTTCTTTTTCTTTCAAATTTCTCCTAGCTAAAACTTCCATAATTCTTATATCCTCTATACATTTTGTTTCATCACATTTAAAATCACATATAAAATGAAAATTTGAGAATACAACATGCTTCAACCATTCTTTCTTGCAACATAATACCTGAATTCCCCTCTTTTGTTTTTATAACCTAAAATGAAAATGTATTTTGTGCTATAATCAATTTTGATTAGGTGTATAGAATTATATCAAACTGGTGGGATAACATATAAGTCCATATAAACATATTTTTCTGATCATACAATCATTAAGCAATTATGATATACAGCCCTAAGTTTTAAACAATCCTTTAAACTAACCATTATTATCAATCTGCAAATGTGTTACTCTCTATTCCCGTTCTTAACTATGCTTATGCATTGAGACTGAATGATCTAACAGATTCATACAACACAATTAAAACCCATCATATAGAACATAAACCCTTTTGCTAGCTATGGCATTGATTTCACCATGCATCGCAGCGTCGTGGCTGAACCATAGAGGGTTATGGCGCATGTGCAGAGCTGGAGTTGCGCATTCTCATACCCAAAGCACGAGGTGTCACCTCTCGAGCTGGAAGAGATGGCCACCGCCAGAGAGGATGAGACCACCCCGGATCCATTTCCAGAGCTTTCTGAGATGCCAGCCAGGCCACCAAGGGTAATGTTTCTCTACTCTATTTTAATAAAAACCCAGAAAATATTTCCTAACTTGGCTGTAATGCTGCAATGTTTTCTCACCATTAGGCTGTTAGGCCACTGTCACCCTCCAGGGAGGAGAGGCCCAGACGAGCGGTTTTTCGTATTCCACAACAACCAAAGAGGTTAGTTCTGTTAAGGCTTTGGTTGATTCAAAAGAAATCAAGGGTATTCCCTTTTTTTATGATTGATATCTTCTTTTCTTAGGAGGAGGGCTGGCCCCACCTATCGAACCACGCTACATCCAGATGTTGAGGTGGTTGGTCGAAGGCGGCTTAAAATATTAGTTTATTCACTGTTCGGTGTCTCAATCTGTGCTGTTACCCTTATTTTTGTTACTGCCATTCTTTGTTATCTCAATAATTGTTGTAAGTAAGTTGTTTCCGCAGTTCCTGTTCATTACTTTATTCTATTCTATTCTATTCTATTTTACTAGTTAATGTTAATTGTTGACACACGTTAAAATGAAGTTTCTGTTTTTCTACAAAGGTTTAACTCTATAACAAATAAATCAAAAGGCAACAAAACTGTATCATTCTAACCTAACATCCTTTGCACACATAAAGCAAGTGAGGTAAAATTAGCAATATAGCTAAAGCAATCAATAAAATCAACAATCCCATATTGATAAGAGACTGCATCTACCCTGGCAACAACACATCCCATCAAAGTCTTCAATTTACTTTGACTTTCCCTTTAACTATTTGACATTATTACCTAACTATGATAGACTGTTAACATATAATTCCATGTGAACATTTTCTCAAATCACAAAGCAAATAAGCAATCATAATATTCAGTCTTAATTCAGATGTTTTTGGTACAGTCTTCTCATTGTTGCTTTTGGTCTCAGATTATTATTGCAGTCGGTCTTAGGTAGTTCTGGTGATTTCCAGATTCATGGGAAATGCTGTTTTTAACTCTTCTTGATTCTTGTGCTGTTGTTGAGATGGTTGCAGTACTGCACTGCTGATATCACTAAAACCCTAGTTATAAACCATGCCTCTTTTTTCTTTTCTCCCCTTTTTTTTTTTCTCTTTTTTTTTTTTCTCTTTTTTTTTTTTTTCTTTAAAATTTATTTTTTATTATGCTTCTATTTAGGCACCTGACACAGGCAGAATCATTTCAAAAGACCTGTGTACCTTCAGAGAGTTTTGGGTAAACCTTTTGTATAAAAGTTATCTGTCTATAATGACAGAGGTATGTTAATATTTCACAGAAAGTCCAGAGGCTTCCTCTCTATACAAAGGTTATCTGTCTAAACATAACAGAAGTATCCATATCATCCAGGTGTCCTTTATCTTATACAAAAGATCATCTTGTCTAAGACCAACAGAAGTAAATCACTGAAAAATCCTGTTATTCCTTATCTATGCAGAGGCTGTCTGCCAACTCCTCTCTGCCTCCATGCATTCCAGCATTTTGGCTAACAAGAGGAAGTTTCTCATCAACTCTGTTATTCTGTTAGAAAAATAAGCATTTTCTGTTCATCAATTCCTTAAAGCTACTATGAATACAAAGTAAGGCCCAAAAACCCCATTCAATAATAGACCTATAACAAATCCTTAACTTATGCTAATACCAAAAATCCTTACAAACTTAAATTACTATGTTAAAATTAATCCATCAAATTCATGTCTAAAGCGAAATAAGAAAGTTGTTACATTAACTAAAGAACACTTTCTAAAATTAAAATCTGTTTCCTACAATCCTTAACTATATTACAAGGAGCTCCTTTGAAATGCTTAGACAGACACAAAAAACAAAGTCAAGAAGGTTCGAACCAAAAGACTTAACATTTGAAGTCATTACTAAATACCTATGCCTTACTATAATTGCTAAATACTTCTTATCACTAAATACTTACTATTCATTATGCTTACTGGTAAGACTTAACATCAAAATTACAAATCTATAAACCACATTACAATCAATAACAATGAAATTTGTACTGTTGCTTTAAATCAGAACACAACTTTCATGAACGAATCTTATCAGAAAGACAAGGAGGGGGGGTGGAAAGGGTGGCTGTCTCAGCAAAGCACCGTAGGTTCAGAGACAAGGGTGGAAGGGGGGGTCGTCGCCCAGTTCACAGCCTAAGGTAGCTTTCCCTCGAAGGCAGGGCTGTGTCAATAGGTAGTAACAGCAGTGATTTGAGCTTAATTGCTGTTTGCTGTCCTTTTTGTTCTTTCTGTGGCTGTTTTGGCGGAGCAAAAGTCACTGCCTTGTCACCTTGTCCGATCTTAATTTCCGTTCTTAACATAGTCTCAAAACCGAGAATGTCCCAAAACTTAGAATGTCCCTTCTGTCCACAGTCAAAACTCGTTGGAGAACTTTCAGGAGAACTTTAAAGACTCAGCGGTGGGGGGGTCCAGTGGCGGGGGGGTAGCGGGCTGCTTTTGCTGTTAGGCCTGGCGTCTGCAGCTCCAAGGTTGCAGGAGGGCCTAGCAAAGTGCTGTTAATTACTGCTGAAGTTTCCTTAGGCTCTTCTTGCGCTTTAAGCCTCTCGAAAACGATCCGCCACCACGGGAGCATGCAATGCGCCTCAACCTTCCCTGTCGTAGCAGCATCCCGTAACTTCACCCCCATCTGATTCCAAATTTTACACGTAAACACACTAGATGGTGTAACTGTCGGGATTTTCTCTTGTACCCACTTCTGCAGCACCTTAAGATCATGGCCATAAATGACTTTGCCATGCTTTTTAAGGAGTTCCTGCATGAGTTCATAAACATCTCTTTCTGAGGAAGACGCTTGATTCCCCATTTTTCGTTTCCCACGGCTCACCTCTCGTCCAGCGGGAGGGATTGCTCTGGCCGGCCGGCTTTTCCTGCTTCCTTTCAGCAGCTCATTCCAAGTTCCGTGGGACGTCGCGGCAGGTCGCAGCTTAGCGATTCTTCACCATCACGTCGGGGTCACCATTTTACCGCGATTGAGAGATGGAGACGACGCTTGATGCAAGCAAAGTGTCTACTTTATTGTACCAAGTCATTTCTTTATATAGGCTAACAGATCAGAAGGCTACTTGTGATTGGTAATTAGATGTGCTCGTGACAGTTACAGAATCGTGGTTGGCTGCCGAGGAAATGCAAGGGAACGCACATTCCTAAGCAAGTCTCAGACAGATGTTAAACAAATGGCAAATGGTCAAGCATCTCTTATCTAAGTTCAGAGAGGAGACAGAAGGCTCTCTTGCAATGCTAACTCGCACTCGTTATCAGGTAGCTTCGTGCCTTCCTGAGTCACAAAGGCCGTTGGTAATTAGCTAAATACTTTTTTCTCTTCTACATAATTGCAGTTTGCTCACAGGGTTTGTGGCCCACAAGAGTAAAAACTTTTCCTTCTATCAGCTGACCATTGCTTGAGATTAATCCCTAAAATCAGTGCATCAGTAGTAATATCAAATGGTGTCAAGATTGGTGAAAAGGCAGTTTGTAGAAGGCTTTGAGTGTAAGGGGAATTGAGACCATGTTCCATAACTGTTTTCCTTAAGTCTCGCATTAGTGGCCATCCCACTGGTTCAAAAATGTTACCCTGTGCATTAACCTTTACAGGAAGAGCTGCAAACTGTTTTCCTGTTTCTGCAACTGCACGTTCATTAATTTTTTGCCAAGTTTTAGTAGGATCACAAACTACTGATAAATCTAAATATATGGAAGTATCAGGAGTGTCATAAAATAGTTCTACAAGTTTAGCAGGCTGTGGGGGTGCTGATGGCAGTGCTAGTGGTGGACCTTCAAGAGGGTACAGTGGTGGGGCTGTGGGCTATTGAGACTGAAGCTGAGTCTGATAATGGCGTGCCAGCAGGGAGGCTGTCGGCAGCGATAGTGCTGCTGCTGCGGAGGCTATGGGCTGTTGAGAATGAGGCTAGGACTGAAGCTGGTGTGCCAACGGGGGGCCGCTGGCAGCACTAGTGGCAGACCCTCAGCAGGGTGCTGTGGGGGGGCTGTTGGAGGTGCTAGTAGTGGACCTCTACTGGCCTGCTAAGGGTTGGTAGCAAGCTGCTGTTGCTGTTGGACAGGCACCAGTGCCTGAATTAATGTTTGCAGCTCCTGTACTAGAGGAGCAGGCAAGCTTAACAATGGGTGGGGTGGAGGTGGAGCAGGGGGTGGATGTTGAAGAAGAGCTTTGTTCTGGCTGTAGTGGCTTTATGATCCTCTGATAATTGTCCTAAGGAATATTTTACTAATCTCCTTGTTGTAAAGGAAGACGTAGCGATTTAGTCTCCTTTTGTTGCTGCCACCCCACCCTGCTCCCATGTCAAAATATTAAAAGCATTTTCTGCATTACAAAGTTCAGTATTTTCTCAAAGCCATATAAGCAATGAAGTAAGTTTCTTTTTCTTTTCATTGTACGTGATTGCTCTTTTTTAAAAAATATGCATAATGACTCCCAGTATCAAGTTCTCTTCTTCTGTTATTTGATTACCGATTATGTGCTTGTCAAAAGGAGGCACCAAGCCCCAGGGCGGGTTCAACCACCCAACTTCCCCAACTGCTCACCTGCTCTGTCTTTGCAGAGCTTCTCTTGCACTTCCTGCGCTGCTGCTGCTTCTTTTCTCGGGCACCAACCCTTCCTTCTTCTTTTTTCCTCGTTATTATTTTCTTCTTTTTTGTCTTTAACATCTGGACATTCGTGCCTTTATTACAACTATACATTCTTTTCTTATTTTCTTCACTTTTCTAATTTTTTTTTAATTTTTATTTTTTTTTTGCAAATCAGGGTATGCCACCAGTGTAAAAGTCAATAAATTAATCTCAGAGACTAATCTAAAGGCTATCATTAGTGATGTTGATGAATATCTCTGCAGTCCTTAAAAATGAAGTTTCTTCTTGATGGTGCAAGTAGGAGTTCTAATGAATAGTTAGTTGCTCAAGGTGCACTTCTGGGATCACCATTTGTTGTCGTATAGTTGATTTATTTACCTCGAGCACAGCTTCTAGGACAAGATGTAAGCAGGCAAAGACATTTATTATGTTATACAGCAAGGTTATATAGTCTTTTTGAAAGCATAGGTGTCACATCTTAACTGGCTATTTTCTATTGGCATGTGTGTAATTAAGGCACACAATAGGTCAAAACAACAAAACAATATTTTAACACATCCAAACAAATTCTGACTAGTTTCTGTCTTTCAGTTACAAGGTGTTTGCATTCCTCTTTGAGCTATAGACCATAGTCTTGTCTAATTCGGACAAAGGCAAATCTTCCCCTACATGTGTAAAACTTATATTGGCCTGAGCTGATCCATAAGCCCTTGTTAGCTCATCACTCATTACAAACCAGTGTTCCTTATCTTCCAGCTTTGTACTGTCAAAGCCTTTAATGCACTAATAGGACTTAAATGACCTGACTAACTTCACCTGAGACCCCCATATATATATGCTATGCATGGGCCATTTAGGTTCAGGCCTGGGTTTGTCATCATTTGTATTCCTCAGTTGTTTGACGCTCCTAATAGGACTTCAAGTTTGAATGTTAACTGTGCCTGGTGATAACGGAAATCATACTTCTTTACCATTCATGAATTTCTAATTCTTCTTCTGTTTCCCATATTGATACATTTGTGCAGTGACACTTGAAATGGAACTCTTGTTATTCTGTTTTCACATAGGCAGTGTGAGTGCCATTTCTTTAATGTGGCCTATACCTTCATTTCTCTTTAGTCATCATTCCTTATCAAATATCACTAAAAGCCCTGATGTTCAAAAATGGTCTCTTCTTGCTTTGTCAGATGGACTACCCTTTGTCTGGCAATCTTCATTCTTAGAGAGGGCCTCCTGGTTATAAAAGCTAAACACTTGTCTGATGCACAAACTTTAAAGCCAGCTGCTGGCCTGTAGAATGTGCCTGCCTCATTATGAATGTCTTCCCTTTCATAAGTCATGTAAGAAAATATCACCTAAGTTCTTATTCCTTTCATGTTTCACTCTCAAAGTCCTGTTCATTTGCTGCTTTGGAAAAATTTTACAAATAGGGCACTTCTACAATCTTCAGGCTTATGGCATGGTCATGTTTCCCTACTTCTTTCTGAGTATGGAGTTCTGTCATGATCTTCATCATCTTCCAAAGGTCTTTTTTTTTTTTTTTCCTAGTAGATGCAGTTTGAATTCCAAACTCTATTACAGTGGAACTTTATATACATCAACAGGGCTATTTCTATATTGATAAACTTTGTTAACTGAAAAAGATTAAGCTTGATAATTGAAAAAGATAACATAAAATAATGGAAACAATATGCATGAATCTGGACTATGTGACACAGGATGTAAGTGATTTAATCCTAAATAGTTGTCATTAAACAAAGTTACAGCTACATCTGAAAAAAAGCTACATTTGCACTAAGGAATTTTAGTTCATTAAAAATAAGTCTGTTTTATTATATAACCCATAAAAACAAACAAACAAACAAACAAAAACCCACAAATCAAACAAAAAGAAAACCCAAGCAATTAAGGAGACCTTAAAAGATTCTTAACTCTAGAACAGATTGTCTTTGTAGGCAATTAGTATTGGAGACTTGTTTATGTCCATAAGGGCATAAATATTACTATCAAGAAAAGATGTTACCTGGCATTTCACATACCTGTAAATGGTATTTCACAGGTATTGACAATGGTAACTTAAGGAAAAAAAAATGCTAAAAAGGTTCTGCCTAGAAATAAATGCATATACATTAAATTAAACAAAAGCAGCAGTAAAAGGAAGCATCACTAAGGAAATGCATCTATTGTATTCAATACTTCAAATGCTTGCTACATGCCTTAGTTTTATATGGGGAATAATATGGGTATTATTAATATTTTACTGTCTTTTCTTGGTTCAGCATGAAGAGCAAACAAATTAATATTATGTAAAGAAGATAAAGAGAATTTGAATATTTGTTTTATACTCTCCAAGATAAAGTACATTTTCAGATGTGAGCAATCTGTAAGCTGCAGGACTGTAGGCAAACTGAAATGAACAAATAACACAAATCTACTCAGGCTTCACACTGAGAGCATATTTGATTCATTAGTGTGACCGTTTGAGGCTGTGCCTTTAAGGAAGGGACAGTGCTGGCTAAATGTTTTTGTAAATATACTGTATTCTAAACGAATTTCATTGGTAGGTAGGTGGGAGTATGATTTTAAGTTCCAGTGCAGCTGGAACTTTGGGCAGTTCGCTTCCTTTCGCTCACCCTTTCCAGCTGGCTGTTTCTGGGCTTCTGGCCAAGATAACAGATAAGCACTAACCCTGCTGTACTAGGCCCTCTGCCTTGTTAACTCCCCTTTTCTCTTTCTAGCCTTCTTTGGGGAAGAAGGGAGGCAGGAGGGTGAAGGGGGTCCAGGGGGAAACCCCCTCTGCCGGGGGGTCTTGTTCCTGGTTTTGTTTCTTTGCTGTATATTTCAGTATATATTGTAAATTTTGTATATTTGTGTACATAAGTTCCCTGTGTCCCAAATTGCTTTTTGTAAATACAGAATTTCCCTTTTGCTTCACTGGTTGAGTTAGTTGTGGCATTTCCTTACTTCTTCTTAGTGGGGGAGGGAAAGCTGGGCCTTCTCTTTGAACCCACCACAATTAGCTTGAGCATGATGCTTTAATGCTGTCAGCATTTAAAGAGAGGCAGTGTGTCACACTTAAGATCAATATATTTTCTTTATTAATTTTTAAAATGTTTTTATTAGAAAAAAATATTAAAATTTCCTTTGTTAAATTTTACACAAATTAATATACTTCTGATTTTGGAATGAAATAATTAATAAAATGTCATAGTCTGTAAATGATATGAAATGCTCTACATAAAAAATGTTGGTGTACTTCAGTTTTATTCTGGACTGTTTCAATATGCAGTGTTAGGTTAGATGATCCCCTAAAGTCCCTTATGGTCTACTTTTTCTGTCATGACTAGATTTTATTTCTGCATTGAGTGGTAATCTGTATAAATTTACACTCTGAGTCAAAGAACTAAAAATATTTTAATTTTTAAAAATTCATTAATATACTCATATGACAGTTTTTAAGTAACTACTTCTCTCTACAACTACCTGAATGGAGGTTGTAGACAGGTGGATGTTGGTCTCTTCTCCCAGGCCGCCAGTACCAGAACAAGAGGACACAGTCTCAGGCTGCGCCAGGGGAGGTTTAGGCTGGATGTTAGGAAGAATTTCTATACATAGAGAGTGAGTGCCCATTGGAAAGGGTTGCCCGGGGAGGTGGTGGAGTCACCATCATTGGAGGTGTTCAGGAGGAGACTTGATGGGGTGCTTGGTGCCATGGTTTAGTTGTTTAGGTGGGTTGGACTGGTTGATGGGTTGGATGCGATGATCTTGAAGGTCTCTTCCAACCTGGTGTATTCTATTCTATTCTATTCTATTCTATTCTATTCTATTCTATTGTACTTTTATCAAAAAGGAAAGTAAATGCTTGAGTCTTGAACTACAAGGAAGAGTTGCTACACTTGGTCACCAAATTAAAAAACAACAGCATGAAATTATCTTTAGCACCTGTACTTGTATATTGTTAACATGGTATTTTGTTTTGTTTTTTTCAGTTTGGTTACTTTGCACTTTGCAATTTCATTTTTGTTGCCCTGAAGAAACTTTCCTTTGGGGAACATTATGGAAAATGGAAGAGGAAAACGTTAGCCTTTAAGGAGCCTATGAAGAAAGTTTATTTCCACCAGAGAAGTTCATTGTACCACAAAAGAGAAACTAATATAAAACACAGAGCAGAATTTAAAAAATAAATAATGGTAACAAATCAAATAAACAAACAAAAAACCTCTAACACCAGCAGCTGAGGCAGAAATAAGAAACTAGATAGTGTGTTCATGGTGAAAAAAAAAACCAACTGACCAAAAAAACCCAAACAAACAAAACAAAACAAAAACCCTACAGAACAACAACAAATAAACAATTTAAAAAACCCCCCACAAACAGAGCCAAAAAAGTGCAGAGCCCACTATTTATAACTTGGCCATAGTCACAATGCAGATACAGATAGTAAGACAACTACTTCTCAGCCTGGTGTCCTACATGTCCTTCAGTTTGAAGGGTGAAAACTTTTTCTTGTTATGCTTGTGATAACCTATTTTACTGAGTTATTTTTCTTTAGAATGGATTATGATTTTAAGTGAGTGGCCAGGCATTAAAATAGATGCTTTCCTTGTAAACAGAAGCAAAGGAGAATCTATTGACAGACTCTGAAGACTACAGCTTACCAAGTATGGCATACATTTAACTTGCAGACTTAACTGTACTGACCTCTTGGTCAAGACTGCTAGTATGCAACCAATGTACAAAATTGAAAACTATCAAATGCACCTATTTCAAAGTTCAGTCTGTTAAGATGATTGGCCACAACCACACCATAGTCTTCTCAACATTTCAAATAAAAAAGATTGTATTTTTAAAGCAAGCTTTCATTTGTGTTTTCATACAAAAAGATGTTAACTTGAATACCAGTCTCTTATCAGTTGTTACTTCATCATGTACACAAGACATGATCACAGAACCACAGAATGATAGTATGATTTGGGTTGGAAGAGACCTTAAAGGTTATCTAAATATCATCCATCATAGGCATGGACATGTGCCACTAGACCAGATTTCCCAAGGCCCCATCTAATCTGTCCTTGAACACTTCCAGGGTGGGGATATCTACAGCCTCACTGGGCAACCTATTTCAGTATCTCACCACCCTCACTGTTAAGATCCTTTTCTAATATCCAGTCAAATATACCCTCTTCCATCTTAAAGACATTACTTTTTTCCCTATCACTACAAGCCCTAGCAAAAAGTCCCTTCCCAGATGTCCTGTAGGTTCTCTTCAAGTGCTGGAAGACCACTATATTGTATCCTTGGAGTTTCCTCTTCTCCAGGATGAACAGCCCCAACTCTGACAGCCTGTTCCTATAGCGAATGTGCTCCAGCCCTCTGATCATCTTTGTGGCAATCCTCTGGATCCACTCAAACAGTTCAATGTCCTTTTTGTGATTGGGGCCACAGAACCGGGTGCAGTGCTTCAGGTGGAGTCTTGGAAAACTAGAAGCAGTGACCATGAGCCAGCAGCATGCTCTTGTGGCCAAGAAGGCCAGTGGTATCCCAGGTTGTATTAGAAGGGATGTGGTCAGTAGGTCAAGAGAGGTTCTCCTCCCTCTCTGCTCTGCCCTGGTGAGGCCACATCTGCAATATTATGTCCAGCTCTGGGCCCCTCAATTCAAGGACAGGGAAGTGCTTGAGAGTGCAGTGCAGAGCCTAAACAAGCCAAA
This sequence comes from Dryobates pubescens, assembly GCF_014839835.1. NCBI lineage: Eukaryota > Metazoa > Chordata > Aves > Piciformes > Picidae > Dryobates > Dryobates pubescens. The sequence goes on from NC_071621.1 coordinate 3,282,013, forward strand.
ATTATGTAGTACAAATTAGTCAGGCCTCTGCAGGCCATAGACAGGCCTACTCCCTCATGTTACCAAATAAGGACTCCCTCTGAATAGCTGAAAGAATGGAGAAAAGAGAAAGAACAAATTGTACAGCTTGCTTACAAAGGGATAGCAGAATTATGGGATAGAAAGGTCCATCTCTGGACCTTTCTGGTCCTCCTGGAGGACTCAACTCTATGGCCACAAACAATGACAATGGTCCACCCCTCAAGTGCATGTTTTGCCAATTGACTGACCAGGATGTAATATAAGGCAGTGTCAAATGCTTTATACAAGTCCAGGGTGATTATATATTTAAGGAAAAACTGGACCACATCAACCTTGAGTAGTGAGCCCATGAGAACTTGAAGTTCAACAAGGCCAGGTGCAAGGTTCTGTATTGGGACTGTTCCAAACACAAATACAGGCTTGTAGTAATACACAAGGATTACCATTTGTAGCAATATCCATGGTCACTGTTTGTGGTACTGCACGGTTACCACAAGCACAGCTTCCAAGCCAAGATGTTTCCAAGCAAAGACCTTTATTGTGAAGATAAGCAAAGCCCATCAAAGACATTTCTTGTGTTACACAGTTAAGATATATTTTTCTAATGCAGTGCTGTCACACTCTAATTGGTTCCATTCCTACTGACATGTACTTAAGCAAAGTGTACAGTGGGTTAATGCTAGCAAGCAAGCTTCTTAACATATCCAACCAAATCCTGCCTTCTCTCTCTCTGTTACCGATAAGGTGTACATTCCTAACTCAAAGACAAAACATAGCTGTTCCAAAGCTATCTGAACATAACCCTTTTCCTACACAGGCTGGGTGGAGAATGGATAAAAAACAGTCCTGAGGAGAAAAATTTAGGGGTGGACATTAATAAGAAGCTCAATATAAGCTGACATTATGCCATTGTAGCCCAGAAAGCAAACTGTATTCTGGACTGCATGAATAGGATAGGATAGGATAGGATAGAATAGGATAGGATAGAGCAGGTTGGAAGACACCTTCGAGATCATCGTGTCCGACCCATCATCCAACACCATCTAATCAACTACACCATGGCACCAAGCACCCCATCAAGTCTCCTCCTAAACACCTCCAGTGGGCAGCCGTTCCAATGGGCAATCACTCTCTCTATGAAGAATTTCTTCCTAATATCCAGTCCAAACATCCCCAAGCACAGCTTGAGACCGTGTCCTCTTGTTCTGGTGCTGGTTGCCAGGGAGAGGAGACCAACACGCATACTGTTTCTGTATGATGTTGTGAGAGTATAAGGTATATTTGATCATGCCACATAACCTGACACTTTATTTTGTTTGTAGTGATTGTAGTGATAAATCTTTTCAGATTTAAAATTCCCTGTTTTTCCCTTCCTTCTCTATAATTTTATTAGCTAGAGACAGACCAGTTTAAAGGATGTACATAGTGTAATCACATTTCAGTCAAGAACAGTTGCAGTTAAGTAAAGGATATAATGTTCAAATCCATTTTCTGAGGTTTCCACCTCATGGAAAAACTGTTAACATTATTTTTTGCTATTTGACAAAAATATGTTGCTACACTTCTGTATAGCTGGTTGTACAAAATAAATTTATTTGTAGAACTAAAATTGATAGACTTTTAATCCTGTTAGTAGTGTACTTCTGTTAAAGCTTTCCCAAGAGACCCCAAACTTCCATCGCACAGACTTTACTTACTGTGAACTGATTTTGTTCTGGTTTATAGTTACCAATTAGATAAACCAATTACAGCTCCAAACTGTGTCAACAGAGTTTGACCTAATTTGATCTTGGTTAGTCAGCTACATAAACAAATTCTGTTTATAGAAAAAATTGAATTCAAGTTAAAGAATGTACAATATACAATATAAACTCCAGACATATCTTTAGCTAAAAAAATGTAATCAAGTGTATCATTTAGGATGACTATTGAAATGTAAAGGAGTGCCTTGTAAAGGAAACATGCTTGAAGAAGCACACAACTTACTACAGTACCTACTATGTTACCATCAGCTGAGAATCTTTTGTATTGAACTAGTTTGTAAGAGATAGTAAAGTACCACTTAGGCTCTTTCTTTATTTATCTGAAAAGATCTAGGAATATTGATTTAAATTTTATATTTCAAAAGCTTCTTGTAGTATTAGAACTAGGAAGTGCATGGGTACCCATCTGCCAAATGCATGAATGATTTGACAACTTCCTAAATTTTGTATTTTAAGAGCACTATATTGTGACTGGCCTAATTGCATTTTAGAATTCTCAGTAATATGTAAAAGATAGAAAGTCCACATATTTTTGTTTCTTTTAAGTATCTTTTCTGTACTTACACAAGGTAAAAAGCCCAAACATATACACACATACACACATATACACACACATATCAATTCCAGATATCAGTGGAAGAGTATGAACAGAAGTTGGATGGTATGAAATCAGGATTGTTGCATGTGGAAGAATTGGGAATGTGTGATCTGGAAAGAAAAAAGAAATTAAGACAATGGACAAAAAATAACTTGCTAAAAGCTTGTAGAATGGGAACACCTCTGAATGTAAGACTATAGTAAAGTACAGTGATCATAAAAGTAAAGGGGAAAAGAACCATAAAAAATCAGAACTTGTGAAAAATAAACTAGTCCTCTGCAGCACTTTGTGTATGAAAATACCTTGATGTCAGGTGAAGGTCATTACTGAGGTTATCATAGCTGGAGAAGAGTCTGAATACAAGCTGGACAGAACAATATTCTAATTACAGAGTTACATCATTTAGAATAACAGAATCATAGAATCATAGAATCAGTATGGTTGGAAAAGACCTCAAAGATCATTAAGTCCAACCTGTCACCCAAGACTTCAGGACCACTAAAACATGGCACCAAGTGTCATGTCCAATCCCCTCTTGTACACCTTCAGGGATGCTGACTCCACCACCTCCCTGGGCAGCCCATTCCACTGGCCAACAACTCTCTCTGTGAAGAACTTTCTCCTCACCTTGAGCCTAAGCTTCCCCTGGTGCAGCTTGAGACTATGTCCTCTTCTTCTGGTGCTGGTTGCCTGGGAGAAGAGACCAACCCCCTCCTGGCTACAACCTCCCTTCAGGTAGTTGTAGACAGCAATAAGGTCTCCCCTGAGCCTCCTCCTCTCCAGGCTAAACAATCCCAGCTCCCTCAGCTTCTCCTCACAGGGCTTGTGCTCAAGGCCACTCACCGGCCTCATTGCCCTTCTCTGGACATGTTCAAGTGTCTCAATGTCCTTCTTAAATTGAGGGGCCCAGAACTGGACACAGGACTCAAGGTGTGGCCTAACCAATGCAGAGAACAGGGGCACAATGACTTCCCTGCTTCTGCTGGCCACACCATTCTTGATGCAGGCCAGGATGCCATTGGCCTTCTTGGCCACCTGGGCACAATTCTGGTTCATGTTCAGCCTACTGTCAATCAACACCCCCAGGTCTCTTTCTGTTTGAGTGCTCTCCAGCCACTCTGACCCCAGCCTGTAGCACTTCATGGGGTTGTTATGGCCAAAGTGCAGCACCCGGCACTTGGACTTGTTGAATGTCATCCTGTTGGACTCTGCCCATCTTTCCAGCTTAAGGTCCCTCTGGAGAGCCCTTCTACCTTCTTAACCAAACAACATCTGCTCCCAACTTGGTGTCATCCACAAATTTACTGATGACTGACTCAATGCCATCATCCAGACCATCAATAATGATATTGCACAGGATGGGGTCCAGCACTGATCCCTGGGGGACACCACTAGTGACTGGCTGACAGCTGGATGTGGTACCATTCACCACTACACTTTGGGCACGGCCATCCAGCCAGTTCCTAACCCAGCACAGATTGCTGCTGTCCAAGCCACGAGCTGACAGCTTGGCCAGGACTATGCTGTGGGGAACAGTGTCAAAGGCCTTGCTGAAGTCCAGGTAGACTACATCAACAGCCATTCCCACATCCACCAGATGAGTCACTTGATCTTAGAAGGAGATCAGATTGGTGAGGCAGGACCTGCCCTTCCTAAATCCATGTTGGCTGGACCTGAGCCCTTGGCTATCCTTCAGGTGTGCAGTAATTGCCACCAAGATAATCTGCTCCACAGTTTTCCCTGGCACTGAAGTCAGGCTGACAGGCCTGTAGTTTCCAGGTTCCTCCATCCGACCCTTCTTGTGGATGGGCATCACATTGGCCAGTTTCCAGTCATGTGAGACCTCTCTGGTGAGCCAGGACTGGAGGAAAATGATGGAGAGCAGCTTGGCCAGCTCATCTGCCAACTCTCTCAGCACCCTAGTATGTATGCCATCTGTTCCAATGGACTTGTGAGTGTCCAAAAGGCTCAGCAAGTCCCAAATTAATTCTGCATGGGGTTCAGGAGTACTACACTGCTCCCTGACCCCATCTACCAGTTCAGAAGGCCAGTTATCCTGAAGTCCTCCTGCCTTACTGTTGAAAATTGAGGTAAATAAGGTATTTAAACCTCAGTCTTTTTCTCCCCTTTAGTTACAATGTTTCCCTCCAGGTCCAATAAGGAGTGGAGTTTCTTCACCCTCCACAAGTTTGCTGATGATACCAAATTTTGTGGTGCAGCAGACATGCTGGAGGGAAGGGGTGCCATCCAGAGGGACCTTGACAGGCTGGAGAGGTGGGCACAAGCCAAACTCATGAGGTTCAACAAGACCAAGTGCAGGGTCCTGCACCTGGGTCGAGGGAATCCCAGGCACAAATACAGGCTTGGCAGGGACTGGCTGGAAAGCAGCCCTGAGGAGAGAGACTTGGGGCTGCTGGTGGACGAGAAGCTCAACATGAGCTCTCAATGTGCACTTGCAGCCTAGAAGGCCAATCAGATCCTGGGCTGCATCAGGAGAAGTGTGGCCAGCAGGTCAAGGGAGGTGATTCTCCCCCTCTATTCAGCTCTGGTGAGACCCCACCTGGAGTACTGTGTCCAGTTCTGGAGCCCCTATTACAAGAGGGAGATGGACATGCTGGAACATGTCCAGAGAAGGGCCATGAGGATGATCAGAGGGCTGGAGCACCTCTCCTATGAGGACAGACTGAAAGAGTTGGAGCTGTTCAGTCTGGAGAAAAGAAGGCTCTGAGGTGACCTAATTGTGGCCTTCCAGTATCTGAAGGGGGCCTACAAGAAGGCTGGGGAGGGACTTCTTAGGTTATCAGGTAGTGATAGGACTAGGGGGAATGGAATGAAGCTGGAGGTGGGGAGATTCAGGCTGGATGTGAGGAGGAAGTTCTTCACCGTGAGAGCAGTGAAGCCCTGGAATGGGTTGTCCAGGGGGGTGGTTGAGGCCCCATCTCTGGAGGTATTTAAGCCCAGGCTGGACGAAGCTGTGGCCAGCCTGATCTAGTGTGAGGTGTCCCTGCCCATGGCAGGGGGGTTGGAACTAGATGATCCTTGTGGTCCCTTCCAACCCTGAATGATTCTATGATTCTTACCCCTCTTTTTAGTATTAATATATTTATAAAAATGCTTTTTATTATCTTTCATAGAAGTGGCCAGCTTAAGTTCTAAATGGGCCTTTGCCTCTCTAATTTTTCTCCAACATGGTCTAACAACATCCTTAAACGTATCTCAAGCTGCCTTTTTTCCCTTTAATTTTTTCAGGAGATGCTTGCTCATCCAGGCCTTTTGCCTTCCCTGCCTGCTCATCTTTCAGTACATGGGAACTGCCAGTTCCTGTGCCTTCAAGAGCTCCTGTTTGAAGTAGGTCCAACCATCCTTGACCCCTTTGTTCTTAAGGGCTGCTACCCTGGGTACTTTCCAACAAAGTTGCTTAAACAAGTTCAAGTTTGCCCTCTGGAAGTCCAAAGTGAGGGTTTTGTTACTGCTCCTCCCTATTTCCCTGCACATTGAAAACTTCACTATCTCATGATCACTGAACCCTAGACAGACTCCTACCATCACATCTCCCGCCAGCCCTTCTCTATTGGAGAGCAGCAGGTCAAGCAGAGCCTGACTTGTGGTAGGCTCACTTAACAGCTGCGTCAGGAAGCTGTCCTCAATATGCTCTAGGAACCTTCTGGACTGCCTCCTCTCTGCTGAGTTAAGTTCCCAGCAGATATCTGGCAGGTTAAAGTCACCCACAAGGACAAGATCTGATGATCTTGAGACAGCCTTCAGTTGCCTGTAGAATATTTCATCTGCCTCCTCATCCTGGTTGGGTGGTCTATAACAGACTCCAATCAGGATGTCAGTTTTGTTAGGCATCCATCTGATTTTAACCCACAGGCACTCAAACCTCAAGTTCAGAGGCATCAAGAGATTCCCTAATATACAGGGCCACCCCTCCTCCTCTTCTCCCTCTCCTGTCTCTCCTAAAGATAGGCACCCCCCAGTGCAGTACTCCACTCATGTGAATCATCCCACCATGTTTCTGTAATAGCAACTGTATCATACCCTTTCTGGTGGACCAAGACTTCCAGTTCTTCTTGTTTGTTACCCATAGTGTGTGCGTTGGTGTACATGCACTTCAGCTGGGCTCTCGATTTCTCAATTAACCCTAATTTATGTCCCACTCTCTCCTCTCCAGAGAGGCTGGTTTCCTCACCCACGCCCTTCAGCCCTAGTTTAAAGCCCTCCCAATGAGCCCTGCCAACTCTAATGCTAGTACCCTCTTACCCTTTCTAGATAATTTCACCTCATTAAGGTCCAGCAGGTTGGATGCAGTAAAAGTTGCCCCTTGATCAAAGAAGCCAAAATTCCGTTACTGGCACCATCCCCTGAGCCAATTGTTGATGGTATGGGCTCTCCTGTTCCTCTCAGTGTACACCCCTGCCACTGTGGGAAGTGAGCAGAACACCACTTGAGCTCCTGCCCCATCAATCAATTGTCCAAGGGCCTTGAATTCCTTTTTAATCATCCTGGTGCCCTTCTCATAAATTTCATTGCTTCCACCTTGGATTACCAGCAGTGGGTAATAGTCAGAGTGCTGGATTAGTTTAGGGAGTCTCCTTGTGATGTCCCTTATCCAGGCCCCAGGTAGGCAGCACACTTCCCTATGGGATGGGTTGGGATGACATATGGGTCCCTCTGTCCCCCTCAGGAGAGAGTCTCCGACAACTATAACCTTTCTCTTTTTCTTTATGGTGCTGGTCCTTATAGTTGCTGGGGACTGCTTTGCTTTAGGCATCTCTTTATATGGTTCCTCTTCAGCCCTCTCATCCACATTGCCCTTGGCCTGCAGGGCCTCATACTTATTGTGCAAGGGCAACAGGGGAGGAGAAGAGGGCTGGGATGGATTCCCCTTGCTTCCCCTAACAGGGACCTGTATCCATCCCTCCCTGTTTCTGCGGACGCCTCCCTCAACAGGGGAGGTCTGCAAAGCCTGCTCCCACGTGTCTAACTCCCTTTCACATCCCTGTATAGTCCTGAGCCTAGATACTTCATCCTTAAGCTCAGCCACCAGGCTGAGGAGAAAATTCTCCTGGTCACACCTGTCACAGGTGTTGTCTCCTTGCCCCTCCATTCCAAGTGCCAGGCTCCAGCACTCTCTCAGGCAGCTAGCAGCCTGGACACCTGCGTGCTTATGCACCAACTCTGTCTGGGTACCCACTGATTTTCTAATAGCCTTTGGCCAAGTTTTTACTGTGGTTCAGGGGGGTTATTTTTGGTTGTTAAAAATATATATTCCACCTAACTACTACAGTTTATCTGAGCTACCACAGAGGCTTCTGTACTCTGTCAACTGACCTGGCACGTGCAGTGCGGCAAGAAGGCTCTCCAGCCAAAATGGCACTGCGTGCTCAGCCCTGCCGGGTTTTAAAATTCCCACAGCTGGCATCACAATCCCGAGCAGGCACGTGAGACGATGACCCTGTCAGTCCTCGCTATCTGCCAGGGATCCTTCCAACCTGCAAAGCCCTGAAAAGAAACTAAGAGAAAGATCTCAGCTCAAGCACACTGGTCCTGGTGCCAAAATGGGTCAACATAAGGGTCTTAGATATGAGTAATGTCAATTTATTTTTAGGGGAAAACATATTTTTTAAGAAGTCTGAATTAAATATGTCAGTGCTTATCAGTAACTACTTGTTCATAATAGCTTGAATTTTTTTCTTCATTAATTCCATGAAGTTTATTATGTATGTCTTCATTCCTCAGATCAGTTTGCTCCAAGAGAAAGAGCATCAAAACTCTCTGTAAATTCCACACAAAATGGAGGGTTAAAGCTACAAACTTCTGGTGAGTAGTGAATGTTTGTCAATAAACAGTATTGGGTAAATAAAGAGTACAACATTCTAGATGTCCATGAATAAACTCTTATGCAGCTGATATATTTCTCAGGGGAAGAATAATTTTGCTGAATGTTATTGTATACATTTTGATTATATAATCACTTGTTCTGAAGGTAGTGAACTGAACTTTATGTTGTACTACAGCTGGAATCAATGTACTACAGAGCAACAAACAGAAAGATAAAATCTTAATGAAATTTTCAAAAAACTATTTAACTCCATGATTTTATGCTTACTAATGAACCTGTAAATAGCCAAAACATGCTACCACTGCATGGCATAGGCATTGTACAACAGCTTATGGCATAATTGCCACAAGTATTTCCTGAATTCTAGGTGTTCATCCTTTGCTATCAGTATATATTGTACTTTAGTGTTCTCATAGTAATTTTCCCTTCCCCAACACCTTTTCTTAAATGGTTGTGACTTTCTAAAGGACAAAGGATACTGATGCAAAATACTCACACACAGAAACAAAAAAAGTCACTCTATTTTCCAAGGCCTGAGCTATATTCCTTTGTGCCTTAAAGGCTTTGATTCTAATGTCAAATGAGATCTTAGTTGCGCTACACGTCTCACACAAGTACTCTGAAGCATTTGGGAACATTTCGGCATCCTGCTCAGTTGCTCAGAGTAGAGAGTTATTGATCTACTCCCCCAGCAGTAGCAAGACTGTCTTTCTAATTGACTCTAGAGGTGGAGAATCTAATACATTTGAATGAGAAATCTCTTGTAGCACCAGTCTTAATTCATTCTGAAGACAACATGAATGTTTCCACTTGTTTCAAGGATTTTGCAATGAGCTCTCCCATTCTTTATACTTCTGCATCCTCAACGACTGTGATATCTTACTTATTACTGCTGCCAGTGAGGAAAGCATCATAAACTAACTTGTCACAACCATGACATATAGTAAACAAAGGCAAATTATTCAAGGATAAGTCTGATTGTGTTTTCTTCTAGTCCAATCAGGACAACACAATGAAATACTTTTGCCTGAAAATTTGGGGTGTATGTGCGTACTGATAGTGGTTCCTTTGGCCAGAAGCAAGCTATGGCTGTTCTTAGATATTGTATTCCACCTTGAAAATACTTACTGTCTGTTTATGTGCATAAACAGAACTTTAGGATTCCAGTCTGCATAGGTAGATCTTAAATTCACAGATGAATTTTGTTTATAAAGAAACTTCCAGGAGAGCCCAGATACCTACTTCGGACTAGTGAGATAAATTCTGAAAAATTCTTTAAATACTCTCTATCCTTTATTATTGCTTTATAATTCTCACTACCGATAATTGAATGGATTTTGTGGCAAAGTGAAGACTGACTTTAACTAAGGTGATTTATCTAACTATCCTGTAGTGACTACAGGAGTGTATTACATGTGGATTTTGGTCTCCATAGCAATGTTGATATGTACACATGTAATTTTATCTTACTTAAAGTTAATGGGAGAGTATATGTGGTTTTTTCCTATGCGTAGTCTGTCTACGCTGTGGCAGTTGGATTTATTTTTTTTTTAATCTCATTTTTACAGTACCTGGATAAAAGCAGACTTAGTGAAATTGCTCAGGAAAGGATCACAAGGCACTTGGTGCCATGGTTTAGTTGTTTAGATGGTGTTGGGTGTTGGGTTGGACTTGATGATCTTGAAGGTCTTTTCCAACCTGGTTAATTCTATTCTATTCTATTCTATTTTATTCTAACAACATACACATCGACAAGTTTTGCTATAGTGCCCTTTATGTTACTACCCTAAGCATCAGCAACATTCACTTTACCACTACTGAGTAAATTAAATCTCTAAAAGTGAATAGGAGATTTCAGTATGTGAATTAAAGTAACAATAAAGACAGAATATACAGTGTAGTAGGTTGAGAGAGGGCCTAGCTCTCCCTCCCCCACAGAGTAAGAAACCACAGCTAAACTCAGTCAGAGAAGCAAAGCTATATTTACAAGCATATATATGGAATGCAGGTTATACATAACACAATTTATATAGTATTTACAAAATATATACAGAAATATATAGCAAAGAAAAATAACACAACAAAATTCCCTCCTTGAGGAGGGTTTCCCTCCCTGTAACCCCCTCTCTCCCCCCCTACCTCCCTTTTTTCCCAAAAAGGGGTTAGAGAGAGAAAGAAAGGCAGTTATTAAGGAAAAAAAGATGTTATTAGGCTTCAAAAGCACACACAGGAATTAGTTTTGCTTATCTCAAGGTCATTCTGTCTAGTTTTGCTGAGAAGCAAGCAGGCTGAGAAGCAGAACAGGCTGGAATAGCAGAACAGGCTGAAACTCCAAAAAATTCCAACTGCCCATCTACCAATGAAATTTGTTTAGAATATCATGTTTTCATTTTGATACAAAAACATTCAGCCATAGTGTTCCCAACACTGTCTCTCTCTTAAAGGCACAGCCTCAAACGGTCACATACAGCAAAGCCAAACCCTCAATTGCAATATTTTGCAGTTATTTTTGAAAGCCTGTCAGTAAGAATTCATGGTTAGAATTATAGTAATCTTGATTTATTTGGTTTAGTTTCCTATAAATATCTCTAGGCAGTAAACCCTCATTTTCAAAGTATGAGGCAGTTATGAGTAACAGCATGCAACTATTAAAGAATCTGTACTGCTTTCTCTCTGCTAGAGAGAATGCTGAACCTAGTTTCTGTGCCAACATAAGATTGAATTGCATGCTGCACACCAGATGATTTATTAACTGATATTTTTCTAAGAGATAAGTCATGTAAATTTTTATCTCAATATATTGTAGAATAAAGATTTATTTAGTGCAACTTCAGCCTTACATTTTAGAACTAAATGATAAGAAATCTCTTATATTTTGAGGGATTTCAATCAAATAAAAATTCACATACTTTACAAAGTACACAACTGGCTTATGTATGCATGTTATTCACTTAGGTATGTAATTGATACATGCAAAAAAAATTATAGAACAGCTAACTCTGCAAAACATTTTCACATACATGAATGACGAGAAAATCATCAGCATAAATTCACCAAGGGCAATTCATGCTTGACCAACTTGATAAACTCCTATGAAGAAATGACTGGCTTCACAGATGCAGTGAGAACAGTGGACACTGTCTCTCTGGACTTCATTAATGCCTTTGACACTGTCTCCAATATAATCCTCATAGAGGAGCTGTTGAGGCATGGGCCAGATGAGGAGACAGTAAGGTAAAATGAAAACTGGCTGAATGGCTGGATCCAGATCAGTGGCACAAAGTCGAGTTGGAAACTGCAGAATCACAGAAAATATCTGCTTGGAAGAGACCTCAAAGATCATCCAGTCCAACCTTCAACTCAGCACTAAAGGGTCAACTCTAAACTATGCCCCTAAGTGCCAAGTCCACACATTGCTTAAACATCTCCAGGGACAGTGAATTCACCACTGCCCTGGGCAGACCATTCCAATGCCTGATAACTCTCTCTGTGAAGAAGTATTTCTTAGCATCCAGCCTGAACTTCCCCTGGCACAACTTGAAACCATTTCCTCTAGTCCTGTCACTTGACACAAATGAGAAGAGGCTGGGCCTGTTCTCGTTCCAACCTCCCTTCAGGTAGTTGTAGAGAGGGATGATATCTCCCCTCACCCTCCTCTTCCCTAGACTGAACAATTCCACCTCCCACAGATACCTGTTGCAAGTTGCATACTCCAGGCCCTTCACCAGCCTCCCTGCCCTTCTCTGAACACTCTCCAGAACCTCAATGCCCCTCTTGTAGTGAGGATCCCAGAACTGAACACAATACTCAAGGTGTGGTGTCACCAGTGCCAAATACAGGGGGATGATCATCTCCCTATTCCTGCCGGGTACTGTGTTTCTAATAGAAGCCAGGATGCTTTCTTGGCCACCTGGACACACCGATGGCTTATATTTCATTGGCTGTGAACCAATACCCCTAAGTCACTCTCTATGCTGCAACTTTCCAACCACATATCCCAAGCCTGTAGCTTACCATGCAGTTGTTATGACCCAGGTGGAGAACCTGGCTTATTGAACTGTGTACGATTAGTCCTGACCAATAGATCTAATCTGTTCAGGTCCCACTGCAAAGCCTCCCTATGCTCTGAATGAGGGTGCACTCAATCCCCTCATCCAGATCATTGATAAAGATATTAAAGAGGACAGGCCCCAGTACTGAATCCTAGGAGACACCACTAGTGACTGGGCACCAGCCAGACATAACACCATTCACCAGTACTCTTCAGGTCTGGCCATCCAGTCAGCTTTTATCCAGTGCACTTATCCAAGCCATGCACCATGAGTTTCTGAAAGACAATTCTGTGGGAGACCTTGTCAAAGGCTTTATTAAATTCTGGGTAGATGATGTTCCTCATCCACTGGAAGGGTCACCTTCTTGTAGAAGGAGATCAGATTAGTCAGACAGGGGTTGCCTTTCTGCAAGTGCTGACTGGGCCTGATTGCCTGGTTGTCATGTAAGTGCTATGTGATAATACTGAGGATCACCTGCTCCATGACCTTTCCTGGTACTGAGGTCAGACTGACAGGCCTGTAGTTCCCTGAGTCATCTTTCTGGTCCTTCTTGTAGATGGGCATCACACTTACTAGTCATCAGTCAACTGGGACCTCCCTGGTTAGCCAGGACTATTAGCAAATAATGGTGAGTGGCTTGCTGAGCACATCTGCCAGGTCTTTAAGTACCCTTGAGTGGGTCCTGTCCCATAGACTTGTGCACATATAAGTGGCACAATAGGCCTTTGCTCATTTCCTCTTTGATTATGAGGGCTGCTTTCTGCTCTCCATCCCTGTCTTCCAGTTCCAGCGGCTGAACTGTCATGGAGCAACTGGTGTCATTAACAAGTACCGAGGCAAAGTAGCCACTCAGCCGCTCAGTCTTTTCCTTGTCATTGGTCACTAGGCTCCCTCCTTCATCCAACCGTGGGTGGAGGATATCCGTAGCTCTTCTTTTACTTTTAACATACTCATAAAAGTTCTTTTTTTTTTTTTTAATCTTTAATGACACTGGCCAGATTGAGTTCTATCTGAATTTTGGCCTTTCTAATTTTCTCCCTACATATCCTTAGAAGAGTCTTGTACTCTTCATGGGTTTTCTGCCCTTCTCTCCATAGTGACTAGAGTTTTAATTTCCTCTTGAGTTCTACCCAAACCTCTTTCTTAACCAGACTGGTCTTCTGTCCCTCTGATGCATGGGGTCAGCTTGTTTCTATGCCTTGATGATTTCCCTCTGGTGGAATGCCCAGCCTTCCTGGACTGTCTTGTCCTTCAGGACTCCCTCCCAAGGGATACCATCAGCCAGTCCCCTAAACAAGTCTAGGTCTGCCCTCCAGAAATCTCCTCTTCTAACTTCATGGAGAATTGTAAATTCCACCATCTCATGGTCACTTTGTCCAAGACACCCACCAACATTTACATCTCCTACTAGCCCTTCTCTGTTTACAAGCAATGGGTCTAATAGTGATCCATCCCTTGTTGGCTCATTCACTAGCCATGTAAGGAAGTCATATTCCATGCACTCCATGACTGATTCCTCTCTGATGTGTTGCATTTCTAGCAGATATCTGGTACGCTGAAGTCCCCCACAAGAACAAAGGCTAGCAATTCTGAAACCTTCCCCGGACACCTATAAAGCAGTCTAGTGACTAGTGGTGCATCTGTCCTGGTTTCATAGTATCAGTCAGGGTTGGAAGGGACCACAAGGATCATCTAGTTCCAACCCCCCTGCCATGGGCAGGGACACCCCACACTAGATCAGGCTGGCCACAGCCTCATCCAGCCTGGGCTTAAACACCTCCAGGGACAGTGCCCCAACCACCTCCCTGGACAACCCATTCCAGGGCTTCACTGCTCTCACGGTGAAGAACTTCCTCCTCACATCCAGCCTGAATCTCCCCACCTCCAGCTTCATTCCATTCCCCCTAGTCCTATCACTACCTGATATCCTGAGAAGTCTTTCCCAGCCTTCTTGTAGGCCCCCTTCAGATACTGGAAGGCCACAATAAGGTCACCTCAGAGCCTTCTCTTCTCCAGACTGAGCAGCCACAACTCTTTCATTCTGTCCTCATAGGAGAGGTGTTCCAGCCCTCTGATCATCCTCCTGGCCCTTCTCTGGACACGTTCCACTTCTCCAAAGATAATACACTGCCAGGGACAGGCTAGGAGTGAGCCCCAGCTGCCTTAACATCCTGGCTGAGGAGGCCAAGCTCCTCCTCAAAGTATGACAGTTATTTCAGATAAAAATGTTTGTAACCTCAGGAACAAATGACATTAAAATACATGCTGACTGTTCCACATGATGCCATCAGTCTATCTTATTATAGCACTGATTTTGCTACACCTGACATCCCTGAACTTGTTCCTACAAGAGGTACAGTCTTCCCATTTTTAAAAACACTATCAGTAATTTTTTTCCAATATAATTTCTGCCTGGTTTGATCCTTATTAATCACCTAAGGTGCACTTTCCAGATTATGTCAAGGGGAAAAATCTACTTGATGAGTATTTTTCCTTTGGCTAGTTTATTCTTGTCTTTAACTGCCAGATTTACCCTGAAATTCAAACAAGCCTCCAGCAACATACCACAACCTGGTGCAGTTACTGCACAGCTACAGCATTTGGGGTCTTCACAAAAGAGAAGATGGTCATGAATTAGGATTTGCCTGGTTGTGGCACCAAAAGCTGGCATCTCTGCTCTTATGAATTATTTAGATCATTGCATTTACAAAAGAACTGCAAGGATCTACATAATGACAACCAAAAAAGCAAATGTGACATTTTACTATGTAATAAGTTAAAATATATCTGCAGAGATAAAAGATGCTGTTTGAAGCAGCTATAATATTTACAGTAAGAGAAGCTCACTCTTGCAGTGTTCATCAGTGCTTGTATTTAATTGTGCTGGAGCTTTCGTTCTTCCTACAGAAACCAAGGGTTTTCCTGGGATCATTTAAATCACAGCTAACAGCTTATCTTGCTTTAAATAGTTCTTTTTCCCCATGTGCATTACACATCTAGAAGAGTTTAAAGCGTTTTACTCTGTAACTTAGATGCAAATTCTTCACTGACTTTCTTTCACGCTCTAGTCAAAAGAAACACTAACAAAGATCAAAGGGGCATCCAAGGCTGCCTGTCAGGGAGCTGTGTGTAGGCACCAGCACTCACCAGCCCAGAGGCCAAAGAGTAACAGACTAAAACTGCAGAAAATAAAATTCAAGGGAGGAAAGAACTTTCTAATTGTAGGAGCAATGAATCATTGAGACAGAGAGCTGTGAAGTCTGTGTCTCTGACAGGTTTAGACAGCTGTCTGTCAGGATGACTCAAGCACCAAGCATCTCTGGGGCTTGGTAACACCCTGAGGTCTCCAGGGTGGTTCTACTATTTTTGTCATAATGATCAAGCTAACTCAAACTACATCCCTGTAGGAACTGGGACAGGAATTTTACAGCCATTAGGTTCATTCCTCATAGTGGTTAAATTCTTCTTTAATGATTCTTGAAGGCAAGTTCCTGGGCCCTTTGGTGTTAGTAAAGCATCAGCTATCAGATCAGTGCCTTTGTATTTGCATAGGTACTTTCCTTTGTTAGTTCATCTCAGTTTCAGGGTAGGAAATCCTTGTAACTTGGAACAATTCAACCACTAATAAAAACTTAAGGAGACAAAATTTATTTCAGAAATGAAGATTTGCAGTTCACCTTCACCGTAAGGGGGTTGAGGAAGGAAAAAAGACAACAACAGTAATTGGAGCTAAAGGGGAACCTTTTAAGGTGTCACTACTTGAAAATACAGAAATAGAATCGGAAAAAAGGATTTGTCTAAATGATTTGTTAGTTGTTCCAGAAGCTGAATACAATCTCTTGGGAAGATATTTAATTATAAAATTAAAATTGAATTTAGAGAGTCAGGGAGATGGTTTGAATGTTCAATTATGTAAGTTAACTGAAAAAGATGAAAAAGGTATAAGTCCAGAAGTTTGGTATAAATATGGCAGTAGAGGAAAAATTGATATGGATCCAATAAAAATTCAAATAACAGACCCAGGTAATCCTATATGTATAAAGCAATATCCCATACCATTAGAAGGGAGAAAGGGTCTGAAACCTATCATAGACGAATTAATAAACAAAGGAACATTAGAACCCTGTATGTCTCCTCATAATACCCCAATCTTACTGATAAAGAAATCAGATGGAACTTATTGGTTAGTACAGGATTTAAGAGCAATAAATCAGAGAACATTAACTAAATTCCCTGTAGTAGCAAACACGTATACATTGTTGAGTCATTTGACCCCAGAATATACTTGGTACAGTGTGATAGATTTGAAAGATGCTTTTTGGGCTTGCCCCTTAGACAAGGACTCAAGGGATTTATTTGCCTTTCAGTGGGAAGATCCTGAAACGGGAAGAAAACAGCAGTTAAGGTGGACTGTGTTGCCTCAGGGGTTCACAGAATCACCAAATTTATTTGGACAAGCTTTAGAAAAACTGTTACAAGGTTGGGAAATTCCAGCAAATATTAAACATCTACAGTATGTGGATGATCTGTTGATAGCAGGAAGAGACGAGGAAGAAACTCGGTCAGCCACAATACAGCTGCTAAACTTTTTGGGGGAGAATGGACTTAAGGTTTCAAAATCAAAACTGCAGTTCGTAGAGCAAGAGGTGAAATATCTCGGACACTGGTTAAGTAAGGGTAAAAAGAAGTTGGACCCTGATAGAGTGTCAGGAATATTGGCTTTAAGAGCTCCTCAGTGTTAAAAGGAAATCAGGCAGCTGCTTGGACTTCTGGGGTACTGTCAATCATGGATAGAGTGGTACAGTGAAAAGGTGAAATTTCTATATGAAAAGTTGACCCTTAATAATATTAAGTGGAGTCCAGAGGATAGCGATTGGATAGAATAAAAAGAATGTTGATTGAAGCCCCTGTTTTAAATCTGCCTGATGTGGAGAAGCCATTTGAACTTTTCGTAAGCACATCTAACCACACAGCATATGGAGTGTTAACCCAGGACTGGGCTGGAAGTAAGAAACCTGTAGGGTATTGTTCCAAGTTATTAGATCCCGTAAGTAGGGGATGGCCAGGTTGTTTACAAGCCTTAGTGGCGACAGCATTATTAGTGGAAGAAGCACAGAAAATAACTTTTTATGCTCCCTTGAGAGTATACACTCCACATAACATAAAGGGGGTGTTGCAACAAAAGGCAGAAAAATGGCTAACAGATAGCAGAATTTTGAAATATGAGGCTATTTTAATGGAATCACCAGAACTCGAGCTTAGGTTTACCAAAGCTCAGAATCCTTCACAGTTCCTGTTTGGAGAACCACCAGAAGATCTACAGCACGACTGTATAGAGATTATTGAGCTACAAACTAAAATAAGACCAGATTTAAAGGACTTAGAGCTGGATGATGGAGAGCGATTATTTATAGATGGGTCTTCCAGGATAGTGGAGGGGAAAAGAAAATCAGGATATGCCATCGTAGATGGAGAAATGAGAACAGTTGAATCAGGTCCTTTGAGTGCCAGCAGGTCAGCCCAATCTTGTGAGCTGTATGCTCTACTCCGAGCATTAGAATTGTTAAAGAACAAATCAGGGACTATCTATACTGACTCTAAATATGCATATGGGGTAGTGCATGCCTTTGGAAAAATTTGGGAGGAAAGAGGACTAATAAATACTCAGGGAAAGGGGCTTATACATCAGGAGTCAGTGGTAAAAGTCCTTGAAGCCTTAAGGGGTCCTGAAAATATTGCAGTGGTTCACATAAAGGGACATCAAAGGGGATAAGAATATCACATTCGTGGAAACAATGCTGCAGACAGTGAAGCGAGGAGTGCTGCCTTAAGGAAGCAGGGAAGAGATCTGAAGATTTTACATTTGGAGCAAGAAAACCCTAAAAAAGTTGAATTAAAAGTTTATCAAGAGGAAGAATTAAACAAAATAAAAGAAATGGGGGCCATCCTGAGAGAGGGAAGTTGGAAACTTCCAGATGGAAGAGAAGTGTTACCCAAAGCCTATGCTAGGGGAATTATGGATAGGCTGCATGCTTGTACTCATTGGGGTTCTAAGGCTTTGGGAGAGGCATTCCTTAAGCAGTATGCCTGCATCGGAGTATATGAGATAGCGAGACAAGTAACATGGGGGTGCTTAACATGTCAGAAGATAAACAGAAAGGCATTCAGACAGGCAGCAATGGGAGGAAGACAAGTGGCTGTGAGACCCTTTGAAAAGATACAAGTAGATTTTACTGAATTACCCAAAGTAGGAAGAATTAAGTATTTGTTAGTAATAATAGATCACCTCACCCGGTGGGTGGAGGCTTTTCCTGCAGCAAGAGCTACAGCACAGACTGTAGCGAGAGTGTTATTAGAAGAAGTGATTCCAAGATACGGAATAATCCAAGTAATTGACTCAGATCAAGGGACACACTTTACTTCTAAGGTTATGAAATTATTAATGCAAGCCTTGGGAACTAGGTGGGACTACCATACTCCATGGCACCCTCAGAGTTCCGGACGGGTGGAGAGGATGAATCAGACTATAAAACAGCAGTTAATGAAACTGATCGTGGAGACACGAATGTCTTGGATTAAATGTTTACCATTGGCATTGTTGAATATTCGAACCAAGCCCCATGGGGATATGGGTCTTTCCCCCTATGAACTATTGTATGGAATGCCTTATATACAAGGGATGCCCCTTAAAGGTAATTTAATTGAAGATTGGAATATAAAGCAATATATCATCCAAACTGGAAAAAGACTGAATGAGTTACGGAAAATGAGTATATTGTCTCAGACCCCACCTTTGGGATTTGCCATACATAATATTAAAGCTGGGGATAAAGTGTTGATAAAATCATGGAAAGAGAAACCATTGTTTCCCCTTTGGGAGGGACCTTTTCTTGTTTTGTTAACCACAGATACGGCTGTTTGGACTGCGGAGAAAGGGTCGACACATGTTTCGAGAGTAAAGGGACCAGTTCAGGAATAACCGGATGAACAGTAACCTCTGAGCCCGGAGAGACGATAGTGACTCGTCGGAGAAAGTGAAACTGGCAACAGTACTAGTCACACGCCACCTATTACAAATGGTTTGAAGTACCTCCAGGACTGCGGTCGGTGCTGACAGATCAGATAAACATTCGGATAGACGTATCATCACAATCTGAAGGCTCTGGAGCATACGAGACCAACCCACCTTCTACAGTATATGTAATAGTGTGTGATATTGGATCTGCACAGCACAAGAACATTGAAGAATATCCTCCATTCATTCTGTGTATAAAACATCACAGAACTCATGAGGGATGGGTAACTTGTAAATGTTTTAATTGTTATAAGAAATGGTCCTGTATTTCTCATAATCAAGGAGTATTTAGTCTTGAGTGCCAGGAGGATTGCAGAACTAGACCTGAAAATAGGCAGTTTGGATTGGTAAATATAGAAACCCTATTTTGTGGTGAGGAAAAGGATTTAAAGCTCCCTAGAAGATTCTTGAAGGGGATTGGCATAAGTGGGAAGCAAAGGCTAGAAAATTTTAATTGGGGAATACTAAGAACAATTAAAGGGGTTAGTAAAAAGGAAAAGTAGGAGAGACATTAGAAAGATTATTGTGGAGGATTTTAAGGAATTGAAATAACAGAAGCATAATGGGAAATGGTAAACGAATCAACCAAGGAAGTAGAGAAGAGAGTCCAAATGAAATTTTGATGAGCGTTAAGGAATTAAAATCAACAGGGCTCCTGAAGAATGTAACTGCTGCCAAGAAGAAAATACACCTGGCTACTGGTTGCATCCCAGCAGGCCGAGGAGGCAGAGTTAACATATACTGGTGGAGCCTAATCTTGATCCTAACCCTATTTTCATATAAGGAGTCCAATCAAAATCAAGGACCAGGTTCCCATGTGTGGATGAATTATCTTTCAATATTAATAAAGATATACAGATTAAGAGGAACTAAGATCCTAACCTCATTAATCATACTGATGATAACACCATTTGAAGTAAGAGCATGGGAACAGAACACTTATCTGCATTTATTGAAAGGAATAGTGAACAGTTATTATTTGACTGACTGCTGGATTTGTTCCCGGCTACCTAAAAATTCAGCCCATGGGCTTCCTTTAATAGGGACAGCCTTTCATAACGTAACAGAAATACAAAAAGTATTCCAAAATCACGAGCATGAGAATCATATGGAGATTCCACAATCTCAGTTGAGGTGGAAATTACAATTTGACGAACCTTTAAATGTGAATATGCCAGTACCTTGTATCCAGCGATGTTGGGAGACAACAATAGAGGGGAATAAAGGGGGAAATAGGACTGACCCCGGATGTGGAGATGTAATTTTTATAGGGCAATATTCAAAGTGTTCCCAATTTATTAGTTATGGAGAAGCCAATATGTGGAATCTTGACCAGACTGGAAAGAAAGAACCCATACCTAAAGGATGGCCGATACCTATTGGATCAGGATGGTATTGGATATGTGGTAAAAATGCTTATAAGGTATTACCCTTAGGATGGCAAGGAAGATGTGCTATAGGACCGGTCTATCCTCATATTTTTATAGTAAATCAACCACAGGGATTACTTAGGAGCTTTGCAAGAAAAACTAAGAGAGGTGCAAATCCACTAGTAACCAGGCATAGCAAGTTCCATAGCTTTGCTAGGTGGTTTCTGCCTTGGTTAGGAGTTAGTGAACTTGAAAAAGCAATGGTGAATTTCTCTGCTACAGTTGAAATTATGATGAATGCAAGCATGGATGCAATAAAAGCTCAGCAACTTGAAGTCAATAGTCTCTCGAAAATATCTACTCAGAATAGGTTAGCTTTGGATTTCTTATATGTTAAAGAAGGGGGGGTATGTGTAGTCATAAATGTAAGCTGTTGTAGTTATGTTAATCTAGATAAGCGGGTGGAAACAGATTTACAGGCGATTGTAGACCACAATCGAATATTACATCAGATTTCGTTAGATGATACTTCTTGTGGATTTAAAGAGATATGGGACAAATTAACTTTCTGGTTACCGAATATAAATTGGCTTAAACATTTGTTTGTAATATTCATTGGAATAATTGTAATACTGATATGCATAATACTTTGTAATTGCTGTTTTAAAATAATAAGACCTTTGAGTAAGATTGCCCATGTTTATAAGACACAAATAGGTGGTTATGATCTGAAGGTGATCAAAACAGATGAACCTAATCATGATCCAATTAAAGAAGTCTTGAGAAATTTAGAAATTTTAACACAAATCAATGGTGACAAAAAAGAAATGGGGGAATTGTGATGAATATACTGGTGATTTATGTTAAAATTATAAGACTTAGAGTGTACTGAGATTAAGGGTCAGGATCTTGTGAGGCCTGTTTTGGGGGTAAAGGGAAAGAAACATATCTTGCAGACTTGCAAGGATACTGTCTGGTTAATTGGAGACACCAGGGCTGAGAAGGAGCTGTCTTAAAGATAAACATTCAGAACTAGGAATTTGTTTTCTTCAGATAAGAAGCCTGGATAATTGAGCATGCGTGAAAGCGAATACTTTGACCCTTACCACACCAAAAGTAGGCAGAAGGGATTTGACCACCTATTCTAAGACTCATTATCATATGCCTGCCTTCTATTTAGCATAAGTTTGCTTATGTAGATGATGTAACTATATAAGATGGAAAAGCTATTGTAAGGTTGTCCTGTGGAGGTGGAGTTTTGTCCCCTCTCAGGCCCAGCACACTGCTTTGCTTGCTTTTATTGCTTTTATTGCCTTTTATTACCTTTAAGTGCCAATAAAACTGTTACCAAAAACTTTTACTAGGAGTCATCTAAAACAATAAGGACGCAGAGTATATTTTCAGCAAGTCTGCAGAAGACACAAAGTGGTGGAATGGCTGATAAACCAGGGGATCATCCTGCCACCCACTAGGACCTTGAGAGGCTGGAGAAATGGACTGATAGTTCATCAACAGGATGTATGAAATCCTGAGGCTGAGAAGGAGCAATCCCATGCAGCAATATATATTAAGAAGTGTACAGCTGAAAATGAACTTTTCAGAGAAAGTGTCCTAATGAACACCAAGCCCAACATAAGACTGCAATGTGTCCTTGTTGCAAAGAAGGCTAATTGTATCCCAGGCTGCAACAGATAAGTAAAGAGAAATGATCCTTCTACTCAGCACTGGTGAGGCCACATCTGGGGCACTAACCAATTTTGGGTTCTTCAGGGCAAGAGAGGTATTGAGCTACCAGAAAGAGTCCAGCAAAGCACCACAAAGATGATTACAAGTCTGGACCATCTGTCCTATGAGGAAATGCTGAGAGAGATGGAACTGTGTATCCTAGAGAAAGGAAGACTGAAGAGGAATCTTGTCAATATATATAAATACCAGAAGGGAATGTGCTAAGAAGATGGAGCCTGTGTCTTTTCAGTGGTGTCAAGACAACTTGAAACATTTTTTTACTGTAAGGGTGACCAAGTACTCTTGCAGATTGCCCAGAGCTGTTGTGGAGTCTCCATCCTTGGAGATACTGAAAAGATGTCATAACATGCTCTTGGGCAACTGGCTCTAAGAAGCATTACTTGAGCAGGTGGTTTGGACCAAATGATCTCCACAGATCCATTCTAACATCAAGCATCTTGTAATTCTGTGACTTTTTTACTTTCTGCTCTATATGTGAAGCATGCAGTTTTACAGAGAATTGATATATGTTCACTCTCACAAATATGAAGTTGTAGATTAAAATACTATTGTGCATTACCAAAAATTAACATGTTATCTATTGGTATGATGAAAATTTCATGACAAACTGAGGATATTTACTTAAATCCATTGAAGCATCTACAGCTAAATATTCCTTTGAGGAGTAGATTGCTGGAATAGAGGCTAGGGATTTCCGTAGAGCATAGACTCATGTAGGCTTTTTGAAAAATATAGTAGTTTAATCCATTCAGTATCATATAATTCAGAAGATGAGATTTATAGTTTTTAAGACATACTTTCTGTAGACCAATGAATGAGGAGGCCCAGTTTTAAAATATTCATCTTATGGAAAGCCTGATTATATTAAATGATCTGAAGTTGTTCTTATTTATAAGCACAATGAAAACCCAAATACGTGAGATTAAACTGTTCTTCTTCCTGACACAGACAAAGCCTTACAGTTAGGATGCATCCCATCTGACATCTATAGTGTCCAAGCAGTTATGCCTAAAGGTAACTAGCTAAAATTAGTTTAGGTGTTAGAAGTGTTTGGCTCTAGCCTTTGTAACTTGCCTTCTACAACTTTACTTCTTGCTCCATAACTGTGCACTTTGAAGAGTACTCTTCTTCTGCAAGATGAGTCTGTCTCCCCTACACTCTACTACTGGGTAGCTGAAGCACAATTAGATCTCCCCTTAGCTTAGACTCAATTCTCAGTGTCTTCTTGCACACCGTATTCTGAAACCCCTAAGCACAGTCATGGCCTCCACTGGATAGGTCAATATCCTTCTTGTACTGTGGAGCTTGAAATGTCTGCTAAGTGCCAGATGGAGGGGAAAAATTGCCTCCCTGAACCTGCTAGTAATACTTTGGCTAGAACAGCCTGCAATGCCCACCCAGGCTGGCTTTCTTGCCTGTAAAGACACACTGCAGATTCATGTTTAACTTGCGCACTTAGGCTCCCAGATTGTTTTCTGCAGAGTGTACAAGTAATGAACAGCCAGCTTGCTTCATAACACTAATTAAAATACTTTGAGCTCCACAATCTCTCCATTTTATATCCTCAATATAGTCCTTTCCAAAACACAACATCACCATTTTGATTTTAAGGATAGTGAGGAATACAATCTCTATGATTTTGCATCATTAACAAAAATAATATTAACTTCAGTAGGATGATCTGTAATTATTAATTACACTTTATTATAAGCAACAAATATAAATTAGACACTTCCAGCTATACTAAAGCCATGCAGTTACACAGATATTCACATGGATGTGTGAGCAGCAAGACTCAGAGAAAGAGTGTGAAAGTTGAATTCACATCTTCATGATAGTACACCATAGCATCTTTCACAGTGATTTAGGTGACTGAACTTGTGACAGGCTCATCTTGATCCAATGTGAAATTGTTAAGAATCATGATAACAAGCATTCTTCCAGCAGTGAGACTAAGCTGTGTATATTAAGTTTATATATCTCATTGTACTGTATTTATGTTAGGACCACAGGAATTTCAGCGGGAAGCTCTCTCGGGAACACACCAAGACCAGCAGCTTTGGAGGGCACCTAACTACTTTCCTTTTCAGTCTTGAAAGCTGCAGGACCCTGGCAATCCCCAGGCACTCGGCGAGGATCAGCATAGCCGTCTGCTCGTGCTACTGCTCATGATCGTTACATCACCAGCGGCAAATTTAAAAAGCCAGCAGGGGCTTGCAGGGGCTTGCAGGGGCTGCACTTCAGCAGGAAGCTGCTGAGCTCTCGCTCGGCTGCAGCCAGCAGCACACGCCGTCTCACTTTTTCTAATTTTTTGTCCAGTAGGTCACATGGCCACAGATAGGGATGGCTGTGACTCACAGCAATAATTCCTTCAAAAAAAATCAGTGTCAGCTCAGACTGGGGTGGAACATAAGCAGGTAGGTGTCCAGGTATCTGGCTGCAGAGAGTGCTGGAGCCTGGCACTTGAGATGCAGGGTAGTGGGGACAACTCCTGCATTAGGTGTGAGCAGATCAACTATCTGCTTAACCTGGTGGTCGAACTGAAGGATGAGATTGCTAGACTTAGATATGTAAGTGAATATATAAGGGTGATGAACTTGAGTAACCAGGCTCTGCAGGCTCCCCCAGCAGAGGCTGGTTACCCAAAAAGCAGCGGGGAATTTTGAGAGCAGGTTGCTCTCAAAAGACACAAAGTAAAACCTCCTTGCCTCCCTTCACCTTCCCCACTGCCCTTGGAAAACAAGTATGGGGCACTGGAGGTTGAGGGTGAGGTGATTCTGATGCTGGAGGACACACCATCTGAGATTTTCCCTGTGACCATTTGACACTGTGCCTTTAAGGACAAACAGTGCTGAGACACTGGCTAAATGTTTTCGGTACTAGAACCAAAACATTCTGATATTCTAAACGAATTTCATTGGTTGATAGACAAAAATGCAGCTTTAGATTGTGAAGCGGTTGGAATTTTTTTTTCCTCAGTTCAGTTTTCGTTTGGGAGTTGGGGGGAGTTTCAGCCTGTTCTCCCTGCCTGCTTCTTCTGTGAACTGCTGGAGTTGGCCTTCAGATAAGCAAAAACTAATCCTGCATGGGCTTTTGAAGCTTACTAACAACTCTTTTCCTTAGTAACTTGCCTTTCTTTCTCTCTAACCCCTTTTTGGGGAAAAAGGGAGGTAGTGGGGGAGAGAGGGGGTTCCAAGGAGGGGATCCCTCCCTCGGGGAGGGATTTTTGTTGTGTTATTTCTCTTTCCTGTATATTTCTGTGTATATATTGTAAATACCTGTACATATTGTGTTATATATAACCTGCTTTCCATATATGCTTGTAAATATATAGCTTTGCTCTTTCGACTGGGCTAGTTGTGGTTTCTTACTCTGTGGAGGAGGGAGAGCTAAGCCCTCTCTCAACCTACCACATTCCCTAAGGCTAAACAGCCTAAGGTTAAACAGCCTTCACCTGATATCAGGATTTGTTCCCTCAAAAAAAGGAGGAGGGTAATTGTTATTGGTGATTCCCTCCTGAGGGGAACAGAGGGTCCCATGTGTCGGACAGACCCTTCTCACAGGGAAGTTTGCTGTCTCCCTAGAGCCCAGGACAGGGATGTTACCAGAAGGATGCCTAGTCTGGTGCAGCCCTCTGACTACCTTCCCTTAATAGTTATGCAGTTAGGGAATGATGATGTTGCAACCAGAACTCCCAGGGCTATCAAAAATGACTTCAAGGCCCTAGGAGAACTGGTTGAGGGGTCAGGGGCACAAATAATTTTTTCATCAATACCCTTAGTTGCAGGAAGGAATACCAGAAGGAAGAGGTTGGCAGCTATAATCAACAAGTAGCATAGAGGCTGGTGCTACCAAAAGAATTTTGGGGTTTTGGACCTTGGAGGACTTTCTATTGCACCAGGCCAGCTGGCAACAGATGGAGAACATCTGTCCCAGAGGAGGGGAAGGATCACAGTATACAAAAATGGCCTATCCCTCAAAGGGAAAAAGATTCTAGGAAAGGAGTTGGCAGGTCACATTGATAGGGCTTTAAACTAGATTCGAAGGGGGAAGGGACTGAAACCAGTCCCCCCAGGCAGGAGTCTGGGGGTGATAAGCTGGAGTCAGGGGTGAAACCAGCAGCCCAGCTGAAGTGCATGCACACTAATGCATGAAGTATGGGCAACAAACAAGAGGAGCTGGAAGCCTTGCTGCAGCAGGAAAGTTATGATGTAGTTGCCATCACAGAGACGAGGTGGGACAGCTCACATGACTGGAGCACTGCAATTGATGGCTACAGGCTCTTCAGGAGAGACAGGCAAGGAAGAAGGGGTGGAGGGGTGGCCCTGTACACCAGGGAGGCACTAGATGCCATTGAGCTGGAGACCAGGGATGATCGAGTTAGGTGCTTGTGGGTGAAAATTAGGCGGAAGACCAGCAGGACAGACATCCTGGTTGGAGTCTGTTATAGACCACCCAACCAGGAGGAGGATGTTGATGAAGCATTCTATAGGCAGCTTAAGGCTGTCTCTAGATCACCTGACCTTGTTCTATGGGTGACTTCAAAATGCCTGGTATTTGCTGGGATCTCAACACAGCAGAGAGGAGGCAGTCTAGGAGGTTCTTAGAGTGTATGGAGGACAACTTCTTTTCCGGGGTGCTGCACAGGCCTACCAACCTGATCTCCTTCTATGATCAGGTGACCTGCCTGGTGGATGTGGGGAGGCCTGTGGATGTAGTCTACCTGGACCTCAGCAAGGCTTTTGACACCGTTCCCCATAGCAAACTCCTGGCCAAGCTGTCAGCCCATGGCTTGGATGGGAGCACACTGCGATGGGTTAGGAACTGGCTGGAGGGCCGAGCCCAGAGAGTGGTGGTGAATGGTGCCACATCCAGCTGGCAGCCAGTCAGTAGTGGTGTGCCCCAAGGACCAGTGCTGGGCCCCATGTTCTTTAACATTTTTATTGATGATCTGGATGAGGGCATTGAGTACATCATCAGTAAATTTGCGGACTACACTGAGCTGGGGGCAGGAGTTGATCTGCTGGATGGTAGAGAGGCTTTGCAGAGAGACCTTGACAGGCTGGACAGATGGGCAGAGTCCAACGGCATGAGATTTAACACATCCAAGTGCCGGGTTCTGCACATTGGCCACAGCAACCCCATGCAGTGCTCCAGACTGGGGTCAGAGTGACTGGTGAGAGGCCAGGCAGAGAGGGACCTGGGGGTGCTGGTTGATGGTAGACTGAACACGAGCCTGCAGTGTGCCCAGGCAGCTAAGAGGGCCAATGGCATCCTGGCCTGTATCAGGAACAGTGTGGCCAGCAGGAGCAGGGAGGTGATTCTGCCCCTGTACACTGCACTGGTTAGGCTACACCTCGAGTCCTGTGTCCAGATCTGGGCCCCTCAGTTTAGGAAGTATGTTGACTTGCTGGAATGTGTCCAGAGAAGAGCAACAAAGTTGGTGAGGGGTTAGAACACAAGCCCTATGAGGAGAGACTGAGGGAGCTGGTGTTGCTTAGTCTGGAGAAGAGGAGGCTCAGGGGAAACCTTACTGATCTCTACAACTACCTGAAGGGTGGTTGTAGCCAGGAGGGGGTTGGTCTCTTCTCCCAGGCAACCATCACCAGAACAAGAGGACACGGTCTCAAGCTGCACCAGGGGAGGTTTTGGTTGGATGTTACGAAGAAGTTCTACACAGAGAAAGTGATTGCCCATTGGAATGGGCTGCCTGGGGAGGTAGTGGAGTCACCATCATTGGTGGTGTTTAGGAGCAGACTTGATAGGGTGCTTAGTGCCATGGTTTAGTTGATTAGGTGGGTTGGACAATAGGTTAGACGCAATGATCTTGAAGTTTCTTACAACCTGGTCTATTCTATTCTATTCTATTCTATTCTATTCTATTCTATTCTATTCTATTCTATTCTATTCTATTCTATAATTAAAAATATTCCCCACTGTCTTTATGCATTTGAAAGGTCTGGATAATTCTCTCACTACTTGAATAATGTAAACCATTTTAGCAACCATTAGAGGAATCCCTCAAGGACACATTATCACCCCTCTTATTGGGTGAATTTTTCAGAGAAAGAGAAGGTAATAGATCCCTTGACACCTGAACAATGTCATATGGAAATACATAAAATAGCAGCCTCAGTGTACACTGGATAAACTTGCTTTTCAAGTAATCTCAGGATTACAATATGATTTTGTATCCCTGTCCTTATACTAAGTTCCCTTAAACTATGGTAAAGGATGTGGAAATTTTCCATATACAAAATAGAAAAAAGGAGTTTGGAGAAGGGCAACAGTGCTGGTGAAGTATCTGAAGCACATGACCTGAGAGGAGCACATGTGGGAGCTAGAGCTGTTCATTCTAGGGAAGAGGTGAGTGAGGGGATAACTCATCACTCTCTACAACCACCTGAAAGGAGGTTGGAATAAGAAGGGGTCCAGCCTCTTCTCCTTTGTGTCAAGTGGAGGTGTTCAAGCAGCATGTGCTTAAACATGTCCCTGGTGCTTGGGGACATGGCTTAGGTCTGACCCTAAACTGGTTTGAAGGTTAGACTGGATGATATTTGAGATGAAACAAGGAAGGCCAAAGCCCTCTCGGAACTGAGTCTTACCAGGAGAGTAAAAGAGAACAAGAAGAATTTTTTAGAATACATGAGTGATAAAAGGAAGAGCAGAGAATGAATGATATGGAAGATATGGTAACAGAGGATGCAGAGATGGCAGAGTTGCTGAATGCCTCCATCTTTAGTCCTAAGACCAGTCCTCAGGAACCTCAGTCTCTTGAAGCAAGGGAGGAGAACTGGAGGGAGTAGGACACTCCACTGGTCAGTCAGGACCAGGTTAAAGATCTCTTGTACTATCTGAAGACACACGAGTTCATGGGCCCCAATGGGGTGCATCCATGAGTACTGAGAGAGCTGGCTGATACTGTTGCTGAACCTCTCTCCATCAGTTTTGAAAAGTCATGGAGAACAAGAGAGGTGCCTGATAATTGGAAGAAAGCAAATGTCACTCCAGTGTTCAAAAAAGTCAAGAAGGAGGAACCAGGCAACTACAGATCAGTCAGCCTCACTTCCATCGCTGGAAAGGTGATGGAGCTGCTCATCCTGGAGGTCATCTCTAACCATGTGGAAGACAAGAAGGTTATCAGGAGTCGCCAACATAGATTTACCAAGGGGAAATCCTGCCTGACTAATCTGATAACCTTCTATCAAACTATGACCAAATGGGTAGATGAAGGAAGAGCAGTGAATGTCATATACCTTGACTTAAGTAAGGCTTTTGATAGCGTTTCCCATAACGTCCTTGTAGAAAAGCTCGGGAAATGTGGCATAGATGATTGGGCGGTGGGGTGGATTGAAAACTGACTCAATGACAGAACACAGAGGGTTGTCATGAGTGGCACAGAGTCAACTTGGAGGCTGGCGGCCAGTGGTGTTCCCCAGGGATTGTTGGTGGGTCCAGTTTTGTTCAATATTTTTATCAACAACCTGGATGAGGGGATTGAGAATACCCTCAGAAAGTTCAATGATGATACAAAACTGGGGGAGGTGGCTGACACCCCATCAGGCTGTGCAGCCATCCAATGAGATCTGGACAGGCTGGACAGCTGGGTGCAGGCAAACCACATGAAGTTCAATAAGGACAAGTGCATCTGGGGAGGAATAACAGCCGGCACCACTACAGATTAGGGGCTGCCCTGCTGGAAAACATCTCCATGGAGAAAGACCTTGGAGTGCTGGTGGACAGCAAGTTCTCCATGGAACAACAATGTGCCCTTGTGGCCAAGAGGGCCAATGGTATCGGGTACATCAAGAAAAGTGTCCAGCAGGTCTAGGGTTCTTCTATCTCTATGCTCTGCCTTGGTGAGACCACACCTGGAATACTGTGTCCAGTTTTGGGCTCCCCAGTTCAAGAAAGACAGAGACCTGCTGGAGAGAATCCAATGGAGAACCATGAAGATGATTAGGGGAATTGATCATTTCCCCTATGAAGAGAGACTGAGAGACCTGGAGCTGTTTAGTTTTGAGAAGAGAAGACTGAGAGGGGATCTCATCAATGTCTATAAATATCTGAGGGGTGGGTGTCAAGTGGAGGGGGCCAAGCTCTTTTTTGTGGTGCACAATAATAAGACAATGAACAAAGGGTACAAACTTGAACATAGAAGATTTCACCTCAACGTGAGGCAAAACTTCTTTACAGTAAGGGTGACAGAGCACTGGAACAAACTGCCCGGGGAGGTTGTGGCATCTCCTCTGGATGCATTCAAAACCTACCTGGATGCATTTGTGTGCAGACTACCCAAGTGATACTGCTTCAGCAGGGAGGTTGGACTCGATGATCTCTGGAGGTCCCTTCCAACCTCTAATATACTGTGATACTGTAATATATATATACAAGTAGGCAACAACTTATAGATTTAAAAATATATTCTGGATTTATTTGATAAACTTATTAAATTTACTTTATCAAAGTTATGTATTTGCAGGCCTATAAAATATTTATCATTTTTATTTTACTAAGGATATTGTGAATCCAGTATTATGGCACTAGGAAAATTTAGTGTGCTTTGCACACATCTGGTATTGTACAAGCAGTAGGATTATGTACATTTAGAAGAACTTACCTTTTCCCCTTTTTAATACTACTAAGTGACTATACTTAGGACATGAGACTGCAGTCAGCCATTTGTTTGTCCAATTATATTTTCAAAACACTGACAAGGTAAGGTGGGGTGATGGAATTGTCACATTATATGAATCAGCATTTAAATGGCTATACAACTCTTCTGTTCAGGCTCAGGAATTTTGTAAGGAGTTTTAGAAATATGTAGATTGTCTTAAGAAAATAGGTGTTGATTTTGTTTTCCACTATATAATCATCAAGCAACAGTGTTCCTGTGGAAGGTGGGAACTTCACCCAAAGAGTGGTGGTGAATGGGGTTAAATCCAGTTCATGTCTGGTCACAAATATTGTTTTCAGGGTTCAGTACTGAGGCCATTTCTCTTTAATATCTTTTATGAATGATCTGGATGAGGATGAGAGATTGAAGAAGAAATTAAGCAAGGAAGGAAGAGGGGAAAGCAAACATGGAAGGGAAGGACAGAGAAACAGAGGGAAATCTTGAAATCTTAAATTATTGATTGTGGTTGAAAGTTGTGGATCCTGGGTAAAACAGAACAAGATCCTTGGGTTTCCTATTAATGTGTTAAAACTTTATCACACTTTAACAACAGTCTTAAGTCAATGAGTTTAAGAAAACTCAAATAAGACATAATAAACCAAAGAGGATCATCACATCACAAATATTCCTAAATATAGGTAGTAATTAGCTCAGTTTGCTGTGCTAAGTTTCTAGTATAATCAGTCTGTCTTCTGAATTAATCTTTGTTGAGACTCATTTAGGCTATTGCTACTCTCACAGTCTAAACTGCATGTTCAAAATGCTTGCCATTTCTCTTTCAGGGACAAATTTCAGAGGCATGAAACAGTCATGGAGTGTTTTTCAAACCACAGTGAGAGCTTCTGGACTTGTCGTAGTCATTCCCGCTTAATATCTTTATCAGTGATTTTGATGAGGAGATTGAGGGCACCCTCAGTAAGTCTGCAGGTGGAAGTGTTGATCTGCTGAAGAGCAGAAATGCTCTTCAGAGCCATCTAGACAGGCTGAATCGTTGGGCTGAGGCCAATCATATGGTCTTCAATAAGGCCCTGTACTTGAACTGCAGCAACCCCATGTAATGCTATAGGCTTGGGGCAGAGTGGCTGGAGAGGCACCCAGCAGAAAGGGACCTAGGGGTGATGGCTGATAGTCATCTGAACATGAGCCAGTAGTGTGCACAGGTGGACAGAAAAACCAACAGCATCCTGGCCTGTATCAGGAATAGCGTGGCCAGTGGGAGTAGGAAAGTGATTGTCCCACTATGCTTGGCACTAGTGGGGCCACACCTTGAGTCTTGTGTTCAGTTTTGTGCACCACAGTATAAGAGACTCATTGAGGTGCTGAAGCAGGTCCAGGGAAGTGCAATTAGCTCATGAAAGGTCTAGAGACAATTCTTATGAGGAACAGATGAGGAAGCTGAGATTGTTTAGTCTGGAGAAAAGGAGACTGAGGGGAGACGTTATTACTTTCTGCAACTACATAAAAGGAGGTCACAGTTAGGTGGTGTTGGCCTGTTCTCACAAGTCACAACTGATAGGACAAGAGAAAATAGCATCAAGTTATATTATGGAAGTTTAGGTTAGACATTACTAAAAAATTCTATACCAAAAATGTTCTCAAAGACTGGAACAGGCTGCCCAGCAAAATGGTTGAATTGCCATCCCTGGATGCATTTAAAAGCTGTCTAGGTATGCTGCTCAAGGATATCATGTAGTATTTGCCCTGGTAAAGTTAGATAATGGTTGGACTTGATGACATTAAATGCCTTTTCCAACCATAATTATTCTGTAGTTCTGTGACTTTTCCTTCACATCCTTTTTTTGTAAACATGTTTCTCTAAAATTGTTTTTAAATTTGCTTTAGAGCATGCCTACATGACACAAGACTGACTTGTTTTCTAAAAATAATACATATTAAAGCCCTGAATTCTAAGAGGTTTTATGACAATAAAAGTAATCCTGGTAAAACTTCCCTTTGAAATTGTCAAAGCCTGTACTGCAGAATACAATATTGTAATAGAGGCATTTATTCTCATTAGAGCAAGCAATCACTTCTCCCAGGTGCAGCACAACACCCTGCATGTTTTTATGATTCAGTCCTAGTAACACTATATCCTTGTTATATGATTAATCAGCCCAAACAGTATACAGCTTGGATTTATCTATCCTGCTGCTTGCTGCAGAGCTGAATCAGTCAGGACCAGTTAAGAAAATCTGTGCTTCCCTCTGTTGCACAGTATGGGCAAGACCTGTGACTCTCCACTATGATGATATAATATTATTTCCAAGCTGCTACCTAATTACCTCTCGCACACACCATTTATTTGTTCACAGAGGAGAGCACTGTGATGTAAGGTTTGGTAAGAAACTTCAAAGTATCATAGGTTTACAATAATAAGTCCTCAATTGTTAAAGAAAAAAAACATCCGCACATATTATTTTAAGGACAAATTCTTAATATTTTTTATTAAATTAGACCATTGAAAAAGAAAGATCAACATTTTTGGCATATAATTTTGGAAACTATTGAATGAAATGTTGCTATATTCTGCCTAAGTATAATGCATTTCTTTTTTCTCCACCATCTGAGATTTCAATATTTTCATGACGTAGTTTTCTCTCTTAACACCCATTTCAAACAAGCAATAGAAACAGATGGGCAGACCATCAGGATCTTTTGTCTTTGAATAACATCTGAAAGTAATAATTTTTAAATGTAATATTTAAATATATTACTCTAGGGCTCACACAAGAAAGGGCTATGGGTTTTTTGTTGTTGTTTTGGTTTGCTTTTTTCTTAAGGTAAATCAACAAGGAACAAACATGGGAACCATTCAGGGGAACTGAACTGGGGATTCATACTTGCCCCAGTGCAAGCACAGAGTCAATAGAAACAATTAAATATCTCTAAATGATTATTCATTATAAGGCACATGTATCAGCATCTGTAGGTGGTGGGCTGAAAATTCCCCCTAACATTAACTTTGCCATCCAGGCCCAGCTGGAAACAAATGAAGCTGTATTTACATGCAAAACTACACTCTACAATGAAATGCAAAGAATATCTACAAAATATACAATATTTACAGGTATTTACAATTTATAAACAGCACAAGAACTCCCCTGGCCAGGGGAGCTGCAACAGCTTCTCCCTGCCCCTCTCCTTATCCACCTTGGATACAAAAAGGGACAAGAGAAAGAGCAGAAAAGTTGTTGTTAATACCAATCACAACAAAAGCGATGTAGTCAAGGTCAGTAAAGCCAGGATGTGATCATTTGAGGCTGTGCCTTTAAGACAAAACAGTGCTGGGACACTCTGGCTAAATGGTTTTGGTACTAGAACAAAAACATTCTGATATTCTAAACTAATTTCATTGGTGGATAGACAAAATGCAACTTTAAATTGTTGAGCAGTTGGAATTTTTTTTTCCTCAGTTCAGTTTGGTTTAGGAGTTGGGGGAGTGTGGGTTTCAGCCTGTTCTCCCTGCCTGCTTTCTCTGCGAACTAGCTGGAGTTGGCCTTCAGATAAGCAAAAACTAATCCTGCATGGGCTTTTGAAGCTTACTAACAATTCTTTTCCTTAATAACTTGCCTTTCTTTCTCTCTAACCCCTTTTTGGGAAAAAAGGGAGGTAGGTGGGGAGAGGGGGGATTACAGGGAGGGGATCCCTCCTTGGGGAGGGATTTTTGTTGTGTTATTTCTCTCTGCTGTATATTTCTGTGTATATATTGTAAATACCTGTATATATTGTGTTACATATAACCTGCTTTCCATATATGCTTGTAAATATATAGCTTTGCTCCTCCA
Organism: Dryobates pubescens; assembly: GCF_014839835.1. Classification (NCBI taxonomy): domain Eukaryota; kingdom Metazoa; phylum Chordata; class Aves; order Piciformes; family Picidae; genus Dryobates; species Dryobates pubescens. The sequence continues at coordinate 3,316,945 of NC_071621.1, forward strand.
GCTGGGTTAGCTGTGGTTTCTTACTCTGTGGAGGAGGGAGAGCTAAGCCCTCTCTCAACCTACCACACAGGAGAAGCATCAGCCACAGCCGAAGAAACAAAAAGATTGCTTTGTACAACTTGTTTAAGTCCGTTGTCTCTCCAATGGATTGTTTAGAACATATCGTTACTTTTCTTTTTACACCCAATAGCGATTTATTTACATTGTACCACTTTCTGTTCAAGATCTGTGGAAAATTTTAAAGGTACAGCCTAAAACTACCACACTTAGACTTACATGTCAAACAGCTCTATTCAACTGAGATGTCTGGGAACACTGTGAGATTCTCTAATACATACTTCTGAGCACCATTCTGCTGCAGTAAAGGTTCATAGAGAAGAGTCATGGTTAAAGTCTGTCACATCTGTCGATCAGATCTGTAGATCTGATGACCTAGAACAATCCACATGACACTAGAAATCCATCAATATCTTGATCCATAGTGTTTACTTAAGCTTGGGCTGCATTCATCTATCATGTGGTTCTGGAATACAATTCAGATGCCTAAAGATCAACATGAAATGACATTCAAGATCCTCTCAAGTAATCAAAGCTGATAGGACACAGGACTTACGGAAAAAATATGGTCTTTTGAAGTAAGTTGGGTGTCGGGGGAATATTCTTGATCTTATAATTTAAAAAGGCAGAAAAGAATGAGAATGCACCAGAAGCAGCTTTCAATCTGTTGTAGATTGGAACTGTATTATGAAATAAATTGAAGTAAATACTAAAAAGCAGGAGAAACCATTCACATTTTGATTTGATATTTTCACATTTCCTGGCAGCAAAATAGGTGTTTAATGAAGCAGGCTTCACTAAACAACACATGACACACCTTTCTCACATACTTTTAACAGGCCTCATGATATCAGAGCTAAACTTAGAGGTAAACAGACTCTAACATAAAATAAATGCTGAGGAGTCTTTCCAAACTCCCAGCCTCCTCAGCATTTATTTTACTTTCTGAAACTTCATTGCAGTTTAATATTAACCCTAAGTTTTCTAATGTACCTACCTATTGTGCCTTGTAAACATAATACAACATTCTTGAAACATAAAAAAGATAATAAATTAAAATAAGTACTTACAAAAATTTGTGTTTCACTCAGAAGTACAGAAATACAAACTATTCAGAAACAGTTTGAACACACTGAAATTATTCAAGAACTTACAGAAGCACAAAAAACTATGGTCCACATTTTCTTCAGGGATTGTTTTTGTTGTTATTTTCTTTGTTCCTATATTATAGAGTTTATTAAATAAAACACCTGGATAATTCATGCTAAAAATCTTTATTTTCTGAAAATAAGACTTGAATACAACATTTGCTATTTTGCCTGAGGTTGGAATGCATTGTTTTCCCCGGGTTTAGCTTTGTATGAAAGAAATATACTGAGAATTAAAAAAAATAAATAAATTAGATGCACAACTAGAATTTTGTATGGTTTAAAGAGAGTTATTATGAAAACCCAATGAGAAAAGATAAATAATAATCTTGTGCCTATGTCTTAGTACTGAAGCAAATGTTTCCATGTTTCTATTACCGAAGGACAAAGTTTATTTGGAAAGATATACAAAAGTTCTGATATCATTTTACATTGATTATACACTATAGTACAGACCATTCTATTGTACAGTCCTTCTCCAGCTATGACTTGCCTGGGAGACAGGGCAACAGACAATCCATCTCCTTTATATTGCACATATCCTTCTTCTGCTTTTATGTAAATTGCCTTTGGCAGATACAATGGTTTAAAGGAATGACAGAAGTATGTGCAGTTATTTTTATGTTCCTTGTAGAAAGCATCTCTAAGTACTCCTTAAATCACACGGCTGAAAAATTCCCCAGATTACCATATGGTAAGAATATCTTGATTAGAGTACATCAGGGGATACACACATATATGAGTAGAGACATTACATTGATTACAAGTTTCAAGGCTATATTTACATATCATGAATCATGACTTAATACAAGTAAAGGGTAAGCCAATGGTCTGTTACTGCTCACAGCTTTATTTTAAATAAATAAAAAGAAAAAGTTAAATTATATCTTTAGGCCTCATTTAAGCCCCTCTGTATCACATCCCCAAATCATGATCAACCAAATAATTGACCTGTATTCTTAAAATGGTTTCAAAGATTTACCAAAAGCTTGTTTATCAGATTTTGACTCTCTACTTTGAATATAATGAACTGAAAACTATTCTTTAGTTGTGAATCTATTCATAGCAAACACAAGCACAAAGGTTATCCACTTCGGGAGCTTTCTTTCCAGAGACAAGTTCATGAAATGTCATAATACATAATTTAATAATTATTCTATTACACCAGGACATAAATAAAATGAAGGTAATGCTTTCAAAACCTTTCTGAAGTGGCCATGAAAGGTACAATATATCACCAAACTCTGATGTTTCATTTGTATTGTCTGAAAAATAGTCTCATGTGTGGAACAGAAAATAGGACGGAAGGATTCACTTTAGTTGGCAAGTCCCCAGAATGAGCAGTCTGAAACACTAGGAAACCATGAAGCTGTCAAAACTGTTGTGGGTGCTATTAGCTTGTTTGTTTTGTTGCAAAAGTGCTGCTGATTATCAGCAGAGCTCTGTCACATTGTACACATTTTACTCTGTGAGAGTTACTCACTGGCAGCTGCAGAGAGTGCTTCAGCCTGGCACTTGGAATAGAGGGGGAAAGAGAGAACACCTGTGTCAGGTGTGACCAGGTGAACTTTCTCCTCAGTCTGGTGGCGGAACTGAAGGAGGAGGTATCTAGGCTGAGGTCAATAAGAGAAAGTGAAAGGGAGTTAGATTTGTGGGAGAAGGCTCTGCAGATATCCCCTGCTGAGGGAAGGGTCCCTGGAAATGGGGAGGGATGGATACAGGTCCCTGCCAGGGGTGGCAAGAGAAATCCATCCCGGCCCCCTCCTCCTCTTCTGCTGCCCTTGAATAATAACTATGAGGCCCTGCAGGCTGAGGGCAGTGGGGATGAGAGGGCTGAGGAGCAGCCATCCAGAGAGGAGCCTAAGGCCAAGCGATCCCTACCAGCTATAACAAACAGCTCCACAAAGAAAAGGAGAAGGGTTATAGTTGTTGGGGTCTCTCTCCTGAGGGGTACTGAGGGACACATATGTCATCCCGACCCATCCCACAGGGAGGTCTGCTCCCTACCCGGGGTGTGGGTAAGGGACATCGCAAGGAGAATCCCAAAGCTGATCCAGCCCTCCGACTATTGCCCTCTGCTGGTAATACAGGCTGGGAGTGAAGAAATTGACAAGAAGGGCACCAGGGTGATTAAAAAGGAGTTCAAGGACCATGGACAATTGATTGATGGGGCAAGAGCTCAAGTGGTGTTCTGCTCGGTTCCCTCAGTGGCAGGGGAGTACACTGAGAGGAACGGGAGAACCCACACCATCAACAAGTGGCTCAGGGGATGGTGCCAGCGGAGGAACTTTGGTTTCTTCGATCATGGGGCAACTTGTACAGCACCCGACCTGCTGGGTCCTGATGGGGTGCATTTATCTAGTAGGGGTAAGAGAGTCCTAGCACTAGAGTTGGCAGGGATCATTAGGAGGGCTTTAAACTAGGTCTGAAGGGGGTGGGTGAGGATATCAGTCCCTCTGCAGAGGAAAGAGTAGGGCACAAATTAGGGTCAATTGAGAAGTCGTGAACCCAGCTGCAGTGCATGTACACCAATGCACTCAGTCTGGGCAATAAGCAAGAGAAGCTGGAAGTCCTGGTCCACCAGGGTGACTATCATACAGTTGCCATCTCAGAAACTTGGTGGGATAACACGCATGATTGGAGTGCTGCACTGGGGGTAACAGGCACTTTAGGAGAGACAGGCGAGGGGGAAGAGGAGGAGGGGTGGCTTTGTATATTAGGGAGTCACTCTCTGCCACAGAACTTGAGGTGGAAAATGAGGGGATTGAGAGCCTATGGGTTAAAATCACAGGGCAGCCTAATAAATCTGACATCCTGGTTGGAGTCTGTTATAGACCACCCAACCAGGATGAGGAGGCTGATGAATTATTCTACAAACAACTGGAGGCTGTCTCAAGATCATCAGATCTTGTCTTTGTGGGTGACTTCAACCTGCCAGATATATGCTGGGAACATAATTCAGCAGAGAGGAGGCAGTCCAGAAGATTCCTGGACGAATGGAGGACTGCTTCCTGATGCCGCTGTTAAGCGAGCCTACCAGGGGTCAGGCTCTGCTTGACCTGCTGTTCTCCAAAAGGGAAGGGCTGGTGGGAGATGTGACTGTGGGAGGCTGCCTAGAGTGCAGTAACCATGAGATAGTGAAGCTTTCAATATGCAGGGAGATAGGGAGGAGCACCTACAGAACCTTCACCTTGGACTGCCGGAGGGCAAACTTCAGCCTCTTTAAGAAACTTATTTGCAAAGTTCTCAGGGTATCAACCTTCATGAACCGAGGGGTCCAGGAGGGTTGGAGCTACTTCAAACAGGAGCTCTTGAAGGCACAGGAACTGGCAGTTCCCATGTGCCGAAAGATGAGCCGGCAGGGAAGGCGACCGGCCTGGATGAGCAACCAGCTCCTGGAGGATTTAAGGGAAAAAAAGAGGCTGTATCACCTTTGGAAGGAAGGGAAGGCTTCTCGAGCTATGTTTAAGGAAGTGGTTAGATTATGTAGGAAAAAAATTAGAGAGGCAAAAGCCCAGTTGGAACTGAAACTGGCCACCTCTGTGAAAGATAATAAAAAGCAATGTGAAAGGTAATAAAAAGCAATTTATACAAATATAGTAATGCTAAAAAGCGGGGCAAGAAGAACTTCCACTCCTTATTGGACCTGGAGGGGAACACGGTGACTGTAGACGAGGAACAGGCTGAGGTCCTGAACACCTTCTTTGCCTCAATTTTTAACAGCAAGGTAGGAGGAGTTCAGGATGAGTGGCCTCCTGAGCTGGGCAATGGTGTCGGGGAGCAGTGTAATGCCCCAGAAATCCATGAGGAATTAGTTCGGGACCTGCTGAGCCAATTGGACAGTCACAAGTCCATGGGATTGGATGGGATCCATCCTAGGGTGCTGAGAGAGCTGGCAGATGAGCTGGCCAAGCCACTCTCGATCATTTTCCTCCAGTCCTGGCTCACTGGAGAGGTCCCAGATGAATGGAAACTGGCCAATGTGGTCCCCATCCACAAGAGGGGTCAGATGGAGGAACCTGGAAACTACAGACCTGTCAGCCTGACCTCAGGGCTAGGGAAAATGAAGGAGCAGATCATCTTGGGCTCAATCACTGTGCACCTGAAGGATGGCAAAGGGCTCAGGTCCAGCCAACATGGATTTAGGAAGGGCAGGTCCTGCCTCCCCAACCTGATCTCCTTCTATGATCAGGTGACCCGTCTGGTGGACGTGGGGAGGCCTGTGGATGTGGTCTACCTGGACTTCAGCAAGGCCTTTGAGACTGTCCCCCACAGTAAACTGCTGTCTAAGCTGTCAGCTTGTGGCTTGGACAGCAACACTCTGTGCTGGGTTAGGAACTGGCTGGAGGGCCGAGCCCAGAGAGTGGTGGTGAATGGTGCCACATCCAGCTGGTGGCCAGTCACCAGTGGCGTTCCCCAGGGATCAGTGCTGGGCCCCATCCTCTTTAACATCTTCATTGATGATCTGGATGAGGGGATTGAGTCAGTCATCAGCAAGTTTGCAGATGACACCAAGTTAGGAGCAGATGTTGGTCAGTTAGAGGGTAGAAAGGCTTTGCAGAGGGACCTCAACTGACTAGACAGTTGGGCGGAGTCCAATGGGATGGCATTTAACAAGTCCAAGTGCTGGGTGCTGCACTTTGGCCACGGCAACCCCATGCAGAGCTACAGGCTGGAGTCTGAGTGGCTGGAGAGCTGCCAAACAGAGAGGGACCTGGGGGTACTGATTGACAGCTGCCTAAACATGAGCCAGCAGTGTGCCCAGGTGGCCAAGAAGGCCAATGGCATCCTGGGCTGCATTAGGAATAGTGTGGCCAGCAGGAGCAGGGAAGTAATTGTGTCCCTGTACTCTGCATTGGTTAGGCCACACCCTGAGTACTGTGTCCATTTCTGGGCCCCTCAGTTTAAGAAGGACATTGAGACACTTGAAGGTGTCCAGAGAAGGGCAACAAGGCTGGTGAGAGGCCTTGAGCACAAGCCCTGTGAGGAGAGGCTGAGGGAGCTGGGATTGTTTAGCCTGGAGAAGAGGAGGCTCAGGGGTGACCTCATTGCCCTCTGCAACTACCTGAAAGGTGGTTGTGGCCAGGAAGGGGTTGGTCTCTTCTCCCAGGCAACCAGCACCAGAACAGGGGGACACAGTCTCAGGCTGCACCAGGGGAGGTTTAGACTCGAGGTGAGGAGAAAGTTCTTCACTGAATGAGTCGTTTGTCATTGGAATGGGCTGCCCAGGGAGGTGGTGGAGTCAGTGTCCCTGGAGGTGTTCAAGAGGAGAATGGACGTGGCACTTAGTGCCATGGTCTAGTCCTGAGGTCTGTGGAAACAGGTTGGACTTGATGATCCTCGAGGTCTCTTCCAACCTTGGTGATACTGTGATACTGTGAAATAATTAAATTTAATGCATATATAAAGATGTTATATTTTAATGTCCTATGTGAATATTTATAAAATGAAAAATTGTAAAAATTTTTAAGATCTGAACAATCTGATTGAGAATGCCAGACCTAATGACCAATGCAGAGCTCAAAAAGAAAGAAAATAATTTGGTACTGTTAAATTAACAGTTGCTGAAGAAAATCCAAATAGTTCCTTTTACACTGAACCAGATATTTATTAGGAACTAAATTTTCTATTTCACTTCAACATAAAAATCACTAACATGTAATGGCAGAACTTAAGGAATGAACATATTTATAAGCTTTTCTCTAGCGATCTTGAGTGACTGAAATGAAAACACATGAACCAAAGCATTTCATTCTATAAGTTTGAATCAAGCCATTATCTTTTAATGAAAGAATGAAAGATCTGGTTTCTGTATATTACCTGTGCAGCAGAGGCTGAAAGAAGAGTGCCTACTATGTAACAACATTAAAACACTGCCATTTGAAAAGGGTCACAAAGCAAAAGCAAAATCACACACACATAAACCAACTAAACAAAAAATCAATTAAAAACCCTCTAGCAAAAAACAACCCCAAATCTCCCACAAATACCTTCCTTTCAGAATGATTGTCCATGTCTGCTTCCATTTGTTGTGTAACTTAAAGCCTAAATATTCTGCTTTCAGAATTTACTGCCTGGACATTTTCCTTAACACCACTGTTAGGGCTAGGGTGGAGATGAATTAAGCTCAGAGCTATTATAACAGAAGAAATTGTTGTCCAACAGAAACTGTTTTAAAAAGTCAAAAAAAAAGATTCATTAAATAAATTTTTAGCTGTGCTAAAAGCAGATCCTTATGTGTAGGGGAAGAAAATACTGGAATTGTAGATATTTACATGCTATATGTGCATATATATTTTTTATATAAAATCATTCTGCTATGTGACATACAAAAATTGGGAAGATTTCAGTGTATAATTTATAGAAAATGGAGTCTACCAAATACCCCTTGAGAGAGTCCAACTTATTATTTCACTGTTCATTTGTTGGCTGTATTTAAAATGTTTGAAACAATACTATCACTAGATGGGATTTACTCCTTAATGACTGCAAGGGGATATCTTGGGTAGTTACCTGGTTTAGAATGAGCATCACTCTAATACTGGTTCACAAGTGAATAGGGTGAAGAAGAATGATGAAGTTGGTGAAAACATAGATTTAATGAAGGGAACAAATAAACGAACTAAGTTTCTTCATACAAGAAAAGAGGTAATTACTGGCAGGGATCATAGATGTCCCTGGAAGTGTACATCTCAGAAAACTGATACACAGCAGTTTTTCAATAATTATTCCTATATTGCAAGTGGGGAAATTGTAAAAAAACCCAAACCAACCACAACAACAAAACAACAAAAAACCACCCACAACCAACCAAACAAATAAAAAATAACAATGACAACAACAAAACAAACCCAAAAAAAAACACTTGCAGAAGGTAATTTAAAATCATATGAATGAAAATTACTTTTCATACAATATGTAGCTGAGCTGTCAGACCCTTTCTGTGGAAGCTGTGAACTCTAAACAACACCATAAATTCAAAAGGGAACAGAAAAAAAACCATGATCATTCATCTAGTTCAGGAAATTATTGAGGCATAAATTATTAAAGGTTAAGAAAACACTGTGCGAGTGCTACTCTTAGTTGTAATTCTCTCCCTGAGCTTTCACTATTAGCTACTACTGACAACAATATAGTGGACCCTTGGTACATTGTCACTTTTCTTAGTTTAATTAAAATAAATACAAATTCACTCTCTAGTTTGGATAAATTCCAGATCAGTTCCATTACCTGTGAAAAACAACTGTCTTTTTAAGTAATGTTTAGTTTTGTTTACATATGAACACACAATTAATATTAAAATTATTCTGCATAGTACCATCCCACTGGTAAATGCAAATTGCCCTGAATTGTCTTAATGTATTTAGAGTTACACAGGATGTAATTGGCAGAAAAAGTTACAGATGTGTTTTGTAAGATATATATTTTCCAGTAGTAGCATTTGAGAACTGACCATTTTGTGCCAATATACTGCAGTATGCAGTTTCAGTACATACAAGCAGTGCTTTCACGGTACTGACATCCTAGTGATTTATGCCAGATATCCGATGCTTGTCCTTTAAACAGCTTCTCATGACGGATGCTTTTATTCCTTTTATGCCTCTGTTGCCAAATAAAGGTGAGTGACTTGGTGACACTTTGCTCTGGACAAAACTTGCATTTTAAAGTTTGCATGATATCAGCATGATCTTGAATAATTGCCTGCAGATTCTATCAGTTAAACCCATGGCAGCTTGAGAAAAAAAGAGATGAATTACAGATTATCCAATAATTTCTTGAAATAAATTGGAAAATAAATTTTTTTATACTGACAGTGAAAAACAACAGTTGTTAACATTTGATTCCAGCAAGAGACTTCAAAGTCAAGTTGTGTGATGGCAATCAGAATAAAAGTTTTCTACATTCTCAGAAAGGGAAAGAAACATCACAGACATATAGTAACAGCAGATTTGTAAAGTACATTTATCAATGGAATAAAAATCTAGATCAAAGAGTATTTGGGTAAATTATGTATTTTAAAATAATAATAATAATAATAATAATAATAATAATAATAATAATAATAATAATAATAATAATAATAATAATAATAATAATAATAATAATAATAATAATAATAATACTTATTATTATTATTATTATTATTATTATTATTATTATTATTATTATTATTATTATTATTGTTGTTATTGTTATTATTATTATTATTATTGGCACAAGTAAACATCATCTTTTAAAATTATATTATTATTAAGGGCCCAAGCACATTTTAGTTGAAAATAAAGCAGAGAACAAGAAGAACAGGAAAATAAAAAATCCATGAGTTCTTGATGCACATAAAACTTAACACAAAGATATAGATAATATGAAAATGAAGTAAAATTATTAGAAATTACTAATAAGTAAAAATACTGCTAAGAATTTCTATAGTATGCAGATATAGAGTAAGAAAGAACAAGACTCAGAGTTGCAATGAGAGGAATGTGAGGCTGTGCAAGGAAAACATTCTAGCAGTATAATTGTAAGGAACCATAGATGTCAAGTGGCACTATTGAACACATGGATAAAGCATGGAAGTACTGTCCAACTGTAAATGAAGTTTAAGCAGGACCACAGGGAAGTCAGGGTAGATTTTTTAAATTTCCATATATGGAAAATTACTGAGAACAGACTCCTCAGCATATTACTTTTTAAATGAAATGTTAAACATTTATAGAATGTAGGCATGACAAGATAAAAAGCAAAATCTTCAAATAGCTATTTTACTTAACTTAGGTTCTAATTTGCAACACATACAATTGAATGTGGTGTACAGCATAAAGAAACACCAATTACATAACATTATGGAAGAGATATTGGAGACCATTAAAATGTTTCTGAAGAGTGTTTATAAAGATCTGCATTCTAACTGGAAGTTTATATTCAGTGGATACCTTTGTTTTCCTTGTTGTTTAATATTCTCTTTAATAACTGAATTCAGTACAGAATATCCTTATTTAAAGCTGGAGATAATATCTTGGAAAGGAGTAAAACAAAAGAAAAAGAGACAGTGAATACTACAAGTACTTCAGAAAATATTAACATTAAAACAATTTGCTCAACTACATGAAAGGTCTAAAATATTACAAATTCCACTAATTGTACAGTGTGGAGTTGCAATTGACAACAAAAATGTCTCATATGGAAAAGACTGGCTAAGCAGCATCATCACGTAAGATCTTTTGTCCTTATTGAAGTGTAAGTTGAACATCATTTACCAATAATAGTCCTCCTAAAAAAACCCACAAAAACATGTGAATAGGTTTATAGGTTTTTAAGACTCTCAAAGTAACCTATTCTGAAAAAACAAAAAATAAAAAGGGAAAAAATCAAAGTACTTACCTAATCTTTATAAAAGTTCAACAAGATGCAGATCAGATGAAAAAGTATGTAGTTCAGCAAAAGTGATTAGAAATCAGGAAGCAAGTTTCACTAAACATAAGGAGTTGGTGAAGTTTAGCTTTGAAAACAGAAGGCTGAGAAGAGAAATTAGTGTCTTCAAATATGATAAAACTTGCCGGAAAAGAAGGCAACAATTTGTTGACTATGTCCATTAAAAAAAAACCAAAACAAAACAAAAAAACAAACAATGAGCTTAATCTGAAAAACAAAACACACAAAAAAGGTGATTATGGACAGAATTATTTAATACATAATACACACGTCAGTACCTGTATTGTAGGCCTTTAAAGATGATTTATGTATTGATTAAACTTCAGAACAAGGACATGAGTGGGTTTCTGATGTGCTTCCAGTCCAGTGTGGTGGTTTAAGCCTTAACTGGGAGTTAAGAGCTCAGATAGGGGCAAGGCTGAGAATCTCTCCCCCACTCCCCCCTCCTCCCTCCCAACAGAGAAGGGAAAAAAAGGAAGGAGCAAATCCACCAAACAATAATTTGGAGTCAGCTTGGAAGTAGTGAGGTAAAGAGTTTTCTTTAAACAAAATATATATACATATATATATGGGATGGATGGGAGGGGGACAAAGAAGAAGAATACAAAACCAGTCTCTCTCTGAAGAGGCACGGAGGCAGCAGGGAGAAGGATCAGGCCCGACCACGTGGCAGAGGAGCAGTAGCTCTCATCCAGGAGAGGCAGGAGCCAAAAGGAGCCCTAATAGCTGCAATGTTCTGTTTTTCATACCCTAGCTAGGCAGGGAGGGGGAAGTATAACAGACTCAGTTTCCTGGGGGAAAACGCCCTGCAGGGAGGGCAAAGTACCCACAAGCCCTCCCGCCTGTTTTGGTTTTTGTTTTCAGAATGGGCATTAACCCACCAAATCCAGCCATCTATAATGTGGTAGAATATGAATAGAATAGAATAGAATAGAATAGAATAGAATAGAATAGAATAGAATAGAATAGACCAGGTTGGAAGAGACCTTCAAGATCATCGCGTCCAACCTATCAACTAATCCAACCCACCTAAACAACTAAACCATGCAACCAAGCACCCCATCAAGTCTCCTCCTGAACACCTCCAATGATGGTGACTCCACCACTTCCCCGGGCAGCCCATTCCAAGGGGCAATCACTCTGTATAGAATTTCTTCCTAACATCCAGCCTAAACCTCCGCTGGCGCAGCCTGAGACTGTGTCCTCTTGTTCTGGTGCTGGCTGCCTGGTAGAAGAGACCAACATTCGCCTGTCTACAACCTCCCTTCAGGTAGTTCTAGAGAGCAATAAGATCACCCCGAGTCTCCTCTTCTTCAGGCTAAGCAACCCCAGCTCCCTCAGCATCTCCTCATGGGGCTTGTGTTCCAAACCCCTCACCAACTTTGTTGCCCTTCCCTGGACTCGTTCCATCAAGTCAACATTCTTCCTAAACTGAGGGGCCCAGAACTGGACACAGTAGTCAAGGTATAATGATGTTGTGGAATGGCTTGAATTGCAGGGACATGGTTCTATGGAACAGCTGCTTGAACAAAGTGTGTAGTACTTGTTGTTTACTGCTCACAGTAAGCTGGTGTGCTGATGCAGCAAGGCCACCATAGCCTTGTGGCTGTGCTTGCAGTTGCTTATAAGATAACAGCATATGAAAGAAAGTATATGTGAAACAAAGAACTACTGAGAAAGGAGCTTGTGAAGTTGCACGTACACATAACCGCAAGGAGGCTGGACATTATAATGTAACCCTGGACTAACAACCAATAGAATAATGACATTTGTGCATATTTAGCTGAGATGCTTTATAAGACGTGCTTTCAAACAATAAAGTTGAAGCTTGCTTATCAATCGTATTGATTGCTGCGAGTCTTTCCCTCACCCATCTCGCTGTTAGATATTTCTTCACAACAAATGGCGCCTGAACACAGGGACATGAAGGCTTAATAGGAACAGAAGAGTATTCGACGGCTGCTTCAGCAGGCTCGGGGTCTACGGCTGCTGAAGGAAGGAGGCAAGGGTGGGGCCAGAGTGCGTTGATAGGGTATTCCCAGGTCTGTGCAGCGATCGACGGGCAAAAGTGTGAACCCAACGCTGGCGTAGGGGGTTCGTACTGTGCCTGGGCAAGGATCCACTAGGAAGAATTCTGCTCGCCGTCCAGGTAAGGGCTGCTGGCTCAGGTTCAAGGCTGCACTTAAGGAAATCCCCGGCTGGGGTACGGAGATCGAAGTAGCCCTTTTAATGTTTCCTTGAGAAATGAGGCTTGCTTTATTTAGAACAATTAGGGAATTTTGTGGCACAGAAGAGCCTTAAGGACACTGGCATGGAAGGATGAATATTGGTGATTATGGAAAAAGAGGTAGCGTTCTCATTGCTTCATTGTTTTTTAGAAAAACAAAAGGCAGACTTATTGTCTAAGATAATTCCTGGATTTTTGCTAGTGGAGAGAGTTATTTTGATGAAACTTGTTTGGAGAGACTATGGAAACAGACTGTGGGACTGGGTCACTATCAAGCTGCAAAAGCCGTGGTGAGAATGCAGAAACTGTATTGAAAAATATAAGCTAGAACAGCGAATGGCTGCTGCAGTTGCAGCAACTTTGTCAGGACAAGATGCAGCCCCAGTTCTATCTGAGTTGCAGCTGAGTTTCTTCACAACATAATGATATGCAATTACTCACATAGAGGTGAGGGGAAAATATTTCTCTTAAAAGTTAGCACGTATTTTGTCCCAGTAATAATAATTCAGAAAGCATGGATCCCTGACTAAGGGTGAATGGGTTAGAAATCTATGTAGAGCCTGAAATAACTTTTCTATTAACTTGAATGAATTATTAATACGTAAATTAATAAAGAAGTTACTCTTTAGTCTCTTTAGCCTTGTAATCCATGCCATATTATTATTATAATTCAGTTAAGTCTTCTACAAAGACAAATTTGGGTTTTATTTCTATTTTAAATAGGAAATCTTTTGAAAAAAGGAATTTTTTTCCCTTTTTATTAAGAAAATATTAACACCTCCAGTAAAATTCCTCTTAAATATAATTTCAGTGAATTCACTTTACAGAATCCAATCAGACTAGGACCTTAAACTCCAGTTAACTGTAAAATTTGTGGGACCTTAAGTTTTGACAAATGGAACACTTTCATTTTTTTTAATATTGTATCAAGCCTTAAGTGTTAATAACTATTTGAAACAGGAAAGCCATGAAAAGGTATTTGTCATATATCATATATCATATCTCATCTCATATTAAAATTGTTCCAGTACAATGATAAACTCCAGAGTCCAGGAAATCAGAAAAGAATTAATGTGCACTTTGTAGTGGTTTCTCATGTTTTTGCTGCACTGTGTATGCATTCCTTTTTTCATAAAAATATCCAACCAAACAAAAAAACCCACAAAAAATAAAAATAATAATAAAAACCCCAACCAACCAAAAAACCCCAAACAAACCCAATAAAAATTAGCAGCCTAAACTGTAGAGGCTTGAAGTTTACATTTATTAAAGAGGCAGGGGGTATAGGCTTTGCTGGAGTTTGCTGCTTTTGTTTTATAATGTCACCTACTGTTTTTATGTTATAGTTGCACAAATGCACTACACTGTGTGCTTCCTGGTTGAACAAATTGAAAGGACAACAACTTGCCATAGAAACAATATCGGGAAAGCCTGTGATATAGTTAGAAGAAACTAACAGTTTCAGAATCGGCAATGCTTGAATCATGATGGCAAATGAAATGATGAAGAATTCTGTCTGTTGAGATAGGATAAGTGTTTAAGCATCAGTCAGTCAGCAGCTCCTCAAAGATTCATAAAATGGCAAACAGGTCCCTTCAGACTTCTCACACAGAGACCAGAAATGAGTCAAAATTTATTTGTGAGGTACACAACGGACTAGACTGAAAAGAAATACAATTCAAGGTATGTCTGCATGAAGGAGCCCATTAATCAACAAGGAAAAACAAGTTCATGATCTCCTGATTTGTGCCTGTAAACTCTTCTATAAGTTCATTCAGTCAGATCCAGACTACTGAGAGATACTGGCACACATGAAGAATTTTATTCTGTGTTTCCTATACTGTGCAATCCTGTTGTGTTATTGCTGTTAGTTCCCCACAGAGCTGTATGACATCATTCCTTTTTACTAAGTAAGCTGTGACAACAGCAAAAGGTGAACTGGGTATAGAAGTCCACAACTGTGAATGCTACTGTCTGACCAAGCTACTAGACTTTTAGGTGATCCAGTCAGATCCACTATTGATATCAGAAAATCATTTGGTAATTTGTGGCTGGTTCTTCCATCATAGTGACCACTCCTCTGCCTCCCAGTGCTAAAGATCTGTAGATTTTTGGCAGATGCATTCATCTTGTTATAAAGAACTTTCAGATTTTCTGTTTCCAAAACATAGCTCAGTGTGCAGAGCAACTCTACTGCTTTCCAGATAAGATCCTGATGGCAAATTCATGTGACTCCAAGATCTTATAGATCTTGATGAGTAATACAGAGTATCTTATCACCACTACTCTCTCTCTCAAAGTTCTTTTTATATTGCTGCAGGCAATATAAACCAGTCAACAACTTGGTTCAGTGACCACTTACTGACCAGCTCCATAATGAGGGCCATGGTGGGCTGTGAGGCATAAAGACAGAAAAAGAACTGTGAGTCTGATGAAACTGAACAGAAGAATAAAATTAAATAGAAATATAACTAATGTTCAGAGAAGAAAGTGAAGCAAGACTGCTGGTCAAATATTTAACAACATTTCTGCTTCAGAAGATAATGGATAGAAAAGATGGAGATGTCTTCTCCATAGTAATATGTCCTAAGGACAGCAAATGAGGAATCAAGTAAAATGAAGCTTAGCACAGCAAAGCAGCAAGAGGAAAATGGAAGGAGAAAGAGAATGAGGAAAAGGAAAAAGGATTACTTTTTTCTGTAGCTAACAGTCAATAATTTATTAAGCATAAACACGTTACCTTCAGGTTATCCTCTACCAAACAAATGTTCTGTGATGTCAGAAGCTGTACCAATGCATCAGGCTCTAAGTGTGCCAAGATGTGTGCAAACCTGGTGGTAGTCAGACATTCTCATATGTCATATTTTTTTGCCTTTGGTGTCTTTTTGGACCCAGAGTCCACAACAGTATCAGATGTTCCTTGGATGAGATAATATGATTATGTGTGACATGAAAATGATTAGTGTGTGGTGTTTGGTTGGGTTTTTTGTTTCTTTGTTTGTTTGATTGGGGTTTTTGTTTGTTTGTTTGTTTTAAGCAATTACTGTTATTTATAAAGGAATCAATGAACTATTGTAGTAAAGATGAAAATTTACACTGACTAGATGACTACACTCAGCAATTCTTTGTCTCTTCCCAAATCTTTGCCTTAAAATATGTTGCTACATCCTTAATGCTCTTTTAATATTATCAGAATTCCTATATAGATGGTAGGAGACATATCAAGATATCAAGATTTAGTCCCTGTTTGGGTAATGCAATTTATAATTCCCCTCTCTCCCCCCACCAAATTTGAAAAGGAATCAATCTTAGCACTGTACTGTGAATTTGTGTGATAATTTTAACTTTCAGAATACCTTTAAATATTTCTGACTATTATAAAATCTATTCTATCAACACTATTTCAGTAATTCAGAAGTGTTTTCCCACTACATCTGATAAACAATAAAGATGACAAGAATCATCTTAGATAGTATGGAAGACCTATCAGGATCAAAGGAGTGAAGTCATTGCATTGCACAGAATTCTTCAAGTTAGCCAAGAAGTTATCTTCTTTCAGTATTAAAATTGTATAATGATATTTTAAACAGTGTTCCTCAGTAATACAGAAATACAGATTTAACCAGGGTGGAAGACCTTCGAGATTAAGTCCAACCCATCCAACACCAGCTAATCAACTAAACCATGGCACTGAGTGCCTCATACAGTCTCTTCTTAAACACTTCAAGGGATGGTGACTCCACCACCTCCCCAGGTAGCTCATTCCAAGAGTCAATCACTCTTTCCTTGAAGAATTACTTCCTAACATCCAGCCTAAACCTCCTGTGGTGCAGCTTGAGACTGTGTCCTCTCATTCTGTCACAGGTTGCCTGGGAGAAGAGACCAGCCTCCACCTGTCTACAACCTTTCTTCAGGTAGTTGTAGACTCCAATAAGGACTCCCCTGAGTTTGCTCTTCTCTAGGCTAAACAACCCCAACTCCCTCAGCCTCTCCTGAGAGGCCTTGTACTCCAAACAACTCCCCAGCATTGTTGCCCTTCTCTGGACACGTTCAAGGGTCTCAAAATGTCCTTCTTAAACTGAGGGGCCCAGAACTGGACACAGGACTCAAGGTGTGGCTTAACCAGTGTGGAGTACAGGGGCAGAATGACTTCCTTGCTCCTGATGGCCACATTATTCCTGGTCCAGATGAGGATGCCATTGGCCACCTGGGCCACTGATGGCTCATGTTCAGCCTACTGTGAACCAGTACCCCCAGGTCCCTTTCTGCCTGGCCGCTACCCAGCCAGTCTGCCCCCAGCCAGTAGCACTGCATAGGGTTGTTGTGGCCAACGTGTAGAACCCAGCACTTAGATGTGTTAAATCTCACGCCCTTGGACTCTGCCCATCTGTCCAGCATGTCTAGGTGTGGCAATGCCAGTGATGAGCAGTGTGAGCAATCTGGCAGTGCAGGCCTACAGCCTGACATGGTGGTAGGCCATGCTCAGCAGAAGTGCAGAGCCAGCTATCAGTGTACCAAAACAGTGCTGTCTTGCAGCATGTAACTAAAGCAAGGCACTGGTAGCTATAAACACAGCAAGTTATCTTGGGACAACAGGACATGCACCTGCATCAACAAACCTCGCGTGTCATCAGTAGTTGGACTAATAATCTATAATAGTGTGATGTGTGGTCACTCATAGGGAACCAATGAGTCCATGCCAACAAGGCACCCTGAGTTTATATAAGTTGTAGAAGTTCCCTTGCTACACACTTCTGTCTTTCCTATCCCTTCATCTTCCATGCTTTACTGTGCTATACTCGCACCATAGGCCTGTGCCGTAGGCCTGCAATACTGGAACAATAAAGGAACGATACTTGATCATATTGGTCAGCTGTATTGACTCCAATCTCTGTCGTCCGATATCCAGGTCCCTCTGGAGAGCCCTCCCACCCTCTAGCAGATCAACACCTGCCCCCAGCTTGGTGTCATCCCCTTGCCCAGATCATCAATAAAGATATTGAACAGGATGGGGTCCAGCACTGATCCTTGGAGCACACCACTACTGACTGGCTGCCAGCTGGATGTGGCACCATTCACCACCACTCTCTGGGCTCGGCCCTCCAGCCAGTTCCTAACCCAGCACAGAGTGTTGCTGTCCAAACCACAAGCTGTCAGCTTAGCCAGCAGTTTACTGTGGGGGACAGTGTCAAAGGCCTTGCTGAAGTCCAGGTAGACTACATCCACAGGCCTCCCCACGTCCACCAAACGGGTCACCTGATCATAGAAGGAGATCAGGTTGGAGAGGCAGGACCTGCCCTTCCTAAATCCATGTTGGCTGGACCTGAGCCCTTGGCCATCCTTCTAGTGCACAGTTATTGCTGCCAGGATAATCTGTTACATCACTTTCCCTGGCACTGAGGTCAGGCTCACTGGCCGCTAGTTTCTGGGTTCCTTCATCTGTCCCTTCTTGTGGATGGGGACCACATTGGCCAGTTTCCAGTCATCTGGGACCTCTCCAGTGAGCCAGAACTGGAGGAAAATGATCAAGAGTGGCTTGGCCAGCTCATCTGCCAGCTCTCTCAGCACCCTAGGATGGATCCCATCTGGTCCCATGGACCTGTGGGTGTCCAAGTGGCTCAGCAGGTCCCGAACTAATTCCTCATGGATTTCTGGGGCATTACACTGCTCCCCGACCCTATTACCCAGCTCAGGAGGCCACTCATCCTGGACTCCTACCTTGCTGTTAAACATCGAGGCAAAGAAGGTGTTCAGGACCTCAGCCTTTTCCTCATCTACAGTCACCGTGTTCCCCTCCAGGTCCAATAAGGAGTGGAGGTTCTTCTTGCCCTTCTTTTTAGCATTGATATATTTGTATAAATTGCTTTTTATTTTCTTTCACAGAGGTGGCCAGCTTCAGTTCCAACTGGGCCTTTGCCTCTCTAATTTTATTCCTACATAATCTAACCACTTCCTTGAACATACCTCGAGAAGCCTTCCCCTCCTTCCAAAGGTGATACAGCCTCTTTTTTTCCCTTAAATCCTCCAGGAGCTGCTTGCTCATCCAGGCCGGTCGCCTTCCCCGCCGGCTCATCTTTCGGCACATGGGAACCACCAGTTCCTGTGCCTTCAAGAGCTCCTGTTTGAAGTAGCTCCAACCCTCCTGGACCCCTCGGTTCATGAGGGTTGGTACCCAGGGAACTGTGCAAATAAGTTTCTTAAAGAGGCTGAAGTTTGCCCTCTGGAAGTCCAAGGTGAAGGTTCTGTAGGTGCTCCTCCCTATCTCCCTGCATATTGAAAGCTTCACTATCTTGTGGTCACTGCACCCTAGGCAGCCTCCCACGGTCACATCTCCCACCAGCCCTTCCCTATTGGAGAGCAGCAGGTCGAGCAGAGCCTGACCCCTGGTAGGCTCGCTTAACAGCTGCATCAGGAAGCAGGCCTCTATTCGCTCCAGGAATCTTCTGGACTGCCTTCTCTCTGCTGAATTAAGTTCCCAGCATATATCTGGCAGGTTGAAGTCACCCACAAGGACAAGACCTGATGATTTTGAAACAGTCTCCATTTGTTTATAGAATAATTCATCAGCCTCCTCATCCTGGTTGAGTGGTCTATAACAGACTCCAACCAGGATGTCAGATTTGTTGGGCTGCCCTCTGATTTTCACCCAGAGGCTCTCAATTCCCTCATCTTCCACCTCAAGTTGTGTGGCAGAGAGTGACTCCCTAATATACAAAGCCACCCCTCCTCCTCTTCTCCCTCACCTATCCCTCCTAAAGAGCCTGTAACCCCCCAGTGCAGCACTCCAATCGTGCGTGTTGTCCCACCATGTTTCTGAGATGGCGACTCTATCATAGTTGCCCTGGTGGATTAGGACCTCCAGCTCCTCTTGCTTATTGCCCAGGCTGCGTGCATTGGTGTACATGCACTGCAGCTGGGCTCCCGACCTCTCAGTTGACCCTACCTTGTGCCCTACTCTTACCTCTGCAGAGGGACCGATGTCTTCACCCACCCCCTTCAGACCTAGTTTAAAGCCCTCCTAATGAGCCCTGCCAACTCTAGTGCTAGGACTCTCTTACCCCTTCTAGATAAATGCACCCCATCAGGACCCAGCAGGTCGGGTGCAGTAAAAGTTGCCCCATGATCGAAGAAACCAAAGTTCCTCCGCTGGCACCATCCCCTGAGCCACTTGTTGATGGTGTGGGTTCTCCCATTCCTCTCAGTGTACTCCCCTGCCACTGAGGGAACCTAGCAGAACATCACTTGCGTGCCTGCCCCATCAATCAATTGTCCAATGGCCCTGAATTCCTTCTTAATTGCCCTGGTGCCCTTCCTGTCGATCTCATCACTCCCAGTCTGTATTACCAGTAGAGGGTAATAGTCAGAGGGATGGATCAGCTTGGGGATTCCCCTTGCAATGTCCCTTACCCGCGCCCCGGGTAGAGAGCAGACCTCCCTGTGGGATGGGTCGGGATGACATATGGGTCCCTCAGTACCCCCCGGGAGAGAGTCCCCAACAACTATAACCCTTCTCCTTTTCTTTGTGGAGCTGGTCATTATAGCTGGTGGGGACTGCTTGGCCTTAGGCTTGGCCTTAGACTGCTCTCCGGAGTTGGTCGTTACAGCCGGTGGGGACCGTTTGGCCTTGATCTCCCCTCTGGATGGCTGCTCCTCAGCCCTCTCAGCCCCACCGCCCTCGGCCTGCAGGGCCTCATACTTATTATGCAAGGGCAGCAGAGGAGGAGGAGAGGGCCGGGGTGGATTTCTCTTGCCACCCTTGGCAGGGACCTGTGTCCATCCCTCTCCGTTTTCAGGGGCCCGTCCCTCAGCAGGGGAGATCTGCAGAGCCTTCTCCCACAAATCTAACTCCCTTTCACTTTCCCTTATTAACCTCAGCCTAGACACCTCCTCCTTCAGCTCAGCCACTTCATCCTTCAGCTCAGCCACTAGGCTGAGGAGAAAGTTCACCTGCTCACACCTGACACAGGTGTCCTCTGCCTCTCCCTCTCCCTCTATTCCAACTGCCAGGCTGAAGCACTCTCTGCAGCTGGCAGCCTGGACTCCAGCATGCTGGAGAAACAACTCTCTCTGGGTAGATGCTGTTTTTCTACCCTTGGTCCGAGTAACAACCATGGTGCAGCGTATGAGTGAAAACAAAAACAAACAAACATTTTTTTTATATTTTTTTTTTTTTTGCAAGCAGCCGAAAGGCTCTGGAGCCAAACTGGCGCTGCGTGCACAGCCCGGCCGGGATTTAAATCTCCCGTGACTGATATCAGGCACTCGCTCCCGTGCACGAGCCCGCCTCAATCCCTGCCCCATAGGAGTCCTCCCGACCCGCTAAACCCCAAAAGCAAGGCGAAAAGCCAAGCAGAAACTCACAAAGCGAGCGGTGCTGTCCCGAGGCAGGGGTTCTGACCGGCTATCGAGCCAAACTGGCTCGATACAGTGATAAACAAAGTTCTTTCATACTATAACACTCATTTCCTAAAAGATTATGTTATGCAAAACATTTACTCAGAAGTGGAAAGCTCCATGTACCATGTTTAGAAGCATGCTGTGTCAGAGAAAAAACTGTGTGAGACCCTACCTTAAAAATTCAACAATTTGTGCAATCAAGTCCCAGCTCCTAGGGATATTGCCTGACTCTATTTAATTTATTAGCAGAAATGTAGTCATTGAATTTAAAGTAGTTTATAACTAAAATACTGCATGTGTAATTTATTCACGTAAAAAGTAAAATAATATAATGCATTTCTTGTCAGCTCTGAAGTTTTCAAAGTCAGAAACCTTTTTCTTTCCCTCTTTCTGCCCTTCCCCCTAACCCCCACCCTCCCAACTCTCTTTGAAATGAATAGTTGAAACGAGATAAGGATTCTTTTCCCTCTACTGGGACCAGATTTCACCCTGAAATGCCAGGAGCTTGTAAAACATTTTAAATCTGTAGAGGATAAATTGATAAAGTTATAAAAAAGAAAGTATTACCCAAAATCAGAGGGTTTGAGTGATGCCAGGATCTGGGGTTGAAAGTTGGAATCTGCTAAGGATTCTGTCATATGCTTGCTATGTGAACCTGAATAATTGCAGTCATATCTCTTTATGTGGTGCCTTAATTTAAGGACCTGAACTGCAGATAGACACTTAAGTTTACTTTTCAGTGTATAACTAAGTGCCACTTGATTTGTACATCAACTTTACCCTTTTTTGTCCTATCTTACTGCATGTAAAACTATTGTGACAAATGATTCAGTCCCCTTAAGAAAACTAGAAATATTTTGTGCAGGCTCCAAAGAGGTAAAGGATTGACCTGTAGTTGGGCCAAGAAGTCCTCTAGAAATCTACAAAGAACAATATAACTCTGTGAACACTAATACTATGAGCCTGGATCACTGAACAAGATATTAATGCAAGGAAAGTGGGTGGGTACAAGGACCCTTGTGCATATGTTTCCTATTGCATACACTTTGAGCCAAATACTCATCCCATAAATATGATAGTCTAAGTGAGCCTTGTTTGATCTAGGCAGTGATCACAATTTGAGCTGGAACATCTCTCAAGATTGCACCTGGAGAAAGAGAAACATTAAACCAATGAAGATTATCAAATAAGCCTAATTTGAATTCTCCCTGAATTCACCCCAGGTAATTCACACCCACCAGGTGATTCCCACTTGAGCAAATACCTATCAAATTTTGAGATTCCTTACCAGAGTTGAAGAGATTCTTGCTCATCCAAAGCAGAGAAACACCCTTATTAATAACAGAACCTTGGTAAGTGACTGATAACATGCCAAATCAATATTAATGAAACCCATGTAGCTAATTCTAGTAGACATAAAAGATTGACCAAGTCTAAGTCTGAATCCAACCATTTCCGCACTCTACTATGAGAAGGAGTTCAGAAGGAAGACGGTCCATTTTGCACCTCAAGACTCAACAAGAAGGTTTCCTTACCTGTTGTGAAGAAATATCCAACGGCGAGATGGGTGAGGGAAAGACTCGCAGCAATCAATACGATTGATAAGCAAGCTTCAACTTTATTGTTAGAAAGCACGGCTTATAAAGCATCTCAGCTAAATATGCACAGATGTCATTATTTCATTGGCCATTAGTCCAGGGTTACATCATAATATCCAGCCTACTTACAGTTAGAATCTATGTGCAAACTCCTCTCTAATTAGTTCTTTGTTTTACTTATCCTTTATCTATACTCGCAGTAGCAAGCACAGCTTCAAGGTCACAATGACCCTCTACATCAGCATACCTGCTCACTGCGAGCAGCAAGCATCTAGATGGAGTACGGCCTACACACTTTGTTCAAGCAGCTGTTCTATAGAACTATGTCCCTGCAATTCAAGCCATTCCTCAACAATTCCCCTGTTTTTCTTTTGTACAAATAAGGCCTTGGAGGTTATCCTTTGCCACTTTGCATGATACAATTATATACAAGTTTAACAATATTCAAAATTAATACAATGATACCTAAAAGCCTAAAAGCTTCTTTTGTCAATCAGGCTCTAGGCCTACACTGCCAGATTGCTCACACTGCTTATCGCTGGCATTTGGTCATAAGAGTTGTTCTCATCTTATACAAGATATTACTTGCATACACAGAAGCAAACAAATTAAAGCTAAGCTATATAGCAAAAACAAAAGTTCCGTAACACAGCATGTCTAACAGACTGATACAAGGCACAAAGCTTAAGTTGAACTAGTTACAATGTTCTAACAGAGCTGGCATAATACATGGTAAAAGATAACAAACATTGTAAAGAAGAACTTAGATCTTAACAGTTCCGATCTTTACATTTCACTCCTCTTGTAGACAGAGAAGACTTGATTATGCCTGAACAGATTGCATACAGAGACTGAGGCACAAATGTAATCCTTAGCACTGTCTTTTACAATCTGCCTAAGGGTTAAGTTGCATCTTTATTTTCTCTAGGATGGTCAAAAATCATGAATTGTTTAATGGTAGCAAGATTTCTTTGATCTGTAAAGGTAGATCTGGCCAGGCTCTAGCTTCACAGATAGAAAACTTGCAGGCAAACAGCAGGAGCAAAAGAGCTTCATTGCTTTGCCCAATATAAAATTACACATAATAGCGTGTTTGCTCATCCTAGTAATACTGATCTATTATTGGTACCATTAAAAAAAACTTTCTTGCTATGGGGTTATACTGCTTCCCCAACACCCCCCCCCCCTTTTTTTTTTTTTTTTTAATTGATAACATATAAGTCCATAGGAACATTTTCTCTAATCATACAACAATCAGACAACCATAATATTCAATCCTTATTCAAACGGTGCTATGGTACATTCTTCTGATTGATGCTTTTGATCCCAGATTATCATAACAGTTATTGTGATCAATGTTTGAAATACTTCTTCCTCATAGTCTTGATTCTTCTGCACATTAACTAAAGAAAACCTTTAAAAATTAATACCTATTTATTACAAATCTTAACTACATTACACGGAGCTCCTTGGAAATATCTAGGCACACAACTAAGAAGGCTCGAACCAAAAGCAAATCTTATCATTTGAATTCATTACTAAGTAGGTATACCTTGCTACAATTACTATGTACTAAGTACCTGTAAATACCAAATGCTTAATGTTCATTATTCTTACCAGAAAAACTTAGCAAAACTCTAAATAACAACTCTCTAAAAGACATTACAACCAGAAATGATAAAATTAGCACTGTTGCTTTAAATTAGAGCAGAGTCGTGGCTGAAGCCACTGGGAAGGGGGGTCGCTGGTGCGAGCCTCTGCGGGGGAAAAGGGTGGGGGCCGCTGCCGTGGCCACCGCTGGGCTGCTGCTACTATCAGTGCTGCCGGTATCAGTGGTGCGTTAGTCGGTATTGTCGGGGCCGAGCTGCCTTCTTTTTTATTTTTTTGGCTTTTTTCCCCACTGGGTGCAGACGGCAGTGGTGGCAGCTGGTAAATGCAGTGTGGTCGCCGCAAGATGCATCGGGGGCATCCCCGGTCGATCGGTCGATATTTTTCAAACACATCGTCCGGCTGCAACTCAGATAGAACTGGGGCTGCATCTTGTCCTGACAAAATTGCTGCAACTGCAGCAGCCATTCGCTGTTCTAGCTTATATTTTCTAATACAGTTTATGCATTCTCACCACAGCTTTTGCAGCTTGATAGTGACCAAGTCCCACAGTCTGTTTCCATAGTCTCTCCAACAAGTTTCATCAAAATAACTAAGCCCGAGAATTATCTTAGATGATACGTCTGCCTTTTGTTTTTCTAAAGAACAATGAAGCAATGAGAACACTACCTCTTTTTCCATAATCACCAGTATTCGTCCTTCCACACCGGTGTCCTTAAGGCTCTTCTGTGCCACAAAATTCCCTTATTGTTCTAAATAAAGCAAGCCTCGTTTCTCAAGGAAACACTAAAAGGGCTACTTCGATCTCCGTACCCCAGCCGGGGATTTCCTTAAGTGCAGCCTTGAACCTGAGCCAGCAGCCCTTACCTGGACGGCGAGCAGAATTCTTCCTAGTGGATCCTTGCCCAGGCACAGTACGAACCCCCTACGCCAGCGTTGGGTTCACACTTTTGCCCGTCGATCGCTGCACAGACCTGGGAATACCCTATCAACGCACTCCGGCCCCACCCATGCCTCCTTCCTTCAGCAGCTGTAGACCCCGAGCCTGCTGAAGCAGCCGTCGAATACTCTTCTGTTCCTATTAAGCCTTCATGTCCCTGTGTTCAGGCGCCATTTGTTGTGAAGAAATATCTAACGGCAAGATGGGTGAGGGAAAGACTCGCAGCAATCAATACGATTGATAAGCAAGCTTCAACTTTATTGTTAGAAAGCACGGCTTATAAAGCATCTCAGCTAAATATGCACAGATGTCAGTATTTCATTGGCCATTAGTCCAGGGTTACATCATAATATCCAGCCTACTTACAGTTAGAATCTATGTGCAAACTCCTCTCTAATTAGTTCTTTGTTTTACTTATCTTTTATCTATACTCACAGCTGCAAGCACAGCTTCAAGGTCACGATAACCCTCTACATCAGCATACCTGCTCACTGCGAGCAGCAAACATCTAGATGGAGTACGGCCTACACACTTTGTTCAAGCAGCTGTTCTATAGAACTATGTCCCTGCAATTCAAGCCTTTCCTCAACACTTACCCTTTGTGTTAATTACATTATATGTAAACTGATCAAGTCTGAGACTAAGTTTGAACATAACCACACCTAAGCTGCATCAGGAGTTTGGAAAGCAACAGGATCTACTCTGAACCTCAAGACACAATGGGAATGTCTTCCATACCCTTTTACATCTTTGGTTTCTATGTAAATCATTCTGTCTTAGATTCATAGAATCATGTTAGGGTTTGGAAGAGACCTCTGGAGTTCAATTCCCCCCTGCTAACAGAGGTATGCCTAGATCAAATTGCACAGGAACATGTTCAGGTGGGTTTTGAAAATCTCCAGAGAAGGAGACTTGACAAGTTTTCTATTGGGCAACCTGTTCCACTGTTTTGTCACTCTCAAAGTGATGAAATTACTCCTTAAGTGAAATCTCCTGTGTTCTCCCCATGTACCCCTTGCCCACTGTCCTATCACTGCCCACCACTGAAAAGAACTCAGCCCCATCCTCATGACTTACACCCATTGGATATTTATATGCATTTATAAGACTTCCTCTCAGTCTTCTTTTTTCCAGGTAAAAGAGACTCAAGTCTCTCAGTCTCTTCTTAAAAGAGAGACACTTCTGTCCCCTAATCATCTTCATGGCCCTCCACTGGACTCTCTCCAGTAGTTTCTTGTCCCTGCTGAACAGCTTAATGTCCAGATGGAGTCCAGGGAAGAGTGGCATCGCTCAGGAGTCAGTACTGGGGCCAGTGCTTTTTAATACCTTTGTCAGTGATATGGATAGTGGGATTGAGTGCACCCTCAGCAAGTTTGTGGATCACAACAACCTGTATGGTCTGGTTGACATGCTGGAGGGGAGGGGTACCATCCAGACTGACATGGACAGACCTGACACATGGCCCAAGGCAACCACTTGACATTCAAAAAGGCCAGGTGCAAGGTCCTACATCTGAGTAGGGCAATCCCAAGCACAAATATAGTCTGGGTGAGTTGTAGCTGAAGAGCAGTCTTGAAGAGAAGACTTGGAGGTGTTAATTGATAAAAAAAAATCAACAAGAGCCAGCAGTGTGTGACTGCAACCCAAAAAGCCAACCATATCCTTGGCTGCATCAAAAAAAAGTGTGACCAGCAGAGGACAAGGGAGGTGATTCTCCCCCTATACTCTCTTGACACTTCACCTAGAGTATTCCATAGAGTTCTAGTGTCCCCAGCATAAGATGGACATGCTGAGCAGGTACAGAGAAGGGCCATGAACAGGATCAGAGGTCTGGAGAACCTCCCTTATGGTGACAGGCTATGAGAGTTGGGACTATTCAGCTTGGAGAAAGGAAGGTTCCTGTGAGACTTTATAGCAGCCTTCCAGTATCTGAAAGGGGCCGGCAGGGGAGCTGGGTACAGACATTTTACAAGGGCTTTTTGTGATAGGAGTAGAGGAAATGGATTTGAACTTCAAGAGTATAGATTTAGGCTAGATATTAGAAAAAAATTCTGTCCAGGTCATGCTGAATGTCTTCACAGCCTTTCTGGTGTGCTAGCCACTCCTCACAGTTCTGTATCATCAACAAACTTGCTGCAAGTACACTCTGTTCCTTCATTCTTGGTGAATATGTTGAACAAGACTGAACCTAGTACAGACTCATGGGGAACATCACTAGTGACAGACCTCCAGCTAGACCCTGCACTACTGATCACAGCCCACTGTTATTCACTGTTATTCTGTTATTCAATCAGGTTTCAGCCCACCTCACAGTCCACTCATCTAACCCACACTTCTTAAACTTGCCTATGATTATGATATGGGAGACAGTTAAAAGCCTTGCCGAAGTTGAGGTAGACGATATTCACTGCTCTCCCCTCTTCTACCCAGATGGTCACACCATGATAGAAGACTATCAGACTGGTCAAGAATGATATTCTCTTTGTGAATTCATGCCAACTATTCTTGATAATCTTCCTCCATGTTTTTAGAAATTATCTCCCCAATGAGCTGTTCCATCACCTTTCAGGGATCATAGCATCTGTAGCAGTTTGGGCTGGGTGCCCTCTGCTGTGTTCATATGAGGGACACTTCCTGTGTCCTGAAGGAGTCCAGCCCAGTGGGTGGACACAGGAAGACAGGTATTTCATCCCATAATACCCTGCTCCCCTATAAGATCTCAGTGGGGATCCTGGCACTTCCTGTTTTCTTCCCTTGCCGCCACCTGGTAACTGGAGGGAGGTGTTTCCCGGCCTTTTGGGCCTAGCTAGGCCCAAGGCTGGGGGCATGGGCAATCTCAGATCTGGACAGCTGAGATTAGCCTAGCAGTGGGAGGGGAAGGGGGGAAGGCAGCACTCTGGGGGGTTTTCGGTGTACCCTCAGGTGGGGATGGGATGTTTCTGGGTGTGCTTTGGGATCTCTTTTGTCACTGTACTTCTGGTTCTCTGTAAACATTCACTGCTTTCCATTTAAACTTTCCACCACTTTTGCAATCCGTTTGTCTGAGTCTCATTTTTTCACCCGTGGTGGGGAGGGGGTCGGCCTTAACCCATCACACATCATAAAATCATAGAATGGTTTGGGTTGGAGAGGACTGTAAAGATCATCTAGTTCCAACAGCAGGGTTGGGCATGGGCAGGGACATGGGCATAGGGTTCCCCATGGGCAGGAACTCCTTCCACTACACCAGATAAGGATGCACTCAATCCCACTGTCCATATTGCTGACAAAGATATTAAATAGCACTGGTCCCAGTACCAACCCCTGAGGGACACCATTTGTCACTAGTGTCCATTTGGATATTGAACCATTGACTGCATCTCTCTGGGTGTGGCCATCCAGCCATTTCCTTATCCAGCAAGTGGTCCACCACCGAAGCTCATGGGTTTTGCATTTGGTGACAGAAATGTCATGTGAGACAGTGTCAAATGCTTTACACAAGTCCAAGTAGATGACATCAGGTGCTCTTCTCATATCCACTGATGCTCTAATGCCGTCATAGAAAGCCACCAAACTTGTCACACCATGATGATTATGACAAATCATCTCTTCTTCATTTTCCACATGGCCTAGGAAAACCTTCAGGAAGATCTGTTCCATGATCTTGCCTGTAGAAGTGAGACAGACTTGCCTGTAGTTTCTTTTTTCCTATTTTTCAGTCAGCAGGGATATCAGCAGATCATCATGACTTTTCAAATATGATGGACAGTGGTTTGGTAATTTCCTGTGTCAGTTCCCTTGGGACCTGTG
Organism: Dryobates pubescens; assembly: GCF_014839835.1. Taxonomy (NCBI): domain Eukaryota; kingdom Metazoa; phylum Chordata; class Aves; order Piciformes; family Picidae; genus Dryobates; species Dryobates pubescens. Next base: position 3,346,141 of record NC_071621.1, read on the forward strand.
GGTGGATCACTTTATGTCCCATGGACTTGTGCATCTTCAGGTTCTTTAGATGGTCTCAAATCTGATCTTTGCTTATACTGGGAAGATCTGCCTTTTCCCATTCCCTCCCATTGTTTTCTGGAACTTGAGCAGTACAACTGGAGCCCTTGTCAGTGAACAATAAATCAAAGCAGTCATTAAACACCTCAGCCTTCTCCATACCCCTTGAGACCAGGTCTCAGCTTTCTTTTTGGAGAGGTCCCAGATACTCCCTAGCCTTTTTGTTTCTGATGCACCTGAAGAAATTCTTAATCAAAATTTTAATTCTCTCTGTTTAATTCTATCAACTTCTTTGTAGTCCTTCCATGTGGAAGGAAGGTTGACCATGAGCCAGCAGTGTGCTTTTGTGGCCAAGAAGGCCAATGCCATTCTGGGGTGTATTAGAAGGAGTGTGGGTAGTAGGTTGAGAGATGTTCTCCCTCTCTACTCTGCCCTGATGAGCCTGCATCTGGAATATTGTGTCCAGTTCTGGGCTGCTCAGTTCAAGAAGGACAGGGAACTGCTTGAAAGCGTCCAGCTCAGAGCCACAAAAAATTATTAAGGGAGTGGAACATCTTCCTTATGAGGAGAGATTGAGGGAGCTGGGGCTCTTCATCTTGGAAAAGCAGAGACTAAGGGGTGACCTCATTAATGTTTATAAATACATAAAGGGTGAGTGCCAATAGGATGGAGCCAGGCTCTTCTCAGTGATGACCAATGACAGGACAAGGGGCAATAGGTGGAAGCTGAGGCATAGGAAGTTCCATGTAAACATAAGGAAATTTTTTTTCATGGTGAGGGTGATGGAACACTGGAACAGGCTGCCCATGGGGTTTTTGGAGTCTCCTTTTTGGATATGTTCAAAACCTGCATGGATGTGTTCCTGTGTGACTTGGTATAGGTGATCCTGCTCTGGCAGGGATGTTGGACTAGATGATCTGTCAAGGTACCTTCCAACCTCTAACATTCTGTGACTCTCTGACCCATTCCTGCTTCCATTACTGATAGACTCTTGTGTGTTGCCCAGGTGTCTCAGTCTGGAGAGGGAAAGAGACCCAGTTCTTTTGAATATTCCTGTGTCACTGAATTAGAGGCACAAACGAGGCCAAAATATCAACAGCAAGGCTATTTATTGCATAATAAAGTGGATGGATCAGAAGGAGAGAGAGAGAGAAAACAGAGAGAAGAGGGAGAGTGAAGAGGAAAGGAATTATATTACCACACCACTCCCCCCCAAGGCAGTTTGGGTCTGTGGAGGAAGGGTGCATCGGCTTTGGCCTGGAGATGTCGGCTCTGTGGAAGAAGGCTGCTGCAACTTTGGCATGGAGGAGTGTGGTGGGGTGAGAGAGAAGGCCCAGCTTTCCCTCCCCCACTAAGAAGAAGTAAGGAAATGCCACAACTAACTCAGCCAGTGAAGCAAAAGGGAAATGCTGTATGTACAAAAGCAATTTGTGACGCAGGAAACTTATGTACACAAATATACAAAATTTACAATATATACAGAAACATACAGCAAAGAAACAAAAAGAGGAACAAGACCCCCTGGCAGAGGGGATTTCCCCCTGGACCCCCTTCACCCCCCTACCTCCCTTCTTCCCCAAAGAGGGTTAGAAAGAGAAAAGGGGAATTAACTAGGCAGAGGGCCTGGTACAGCAGGGTTAGTGCTTATCTGTCATTTTGGCCAGAAGCCCAGAAGCAGTCAGCTGGAAAGGGTGAGCGAAAGGAAGCAAACTGAACAAAGTTCCAGCTGCCCTGGAAGATCTTACTCTCACCTATCTACCAATGAAATTCGTTTAGAATACAGTATATTTACAAAAACATTTAGCCAGCGCTGTCTCTTCCTTAAAGGCACAGCCTCAAATGGTCACAAGGACAGGTCATCCTTGCTGGTTGTGCTGTCCTCCAGCAGAGGAGGGAGGGAGAGATCCCAAAGTCCAAGTCCAAGTCCAAGCCCTTCTCTGAGCAGCCTCTTAAGCTCCATGAGTTGCAGCAGGCAGAACTTAGGACACAGAGAGAGGGTTCCTCCTGGTCTGTTTTTTCTAGACTACATGGTGATGTCTCTATCCTTTTCTCTCCTGGTATTCTCTTCATTTTTCTTCAGAGCAGCATTGCCCTGGTCTTTTCTTTCTCTTGTGTTTTCCTTCTACTCTGCCAGTAGTTTCTCACCTCTTTTATACATTTTTTAGGTATGTATACTCCAGAGAGTATCGATAGCAGTGGCCTCTTCCCATTATTTCCAGGGCAGCTGCAGTCTGGTGAGCAATCTTTATCTATGCACCTTCCAGAGAGTTATTATCCAGTGGCAGCTGCCCAACACACATCAGCTATTGTCTGGGCAAGCAGCAAAGGTCATTTTATCTTTGTTGAGTCACATCAAGAGAGACAAGATTTAGTCTCTCACTCCAGGTAAATCCAGGAACACCTTCTTCATCCATGACAGCTTCCTAGTACTCTTGCCTGGGCATGGAGGAGATGGTTCTTGAATATAGATAACTTTCTTGGGCCCCTCTTCCCCCCAGGGCTTTATCCCATGACACTCTGCCAAGCAGATCCCTGAAGAGGATGAAGTCTGCTCTCTTGAAATCCAGAGTAGTGAGCTTGCTTTGCACCCTCTATCATTACATGGGTACTGCAGCCAAGGCTGCCCTTAAGTTTCATATCGATCACCAGCCCATCCTTGTTGGTGAGGACAAGATCCAGCATAAAAGCTTTACTTGTAGGTTCCTTTACTACTTGGATGAGGAAATTAACACAATGTTGGCAAGGCTGACCAGCATGTAACGTCTTAACTACTCTTCTTGCCTTTTTGAATATTGGAGTGACAATCACCTCCCCTGTTTTCCATGACCTATCTAATACGATGGAGAGTAACAATAACCTTAGTCTGCTCCTTGAGCACTCATAGGAGCATCCCATCAGGGTCTATGGATTTGTGTGTGTCCAGCTTGTCTAGGTGGTCTCTAACCCAGTCTTCCTTGATTAAGGGAGAATCTTCCTTCCTCCAGACTTTCTCTCTTACCTCCAGGGAGTGATGGCTCGCCTTAGCAGCAAAGGGAGGCTTTCAGTAACTCCACTTTCTCAGTATCTTCTGTTACCAGGTAACCCATTTCATTCAGCAGAAAGTGCACAGAAAAGTGTTCCTTTTCCTGCTGATGAACTTAAAGAAATCTTTCTTGTTATTTCTTTTTCAGTCTTTGCCAAATTTAATTCCAAGAGGGCCTTAGATTTTCTTGTATCATCCCTACATACTCTGGCAATTTTCCTATATTCCTCCCAAGTATTCAGTCCTTTTGTTCACATAGTGTGGATTTTATTCTTCCATTTGTTTGTTGTTAGTTTGTGGTTGTGTTTGTTTTGTGTGGCTGGTTTGTTTTTTTTCTTTTTTCTTTTCTTTTCAGAAGCTCCTCTACTATCCACTCAGGTCTTTTGCATCCCCTCCTTGATTTCTTAATCATAGGGATGCATTGATTTTGAGCTTGGGGGAGGTGGTACTTAAATATTAACCAGTTGGTTAATATTCATGTCACTGACCCCCTTCTTCTAGACCCTTAGTGTGGGAACACCAGTTATGAGTGGTGTGAGCAATCTGGCAGTGCAGGCCTGGAGCCTGACATGGTGGTAGGCCATGCTCAGCAGAAGTGCAGAGCCAGCTACCAGTATGCCAAAACAGTGCTGTGCCTGCAGCACTGTAACTAAAACAAGACGCTGGTAGCTAGAAACATAGTGAGTTATCTCGGGACAACAGGACATGCACCTGCATCAACAAACCTCGCGTGTCATCCATAGTTGGACCAATAATCTACAATAGTGTGATGTGTGGTCACTCATAGAGGACCAATGAGTCCATGCCAACAAGGCACACCAAGGTTATATAAATTGTAGCAGTTTCCTTGCTACGCACTTCTTTCTTTTCCTGCCTGTCCTGTCTCCTCTCCTTCCATGCTTTCACCATAGGCATGAGCCATAGGCCTGCAATACTGGAACAATAAAGGATCAATACCCGATCATATTGGTCAGCCGTATTGATTCCAAGAACCTCCGTCGTCGCCATATCTGGCTATACCTTAGCCCATTGGATTCTTCCAAGTAGGTGTCTGAAGGGGTCAAAGTTTTCACTCCTTAAATCCAAGGGTACAATACTACTTACTACATGGCTACTTCCTTGTATGACTTTGAACTCCACCATCTCATGGCCACTGCAGTCAATGCTGCCTCCAACTTTCACATGCCTGACCAGACCTTCTTTGTTCATTATCACAAGCCCCAGCAGTACACCTGTCCTTGTAGGCTCCTCCGCCACCTGTATCAAAAAGTTATCATCACTATTCTGCAGGAACCTCCTGTACTGTTTATGCCTTGCTTTGTTGTCTTTCCAGAATATATCAGAGTGGTTGGAGTCCCCCATGATAATCAGGGCACGAGATAATGAGGCTACTTTAAACAGAAGACTTTATTGTAGACGGCCTTATTGATTTCCTCTTCCAGATGAAGTGGCATATAGTAAACACTCACTACATATTACCCATATTATCCTGTCCTTTAATTATTACCCATGTACTTACAACTCATTCTTCTTTCCCTCCTAGACATAGCTCAACTCATTCCAGTTGCTCTATCACATAAGTAGCAACTCCACCATCTCACCTTGCTAGCCTGTCTTTCTTAAAAAGTAAATCTAAACAGATTCTAACTCAATTTTTCTTTGGTTTCTTCCAAGTAATAAGTAATAAAGTGAACATTGCCATCAAACCTTGTTAAGGCACACTTTTACAAATTCATGTTAGAAACACTCTCACTAAGATATCTGATGATGATTCTTTAAGCAATCTAGAATTTAAAAATTATGTCAGACTTTTGAGGGATAAGGAAATGAAGTAAAAGAACACGAGAATAAATTATTGCTGGTTTAGATGTTAAATGTTGGAATTTTATAATCAGCACCAGCCAGCTGGTTTTCTGGAGCCTACTCTCTTTCTGGCTGTCAGGTCTGCTTCATAGAGCCTGTTTTATGTTTGCTGTTGTTGCTGCTCTGTTGGTTGACCAAAATCAAAAGATAAATGAAGTATTAAGGAAGCAAGTACAGCTGAGCCACCAGCTTCATCAGAGTGCTCAGGGACCATCTTCAGCTCTTCATAAGACTGCCACAGCTTGTGATTGCATCTCATAACTGTTTCTTAGTTACCACTCACAATCAAAGTCAGAATAGAGGGATTGTGGGAAAGTCAGATAATGACCTTGGCAAGTGTTTAGAAAGAGAACTGAGAAATTATTTACAGCACTTGGCTTCAAGGGATAATTTGGCAACAGAACTACAAAGCAGGTTTGTGTGGACAACACTGAAATTAATAATAGACTTTTAAATATTAAAGCCCCCTCAAAATAACTGCAGATGGAATAAGGGAGAGCAACCTTTGGGACCTATTTTCCACCTCAGCTGGAAACATACAGCCCTTGGTTTAATAATCAAAGGCATCTTATTAAATTACATTAGGGTGAGTCTGTTGCAGGTATCAGGCTGGTAGTGTTGCTAATTCCTACTGCAGGCACACATGCTGCTATGAAAAGCCAGCCAATATTTCAGGATGAGTGACATGCATGCATTATCTTCTTGATGTTCTGAAAGCATATAATTAAATTTAATATGCCTTCATATATCTCAGAATATTCATGCATAGCTAGGCAGATGGACAAACATTCAAGGATCACCACTTCAAATATGTATTCAGGAATGAAAAGCAGTAAAGAATTGTGAAGACTGTTTGACTTCTCAGGCTGTGGGGACTAATGTATGCACAACAGAAATGTCACTTTTTTGTAATTTCAGATGATGTTTCTTTATAATAAATTAACATTCCAACTATTTTTTAACACTGAAATGGAAAACATATTAGTCACCAATTGTCACCAGTTATTGATAATACCGCTAAATTGATTGTTCAACACAAAGATCTCCAATGATATATTTTATGCAAGTCTAAATATCCTCATTTATTGTTTATCAATAAACTATATGAAAAAGCTTAATATTTAAATAAGCTGTATTATGTTTAGTGCTTCTCAAATATTCTGCCTTTCTAAAAAATTTCTTTTAAAAACTACTGTTCATGTAGTGTTTTATAGAATTATATAATCATCTTAGAATTCTTTCTATTGGAAAAGACCTATAAGATCATTGAGTACAACCATTCTCTAACTCTACCACATCTGGTACTAAATTATGTCCCTTAGCACCACATCTATGTTTCTTTTACACACCTCCGTAGATGTGCATTCAATATTTTAGTGCAGTTACTCTGAGTTTAACAATATTTGTATCCTCTGTTATATCAGATGATAGAAATATTGCAACACAGAATACTGAATCAGAAATCAAGAGGGAAATAAAAATCCCTGTAATACATACATACTGGAAAAATATTCTGTTCATGCTCAAACTTTGTTACATGTTGTGAAAGTGCTAGAAGATCATAAAATTCCCATAAAAGAAATCTCTTTCAAGTATGGCTATAGGAATCATCCACTTCTGTCAGGATTAATAGCTCATTCTGAAAAGCTTTATGCTTTGTGGTTGCAGGACTCTGGCTCAAATGAGGTAAAAATTTTCTGAAAGAAACTCATGTACCTTGTTCATCAATTTTTGTACTTTAATCCTAAACTCTCTTCAAGTAAACATGCCAAAAAGTTGCAAAGGACAAGCTAGAACTGAAACAGTCAAAATTTGATATGTCTGTGTACTGAAATGTATCTTTACCAGGACTTTCAAGTAAAAGTATTTGACTTTCTTTTGATCTTCGTCATGAAGAACTTCTGGTTTTAACTGGGACAGATAAATCAAGAAGCATCCCATCATTGAGCTGAACCAAAAATTTATTTACTGTAGATGTGCCTTTTTTTTCTCCTTGTTTATCTTCCTTATGGACCAATTGTGATATGCAATTATTTTCTCATTAGCTATAATTGGGTTTCTAATATACTTAAGACATACTGAAAGGATTTATTATCTTATCATATTGGGTCACTTCATGTGTGCTGTTGTTTATTCATATGGCAAGGCTATCTTTCTCACTGTAATCCAAAATCTCTCCATCCTCCTTATCTGCAGAGTACAGTTAGACTCTGTGTAGAATAGTTCTAAGTAATGTAGGTTGGAGAATACAAAGAGAGGAAAACAGTGCTCTTATATAGGCTTTCAATTGCCCATGTTTTCATGTATCTTTAACGCATTCCAACTCCTCTTTTCTCCCTCCAGAAAGTTGCCATTCACAACTGGGACACCGGGCTTGAGTGGTACTTTTTGAAAGAAGCTATTGCTGCTATTTTCTGCATAGGTTCTGACTAGAACCTAGATAGATACTCAGCTGATGGGGTGATTATCACAAGGTGCTTCAGTGCCAGTTCAAGGTCTTCAAACACAGCATTGTTACTGAGAATCAGCAGCTGGGTTGCTTGAAAATCGTAATACTGCCTTAAAATTGGACATTTCTTCAGCAACCAAATCAATTATTTACTTCTGTCTGGATTTTCTAGTCTTTACATTGAATTTGTTCAAGTATCATTCCTCTCCCAAGTCTGAAGGGAAAAATTTCCACTTTACTGATTTTGGTAATATTTCTACAATTAGTAACAGGTACTTGTAAGGACAAAAACATGACATTCTGCTGTACTTATGACACAAAGATTGTTGCATAATTTTAAAATAAACACACACACACACACACAAAATTAAATTAGTCCTTAGGGGGCCCCAATTATATGTTTAAAACTATATGCTGCACAACCTTCATTCAACTTTGCCTTGTCAAACTCTGCTAATAATTTCATGTTTATATGGTGGGATTATGAATATGGTCATTGATGTGTGAATATCAGGGATTCAGGTGAGCTAAAAGCTCTTCCACACATATTCATGCAACAAAACAGCTGTACAAATATCCATGATGAAATTCAGATTGAAAAGAGGACAAGGGTAGAGCTTCATTTCACAGCTCATTGAAGTCTTTGAGAGCCTTTAAGGTGAAACCAATGGATTTGTTCAGAGAACAAAGTGTTATGCAGGAGTACTCAAATATGTCCCAGAGGCTGTAGAACTTTACTCACATTAGAATGATAAGTAGGTAGATGTGACTTAAATTTATACAACAGCTAAGTGAGGTTATGGACATGAGGAAGTTATTCTGGGATAACAAATTATGATGCATTAGCTACTTGACAGTAATAGAGTTTTAGAACATCCTCAATAGTCTGTATGATATGGTATATACCCTAAGAGAAATTAAAGCAAATTGGTTGTATAATGGATTATTTTCCTATTTCCTCTGTCCCAAATGACAGCTCTTTGAGTCTCAAGTTCTTATTTTGAAGTGGGTTTTTGTTGTTGTTGTTTTGGTTTGGGTTATTTTGGTGTGGTGGTTATTTTTGTTGGTTTTTTTTGTATTCGGTTGTTTTTTTGTTTTTATTTGTTTGTTTGTTTGTTTGTTTTTAATTCTTTACAGTTTAGTGACATCATAAGCTCAAATCAAATTTACCATTGTTGAGATCAAGGATGAAGAAAGCTCCTTGATTAATTATGTAACTCATACTCAAGCTTTTAAAACTGTGTCGTAGTTTGGGCTGGGTGCCCTCTGCCACAGGGGTGTTTCCTGTGTCCAGAAGTCCATCCCAGTGGGTGGACTCAGGAAATTAGGTATTTCTACCATAATCCCTTGCACCACTATAAATTTTGCGGTGGGGTCTGGCACTTCCTCTTTCCTTCCCTCTCCGAGACTTGGTAACTGGGGGAGAGATCTCCCGGCCATGGGCCTGATTGGGCCCAAGGCCACTGGGGGATGGGCAGTCTCAGATCTGGCCAGCTGAGACCAGCCTAATAGTAGGGGGGGGAGGGAGGAGCCCTGGGGGTTTTGGATGCACCCTCAGGTGGGGTTTGGAGTCTTTCTGGGTTTACTTTGGTTCCTTTCTTGTCACTATGTTTCCTTTTGTGCACACTCACTGTTCTCTATTTAAACTCTCCACTACTTTTGCAATCCGTTTGCCTGAGTCGTTATTTCTGCCTGTGGTGGGGAGGGGATCTGCCCCAACCCATTACAAACTGCTGAAGAATTTAAAAATCAACCTGACATTTGACTAACAAAGCAGAGGAAAGAAATGGAACAAAACCAGCATGCACTTTCATTTAACTGTAAAGGGATTCTGTGTTACAAATCAAGAGGAGCAGACTTCACTAGTCCTATGTGTTATTATAAACCTAACATTGTTGCTCAAATTTCAGTCATGACAACTGAAGGAGTAAGTTTCAGAAGGAAATAATTAGAAAATTTGTGTATATTTTAGCAATCTATAGCGTAAGAATTTTAAAAGTGTTAATTTCTAATCTTATTGCATCTGTCCTGTTTCAGTTCCAGAAAAGTAATGGATAGGTGCTTATGAGCCGTCACTGATCTTTTAAGCATAAATAAGAATATATAGGGGAAAAAATAAAAAAGAAGAAAACATCTCATTAGCAAGTTTATTACTCACTATTTATTAGAATATTTGCTTTCTATTACAGATCCTTGTAATAAGAATATGGCTGGTAAATTATTCTCTTGCATAATTTTCAATATCAGTTTGTAATCTTATTTTCAAACTCAAACCAAGGGATTTTGTACCAAAAAAACTTACATAGGCAATATATATATGCATGTTCATATACACTATTCATGCTGAAAAGGTGTGATCCTGCACATATTTTATTTTCCTGCATAGCATTTATCAAGAATGATATATCATATGACATGTATGCTACCAGATGAAGCAGTAGTAATTTTCTTTTAATAACAAAATGTCATTTTGAGATTAGTTACATGTTAATACTAGTGGAAGCTAATCACATGTAATTTGCAAAATGCATGCCTATTAGCAGTCCTGCTTTCTTGTATTATTAAGTCCTGCTTTCATTTATCAATAACTTATGCAGACAGGTGTTTTCAAAATTCCTGTTAACTTGCAAATACAATACAACTTGTAAGTATATTCCTTTAGCATAGATTTGCGCTCAGTAAACTAATTGACAAAAATGTTACCTACTAGACTATGTTCTGTGATTTTACTAAAGAAAATAAATTTCTAAAGAACATTTGCCAAGCAAAACTCATTTGTTTAGCATACCAAAAAGATCATGATTACATCATCGATCTTAACACAAAGTAAGATGAATCTTGGGACTCAAGGAATGAGTATTGGAGGAAACTGCATAATAGGTTGTTCCTCAATTTAGTCCCATTCCATTCAGTGGAGCTGTGATATTCCACTAAGACACAATCTCTCTATGATAATAAGATAACATACAGACATTCTTTTGAGAAATACAGGAATAAAAAAAAAGAAAAAAATAAAGAAAAGGAAAAAAAAAAAAAAAAGGGGGGGGGGGGGGGAAACAGCACCACAACCCACCCAAAATGTCAGATTGTTGAATGTCCCAAATTGTTGAACCAATATCTTCCTTGATATATATTTAACGGTATTCAGGAAATAGATCAAGCAAAAGGGAATTTTAGTGAATAAAGGAACAAAAATTGATATGTTTCAACAGATGAACACACTAGGTCTGATTTTATAGAAAAAAATACTTGTTAAGCTAAGTTACTCTTCATATAAGAAATTATTTTTCTGAATCTTTAGCAGTAAGGTATAAAGTCAAGAACTGCAAATGTCAATGGTGTAAAAATCTTGGGACATGTTAACTGCTCATAAATAAACAGTCAATGTGGTATCACTGTGAAAAGGACAAATATAACACCACTGTATATCATGTTAAGTATTTTAAAGCAAAATGTTAGAATTTATATCCCAAACGGTGAGAAAAGGATATTTGAAACTGCCTGTGCAGATAAGTGTACAGCATACAAGAATCTGGAAGCTGTTTGTCATTGTATACTGAGAATTTTTCCCCAGTCATTCCATTTCAGGGTGAAATCTGGTCCCAGTAGAGGGAAAAGAATCCTTATCTCGTTTCAACTATTCATTTCAAAGAGAGTTGGGAGGGTGGGGGTTAGGGGGAAGGGCAGAAAGAGGGAAAGAAAAAGGTTTCTGACTTTGAAAACTTCAGAGCTGACAAGAAATGCATTATATTATTTTACTTTTTACATGAATAAATTACACATATAGTATTTTAGTTATAAACTACTTTAAATTCAATGACTACATTTCTGCTAATAAATTAAATAGAGTCAGGCAATGTCCCGAGGAGCTGGGACTTGATTGCGCAAATTGTTGAATTTTTAAGGTAGGGTCTCACACAGTTTTTTCTCTGACACAGCATGCTTCTAAACATGGTACATGGAGCTTTCCACTTCTGAGTAAATGTTTTGCATAACATAATCTTTTAGGAAATGAGTGTTATAGTATGAAAGAACTTTGTTTATCACTGTACACTTGAGTGCTAAAGTATAATTCTTGCATTTTTTGTTTGAAGACACAAAAATAATATTTTATAATTAAAAAGTAGAATGAAATTTAGTTGTATAAAATGAGCATTGGATAGATTGAAATTGTATTTAATCCTAATAATTGTATTACTGAGAATTCCATTCTGGAAAAAAAAAGTTTAAAATTCTATTTCGTTTCAATCCAAAAAGGGGCTAGAGAGAGAAAGAAAGGCAAGTTATTAAGGAAAAGAATTGTTATTAAGCTTCAAAAGAACATGCAGGATTAGTTTTGCTTATCTCAAGGTCAGCTCCAGCTAGTTTTGCTGAGAAACTGGACTGCAGGATACCAAAAACTCCTGAACCAGGTCGCTCACCACCGGGACGCTGGACACTGGGACGCAGCGCTGGTCGCCTGATCCCTGCGGATGACCATTCTCCACAGCCCCTAGACCGTAGAAACAATGCTGCTCCTTCACAGCCCAAAAATTCTCCAGGGCTGTGAAGACCACCCGACTACCACTCAGAATCCTGGAATCCCCACCCACAGTGAAATTCCGGGACCTCATGGCCAGGACCTCTACCCAGGCAAAACTCACCGAACAGCTTAGATCCTATGCATCATCTTGCATACAAGAATCTGGAAGCTGTTTGTCATTGTATACCGAGAATTTTGCCCCAGTCATTCCATGGTAGAAAGGCTGTTTGGTCAATGAAAGCTGAAATATTTGAGGAAGAATATTATGCACAAAAACAAAAAAAAAGAAGGGGAGAATCTCAGAGATACTATGTCTCACAGCAGGGGTAAATAAAACATGATAACCTATATATGATCATGTAAATCATAGGATAGATAGATTCCATAAACATCCAAATGCCAATCAACATATGTAAATATCAAACAGATGGAGGATTTTGTACAAATTTTAAAAGCAATGTAAAATTGCTGTCAAACATTAAAGAGTGGGCCTTTCTTTTCACTTTTCAAACATATTCCATGGATAAACTAATAGAAATGCAAGAGAAGTAATGTCTATTCTCATGTGTGCATCAGAAGTAAAACTGATGAAATTACCTTCCTTAAAACAAAAAATGTTCTATGTACATTTCTCTGTGAATTTATGGTGTTATACTCAAAATCTTTGCTGTAGTCAGAGAAGAAACATGTCATATATGTACATGCACATGTATATACCATATGCATGCATATATATATATATATATATATATCTACATATATATATATATATATATATATAGACCTCAGCAAGGCCTTTGACACCGTTCCCCATAGCAAACTCCTGGCCAAGCTGTCAGCCCATGGCTTGGATGGGAGCACACTGAGATGGGTTAGGAACTGGCTGGAGGGCCGAGCCCAGAGAGTGGTAGTGAATGGTGCCACATCCAGCTGGCAGCCAGTCACCAGTGGTGTGCCCCAGGGATCAGTACTGGGCCCCTTGCTCTTTAACATCTTTATTGATGATCTGGACGAGGGCATCGAGTCCATCATCAGTAAATTTGCTGGCGACACCAAGCTGGGCGCAGGAGTTGATCTGCTGGAGGGTAGAGAGGCTCTGCAGAGGGACCTCGACAGGCTGGGCAGATGGGCAGAGTCCAACGGCATGAGATTTAACACATCCAAGTGCCGGGTTCTGCACATTGGCCACAGCAACCCCATGCAGAGCTACAGGCTGGGGTCAGAGTGGCTGGAGAGCAGTCAGGCTGAGAGGGACCTGGGGGTGCTGGTCGACGGTAGACTGAACATGAGCCTGCAGTGTGCCCAGGCAGCTAAGAGGGCCAATGGCATCCTGGCCTGCATCAGGAACAGTGTGGCCAGCAGGAGCAGGGAGGTCATTCTGCCCCTGTACACTGCACTGGTTAGGCCGCACCTCGAGTACTGTGTCCAGTTCTGGGCCCCTCAGTTTACGAAGGATGTTGACTTGCTGGAACGAGTCCAGAGAAGAGCAACAAAGTTGGTGAGGGGTTTGGAACATAAGCCCTACGAGGAGAGGCTGAGGGAGCTGGGGTTGCTTAGCCTGGAGAAGAGGAGACTGAGGGGTGACCTTATTACTCTCTACAACTACCTGAAGGGAGGTTGTAGACAGACGGATGTTGGTCTCTTCTCCCAGGCAAGCAGTACCAGAACAAGAGGACACAGTCTCAGGCTGCGCCAGGGGAGATACAGGCTGGATGTTAGAAAAAAGTTCTATACAGAAAGAGTGATTGCACATTGGAATGGGCTGCCTGGGGAGGTGGTGGAGTCACCATCACTGGAGGTTTTTAGGAGAAGACTTGACGGGGTACTTGGTGCTGTGGGTTAGTTGCTTGGGCGGAGTTGGATTGGTTGATGGGTTGGACGCGATGATCTTGAAGGTCTCTTCCAACCTGGTTTATTCTATGTATTCTATGTATTCTATGTATTCTATGTATTCTTTAATTCCCTGTATTACCTTCCATGTTCTGTCTCCCTTGAAGCTGTTGATAGTCCCACTGAGGATCTTGATTAGGCCACTTCTGATTTCCTGGTGGCCCCCCCACCTCTGATTTTACCCCTCCCATAATTTCTCATGCCAGCCTATCTGCCTTTTCCTTGTCTTTGTCCTTAATCTCAGTTGTTAATATGATCCCTAACGCGCTCTCTGGGATGGGAATGGGAGGGAGTTCTGATGACTTGCTTTTCTTTTGTCCCATTCTCCTGATCACTAATCACTGACCGGGAATCAAAACTGAGCGTTGGCAGTTGGAAGCGCTGGCTCGCAGCCATTAGCCCGCTCCCTGCGAACGACCAACCCCCCCTCACTGTGCCGATCCCTTTCAAAGTCAAACCACAAAAAAACCTCACACGCCACAGCCCAGGTCCCTGCCCTCCTGCGGAAGCCTGAAACCAGGGAAAAAAACAACTTCCCAAACCAGGTCACTCAAACCGAGGTCTCCCCCTAGAAACCGGGACGTCAAACCCATGAGCGTAACCACACCACGGGCCCCCACAGTTCAAGCCCCAACAGGGAACCGACCGCAGGATACAAAAAACTCCCGAACCGGATCTCCCCACCGCCAGAGCACTGGAAACTGGGATGTCAAACCCGCGACCACCACTGTGACGTGGGCCCCCACAGCCCAGGCCCCTCTAGAAACTGGACTGCAGGATACCAAAAACTCCTGAACCGGGTCCCTCACCACCGGGATGCCGGACACCGGGAAGCAGCGCTGGTCGCCTGATCCCTATGGATGACCAGTCTCCACAGCCCCTAGACCGTAGAAACAATGCTGCCCCTTCACAGCCCGAAAATTCTCCAGGGCCGTGAAGACCACCTGACTACCACCCAGAATCCTGGAATTCCCCACCCACAGTGAAATTCTGGGACCCCATGGCCAGGACCACTACCCAGGCAAAACTCACCGAACGGCCTGGGTCCTATGCATCATCTGATTGACACAAATTATTACTCCATACATCACACCCACCAATTCTTCAGAAAAAAAACAACTGACTATCCCCAACCCACAATATCCCAATAATCCTTGCCTTGGGGCTTGAAGAGACACAATCCTCTTTCCAACACCAATTGCCCCTTCTCCCGAGATCAATAGGTTATCTACACCTAACCCCCCCTCTATTTTCTTCTGACCATCATCTACTCCTCTTCCAGAACTACCCTTATGTCCAACTGAACTATCTCTCCCTAGTAAATTACATCTTGCACTTGGTACTACACTAAGATATATATCCTAGCCCAATTCTAGCTTCAGTCTCCAATTTAACATCCTTAGCTACCAGGACTTTAAACCTTTCCCCTTTTGCCCCTAAAACTCGCTCTCCACACCCCCTCTAGTTACCTTGGTAACACGAGTAACCCTCCTTCTCCAACCTGAGCCTGGCCACCTCCTGGGCCTGATCCTTTACCAGTCCCTGGTGGGCACGGCTCAGCCACTGTAGCTCTCCCCGCAACAGCTCCTGCTCTGCCTGTGTCTGTACCAGCACCTCGCCTGCCACACTACTGCAGGTGCTGGTGCAAATACTGACACTGGCCTTGCAGCTCCATCTGCTCTATGCACAGGCCCTGCCTGCCCTCCGCAACGTCGCAGACGCAGCCCTGCTCCAGGCCCGCCTGAAGCCAATCCAACTCCTGTAACAACTGCTGGGTGCAGCCACGATTGCAGCCGCACTCCCGTTCCTCCTCCAGCCATGCCAGGCTGTGGCTCAGTTCTGCCTTGTCCTGGGCCAGCCCTGCTGGCCAGGGCATCCCGCAGCTGACCCTACGTTCAGCTCCTGGACCTACTGAACATTTTAACATTTCTTCTTGAGGTCCCACTTTTATAACGTGGTTTCACTCTCTCTCCTTCCTTATATATGCTTCTAAAAAAAACCCTTAAGATCTCTCTTCTCCTTGGACACTCTCGTTTCAAATGCCCAACCTTCCCACAATCTACTTTTCTCTCTAGGCCCTTCCTCCATTATCCTTTTTGCCTTATCCTTATCCTGCATATTGTGCCTCCAATACGCTACCCCAGAGGACTGTCCGGGGGTATATCCCTGGGTACCCTTGTTGCTCCCATGTTTCCCAGGGCTGGTCTACACCTGACCCTTGCCCCATTTTCTGAGGTCCACGCTTTCCATCACCAACCGCTTCGTCCCTTCACTGGCCAAGTCCCTCGGAGGATATTGGAAATGCAGTTAGAAGGACTCCGCACTCGCTTTGTGGATCTGGACTGTCCAGCCCACATCTCACGCACGCGCACACTCTCACTGACCTCAATAACCACCCAAACGGACAATAATTACAGCCCTTTTCTGGCCCGGGACTTTGTGCACAAGAATTACAGGCAGTCGTGACAAACTGGGAACTCCTTCCCTTGCCTTTATCTTATAATGTTGGCTGGATCATCTACCCGTGCTCTGAGAGGCTTCCAGGGTCCTTCTTCTGGGCCCCCGAAATTGGCGGGGGTGCCCCCCCTTCAGAAGGGTCCCAAAAGCCATTGCAGACAGGGTAATCACGTCAGGGCCACCAAATTGTGAGAAACGAACTCACTGCTGAAATTTATAACCAGTTTATTATAAAATAAAGGCAACACAGTGCTGGGTGCAGAGCGAGTTTGCTAGAGGCGAACCTTAACAACACGAGTTGAACTTATATAGATGGCAAACATACATATTAATATATTAAAATGTACATATTCATATATTCCCCAGCACGCTCCCACCCCTCTCCATCAGGACTGAGACAAAACCTGCACTTTTGATCTGGCCAGTCTTTAGACCTGTTGGTGCTTCACCTTTCTCTCCCAATGCCCCGCACAATACAGACCATCACCAACCAATCAGTCCAACGATCGAACCCCACGGTCCCCAGTAATTCCCCTTGCGAAAGCCAAATATTAAAAACAATTTCTCACATATATATATATATATATATATATATATACAGGTGCCATAAATAAATGTCCTCATACTCCCTTCTTTCACTTAGTTTATATATTTGAGCTGACATCATGTGGCATGGAACATCGCTTTGGTCAGTTTGGGTCATCTGGCCTGGCTGTGTCCCCTCCCAAGGTCTCACTCAACCCTCAGCATACTCTTGTTGCAGGGAAATGTTGGAAAAGTACAGCCTGACTGTTCAGCAGTAGTCAAAGCACTGGTGTGTTATCAAAACCCATCTACTGCTCTGCAAAACACAGCATTAGGAAGATTCTCTGTGGAGAACTAACCCCAGCTCAGCCAAATAAAATGCAATATAAAAAGCCACTACAACTGAAATCTTAAAAATCTAGTTTGGGTCATTACTAGTCATAGAATTATTTTTTATGAGAACTAGAATAATATCATAGTTGGAATACTTCTATACAGAAAAAGCCTCAGTAATACTAATATAATTAAAACCGTAACACACACACACAATTGCTTTTATATCCTATTTCTTGGTCTCATGCTAATCCTTTCTTTGGTCCTCTGGCACCTCATGTTTCACTCTGGTGGTGGAGTGTGGGTGTAGAGCATGTTACAGAGAGTTTCAGTATCTGGAGTTGTTAGTATGATATCCATGTCTTTTTCTCCTTCCTCACCACAGGAGACACTTTTGGAGTCTTTTTATGTACCTCTTTTTTACCACACATTTACATGCACTCTCCACTCATCTGCAACTCCTTGTCACATTTAAATGTGCTATAAAAGATGTCTTTTACATGTGATAGATGCTATTCTTTCACTTCCTTTACCAACCAAAACTGAATTTTGCCCACATCCAGGTCTGCATTTCTTTAACTGACAATTAGTGACTTAGTCACAGTTTGTGGTCAAATTCTGTGCCAAATCTCTAATCCTCCTATGCAGGAACCTCTTTATGCTACTTTCTGTGTATCTGCATTTTCAAAGACCCCTGCTGTTGTACCAGGTATGTCTAACCGTAACTGTCTTATTCTGCATAGAATAACCGCTTATTACTGCTAACTATATAAAACTATTATAGTACCACATAAAGATAAATGAAAGCAAAACAAATGAAACATAAAAACCTGGTCAAATAGAGAAATTGCTGTCACCATTAAATCAAGGGTGAAGGCAGGTCAAGAAAATTTCAGAGGAAACATGACAAACCCCAGATAAAGAGAACACAGTAGATTCTTCAGTTTAAGGAGTAATCTGATACCAGATATCTCACATATAATGACAACTGCATGTGTCATGCCACTGCAAATCAAGATTTTGTTAGGAGTATTATTTGTATAAAGCAGATACCTGTGAGGTTATCCATGCATTATCCATGGATGGTGCAAAGAATTAAGGGAGGATTTCTAAGCAGCACCAACATTTTTGTGCAAAGTGTGGCAAAGGCACATTATGCCCAGATACTGAATCTTGTCCCAGCATGTGGACAAGCTCCCCCTCCTTCAGGAGGAAGACAAAAGCCACGGCATTAGCCAGGCCAGCACGCACTCAGCGCATGCAGTACTCATGCAAACACCAAATATGGTAGAATTCTAGCTTCACGCTTTCCCATAGGCTGAAGCTAGTTGTTTATGAGAGTGCCCATTCATCAAACCCATCCTCGAGGGATTCTATAAGTATAACCCCAGCTGGTAAACAAGTTGCCCCCTCTTTTACTTTGTGCTTGCTCGAGAGTGTAATCCTCTGAGCTGCAGCCTCTGCCATTGAGCTCGTTGTTTAGCTTCTGTTATATACATGCACGCATACTAAAAGCCTCTGCATTGTGAGAAGCAATTGGAAGATCATCTCCACAGAGGGAGGACACTGCGCTGAGCCGAGGAGCCCAGCGTCGCCACAGCCAGTCATATCGACTGGGAGAGCCTACCGTGCCACCGGAGGACTGGACCAACCCCCCGAGGGTAAGACCTGCCCAGTTGTCAGGGAGAAGGGACTTGATTGGGACCGCTCTAAAAGTCCCGCTGTTCCTTTAAGCTCAGTAAATGAAGGGAGCCGCTGCCTGATGCAGCCGCATTCTCTCTCCAAGGCTGTGTCCCTCAGCCCCGGGAACCTGCCGTATCCGGGCCAACCCCACAGCTTCGCTGCTGCCGTGTTCTCCGAGCCCGCCTACCGGCAACTGTCACCCCACCCTGCCATGCGAGTCGACTCTGAGGGCCGACCCCGTCCCGGGACCAGCCCTACTAGCCCCACGGGCCGACCCCATCAGGACTGCTGCCTATCGTCTGGAGGGAAATTGCCGAGTCCTGTGAAGGGAACCTGCTTACTAGCTAAGCCCAGGTTCCATTTCCTCTCCACTGCTGCAGAGAGAGAGAAGCCACCCACATTCTGCCGAGTCGTCATCTAGTGGCCAAGAGGTGGAACTGCACCCTTAGTTATACTTAATATAGAAATAATTTGTAATTAGTTCAATTAAGCGCTAATCATAATACTAAGCCATTTGTGGAATCTATTTCACGAACGTGCACTAGAACATGTATATAAGTTGGTGATTCATTGGTTATTAATAATTTGATAATTAATAAAAATAATATTTTCATAATTCATATTTCCTGTTAATAAATTAATAACCTCTTCACCACAAAAGGACGATACACAGATAATAGATTCAGTGGGCTGGAGAGGGAGAAGTGTCTTTGTGGCTCATCTGAACATATTGCCCAGAACTAAAGAGTGGAAAAGCCAAAACTGACGGTGACAGGCCCCAAAAGGGCTCCCTCAGACTGAGTTATATGTGGGTGTTTCAGTGCAGAGGGGGAGAGAGATTCAGTTCTTTTTGAGCATTCCCATGTTATGAAATTAAAGGCACAAATGAGGTCAAATATCAAAAGCAAAGCTGTTAACAGAATAAAGGAGATTCACAGAAAGAAAAAAGGGAGAAAGAGAGCAAGAAAGGAATTATATTACCACCCCCGGCCCCAAGACAATTTAGGTCTGAGGAAGGGTGCTGCTGCTTTGACTTAGAGAAGATGCCATCCTTGTTGGCTTGCGCTGTCCTCCCTGGAGGAGGGGAGGGAGAGATTCCAATGTCCAGTTCCTTCTCTGAGCAGCCTCCAACATGTGGTGTCTTCAGTAAAGATGTCTTTTCTCCAGGAGTACGTCTTTTCTTCTCATAGGAGGCAAAACTTAGGGCACAGAGAAAGAGTTTCTGGTCTGCTGCTTCCAGGCTACATGGTGATATCTTTTTATTCTTCTCCTCCTCCTTTTTTCCCTGTGTTTTTCCCTCTGTCTATTTTTCTCCATCTGAGCTGCTAAGGCCTGTTATAAATACAATAGTGATTTGTGATTTGTGTTACACAATACAATATTCAGGGAGGTAGTGTGTGGTAGGTTGAGAGAGGGCCTAGCTCTCCCTCCCCCATAGAGTAAGAAACCACAGCTAAACTCAGTTGGAGAAGCAGACTATATTTACAAGCATATATAGAAAGCAGGTTATATATAACACAATATATACAGGTATTTACAATATATATATATAGAAATATACAACAAAGAAAAATAACACAATGAAATTCCCTCCTCGGGGTGGAGGGTTTCCCTCCTTGTAACCCCCTCTCTCCCCCCACTACCTCCCTTTTTTCCCAAAAAGGGGCTAGAGAAAGAAAGAAAGGCAAGTTATTAAGGAAAAGAATTGTTATTAATCTTCAAAAGCACATGCAGGATTAGTTTTGCTTATCTCAAGGACAGCTCCAGCTAGTTTTGCTGAGAAGCAGGCAGGCAGAACAGGCTGAAACCCAAACTGAGAAAAAATTCCAACTGCCCTACAACTTAAAGTTGCATTCTGCCCATCCACCAATGAAATTAGTTTAGAATATCAGAGTGTTTTCACTTTGATACAAAAAACATTCAGCCAGTGTCCCAGTACTGTCCCTTTCTTAAAGGCACAGCCTCAAACGGTCACGTAGTGGCAGTTGGCAGTGGCTTGTTTTGAGAACAGAGGGTAAATGTTCAGACTGTAGTAGAATGAAATTTAATTGTATAAAACGAGCATTGGATAGATTGAAATTGTATTTAATCCTAATAATTGTATTACTGAGAATTCCATTCTGGAAAAAAAAAAAAAGTTTAAAATTCTATCTCATTGCAATCCTTGCAAAACAAGACTAGAATCTCATCAAAACGATTTTTAATTTCTATTCACTCATAACTAAAATTGGGATGACACAATAAATTCTTTCCTTCTTTCTTTCTTTCTTTCTTTCTTTCTTTCTTTCTTCCTTTCTTCCTTTCTTCCTTTCTTCCTTTCTTTCTTTCTTCCTTTCTTTCTTCCTTCCTTTCTTTCTTCCTTCCTTTCTTTCTTTCTTTCTTCCTTTCTTTCCTTTCTTTTCTTTCTTTTCTTTCTTTTATCTTTCTCTCTCTCTTTCTCTCTTTTAAAATAAGTATATAATTTTTAACTGAAAAATGAAAATTTTAACTACTTGAATTAATATTTTCTCTCTATAAACAAGCAATGAATTAAGAAAAAAAAAGGGGGGAAAAAGACATTTCAGGTAGAAATACTAGTTTTAAACTAAATTATATTTAAGTTAGAAAAGGTTAGGAATGGTTCATACATACACGAGGAAATATATCCTGTATCAATATAACACTAAACCTTCCCCTATCATGTGCAAAAAAAGGCACAAGGCCAAAAACCTGAAAACCAGCCAAACACACGTACACTCCTGATAATCAATTCTGCAGATGCAGCTAATAAAAGTTGAGTCATTGATTTAATCTTTTATTCTGTGTACATTGTATTTTAATTTGATTTGTCACTCAGTACAATTTACTTTTTTACCACTTATAGTGAGTAATCACTTATGAAATTGCATTACAAAAGGTTGCAAAGAGACATGGGGATATTTTTATTGATCTGTTAGAAATCTCAGGATTCAGGCTAGGTCTATCCTTCAAAGGTTTGCCAGAGTGTTTGTGGCAGACAAGGCTGTTACTAAAATAATGTTGTAATCTTAATTTAGAGCAGTGAGTGCCTACAATTTATACTGACTCCAAGTCCATAAACTTGATGTAGGGTGTACTGACATGAACTCTTTTGCAGTCACATACTCAATTATATTGTCTTTGGTGTAACAAAACCCCCCACATCTCTTGACTGAGAGATAGGAGCAGCCTCTCAGTTTTGACTTCAAACAGGAGCCTTATGCCAACTTGCTCAGGACCGCAGAATGTTTACCTTAGATACGTCCTGAACAGCTGTGCCTGTGTGAGAAAGATGTAGTTGTTCAAAGGACGCATGAGAAAGACCTCTCCTACTTCATCTATGACCCCCTCAGAAGGACCCCTACCACAAGGAAGACACATGCTCAAGAAGCCCAAGAAGTTGCTAGAACTCATTATCATATCCTGCCTTCTATTAAGCATAAGCATGCATATGTAGATGCTGTAGCTATATAAAGAAAAGATGGTAATTGTAAAGTGCTTTTTGGCAGAGACTGGAGGTGTCTGTGGGGGGGGGAGTGTCTGCAGCCTGGCATGCCGCTTCCTTGCTCCTTGCTTGTTTCTCCTTTTTTAATAAAACAACTCTCACAAGAAACTTAGAAATTTTCTTGTGCGGCCTGTTCATATCAGGCTTAGTGTCTTTTATTCAGTTAATCGCAGCTCCCCCCTGACCAACACACTAGTCACATTAATGATGCAACTGCCAGGTGTGCTATCAGTGGGCAGTGCTGACCCATCAGGTCAGTCACAGCAATCTTATCTTTTTGTCAGACATTCCAGAGGGTCTTTTCACCATCCCTTTCTTGGGCAGCTATTTTCTGGGCTAGGAGCAAAGGTTATTTTATCTTTGTTGATTCACATCAAGAGAAAAACAAGATTTAGTCTCTTACAGTGGGTAGTTAAAACCACAATCTACAGTTCTTGTTGTTGTGAAACTAGAGAATTATGTAGGGGAAAATAAAGCTCAAGAGAAATAAAGTTCAAGGTGGATATCGTATGTCCACATGAATGTAGGAAAAGAGAAACTATTTGCTGTTACGATCGTGTTTATTCAGTAAGATACTAATATATAGTATGCAATGTATTGAAAAAGAAATTAAGTTCTTCTTAAATACCACTAATGATCTGAAGTGACAGTGAATAAAATGTAAATAAGTCTGTTTAAACAACACTAAATACTTGACATTGGTTTTGTATTATAGATATCTCTTTCTCCCCTCAAATTATTTACTGTATTTGACAACTTGTGCACCTATTCAATGGAACAAGTGAAGAGCTCTTACATGAACAGGCTGTAATGTGATGGCAGGAAGTGCTCTATCCCTAGGGCTGGCTAAGAATCATACACACAGCTCCTAAAACACATTGGGAAATGTTTGCAAAACAACATACAACAACAGTAACTATAATTATCAAAGAAGAAGAACATTCTATAATTCTCCTAGAATTTGAAAGATATAAAAATTAGGCAGGTTGGAGTATTGTCATAAACCTACTATTAAAGTTATCTTAATATACCTGTATCACAGTATCATGGTATAACTAAGGTTGGAAGAGACCTCAAAGATCATTGAGTCCAACCTGTCACCACAGACCTCATGACTAGACCATGGCACCAAGTGCTACGTCCAATCCCTTCTTGAACACCTCCAGGGATGGTGACTCCACCACCTCCCTGGGCAGCCCATTCCAATGACAAATTACTATCTCCATCAAGAACTTTCTCCTCACCTCGAGCCTAAACTTTCCCTGGCGCAGCTTGAGACTGTGTCCCCTTGTTCTGGTGCTGGTTGCTAGAGAGAAGAGACCAACCCCTTCCTGGCTTTCAGGTAGTTGTAGAGAGCAATGAGATCACCCCTGAGCCTCCTCTTCTCCAGGCTAAACAATCCCAGCTCCCTCAGCCTTTCCTCATAGGGCTTGTGCTCAAGGCCTCTCACCAGCCTTATTGCCCTTCTCTGGACGCATTCAAGTGTCTCGATGTCCTTCCTAAACTGAGGGGCCCAGAACTGGACAGAGTAGTTTTGTCCAATTGTATGACTGAGCATGAAGAACTTGTAATTTCAGATGAAATTATAAACTGACAAACTTTGGTGGTTAACAGACCACTGAAAATTAGATAGGTACAGAGAGAGGGGGTGCAAGGAAGAATAACTGTCAGAACACAGAAGTTATTATGGACTATAGAAATAAAAGCAACAAAAAAGCAACAAAAATAGCGTCTATGTACAATGATAAGGCAAGCTGCGTCTTGAGGAAGAAAATAAAAAAATCTTCACTTGATTAATACTCATGGGTTTTTGAACTATCACAATATTGTCTCTGCTCTCAGAAAATATTGGCAAAAGCATTCCACTTAAGAATTACAGGATTGTGATATTCACTGTACTTAATCCAAACACTGGGGTTTTTTTTGCAGAGCATAAAGCAGAGATGTTTAGAAATATGCATTGCAGAAAAGTATTTATTGATTCTTTGAAAATAAATGTCTATAGAGTAATCTTCCCTCATATGTACAGAGTAATAATGCATTGCAACAAGTAGATAAGTAGACACACTGTAGGTAGAAACAGACAAAGGAGAACACAGGAGGTTTCTTTTAAACATAACAAAAATGTTCTTTACTTTGAGGGTGATGGAGCACTAGATGAGGCTGCCAAGAGAGTCTCCTTCTCTGGAGGCTTTGCTGTGCAACCTGAGTTAGACAGGGAGGTTGGAGTAGGTATCTCTGGAGGTCCCTTCCAATCCCTGTTATGCTGTGATTCTATGATTTTGTAAATAACAAAGGGATTATTGTACAAAATACCAAACATTCATGTATGGTAAATACACTCTATTTTTCTGTTAATGAGCTATATTAATGTATACACACGATTACCATACACATACATGAAGACAAGGAGAGGCAAAATGCATTCAGATATAATCATATATGAAATCACCATTTCTGAGCACTCTAGAGATAACTAATCCATCTTGGCATGTTACTGTTAAAAGTACTTTTCCCAACTAATCTCTAAAGTCTGTGAAGCACTAACTCTGTGTTTAAAAGCAATCATGGAAAGTCTGGCATATAAAGTACCAAAACATTACCCTTGATGGAGTAGTTTTCAATTAAAATGAGTAATTTCAGGGGGGGTGAAGGTGTGTGGTGTGAGTGCTGTCAGCCAACACTGTGGGAACAGATCAATGGCCCTGAGGTCATGAATAGTTCAGTAGACTTGAAAGTGATACGAATAAAGTTGTAAGTAAAATGTCACTTAATAATTTTTATTGAAAGTTTTCTAATTATTTCCTATTAAATTCAGAGAGAAAGTA
The DNA here is from genome assembly GCF_014839835.1 of Dryobates pubescens. Lineage (NCBI taxonomy): Eukaryota > Metazoa > Chordata > Aves > Piciformes > Picidae > Dryobates > Dryobates pubescens. Next base: position 3,371,254 of record NC_071621.1, read on the forward strand.
TTGATTTTGCTGGAAGTGATTGGGTATGAGCCTGAACACAATATTTTGTGACCATATTAATTATGTATTAATATGAACTTTAACAAGGCAAGCCAGGCACTTTATCAGGAACAGCTGCCATGTATTTTATTTCAGTAAGGTATGCTGAATGCCTGCAATGAAAGACCAAAACCAAGTTTACACATCAGCTAGTCAGAGAGAAAACACTTCCTTGGAGGCCAAAGCAGTCTTTTGCTGGGAGATTTCAGTTTTACTCAAAAGACATATTCAGAGAGTAATTCTGAAAAACTAATTTACAAGGGAAATATTAAGTCACATTTAAAACTTGACTATAAAATACCCAAGAAACTATTTTGCTCAAGTTTGCTTCAGGTCTAGACACATATAAGTCACATGATAAGTCACATTATTCAGTAGTTTTGTACTTTGTCCAAAAGGGAAGCACACAGAAACAGATGGAAAAAAAAAAAAAAAATCTATTTGAGAATATGTGTAATGCAAGAAGGATTGACAAAGGTCAATAAATTGTGAATTCTTTCTTTTATGTAGAAAAAACAACAACAACAACAACAACAACAACCAAAAAAAAAAAAAAAAAACCAAAAACCAAAAACAAACACTTGCCTCTTCCTATTGTGACACCAAAACTTACTCCTGGTACAAGCAGATTTATTTCAGAAACTGCAGCCCCAGTCTCAGCTAGATATAAAGAGAACCTGGCCAAAACACTTATACTGCTGCGGAGTTTTCTAGTATCTTATTATAAGAAATATCTCGCTGATTGAGGGAGTTAAATTCGTCTGATATTATTATCATGGACATATTCCTCTACTCTGTGAACTTTAAACTGCTGATATCTGCCATCCAAGCAGTGCTCTTGACTGTTTCATGCTTTCCCTGTGTTATGGAAATTATGAGACCCGCTCAGAAAATGCAGTAAGACAGAGGTATTTTCAAAGCAGTGATTGCTCTCCTGAGGACAAATGTCATTAATGAATGCCCCCATACTTCCTTCTTTCAAGGAAGGATGTCATATGGTATGGAATACTCTTTTGGTCAGTTTGGGTCAGGTGGCCCAGCTGCTTCCTCTCCCAAGATCTTGCCCATCGCTCAGCAGTAGCAAAAACACTGGTGTGTTATCAACATCCTTCCAGATACCACTGCAAAACATGGCACTACAAAAAATGCTATGGGGAGAAATAACTCCATCTCAGGCAAACAAAATACACCTAGCAGCAGTATACCCAGAAAAATTACTTCAATATGTGGGTCGAATTTTGCCCTGAAGCAAGAAAGAATCATTATTTTGGAATTCACAAAATCACTACAAAAGAATGTGACACATAATGTTGTATGCCAGATAATTCTGTGATTAATCCTAATATCAGTCTGATTGGATGTCGCTCTAAGAACAAGACAAAAACATCAGCAGATGTATGAAAAGGGATAAAATTAGGAATGTGCACACTTCTGGTATATGAAGAGCTGGACAGCTTACTCCGTACAGCTTAGTGAATGCAAAGTGTGTTATTATCTTTATTCCCAGAACCGTACATTCAATACAAACCTGGGGATTCATGCATTCAGCCACAAAAACATATTATAGAAGGCATGACCACCATAATAGCTTTTCTTCAGTGATTTTCTACATACCTCATAAGCATAAAGAATACATATGAAGAATCTAGAAATTTACATAGAAAATACTCATTTTGTCAGGCCGAAGAGTTATGAGGATTTTAGCAAGAAGCCTAAGATGTTTTAACAGAAAAAATCCTGTTAGTTTTTGAATAAAACTAGCATGTTGCCTCTCCACAGAGTAATGGTGACTTGGTCAAAAAGGTTTTCATTCTTCAGCTCTTTCAGAAGTAATAAGACTGAGTTTTCATTTCTTAGAAACTCCAAGTAGCCTATGAAATTTCTGATCAAGGTAATCCTACTTGTGTTCCTCCTTATACATTCTTTATATTGATCTATCATTTTTTGGTACATGATGCAGAAAGAGTTCTCTTTTGCAGCCAGAAGTTTTTCACATTGAGGGCTGAGTAAACCACTCTCTCTGATAGTCTAGATCAGTGCCATTATCTGAAACCAGTACAATTAAGGTTACCATTATTCTGCTTCTTCAATAGAAAAAGAATATGTGATAATATATTGACAATTTAGGGAAGTAGGGAGAGTCAAGTAGCTCACAATGGTTTTTCTAGAAATATTATTGAACTAACAATAAGATCTACCAGAAGTATAATTTGCCTTCTAAAGGGAAAAAAATGAGAATTTGTATATATATTAATTTTAAAAAGCGAGTTTAATCTAAGATTATATATAAAGGCTTTGTATGTGTGATAGCATTCAGAATACTGAAAGACAGAAAGCATCCTTCCCTGTAATTTTTCAGACAGTATAAGTACTTAAAGACTGAAAAGGAGGCTTTTATGTTTTCCTGTGTATTCAACTGTGGAACATTGAAGCTAAGTTATAAGGAAACCACTATTTGCTCCCAGTAGATGGGTGATTTGAAGTCTGTCTGCACAGTTAGATAACTAATCTCTCAATTTGAAAGATTTTTTGACAGCTTATATGACAAATGTCAAATTTATGTCTATATTCTCCATTCTAGATATAACAAAACAACCCAAAATTCTTTATACTTTTCAGTAGTGTGCCTCTCTAAATTTTCTCTTCTGCACAAATACCTGGAATCTTCTTTTCAGAGGCAGCCTGAGTAATAGCTGCATGATCTACATTAGTTCCAAAAGAGTTAATTAATATTTGTCTCCCACTATCATGACGGCATCTTCACTTCTTCCTGACTGCCCTCTCCAAGCTTTTCAAGACTGTTGTGTTCTGATATCAATTATGTGTCTTTAATGTCCAGTTCCTGTTATTTTCATGCTGATTACCTCAGCAGCTGATTCCACTACTGTAGCACACACTGCTGGATAAAGCACTGGCTGGGTGAACAGGCCCAAAGAGTGGTGGTCAATGGAGTTAAATCCGGCTGGCAGCCAGTCACAAGTGGTGTACCTCAGGGTTCAGTTGGGACCGCTCCTGCATAACATCTTTATTGATAATCTTGAAGAAGACAGAGTGTGTTATCAGTAAGTTTGCAGATGACACCAAGTTGGGTGGGAGTATTCATCTGCATGAGGGTAGGGAGGCTCTACCAAGTGACTTGGATAGATTCGATCCATGGGCCAATGCTAATGGAATGAGCTTCGACAAGGCCAAATGCCAGGTCCTGCACTTAGTTCACAACCACCCCAAGCAATGCTACAGGCTTGGGGAAGTGTGGCTGGAAAACTGACTATCAGAAAGGGACCTGGGAGTTCTAATTGACAAGTATTATGTTCAGTTTGGGGCACCTGAATACAAGAGAGATGTGGAGGTGCTGGAGCATGTGCAGAGGAGGGCAAAGAAGCTGGTGAAGGGCCTGCAGAATAAATCTTATGAAGAGCAACTGAAGGAGTTGGGACTGTTTAGTTTGAAAAAGAGGAGGCTGAGGGGAGACCTTATTGCTATCTACAACTACCTGAAAGGACATTGTGGAGAAACTTAGCACCATTTGCTTTCCAGAAAGTGCCCATTAAATTACCTGAGGCACAAAGAAGCTGGGAGTGTCCTATATGTCCCTCCTCATATTGATTGTATAAATGGACTGTGGAGTGAAAACGTGCTGTGAAACAGTTATCTGCCCCTGGAAAAATAGAAAATCGGATGGGAAAAACATAACTGGCTGCTTACTAAAACAAACTTGCAATAGATACAAGACTTGGCTCAGCAGATGCAAATCTGTCTAGGCCATGGTGTGATTAGGGAATCAGACTTAAGAAAATGGTAAAGAGTACTGGAAAATAAATTATCCCTCTTTCAACAAAAGCCAAAAGCAAGCATAAGAGGAGGTTCTCACTGTTTACAGACCTTGTGATACTGTTCTATAAAACTTTCCAGAGATGTCTTGAGTTTGCCTAGAAGTTGTTTAATTATCACAAAATTTAGCATAGCTAAATTTGGCTACCAGTGCTATGTAGGACTTAGTGACTGAATAGAGATAGAAACATGCACAATCATCCAAACAAATTTTTACTAGGAAAATAATGCAGTATGTGCAAAGTTCATATTTAAATGCATCAATTTGTGCAGTGAATGCATACTTTTCTGTTACAAATAAACAAACAAAACAAACAAAACAGCAACCAAACCAACACCAACAACAAACCAACCTAGGATTTTTTTTAACCAGTGTCCTAAAACCATATATATTCTCAGTCTTTTTCAGGATTGTTTATTCTTCTAACTGTCAGAAGCTAGTGGTCCCACAAGTCCTTCATATTGAATATTTCTTCAATGCCACATACAGGGCAAAGGGGCAAAATCTACAAATTCACAAGATGAAGAGGGACCTTTTAAGGAGCTACAAAAAATAAGAATTTAAATTTTCAATCAACACACTAAGAAAATTATTCTTTCAGGAAGTGTGTTCTACTGAATGAAAACATGTGGTATCCTCATGCCCAAATGAATATGCTTAGTAAATTCTTAGGATGTTTAACTTTTTACAGAGGAACAAGAGGAGTGAATCATGATGTCTTAGCAAACTTTTGCTGTCTACATAGAAACTACTGCAGATGAGCTGGCACTGGTAGAGATATTCACAGTTGTATAAGAAATGATATTAGTGAAAAAGCTGCAAAATTGTTCTACTGAAAATCACTAGTATAAGCTATATAAAACCCCATATTTTTTCAGCAATGATAACAGAAGAGATTTTGTTTTCTTTTTGTGAATTGAAGGTGTAAAGTGAGAACAATATGTCACACTTGAAATTCTTGGTGGAAGTATCTCCACTAAATAAAGAAGGGGACGGAATCCAAAAGTAAATCAATGTTAAAATTCACACGTTTAAGATTGTTCTTAGACATAAAGGTGATTGTGTTTCCCCTTAACCTCACACCCAAGTCTGGCATTAAAATGGTAACTAATCATATGATCAATAAGCAGAGATCTAAGCAGCAAAATATGCAGTTGACATTAGGAAGACTGTGACTTCAATGGGGAGAGCATGGTTCAGTAAAGAGGATAGCATCTTAACAGAGAAATTAAATTAGATTTTTATATGTGACGTATTAGTTTGATGGTTGGGCTCAATGATCTTAGAGGTTTTTCCCAGACGAAACAATTCTATTCAGAGAGAGAAGATATTTCACATTCTATATCAAAATTTTACTTTTTGATCAGATATTTTCCTGATACCCATAATCACTTTTCATTATACTTTGCCAGTTTTTCCTGGGGAAAAAACAAGGAACCAAATAAATGACAGATATAGACTGCCATATTCAGAAGAAACTTGGGTATTTTTTCAAGACCCAAGAAAATATTTTCTATTGACAAAGGTAAATAAATTGTTAATTCTTTCTTTTATGTAGGAAAAACAAACAAACAAACAAACAAACAAAACCCACTTGCCACTTCCTGTTGTGACACCAAAACTTACTCCTGGCACAAGCAGATTTATTTCAGAAACTGCAGCCCCAGTCTCAGCTAGATATAAAGAGAACCTGGCCAAAACATTTATACTGCTACAGAGTTTTCCAGTATCATATTATAAGAAATATCTCACTGATCGTGGGAGTTAAATTCATCTGATATTATTATCATGGACATATTCCTGTAGAACTTTAAACTACTGACATCTGCCATCCAAGCAGTGCTCTTGACTATTTCATCCTTTCCCTGTGCTATAGAAATTATGAGACCCACTCAGAAAATGTAGTAAGGTAGAGGTATTTTCAAAGGTATAACTAGTAAATTCATTAAATCATTTGTTTTAGACAAACTGCCAGAGTAACCAGACACTTTAGGAAATGGTAAAAATAGACTCTTTCTCAGTCAAGTAGTTAATTGTACGTCTTGGCAAGTTTTATCTAAAACAACTACAATGGTTGGACTCAATAATCTTAGCACTCTTTCCAACTTAAATGATCTTTGATTCTATGATTGTATGTTAAGGAAGAAATTTTCTTAAGTTTCCCTTCAAATATTTACCGAACTGTTAGAATCCGAGAGGAGTATTTATTTTACAAACCTTAACACATCTCAGGAGCAGGTCAGCTGTCTGCACTATATCTCATTCTCCTTCTACTTTAATCTGTATAATAGCATCACAGCAAATGTTGGCAGTTTCATGCTACAAAGGTCCTCCTTACTTCATATATTCCAAATCATGCCATAACAGGGTTTCAATGGCATGAAGGTAAATTTAACATGATAGTAACAACATGTGATTGTTCCAAGACCTGACCGGTGATAGCATATAATGGTTTGTACATCATGCAAAAAAATTCCTTTTTTTTTTTTTTTTAAATAAATCTTAAACTTGCTACAACTTTATTTTGTGTACATGCATCACTGCCTAACCCCAAACTCACAGACAATCTTTCAGGCTGTCCATTATTCTGCTTTCACAAAATCACAGAATAAGTCCATCTGCAAGGGTCCTCAAAGATATCCAGTCTAACCCTCAAAGTTGTTGCTATATGCCTGTATGTCAGTGGTAAGAGAGAATGTCAAAGAATTAAATCAATAAATATATCTGTGGTAAGGATGATTTCACACTCTCCAAGGAAGTATCTTAGAGTCAAGAAAATTAATGGAAGCAAGTGACATATGAGTGACTTACAAACACTAGTTTCAGAACTTGTTGACTGAAAGGCTGATTATTTTTTTCCCCAATTCTCTCTCTTTTTCAGGAACTGAGAATTTATTTTCAATTAAAACTCAAAATTTATGATTCAAAACAAACAAATGGGGAAAGAAGTAGAATCACAGTAAAAAGTGTGACTGAATGGATCAGCTGATGAAATATCTTATTTCTGTACCATGCAAAACACTCTGTCATATGTTGCCCCTTTGGAAAGTCCCAAAGAGTAATTGTAGAAGGGTGCACATTTCTCCAGTATCCTGTGTAAGTTTTGTGTGGATATATAGTTAAGGCATATTAAACAGTATTGTAGTCAAGAATGTGGAGATGGAAGTCCTATCCTAGGTCCCAGAGGCAATAATGAGAATTTAGTTTATTTTAATGTGCATTGACTTCTTAATGTAAAAATTTGACCCTAGATATTCAAATTTACACACCTATGTCTATGGTGTCGCCCTGTGTCTATGAGTGTCCCCCACGGTTGGTGCTCTATTCAATTTCTGAAGCATAGTCAAACAGGGTCACTTGCAGCGGTTTGAGAGAAAGGCTCATAGGTAAGCCAGGAGGCCTGGGCTTTTGTGAGCGGGTGAAGGAGGCTGAGCAGGAATTGCTGAAGTATGCGCTTCTTGTACAAGTCTGCAATATGCCTAATCAGCCCATTGATCTGAACATAAATACCCACATGGATAGCGAAAAAGCACTGACAATAAAACTCTGTTCTTTCTAAAGTACCTGTTTCTCATCACAAAATAATAAATTCACTTATTTTGCTTAGAATAGAATAGAATAGAATAGAATAGAATAGAATAGAATAGAATAGAATAGAATAGAATAGAATAGACCAGGTTGGAAGAGACCTTCAAGATCATCGTGTCCAACATACCATCCAGCACCACCTAATCAACTAAACCATGCAACCAAGCATCCTGTCAAGCCTCGCCCTGAACACCCCCAGTGACGGTGACCCCACCACCTCCTCGGGCAGCCCATCCCAATGGGCAATCACTCTCTCTGTGTAAAACTTCCTCCTAACTTCCAGCCTAAACCTCCCCTGGCACAGCCTGAGACTGTGTTATCTTGTTCTGGTACTGGCTTCTGGGAGACGAGACTAACATCTGCCTGACTACAACCCCCCTTCAGGTAGTTGTAGAGAGCAATAAGGTCACCCCTGAGTGTCCTCCTCTCCAGGCTAAGCAACCCCAGCTCCCTCAGTCTCTCCTCATAGGGCTTGTGTTCTAAGCCCCTCAACAACTTCATTGCCCTTCTCTGGGCACGCTCCAGCAAGTCAACATCCTTCCTAAACTGAGGAGCCCAGAACTGGACACAGGACTCGAGGTGCAGCCTAACCAGTGCAGTGTACAGGGGCAGAATCACCTCTTTGCTCCTGCTGGCCACACTGTTCCTGATGCAGGCCAGGATGCCATTGGCCCTCCTGGCTACCTGGGCACTCTGCAGGCTCATGTTCAGCCTACCATCGAGCAGTACCCCCAGGTCCCTCTCCACCTGCCTGCTCTCCGGCCACTCTGACCCCAGCCTGGAGCACTGCATGGGGTTGCTGTGGCCAATGTGCAGAACACGGCACTTGGATGTGTTAAAATCTCATGCCGTTGGACTCTGCCCATCTGCCCAGGCTGTCGAGGTCCCTCTGCAGAGCCTCTCTACCCTCCAGCAGATCAACTCCTGCCCCCAGCTTGGTGTCATCTGCAAATTTACTGATGATGGACTCGATGCCCTCATCCAGATCATCAAGAAAGATGTTAAAGAGCATGGGGCCCAGCACTGATCCCTGGGGCAGATCGCTACTGACTGGCTGCCAGCTGGATGTGGCACCATTCACCACCACTCTCTGGGCTCGGCCCTCTAGCCAGTTCCTAACCCATCGCAGTGTGCTCCCATCCAAGCCATGGGCTGACAGCTTGGCCAGGAGTTTGCTGTGGGGGATGGTGTCAAAGGCCTTGCTGAGGTCCAGGTAGACTACATCCACCGACCTTCCCACATCTGCTAGTCGGGTCACCTGATCATAGAAAGAGATCAGGTTGGTCAGGCAGGACTTGCCCTTCCTAAATCCATGCTGGGATTCTATTCTATTCTATTCTATTCTATTCTATTCTATTCTATTCTATTCTATTCTATATATGTATTAAATGTGACTAAATGTCGCTTCCCTTTCTCCCATAGCAGAAGATATGGATGACTTAGAAGTTTCTATATCAACCAAAATGACACAATTAAAAATCTTGCCAGATGGATGTGGTTCACGAGCCACAGTTTGGCCTCTTTTGTGGAGCATAAAAGAACATAGTAATTGCACAATTGTAATTGCTTTACCAGATTCCATTGTGAGATTTTTCCAAACTGCATAGAATAGCCAGATGTTTTGACTACAGCTTCCACACAATCTACATTTTCAACCAGAACAGCATCCAAGGGAGTCACACAAACAGAGCAAAACATTTAGCTATTGTTGGCATCTTTGAAAGGAGTTAAAAACCTGACCCAAAGGATGGATGCTCTAAGTTAGAATTTCCTTATTACAGTGTATCATATTTACCAGACAGAAAATTCATGTAAGAAAGCATTTCTTTCTGTTGCAAATGTACACGTGTTAACTTTTTAATGGTTAGAAACACAAAATTCCTTTTGGTGAAATTAGCATATTGACTTGAGGCGTGAAGGCAGAAAAAAAATACAAGCCATATGTGCAAATACCCGCTGAGGAAATATAACTGGAAACATGACTCATGACTCATTTATTGATCCTTTTCAAGTTTATTTCCAGGGACAGAAGGAAAACAACCTTAAGAGAGACATACTTTTGTACATTGTCCAAAAGGGAAACACTCAGAAACAGACAAAAAAAAAAAAAAAAAAACAACAAAAACCTATCTGAGAATGTGTGTAATGCAAGAAGGATTGAAAGTTCCAAATAAAAAAATTGTGCTTGCACAGAGCTGACAAAGAAAATTCACAGTTAAATACCTACCAGACAAAATTATTTTTTCATACAGATTTATCAAAGCAAAACTATATATGAATTGATAAATGATTGAAAATCTAAGTGCTGATCTCCTAGCTCAGACATATTCATTAAAACCATATTTTTTGCAGAGAGTTTATGCTAACTTTATTTTGAGAGTTTTGTATTAGGAAGTTCTTGAAGCTTGCAGTCAACATGATAATGATCTGAAATGTAATTGCTGAGCATTCAATAACTGATTAAATATGTTTGAACAAGTCTAAGAAAATTTTATCCTCTGGACATTCTTCCTTTGTTTTTTACTTCTTTTGTTTAAATAAAATAACAAGTGGTGGTGGTGCTGTTCAAGTTTTAATCTCAAGATAAAATTAACATGTTTTCTTGTAAAACAAAAATAAGGTGCAGTTCTGAAAACCAATGCATTGATATAATTTAAAATATTTTTGTTGTTATTCTTTGCATTTTAGATACTACATGAGAAGGAACAGAAACAAAACTGTTAAAAAGATGAAATTACAGGTGCACTGCACTTGAAGAAACCCGGAAAACACGTCAGGATATTAAATACAAATATTTCAAAGAGGGTTTGCAGCAGTTTTCATTTGTGCATTTTCACTGCTGAGGGGAAGCTGGGAATAGAACAAAGAAATATACATGTAGTAATGGATCTGTGAACTCTAGTTTTATGTGGGTTTTGAGGCATATGGAAGGTTTCAGGTCAATCAGGCATTTGCGTTTTCTAGGTTTGTTTCTTTGTTTGTTGCTTTGAGCTCAGTATTCTCAGGTTTCAAATACTTTCTGGAATATGACAGGTGTGCATTTCACTTATTCATGGTATTATTACTGATAGAATTGCACCTTTTAATGATTACTTACACTGTAGTAAATACCATAATTTGTGCTGTAGTAAACAGAACTATTCCTTGGCAGGAATTAGGACTCTTCCACCAAAAAAGGGAGGTCTTTCTGCTGGTGCAGTTTACTAGAGCAGAACCTGCCTTATCCATGAGTGTACTTGTATCTCAAACATTCTTTTTCTATTGCATGCGGAGTAGTTTGTGGCTTTGTATTATACTTGTATTACTAATATCAGTTTTAGAAAACTTGTGATAATATTTTAATATTTTTAAATAGAAAACATCTATTATTCAGATTATTCCATTACTTAATCAATTTCTATCACCTTTTTTTTCATTTTGCATTCATAACTTCCATAATTATCTTAAACATTTACTTATCAGTTTAAATATTCCTCTTTTGCCTAGTTTAACATGCACAATGCCATTTTCTGTAACTAATATTTTTATCTCAAGGATGTAGGTAGCCTGCTTTTTTTCAATTATATCATTCGGATTAAAGTTGAAGATTTTTTGTTTTTTACATCTAACTTTTCAATCTGTCATCTTCTGTGTAGTTCTCAAATATGATTATGAAAACCAGGTTTTGTACATGCAATCTAATCTTTTTCTCAAGGTTTCTTTTTCATTCGCTACTCATTTTGGTTTCCTCTCAGGCCTTGCATTTGGACATTTTGCTACAAAATTGATTTTTTTCTAAATAGCAGTAGTATCAGAAAGAGATTGCAATAATCAGATGACCTACCCTGCTTTACATATGAAAATTAGACATCTGCAGTTGAGCAAAGTAGTTAGGCTGGTTTGTTTCAGGCGCCAATCCTAGGAGCAGATGGATGACCATCACCAGGCATGTCGTTTTGCCCGTTGTCTGGTAGGAATTTTGGGTCAACAGATGACATTTAGGCATTTAGATGCAGGTCAAAGATTATGACAGACCTCAGTGTTTTTGTCAGTGAATGTTATATTAATAAGTCAGTTGTTAAACTACCACTTATGCTCTCTGGATTTTCCTCTGTTATGTACTATTTAGTGACAACATATTAACTATTAAAGAGGTTAATATATTTCTGCCAGTGTAAGAGCAAATATGTGGAAATGAAAAAAAATAAAATAAATCATATACCTGTTTGTTGGGTTTTTTGTTGTTTGTATTGTTCTTTTTTTGGTATTATTTTAATCATGTAGTCAATTCTGAAGTTGTTTTTATGGTAATATAAAGTGTGAACTTTAGTTTTTCTTTCCATAACTTCTTTTTTCCACCTCCATGAATAGCACATCATATAAAAGATAACTTGTAGCATTGTCATTGCAAATTTGAAGTCAAATAATTAGGGTTGTGTTTTGTGTTTGAATGGGAAGCCATCTGTAAGCTCTCAAATATTTTGATGTCATAGTGAGACTACCTGGGATTCTAAAATGATAATTTTGACTAAACAATTCACTGGATTCCTTTTAGGTATCCAGTGAGAGCTGAAGTGATGGAACTAAAACTATTCTGTTCCAATCTGCCCTGGTTTTGCTTGGTTCGTTGGTTTTGGGGTTTTGCTCTGTGGGGGTTTTGTTTGTTTGTTTGTTTTAAATTTTGTTTCAATTAAATTGTACTATGAATTATAATTCATAGCCAACCTCAGATAGTTTCTTAAGTTTAATATTAGTTTCAAAATCTCAAAACTCATGAGGTATTTTTCAACTGAAAATTAAATAAATGATACAACAAGGAATTACTATCTCCCAATTATTTCAAAATTGCAAGCCATATAGGAGGGTCATAAAAAAATACTTAAGTTTATGGATTTTGATAAATAAAGCAACACAATTTTCCACATATCAGCCAAAAAAATCTATCATTGCACCAGTGTGTTTATTAACTTAGCTGATTTTTTCCTCTGGAAACCTGGGTAGCACATGAAACTGTGCTTGTTGGAAATGTATTTTTTCTAAGGGGCACAGAGTAAATATTCAGCTAATTCTCTGAGGTATGGAAGTCACATTTCTTAAATAATTTTAAAAAAACCACCACAAAACACAATGTATTGGAAGAGGGTAAAAGTCTGAAAGTCTTAAAAGAAAAAGGTTGGGTTGTGATTGATTAGTGATATGTGCCTGTATATTATTATATAATACATCATTTCATATATCAGGTCTAAACCCAATGTATTATATAAAATATAAACCTATATATACCATATATCATTATATGTAATAATACATAATATATACTAGAATATCTTTTTCAGATAAATTTCAGGAGGATATATATACTGGTTTCCGTGGCACTGTAAACATATATACATGCATACTTAAATACACAATGTATTTTTCTTTACTATCAAGAGCTATTTTTTTCAAAATTATATTGTTTGGCTCAAACTACAGGGCATATTTATCTAAGAAGCCTTTTCCACTTCAGTTTTGTGACACATCTGGGAAGCCAGCAACAGATTTCACAACGGAGTTGTTGAAGGCTTCCATTCAAACCTGATCGGGGTTACCTGCAACCGTCATCATACTACCCTAGCTTTTGTTGATGTTGACCCTAATACTGGTCTTAAAAGCACATACAAAAGTTAGGGAAAAAAAGGAGACCTAAAATATATATGTTTTCTTAGTGTAGTTCAAGACTACGCAAATATTTCTAAGACTCCATGGATGACTTCTCAGAGTTCTTAGTTCAGACATGTCTCCTGAAGTTAATGACTGCTTCCCCACCCACCCCCCCACCCCCCCCCCCCCCCCCGCAGCACTTCAGGAGAAGGAAATACAACATTTACAGAGTAAATAAAATATTGACTTGAGGTGCGAAGGCAGCAAAAAAATACAAGCCATATGTGTAAATACCAACTGGGGAAATATAACTGGAAACATGACTCATTTATTGATCCTTTTCAAGTTTATTTCCAGGGACAGAAGGAAAACAACCTTAAGAGAGACATACTTGTGTTCAGAAGCCTTGGGAAAGAAATAGCAGTTGGTCATATTTGGAGGAATAGAATTTCAGATTGGTCTGAACTTTGTCTAAATCCCAGTCATCTTTTATGTGGAACAGTGTTCTTTCCCTTCATGAATGCAGCGGTTTTATCGTTCTTTACAATATTGTAAAAATGAACAGATAGAAAGAATAAGTACTTTAACAAAATGAGCAACTAACGGCAGATAGGCATTCTTGGGGTTTGTGAACAGACCAAAACTAATGGAAGAGTGCCAATTTGCAGGGATCCACCTACAGTAAATCCAGAAGTATACTGTGCACAGTACTGTGGCTGTTGTATTTACTCTAGACCAAGCTGTAGCACCCACTGCCTATCCTTGATGTCTACTTCAAATATGATCACAGAACAAGGGAGCAGCTGGTCAGTGTGTGCGCAAAGTATGTTCCGGACAGCTCACAGCCACTGAACAGGAGCTGTGATTGTGTACTAGCTGTTCATCTGGGTTTTCTGGGCATCAGTCAGACAGCTGGAGTTCTTGTCCCAACAGGGGTAAGTATAATCCTAAAATCTTTGATAAATTATTCCATTCCCACATCATCAAAAAATGAAACCGAACAAGAAACATAGGAGGCAGTAGCAAGAGGAAGACTAGAATCTATACAGTTCAACAGTGAAGTCATTTTAAAGAATGAAGAAGGAATGATAATATGTGTAAAAATTAGAATTTAGTAGTATTGTAGAATAAGTGGGAGACAGCAGACTTGCAGAATTCAGTGTCAGTCACTGAGCATAAATGATATTTTTGTGGACAGATACAAACATCATCTTAGTGAGAAAAAGTCAGGCTTTGAAAACACACACACACACAAAACATTAGGCAACCACTTTTTGAATATGATTTGTGGTTTACTCATCTGTGTTTATAGTTTTTTTTATTATTAATGTCTATGTAGTGTAAATAATATTTGTAAAAGTTGTAGTATTTATTAAAAACTATAACTAAACCAATATTTGTTATATTTCATTATTTCATATTCTTTCAAATGCCATTCCAGTGGATATAACATTGAATGAATTGACTGGAAATGATGGCAAATGTTGAAGGAACTGAGTTTTAACTCTGTGCAACATTTACATAGGAAGTACATATCTAAGAAAAATCACTTATGCTTTTATAAATTAGACGCAACTACCCATGCATTCAAGCAAAACAAAAGAACAGTTTTAGTTCAGGTGACCCATCACTCACACAACTTTCAATGTAATCCAAAGACTAATTATTATTGCTGGAGTTTGCTTGAAGTGTAAATGTCAACAAAGAAAGTATGCAGTAAACACTGTAATCTAACCATGCACAGACTATTGATACAAAAGCTTAAGTCTTTGATTAAACTTCTACACAGTTTTTATTTAGATCTAAATGAAGCACAGATTCTACAATAATTTCTTTCCTCCTAGGAAGAAATATAACAGCCACCACAGGTTAAATATAGCTGCAAACTTTGGGTTCTCAAAACATAACAACTGGAGCACAAATCAATATAGTTCATTTGCCAAGAAATGAAGGGAATAAAAAAATGAATAGATGAAAGAAAATGTTACAGATTAAGAAACATATCAACTGAGAAAAGAGTGGGTCAATTTACTGTTGGGATTCCAAAAATGTTTTAGTCTTGAAATGAATGTCCTTAGTATCTGTTGATACCAGTACGATACAATTTTATTAGTCCACAACATTTTCTAAGGCATATGTTTTGGTTATTTTCCACTACACTCAAACAGATAGGCAACTGGTCTCCTGATAGGAAAATGGGATTAATCATTCCCTCAGTGGCAGGGGTGTACACTGAGAGGAACAGGAAAACCCAAACCATCAACAATTGGCTCAAGGGATGGTGGCAGCAGCGGAATTTTGGGTTCTTTGATCATGGGGCAACTTTTACTGCACCCGACCTGCTGGGTCCTGACGGGGTGCATTTATCTAGAAAGGGTAAGAGAGTCCTAGCACTAGAGTTGGCAGGGCTCATTAGGAGGGCTTTAAACTAGGTCTGAAGGGGGTGGGTGAATATATCGGTCCCTCTGCAGAGGAAAGAGTAGGGCACAAGGTAGGGTCAATTGAGAAGTCGGGAGCCCAGCTGCAGTGCATGTACACCAATGTATGCAGCCTGGGCAATAAGCAAGAAGAGCTGGAAGTCCTGGTCCACCAGGGTGACTATCATACAGTCGCCATCTCAGAAACATGGTGGGAAAACACGCACGATTGGAGTGCTGCACTGGGGGGTTACAGGCTCTTTAGGAGGGATAGGTGAGGGAGAAGAGGAGGAGGGGTGGCTCTTTATATTAGGGAGTCACTCTGACACAGAACTTGAGGTGGAAGATGAGGGAATTGAGAGCCTCTGGGTTAAAATCAGAGGGCAGCCTAACAAATCTGACATCCTGGTTGGAGTCTGTTATAGACCACCCAATCAGGATGAGGAGGCTGATGAATTGTTCGACAAACAACTGGAGGCTGTCTCAAGATCATCAGATCTTGTCCTTGTGGGTGACTTCAACCTGCCAGATATCTGCTGGGAACTTAATTCAGCAGAGAGGAGGCAGTCCAGAAGATTCCTGGAGTGAATGGAGGACTGCTTTGACACCATCCCCCACAGCAATCTGCTGGCTAAGTTGTCCGCTCGTGGCTTAGACAGCAGCACTCTGTGCTGGGCTAGGAACTGGCTGGAGGGCCGAGCCCAGAGAGTGGTGGTGAATGGTGCCACATCCAGCTGGTGGCCAGTCACCAGTGGCGTTCCCCAGGGATCAATCTTCATTGATGATCTGGATGAGGGGATTGAGTCTGTCATCAGCAAATTTGCAGATGACACCAAGTTGGGGGCAGATGTTGATCAGTTAGAGGACAAAAGGGCTCTGCAGAGGGACCTTGACTGACTGGACAGATGGGCAGTCTCACATGATGGCATTCAAGAAATCCAAGCGCCGGGTGCTGCACTTTGGCCACAACAACCCCATGCAGAGCTACAGGCTGGGGTCAGAGTGGCTGGAGAGCTGCCAAACAGAGAGGGACCTGGGGGTGCTGATTGACAGCCACCTAAACATGAGCCAGCAGTGTGCCTAGGTGGCCAAGAAGGCCAATGGCATCCTGGCCTGCATCAAGAATAGTGTGGCCAGCAGGAGCAGGGAAGTCATTGTGCCCCTGTACTCTGCATTGGTTAGGCCACACCTTCAAAAGGGGATTGGACGTGGCACTTGGTACCATGGTCTAGTAGTCATGAGGTCTTGGGTGACAGGTTGGACTTGATGATCTTTGAGGTCTCTTCCAACCTTGCTGATACTGTGATACTGATATTATGGTTTAAATATCTATTTCACTTCAGGGGAAAATACAACTCAAGGAAGTGTCTTGTAAGATGAACTTTCATCTTCCATATTACAAAAAAAACCCAAACCAAACCAAAACAAAACAAAAAAATATCAAAAAACCATTTTGCTTACTGATGATTCAGATTATTTATTTTCTTTAAAAGGAGTGGGCATTATGGACTTTATTCTGGCTCCTAAATTTAGTGCAGTGAGTATGAGTTAAATTTCTTGTTTAGTTTTCAGATGTTTGTTTCACAATTTCAATCCAAAATCAATGCTTTGTTAAAATTAGTGAAAATATTTGACAATAATCATAATGAAAGTAGCTTTATAACTACTAATGTGTGAAATGTAACTTTTGCCTTTAATCACAGAAAACCTGGAACAGCAGATATTATCTTAGAAATGCACTTTTTTTTTTTTTTTTTTCTTCAAACCACTGTCTGCAGTTCTTTTTCTTGTGTCTCTGCCATCTTGGAGCCAGGTGAATTTTGCTACACAGGTTTTTTGAAAAGTGAGTTTTTTCTGGGCTGAGTCAAACTATCAGATCCATCCCTATATTATCTGAATTATTTATGGCATCAATAAATGTTTCATCATTGAATAGTCAATACTGAATGTATTTTATTAATTCAATCCTATTGAAAATCATAGCAGGCTAAGAGATGTTGCAACAGCAGTAACTCGAAGTTTGTTCTTGTGCTTGAACAAATTGCCATATATGTGTGAACCCAGATGGATACATTAGAAGGGCAGTACTTCCAAATATTTGTTCACACCAGAAGTCAAAATATCGTTGATAATAAAAAAGTATTGAATGTGCATGTGTATGTCTTTGCCAGCTTTTCTTTGGGATTAACTCCCTCCCCCCACCCAGGCCTCTCAATTTCAAGATAAAGATACATGTCTAGATTTATTTTAAATGAAATAGTTTGAGAAGTTGTCATGAAGGGTGCCTCTGCCCAGAATTATGCCCCAGATACTGCCAAAACTTGTCCCAACATGTTTTGCTCACATCCCCCTTTCCCCCTCCTTTCTGGAGTGGGTGCTCAGCCCAGAGCCCAGTAAATGAAAGGCAAGGCATCAGAGAGCCAGGGTAAACAGCCCAACCTGCCTTGTTTGGGGTAAACAACATCACATGGCCACTATGTGGGATGCTTGTGAGATGCTCGTGCTTCTTTCAAGTTTGGGTACAATTCTAGCCACACGCTTGGCCATTGGCTAAAGGCATTACCAAGCTTGACTATTGGCCCAGTTCAAGGCTTGAGCATATGGTAAGTATTCCCCAAACTGTAAACAAGTCGCTCTTTGCTCTTTGCTCTTGCTATTAATCTTTATTGCTTCTGCTATTAAGCTACATCCATGTGCATGCACACTGCTGACCTCTGCAGTCTAGAGAGAAGGCAGCAACCTGGGAAGACCTGCCATGCCTCAGTTTACCCAGAAGCCTACAAAGAGTCCTTTGCTTTGCTACAACCACAGATTAGCATAGTACTCCCAGTCCCACTGGTATGAAAAGCAGCTACCACCTCTTAAAGGGACTGAATACCAATGGTATGCCTTATCCAGTCAGAGTGAGGACTAGCCTGAACCCTTTGGAAAGTCCTAACACAGTCTGCTCCAGCCACGAACTGCAGACCTGTGAGCCAAAGCCCTATGTATGCCTGCTCGCAACAAAGGACACACAGTCAGGGGAGAGGAGCCATCTCCACTCCATGGCCCTCTAAGTCAAAAGGTGACCCAGGGTGATTCACAGTATCATAGTATCACAGTATCGCCAAGGTTGGAAGAGACCTTGAGGATCATCGAGTCCAACCTGTCACCACAAACCCCACGACTAGACCATGGCACCAAGTGCCACGTCCAATCTCCTTTTGAACACCTCCAGGGATGGTGACTCCACCACCTCCCTGGGCAGCCCATTCCAATGACGAATGACTCTTTCCATCAAGAAATTTCTCCTCAACTCGAGCCTAAACTTCCCCTGGGGCAGC
This sequence comes from Dryobates pubescens, assembly GCF_014839835.1. Taxonomy (NCBI): domain Eukaryota; kingdom Metazoa; phylum Chordata; class Aves; order Piciformes; family Picidae; genus Dryobates; species Dryobates pubescens. Next base: position 3,390,075 of record NC_071621.1, read on the forward strand.
TTGAGACTGTGTCCCCTTGTTCTGCTGCTGGTTGCCTGGGAGAAGAGACCAACCCCTTCCTGGCTACAATCACCTTTCAGGTAGTTGTAGAGGGCAATGAGGTCTCCCCTGAGCCTACTCGTCTCCAGGCTAAACAATCCCAGCTCCCTCAGCCTCACCTCATAGGGCATATGCTCAAGGCCTCTCACCAACCTTGTTGCCCTTCTCTGGACACGTTCAAGTGTCTCAATGTCCTTCTTAAACTGAGAAGCCCAGAACTGGAAACAATACTCAAGGTGCAGCCTAACCAATGCAGAGTACAGGGGCATAATGACTTCCCTGCTCCTGCTGGCCACACTATTCCTAATGCAGGCCAGGATGTCATTGGCCTTCTATGCCACCTGGGCACACTGCTGGCTCATATTTAGGCAGCTGTAGATCAGCACCCTCAGGTCCCTCTCTGTTTGGTGGCTCTCCAGCCACCTCTGACCCCAGCCTGTAGCTCTGCATGGGGTTGCCATGGCCAAAGTGCAGCACCTGGCACTTGGACTTGTTAAATGCCATTCCATTGGACTCCGCCCATCTCTCCAGCCGGTCGAGGTCCCTCTGCAGAGCCCTTTTACCCTCTTATGGACTAACATCTGCTCCTAACTTGGTGTCATCTTCAAATTTGCTGATGACTGACTCAATCCCCTCATCCAGATCATCAATGAAAATGTTAAAGAGGATGGGGTCCAGCAATGGTCCCTGGGGAACGCCACTGGTGACTGGCCACCAGCTGGATGTGGCACCATTCACCACCACTCTCTGGGCTCGGCCCTCCAGCCAGTTCCTAACCCAGCACAGAGCGTTGCGGCCCAAGCCACGAGCTGACAGCTTAGCCAGCAGTCTGCTGTGGGGGACAGTATCAAAGGACTTGCTGACGTCCAAGTAGACCACATCCACAGGCCTTCCCACGCCCACCAGACGGGTCACCTGATCATAGAAGGAGATCAGGCTGGAGAGGCAGGACCTGCCCTTCCTAAATCCATGTTGGCTGGACCTGAGCCCTTGGCCATCCTTCAGGTGTGCAGTTATTGCCACCAGGATAATCTGCTCCATAATTTTCCCTGGCACTGAGGTCAGGCTGACTGGCCTGTAGTTTCCAGGTTCCTCCATCTGACCCTTCTTGTGGATGGGGACCACATTGGCCAGTTTCCAGTCATCTGGGACCTCTCCAGTGAGTCAGGACTGGAGGAAAATGATGGAGAGTGGCTTGGCCAGCTCATCTGCCAGCTCTCTCAGCACCCTAGGATGGATCCCATCCAGTCCCATGGACTTGTGAGTGTCCAAGTGTCTCAGCAGGTCCGAAACTAATTCCTCATGGATTTCTGGGGCATTACACTGCTCCCCAACCCCATTGCCCCAGCTCAGAAGGCCACTCATCCTGGACTCCTGCCTTGCTGTTAAAAATTGAGGCAAAGAAGGTGTTCAGGACCTCAGCCTTTTCCTCATCTACAGTCACCGTGTTCCCCTCCAGGTCGAATAAGGAGTGCAGGTTCTTCTTGGCCTTCTTTTTAGCGTTGATATATTTGTAAAAATGCTTCTTATTATCTTTCACAGAGGTGGCCAGTTTAAGTTCCAACTGGGCCTTTGCCTCTCTAATTTTATTCCTACATAATCTAACCGCTTCCTTAAACATAGCTCGAGAAGCCTTCCCTTCCTTCCAAAGGTGATACAGCCTCTTTTTTTCCCTTAAATCCTTCAGGAGCTGCTTGCTCATCCAGGCCGGTCGCCTTCCCCGCCGGCTCATCTTTCGGCACATGGGAACCGCCAGTTCCTGTGCCTTCAAGAGCTCCTGTTTGAAGTAGGCCCAACCCTCCTGGACCCCTCGGTTCATGAGGGTTGGTAACCAGGGAACTTTACAAATAAGTTTCTTAAACAGGCTGAAGTTTGCCCTCTGGAAGTCCAAGGTGAAGGTGCTCCTCCCTATTTAGAATACATAGAATAGAATACATAGAATAAACCAGGTTGGAAGAGACCTTCAAGATCATCGCGTCCAACCCATCAACCAATCCAACTCCGCCCAAGCAACTAACCCACAGCACCAAGTACCCCGTCAAGTCTTCTCCTAAAAACCTCCAGTGATGGTGACTCCACCACCTCCCCAGGCAGCCCATTCCAATGTGCAATCACTCTTTCTGTATAGAACTTTTTTCTAACATCCAGCCTGTATCTCCCTTGGCGCAGCCTGAGACTGTGTCCTCTTGTTCTGGTACTGCTTGCCTGGGAGAAGAGACCAACATCCGTCTGTCTACAACCTCCCTTCAGGTAGTTGTAGAGAGTAATAAGGTCACCCCTGAGTCTCCTCTTCTCCAGGCTAAGCAACCCCAGCTCCCTCAGCCTCTCCTCGTAGGGCTTATGTTCCAAACCCCTCACCAACTTTGTTGCTCTTCTCTGGACTCGTTCCAGCAAGTCAACATCCTTCCTAAACTGAGGGGCCCAGAACTGGACACAGGACTCAAGGTGTGGCCTAACCAGTGCAGTGTACAGGGGCAGAATGACCTCCCTGCTCCTGCTGGCCACACTGTTCCTGATGCAGGCCAGGATGCCATTGGCCCTCTTAGCTGCCTGGGCACACTGCAGGCTCATGTTCAGTCTACCGTCGACCAGCACCCCCAGGTCCCTCTCAGCCTGACTGCTCTCCAGCCACTCTGACCCCGCACTTTTATACTAGGGTGCAGGAGTTTTTATTATTTCAGCTGAATCAAAAATTGAAACTTCAAAATTAAGTCTTCTAGACTAAGATTGTGTCAGAAATTTGTGTAGGAGATGGTTACCAGTGTGATAAGAATTTTTGGCATGTCTTTACATGCATTGAAGCTACTTCTGATTTTAGGATAGAGGAAGGATCTTTGGATATTAGACAAAATGGTTGTGGGAGCTGTAACACTATAACTTCTGAGATGTAACAAGGAGCCACAGCCAGGCTTTGATGTTTTCAGGTTACAGGACTATGACTAAGAAAACAAGATAACCAGAGAAAACATAATGCCACAGCTTTCTTTTCCACAAGAGATGACAAGTCTTGACACCAGCTGTATTAAAGTATTCCCTAGAATCTCCTGACATAGCTCTTAGATTTCATTCTGTAAGTATTGTATGCAGAGTATTAAAAAGAAATGCATGTGTGGTGGGTGTAGAAGGAAAGAAGAGGCCAGCTGCAAGAACAGACATTTTTTAAGCAATTTAAAAAATCTGCTGTATGTTATTTCCAAATGAAGCAGATGAAATGTGTTTTCTTGGTTTCCTTTCTAGTAAAAATTATTGGTAATAAGGTACAAGTGTATTTTTCTGTTTTCTTCTTGCTCATATTTATAGGTCACATACAATTTTGAGACAAGTGATATAGACTCATGTGGCAAAAAGAGTGGGTCAGAATGAAAAAAAAAAGGATGAAAAAACCCACCTTTTTGAGTGTTGCTAACATTTTATATTGTATTAAGAGAATCCTCTCCTGTACATGTAGATCAACAAAGACAAAATCACCTTTGCTTCCCAAGAAAACATCTGCCTAGGGGGGGTTGGTGAAAGGCTGCACAGAGGAGGGACAACCATCACCAACCTCTCTCCATCTCTCCTCTTCTGTCTGAGGACAGCGCAAGCTGAAACACGAACCCTAGGACATTTCTCTTTACCTCTCCTCCTCTGTCCAAAAACAGGAAAGTGTTTGGGGGGGTTTATTGTGATAATTCCTTTCCTGATATCTCCCTCTCCATTTTCCCTCTTCCTCCCTTTTCTCCCTTCTTCTGTTCTGTTCATTTTATCCTTTAACAAATAGCCTTGCTTTTGATATTTGACCTTGTTTGTACCTTAATTTCACAACATGGGAATGTTGTAAAAAAAGAACAAGTCTCTCTCCACCTCCAGACTAAGACATGTATGTATCTTCACAAGAGGTAACCATTATATCTCATACATTGTGCCTACATATGGCTACATATTCAAAATACTGCATAAGTCATAGCCCTTTAAATTCCCTAGTTTATTTTATAGACAATCATACTATTTTATAAGACAGTAAATGATAATTAAGTAGGTTTTACAACTACTATTTAAAAAAAAAAAAAAAAAGAGTGTAGAGTATGGAATGCATGCCATAAAAGACATAACATTATTTTTTGTAATTTCATTCTCTCACTTTTTGGCCAAAGCCCATACAAAATAATATTTATATCGCAGTAATGGATTATTCACAGACACAGAGAAAGCTGCACCCAAGAAACGTTCTAGTTTCCTGTGACTTCTTATATTTATACTTTCTTATATTAATAAAAAATAATTCTATGATCCTGCAAGTAGTAGCAACACAAGCAAGAGGAGTATTGTTATATTCTTGTTTTTGTTGTAGCAATATAGATAGACCCAAAAAGTGTGTGCATTTAAATTTAATAAGGACCTGCTTCTGGTTGCTGCTGATATCTGGCTTCTTATGCTAACTTGGGAACTTGGTATTTGCATCTCAAAATTATTTACAGTTAGCCATTTCTGACAGAAGATGAGGGAAAAACCTGTAATTCATCCATGTTTTAAAAAAATTAAAAATTAAAATTCTTATACCTTCATCCTATGACTGTGAAATGGTTACAGGCTAAGCATGCATACCCAGAGATAAAGAGGCTCTGCAATGCTTGCATCAAAATTAATATTCACTGAAAATACCTGGAGTTGTGGACAAGAATATTATCTGATTGTATATGCGAATATCAAATTGTATTTGCACAGACAGGCAGACTGAGAATGCTGTCATCTTTAATTCTGAAATCTCTAACTTTTGAACTCTGACTTTCATTTAACATATTATTCCAGTATAGCTTTGTTGTGAATATGCCCTCAGAAATGAGCGGCAGATGTATCAATGAAAATATAAGTTAAGTTTATTTTATATATATATACAAACTCTGTAATGGGGTATCTACAGTCACCCTTCACAGGTGTCGATATTCGGTTAGTGAAACTATCTTTACAGAATGTTCGTGTATGGGCAATTAAATCAAACAATTCACAGAACTTAGAATCAAAACTAATTCAGAAAGCGGCGGGGGAGGGGTTGGTCAGTGACCGGCAACCCTCCACCCGGAGCAATCTAAACACTACCTTAACTGGAAACTCTAAAGAAAGGCTTGACTTACAAGCTGAGAACTTCGTGAAGTCTCCCCTTAATAATGTTTATAGTCCGGAGAACGTGGCACGGATGTGCCGTAAGACAGAGACAGGAAATGGCACTGGCCGCGTGGCTGCTGTTTCTCCCAGGACACAAAGGTTCCCTGCTCGAGGGGGCCTGTGGCAGGTCAGTGACGCTGGTTCACACGGGCTGCTGGCATTCCTCCTGCAGCAATGGATTGCGCAGTGGTTGATCCCACGGGGTATTGTCCACGGCACCGCACGCAGCTGGGTGACGGTGGCAAAGGAGCGTGAGGCCTCTTGGGGCTCTGGCTTGAGTCCCAGGCAAGGTGGACCACAGCAGCACTGGCACGCACACACTCACAGGCTCCAACACAATGTGGGGGGCTCATTTACCAAACGATCCCTATTTACCATTTGCCCCAGTGAATACTGGCCCAATGAGCATTCTGTTGGTAACGTAAAGATTAACCAATGGACTAACACCTACCAAATATGGCATACGTATATGCCATACCCAGGGAAACAAAACATATAGCCTGGGCCTTGCGTACCACAGGGGTGAGACCACACCCAGGCAGGCTGTTTACCTGGACTCAGTGGTGCCAGGATCCCCCCTGCTGCCCCCAGAAAGGAGGGGGAAACAAAGGAGGGTTAACATTCAGAGAAATATGTTCCAGAAATGTTTGGGGCACAATCCTGACCATAAGCATCCTTCACTACAAGCTTGGGATATATGTAATGCATATATGCAGAAAAGGCAGTTCCGAGAGTAACAAGTTCTCACTTTATTTGCTGTTAGCTATTTCGTTTTTCAGAAAACTATTGAAACCCAAAAGCATTTCATAATTTGCAATAGAAGTAAATTGACTTTCTTCTAAGACTCTTAAATCTTTGTGTTATTTTTAAAAGTTATGTGTCAGCTAATATTTTACATTTTGCTTTGATTTATACACTACATTCTTATTTTTGATTGACAGGAAAGGTAAATAAAAGACATAAATACGTTCAGTTATGTGTTTTTTTCTGTTACAAAGGTGTCTTTTTCTGTTGCAAAGATATCTGTAGCATTAGGACGGACCTGTATTAAAATAATAATTAGAAATATATTACTCCTAGGGGTATCTATCCGAATTACCATTTAGTTTGTATTCCACCAGAACTTTTTTGCATGCCATCTTATTTCAGCAAGCAGATGGTGTGTAGTTTAGTCCTGGACTGTTGGAGATGTTGATGGACTCATCATCTTTGGTACTGTTTGTGTTGTACTTTTAAAAGAATAACACTTTACATTAATTGACAAAAAAATAAACAATCCAACTAGGCACTCAATGTTTATCGCAGAACGATGCAGAATGATGCACAGAATTAAGTCAATGTTTTACTAACTTCAGCTACTAACTTCAGCTTTCTGATAGTCTGAGAGATATCAGGTAAAGGAGAACTTGTCATTTCATAGATTTGATTGACCCAAATTTTCCCCATTTAAGATCAAATATACGAGAACAGTGTTGTTGTGTTGTTTTGTTGTTGTTGGCTTTATTTACTTGTTTTTATGCATAAAATAAATAAATTGTCCAAGTAGCTTGAGGAATTTACCTTGCTTAATTCTGGAAATGTATGTACATACTCAGGATGAACATATGGTAGTAGGAAAAAACTATGTTTTTCCATATATTTGATCAGTGTGAATTTAGTTACCCAATATTTCTTTATGTCATCCAATCAATTTTTTCCTTCTTTTCCTATGTATGTCCATGACATCCCAGTCTTTTACCTTTTATTATAAAACCCCAAATAATTATATTGTTCAAAGTACAGGATAAACCCACTTTCACTTGAAAACCTCCTTGATGATGAAACAAATGTTACTTTCACCAAAATACATCCTGCCTGAGTATAAAAGAAGTTTTAATCCCTTGTTCAAAAAGAGTCATAGTGAAAGTGTGGTTTAAAAATTATTTGCTGGTTTTATGGTTTTGGCAAAGAGACAGCCCTGGGGGAAAAAAAAATTTAAAAATTTAAAAAAAAAAAAAGAAGAAAGAAAGATAGGATTATGTTACTGCTCAATCATGCCTTATTATTCAAGAGTTCATTGACACCAAAAGAGATGACATGGAACAAAACCAGTATTTAAACCCTTCTAAATGAAGGTCATTTGTGAAATCACTATTAAATTATTGGAAGGGCAACTATGAAGGATGTTATTCAACCAGTTCAATTCATGCTGTATATTTTTGCTCAGCATATAACAATTTAGATATTCTTCTTATCAGCATTCACTTTACTGACTAATAAATCTGTATATGCCATACAGAAAAATTGTGTTCACAGAAGTGAGTAAATCAAGTAGTGAACCTTCAGAACATAGGGGCAGCAAGAAGACCTCCACTCTGGACTTCCGGAGGGCAGACTTCAGGTTACTCAAGGAACTAACTCAGAGGGTGTCTTGGAATAAAGCCCTTAAAAATAAAGGGGTCCAGGAGAGCAGGACCTGCTTCAAGGAAGAGCTCTTGAAGGCGCAGGAACAAGCTGTGTCAATGTGCCAGAAGATGAGCCGCCAGGGCAGACAGTCAGTCTGGATGGGTAATGAACTTCTAAAAGACCTAAGGGAAAAAAAGAGGGTGTATCATCTTTGGAAGAAAGGTGAGGCAACCCATGGAAGGTTTAAGGATATTGGTAGGTCTTGTAGGAAGAAAATTAGGGAGGCAAAAGCACATTTGGAGTTTAGACTGGCCTCTGCTTTGAATGAAAACAAAAAGTCCTTCTATAGATACATTAATAGCAAGAGGAAGGGCAAGGACAACCTCCACTCCTTGGTGGACACGGAGGAGAACGCTGTAACAAAGGATGAGGAAAAGGCAGAGGTACTTACCACCTTCTTTGCCTCAATTTTTTCTAGCAGGACAGAATGTCTTCCAGACAGCTGGCCTGCAGAGCTGGCAGAAGGAGCTAGGGAGCAGCATAGTTTTCCTCTGTTCCAGAATGGGGTAGTTGGTGATCTGCTTAGCCGCTTGGATCCCCACAAGTCCCTGGGACCAGATGGGATCCATCCTAGGGTGCTGAGAGAGCTGGCAGATGAGCTGGCCAAGGCGCTCTCCATCATTTTTCAGCAGTCCTGGATCACTGGAGAGGGCCCAGAAGACTGGAAGCTGGCCAACGTGGTGCCCATCCACAAGAAGAGCCAGTTGGAAGAACCAGGGTATTATAGGCCTGTCACGCTGACCTGAGTGCCAGGCAAGATTATGGAACAGGTCATCTTGAGTGCAGTCATACAGTACTTACAGGATGGCCAAGGGATCAGGTCCAGCCAGCATGGATTTAGGAAGGGCAGGTCCTGCCTGACCAACATGATCTCCTTCTAGGATCAGGTGACCCATTTGGTGGATGTGGGGAGGCCTGTGAATGGGGTCTACCTGGACTTCAGCAAAGCCTTTGACACCATCCCTCATAGCAAACTCCTGGCCAAGCTGTCAGCCCATGGCTTGGAGGGGAGCACACTGCGATGGGTTAGGAAGTGGCTGGAGGGCCGAGCACAGAGGGTGTTGGTGAATGGTGCCACATCCAGCTGGCAGCCAGTCACTAGTGGTGTGCCCCAAGGATCAGTGGTGGGCCCTGTGCTCTTTAACATCTTTCCTGATGATCTGAATGAGGGCATTGAGTCCATCATCAGTAAATTTGCGGATGACACCAAGCTGGGGGCAGGAGTTGATCTGCTGGAGGGTAGAGAGGCTCTGCAGAGGGACCTCAACAGGCTGGACCGATGGTCAGAGTCCAACAGCATGAGATTTAACACATCATAGTGCCGGGTTCTGCACATTGGCCACAAAAGCCTCATGCAGAGCTATAGGCTGGGGTCAGAGTGGCTGGAGAGCAGTCAGGTGGAAAGGGACCTGTGGGTACTGCTCGATGGTAGGCTGAACATGAGCCTGCAGTGTGCCCAGGTAGCCAGGAAGGCCAATGCCATCCTGGCCTGCATCAGGAACAGTGTGGCCAGCTGGAGCAGGGAGGTGATTCTGCCCCTATACACTGCACTGGTTAGGCCACACCTTGACTCCTTTGTCCAGTTCTGGGCCCCTCAGTTTAGGAAGGATGTTGACTTGCTGGAATGAGTCCAACAAAGTTTTTGAGGGGCTTGGAACACAAGCCCTATGAAGAGAGGCTGAGGGAGCTGGGGTTGCTTAACCTGGAGAGGAGGAGACTCAGGGGGGACCTTATTGCTCTCTACAACTGCCTGAAGGGAAGCTGTAGACAGGAGGATGTTGGTCTCTTCTCCCAGGCAGCCAGTACCAGAACAAGAGGACACAGTCTCAGGCTGCACCAGGGGAGGCTTAGGTTGGATGTTAGGAAGAATTTCTATACAGAGAGAGTGATTGCCTATTGGAATGGGCTGCCCTGGGTGGTGGTGGAGTCATCATCATTGGAGGTGTTCAGAAGGAGACTTGATGGGGTGCTTGGTGCCATGGTTTAGTTGTTTAGGTGGGTTGGATTGGTTGATGGGTTGGACACGATGATCTTGAAGGTCTCTTCCAACCTGGTTTATTATTATTATTATAGCTTCTAGACTTGTATTAAGACAAGCTCTGAAGCTCTTAAATTATTCATCTTTCTTTAACTGAGAAATTCAGTGTGCAGAAATGACTGTATAGTTTGGTGGAGAAAAAAAACAACAAACAAAATTAAAATCTATGTGGCTCTTTCAGGAGATGATCTATATATTAGCAAACATATTAATAATACCCACTGATAAATACTATTGTTGTCACTCACCTGAATGGTGTTTTTTAAAAAATGTATTTGTCAGACTATAACTAAGAAGACTCGAAAAGAGAAGATCAGCGAGCCAGAGCAGAGGAGATGTTGTGAAAATATAAGTAAAATGAGACACAGTCTCCCCCACCAGCTTTAAAAGACATGACACAAAGCTGTTTATCTCAATTATTTTCTCTATCGCTACAGTCTGCTACTGGACTCCAAGCATATTCTATAAACCAGATTTCTTATTGAAGTAATATATTTTAAACTCCTACAGATTTGAAGAAAAGTACACAAGGTTGCAAAAGATGAATTAGAGCTTTAAAATTATTTATTTGCGTCTTAGTTGTTCAGAAACATAAATTACTAAAAGAAAATTTGGTATGATTTTTATACTAGTTTTTGTTTTGCAATTTTCATGTAAAATTATTTTCCATGGCATCTTTTACAGTTATCCCAATTGATTTCTTAGCAATATCACTACAAAAGATCTCAAAAGACTTTCCTTTATTTTTTTATTTAATTGACTACAATTTTGGAAGGATCTCATTGCAAGTCTACAGAGAATGCATTGGAGTCTGAGAAGCAAATCAATAAGTTACATTGTTAAGAGTGTTAAATAAAATGGTACAACAAGATCAGGTAAAAGTAGTGAAAGAAACACATTGCAAGTCTTTCAATGCTTTGTTTATATTATCAAGATTAATATCAACATCTGTAGGAAACAAGAGAAAACAAACAAAATTATAGAGAATGCTTTTGTTCTCATACTTGCTCAGTCTCAAATCACCACTGATAGGTTTATTTAATTCTTATTTTTTATCTATAGGCTTTCCAATGTGATTCAGCAAAGTGTTCAGTTTCAGCATGCTCTTAACATAGAGGGTATGAACAGTCTGTACAAGTCAATATGATTAAAGTAATCACTATTATTGACCATTCTTCACAACATAAAACTGTTTCAAACATGGAGTCCATTTTGTCTGACAATAAAAAGAAATTCACAGAATCACAGAATCAATAAGGTTGGAAAAGACGTCAGAGATCATCAAGTCCAACCTATCACCCAACACTTCATGACTATTAAACCATGGCTTCGAGTGCCACGTCCAATCCCCTCTTGAGACCTCCAGGGATGGTGACTCCACCACCTCCCTGGGCAGCCCATTCCAATGGCTAATCACTCTTTCTGTGAAGAACATTCTCCTCACCTGCACCCCTGGTGCAGCTTGAGACTATGTCTTCTTGTTCTGTTGCTGGTTGCCTGGGAGAAGAGACCAACCCCCTCCTGGCTACAACCTCATTTCAGGTAGTTGTAGACAGCAATAAGGTCTCCCTGGAGCCTTCTCTTCTCCAGGCTAAACAATTCCAGCTCCCACAGCCTCTCCTCGTAGGGCTTGTGCTCAAGGCCTGTCACCAGCCTTGTTGCCCTTGTCTGGACACATTCAAGGGGCTCAATGTCCTTCTTAAACTGAGGGGTGCAGAACTGGACATAGGACTCAAGGTGTGGCCTAACCAGTGCTGAGTACAGAAGCAGAATGACTTCCCTGCTCCGGCTGGCCACATGATTTCTGATGCAGGCCAGGATGCCATCGGCCTTCTTGGCCACCTGGGCACACTGCTGGCTCATGTTCAGCCAGCTGTCAACCAGCACCCCCAGGTCCCTTTCTGCCTGGCCACTCTCCAGCCACTCCGACCCCAGCCTGTAGCACTGCATGGGGTTGTTGTGACAGAAGTGCAGCACCTGGCACTTGGACTTGTTAAATGACATCATGTTAGACTCTGCCCATTTGTCCAGTCGGTCAAGGTCCCTCTGGAGACCTCTTCTACCCTCTAACACATCAACACCTGCTCCCAACTTGGTATCTGCAAACTTACTAATGGTGGACTCAATACCCTCATCCAAATCATCAATAAAGATATTGAACAGGATGGGGCCCAACACTGATCCTTGGGGGACACTGACTAGCTGCCAGCTGGATGTGGCTGCTGAAGAAGACAAAAGATCTTTACTGAAGACACCACATGTTGGAAGCTGCTCAGAGAAGAACTTAGACTTTGGATCTCTTCCTCCCCTCCCTCAGTGGAGGACAGCACAAGCCAAAAAAAGATGACATCTCCTCCAAGCTGTAGCAGCAGCACCCTTTCTCAAACCCAAATAATCTTGGGGCTGGAGGGGTAGTAATTACTTTTCTGCTCTCTCACTTTCTCCTTTTTATTTTTTTTTTTCTCTCTCTCCCTTCTTCTGTTCTGTCCACTTTATTTTATTATTAAATTGCCTTGCTTTTTGATATTTGGCCTCATTTCTGCCTTTAATTTCACAACACAGGAATATTCAAAAAAGAACCGAGTTTCTCTCTTCCTCTGGACTGAGAGAATGGGGAAGGAGTCCATAGAATTAACTCACGTGTGAAATCCTCACAAAGACCACTACAGTTTATGTTGAACTGATGGAGCTGAAACACAGTGACTTTTCTCTCCCACTACTTCTTTTTAAATCTTTGCCTGAATTATTATTCTATTTTCCTTTTAACAACTTTCCTTCTAAGAGTAATCTCTCATGTATCTTCATGACTTTTTATTTTCACAATGAAGCATACAAGATGGAAATCAATGGGGTGTTATACAGATGTATCAAAAACTTTAGATTCTTCTAACAGAATCACAGAATAGTAAGTATTGGAAAGGACCAATCCAACTGCCAAAGTATGTTTGCATAAAAAATGTTGCAAAGGAACACATCCAGAAAATTTTGGAAAGTCTCCAAAGAAGGAGATTCCACAGCCTTTCTGGGTAGCCTGTTCCAGTGATCCATCCTCAGAGGAAGCAAGTTTTTCCTAATGTTCAGATGTAATTTCCTGTGTTCCAATTTGTGCTTCTTGCTGCTTGTCCTGTTTCTACAGTGGCATTACTTAATCAGCACACAAGAGAATACCAACAGATGTCACCTATCTGGACTTTTGCAAAGCCTTTTACACAATACCCCACAAACATCCTTCTGTCTAAACTGGAGAGATGTGGATTTTATGGGTGGATAGTTGAGTGGATAAGGAATTGGTTGGATGTTTGCATGCAAAGGGTAGTAGCCAATGGTTCAAAGTCCAGATGGAGACTGGTGAAAAGTGGTGTCCCGCAAGGGTCTGTACAGGACCCAGTGCTGTTCAGTATTTTAATAAATCACATAGATAGCGAGATTGCACCCTCAGCAAATTTGAAGATGATGCATGATGCCATCCAGAGGGACCTGGACAGGCTGGAGAGGTGGGCTGTGGAGAATCTCATGAGGTTCAACAAGTCAAAGTGCAAGGTCCTGCACCTAGGTCTGGACAACCTATCAATACAGGCTGGGGGATGATGAAAATGAGAACAGCCCTTCAGGAAAGGACTTGGGGGTACAGATGGATGAGAAGCTGGACATGAGCCAACAATGCACACTTGAGGCCCGGAAGACAAATCACATCCTGGGCTGCAACAAAACAAGCATGACCAGCAGGTTGAGAGAAGTGACTCTGCCACTCTACTCAGCACTCATGAGACCCCACTTTGAATACTGTGCCCAGCTCTGGGGCCCACAATGCAAGAGAGACATGGACCAGCTGAAGCATGTCCAGAGAAGAACCACCAAGATGATCAGAGGGTCGGAGCCCTTCTTTATGAATATATGCTGAAAGAATAGGAGCTCTTCAGTCTGGAGAAGAGAAGGTGCTCAGGAGACCTTATAGCTACTTTTCAACATCTGAAGGAGACCTACAGGAAGGCTGAAGAAGGACTGTTTAGAAGAGCTTGTGGTGACAGGATGAGAAACAATAGTTTAAAACTGGATCAGGGTAGGTATAGGTTGGACGTAAGGAGGAAGTTTTTCCAATGAGAGTGGTAAAATACTGGAACAAGTACCCACTGACGAGGTTGAGGCACTGTCCCAGGAAACATTCAAGATCAGACTCTATGTGGCCCTTGGTAGCCTGATCTAGTTGGAAATGTCCTTGCTGACTGCAGCAGTGCTGGACAAGATGACCCTGGAAGGTCCCTTTTGTGATGGGTTAGCGCACATTCCGAGAAGAAACAAAACAGGGTGCAGGGCTTAGAATAGAATAGAATAGAATAGAATAGAATAGAATAGAATAGAATAGAATAGAATAGACCAGGTTGGAAGAGACCTTCAAGATCATCATGTCCAACCTATCATCCAACACTGCCCAATCAACTAAACCATGGAACCAAGCATCCTGTCTAGCCTCGCCTTGAACACCTCCAGCGATGGCGACCCCACCACCTCCCCAGGCAGCCCATTCCAGTGGGCAATCACTCTCTCTGTGTAAAACTTCCTCCTAACCTCCAGCCTAAGCCTCCCCTGACGCAGCCTGAGACTGTGCCCTCTTGTTCTGGTACTGTTGCCTGGGAGAAGAGACCAACCTCCACCTCACTACAACCTCCCTTCAGGTAGTTGTAGAGAGCAATAAGGTCACCCCTGAGTCTCCTCTTCTCCAGACTAAGTAACCCGAGCTCCCTCAATCTCTCCTCATAGGGCTTGTGTTCCAAGCCCCTCACCAACCTTGTTGACCTTTTCTGGACACGCTCCAGCAAGTCAACATCCTTCCTAAGCTGAGGGGCCCAGAACTGGACACAGGACTCAAGGTGCGGCCTAACCAGTGCAGTGTACAGGGGCAGAATGACCTCCCTGCTCCTGCTGGCCACACTGTTCCTGATGCAGGCCAGGATGCCATTGGCCCTCCTGGCTACCTGGGCACACTGCAGGCTCATGTTCAGCCTACCATCGAGCAGTACCCACAGGTCCCTTTCCACCTGACTGCTCTCCAGCCACTCTGACCCCAGCCTGTAGCTCTGCATGGGGTTGCTGTGGCCAATGTGCAGAACCCGGCACTTGGATGTGTTAAATCTCATGCTGTTGGACTCTGCCCATCTGTCCAGCCTGTTGAAGTCCCTCTGCAGAGCCCCTCTACCATCCAGCAGATCAACTCCTGCCCCCAGCTTGGTGTCATCTGCATATTTACTGATGATGGACTCGATGTCCTCATCCATATCATCAAGAAAGATGTTAAAGAGCACAGGGCCCACCACTGATCCTTGGGGCACACCACTAGTGACTGGCTGCCAGCTGGATGTGGCACCATTCACCACCACTCTCTGGGCTCGGCCCTCCAGCCACTTCCTAACCCATCGCAGTGTGCTCCCCTCCAAGCCATGGGCTGACAGCTTGGCCAGGAGTTTGCTGTGGGGGGTGGTGTCAAAGGCCTTGCTGAGGTCCAGGTAGACTACATCCACAGCCTGCCCCACATCCACCAGGCGGGTCACCTGATCATAGAAGGAGATCAGGTTGGTCAGGCAGGACCTGCCCTTCCTAAACCCATGCTGGCTGGACCTGATCCCTTGGCCATCCTCCAAGTTCTGTGTGACTGCACTCAAGATGACCTGTTCCATAATCTTGCCTGGCACTGAGGTCAGGCTGACAGGTCTATAATTCCCCGGCTCATCCAACCGGCCCTTCTTGTGGATGGGCACCACGTTGGCCAGCTTCCAGTCCTCTGGATTGTCTCCAGTGAGCCAGGACTGCTGAAAAAGGATGGAGTGCGGCTTGGCCAGCACATCTGCCAGCTCTCTCAGCACCCTAGGATGGATCCCATCTGGTCCCAGGGACTTGTGGGGATCCAAGTGACTAAGCAGATCACCCACTACCCAATTCTGGAACAGAGGAAGACTATGCTGCTCCCTAACTCCTTCTGCCAGCTCTGCAGGCCAGCTGTCTGGAAGACATTCTGTCCTGCTAGAAAAAATTGAGGCAAAGAAGGTGGTAAGTATCTCTGCCTTCTCCTCATCCTTTGTTACAACATTCCCCTCCGTGTCCACCAAGGAGTGGAGGTTGTCCCTGCCCTTCCTCTTGCTATTAATGTATTTATAGAAGGACTTTTTGTTGTCCTTCACAGCAGAGGCCAGTCTAAGCTCCAAATGTGCTTTTGCCTCCCTAATTTTCTTCCTACAAGATCTAGCAACATCCTTAAACTTTTCATGGGTTACTTCACCTTTCTTCCAAAGATGATACACCCTCTTTTTTTCCCTTAGGTCTTTTAGAAGTTCATTACCCGTCCAGGCTGGCCGTCTGCCCCGGCGGCTTATCTTCCGTCGCATTGGCACAGCCTAATCCTGTGCCTTCAAGAGTTCCTCCTTGAAGTAGTCCCAGCTCTCCTGGACCCCTTTGTTTCTAAGGGCTGTTTCCCAAGGAACCTTCTGAGTTAGTTCCTTGAGCAACCTGAAGTCTGCCCTCTGGAAGTCCAGAGTGGAGGTCTTCTTGCTGCCCCTCTTAACTTGACCAAATACTGAAACTTCAATTATCTCGTGGTCACTGGCCCCTAAACAGCCTCCAACCACCACATCACCCACCAGCCCTTCCCTGTTGATGAAGAGGAGGTCAAGCATAGCCTTACCCCTGGTAGGCTCACGCAGCACCTGGGATAAGAAGCTGTCCTCCATGCATTCCAAGAACCTCCTGGACTGTCTCCTCTCTGCTGTGTTGAGTTCTCAGCAGATGTCAGGCAGGTTGAAGTCACCCATGAGAACAAGGTCAGGCGATCTTGAGACAGCCTTAAGCTGCCTAAAAAATGCTTCATCAACTTCTTCTTCCTGGTTGGGTGGTCTATAACAGACTCCAACCAGGATGTCAGCCCTGTTAGCCTTCCCTCTAATTCTCACCCATAGGCACTCAACCTGATGATCCCTGATCTCCAGATCAATGGCATCTAGTGCCTCCCTGATGTACAGGGCCACCCCTCCACCCCTTCTTCCCTGTCTGTCTTTTCTGAAAAGCCTGTAGCCATCAATTGCAGCGCTCCAGTCATGTGAGTTGTCCCACCACGTCTCTGTGATGGCAACTACATCATAACTTTCCTGCTGCACCAAGGCTTCCAGCTCCTCTTGTTTGTTACCCAAGCTTCGTGCGTTAGTGTACATTGCCCTCCCTGCAGGGCGTTTCCCCCCCTGGGAAACTGAGTCTGTTCCACTCCCCCCTCCCTGCCCAGCTAGGGTATAAAAAGCAGGACACTGCAGTCATTAGGCCTCCTTTTGGCTCCTGCCTCTCCTGGATGAGAGCTACTGCGGCTGCCTTCCTGCTCCTCTGCCATGTGGTCAGGCCTGGTCCTTCTCCCTGCTGCCTCCACACCTCTTCAGAGAGAGACTGGTTTTGTATTATTCTTCTTTGTCCCCCTCCCATCCATCCTTGTTCTTTGCCCTTGTGAACCTTACCTGGGCCCCTCAGTTTAGGAAGGATGTTGACTTGCTGGAACAAGTCCAGAGAAGAGCAACAAAGTTGGTGAGGGGTTTGGAACATAAGCCCTACGAGGAGAGACTGAGGGAGCTGGGGTTGCTTAGCTTGGAGAAGAGGAGACTCAGGGGTGACCTTATTACTCTCTATAACTACCTGAAGGGAGGTTGTAGACAGACGGATGTTGGTCTCTTCTCCCAGGCAGCCAGTACCAGAACAAGAGGACACAGTCTCAGGCTGCGCCAGGGGAGGTTCAGGCTGGATGTTAGGAAAAAGTTCTATACAGAAAGAGTGATTGCCCATTGGAATGGGCTGCCTGGGGAGGTGGTGGGGTCGCCGTCACTGGAGGTGTTCAGGGCGAGGCTCGACAGGATGCTTGGTTCCATGGTTTAGTTGATTGGGCAGTGTTGGATGATAGGTTGGACATGATGATCTTGAAGGTCTCTTCCAACCTGGTTTATTCTATGTATTCTATGTATTGTGACCATTTGAGGCTGTGCCTTTAAGGAAGGGACACTCTGGCTAAATGTTTATAAAATATTTTGTATTCTAAACGAATTTCATTGGCAAATTAAGGGGGAGGTGATGGTCTTAGACCCAGAGCAGCTGGAACTTTCAGTTCAGTTTTCCTTTCTCCAGTCTCGCTTCTGGCTGGATTGCTTCTGGGCTTCTGGCCAACAGATAAGAACTAACTCCTTGTACATAGGCCTCCATCTGCCTTGCTAACCGCATTTTCTTTTTCTACCTCTTTGGGGTAGAAGGGAGGTTACAGGGTGAAGGGGACACAGGGGGGAAGCCCCCTCTGTTGGGGGTCTGGTTTCTGATTGTGTTTATTTGCTGTATATTTCTGTATGTATTGTAAAATACCTGTATTTGTTGCATTACATATAATCTGCTTCCTATATATGCTTGTAAATATAGTCTGCTTTCTCTGACTGAGTCTAGCCGTGGTTTCTTTCTCAGTGGGGGAGGGAAAGCGGAGCCTTTCCTTTCAACCCACCACATCTATCTATCTATCTATCTATTTATCTATCTATCTATCTATCTATTGTTCAAAGAAAACTCTTTACCTCTCTACTTCCAGGCCAACTCCAAATTATTGTTTGCTGGATTTGCTCCTTTCCTTTTTTTTTTCCCTCTTTGTTGGGGGGGGGGGGGAGCAGGGGAGAGATTCTCAGCCTTGCCCCCATCTGAGCTCTTAACTCAAGTTAAGGCTTAAACCACCACACCTTCCAACTCAATGAAACCTGTGAATTTGTGTCAACACGTTGCTGGCACCACCAAAAGAGTGGTCCCAACGTCTTGACCCCTGTCCTTTACATATTTATAAACATTGATAAGGTCTCACTTAGACTTCTCTTCTCCAGGATAAACAGCCCCAGTTCTCTTAGCCTCTCCCCATAAGAGAGATGCTCCAGTCCCTTAATAATCTTTGTAGCCCTTCATTGGACTCTCTCCAGTGGTTCCTTGTACTTTTTGAACTGGGGAGCCCAGCTCATAGTATGCCAGAGATGAACTCCCAGAGCAGAATGAAGGGGGAAGTGAGCTGCTTTCTTGTCCACAAAGGCACATTGCTGGCTCATGGTGAACTTGTGGTCCACCAACACTCCCAAGTCCTTCTTCACAGAGCTGCTTTCCAGCAACTAATGTGCTCTGGTGCATGGGGTTTATTTCTCCCCAGCTGAAGGACTCTACACTTGCTCTTGTTGAATTTAGTGAGGTTTACCTTTGTTCAAGAATTCAGCCTAAGTCTCTCAGAATAGCATCACAGCCTTTTGGTGTGTCAGCCACTCCTCCAAGTTCTGTATCATCAACAAACTTGTTGCAAGTACACTCTGTTCCTTCATCCAGGTCACTGATGAACATGTTCAACAAGACTGAACTTAGTACAGACCTTTAGGGAACACCAGTAGTCACAGGCCTCCAACTGCATCTTGCACTATTGGTCACAACACTCTGTACTCTGCTGTTCAGCAAGGTCTCAACCCAGCTTACAGCCAACTCACCTAATCCACACTTCCTAACCTTGCCTGTGAGGATATTACAAGAGACGGTGTCAAAAGGCTTGCCGAAGTTGAGGTGGATAACATCCACTTCTCTACCCTCTTCCACCCAGCTGGTCACACCATCATAGATGACTGTCAGATTGGTCAAAAATGCTTTCCTCTTTGTGAATCCATGATGACTATTCCTGATAATCTTCTTTTCTTCAATGTGTACAGAGGTGACCCCTAGGATCTGATCCATAATATTTCCAGGGCTGAAGGTGAGGTGGACTGCCCTGTAGTTTCCTGGGTCCTTCTTCATGCCATTTTAAAGACTGGAGTGACATTGTCTTTCCTCCAGTACTCAGGAAACTCCCCATATCTCCATGAGCTTTCAAAAGTGAAAGTGGCTTATCAATTACTTTAGGCAGCTCCCTCAGCATTCATGGCAGCATCCTATCAGGGCCCATGGTTTTAGAATAGAATAGAATAGAATAGAATAGAATAGAATAGAATAGAATAAACCAGGTTGGAAGAGACCTACAAGATCATTGTGTCCAACCTATCATCCAACACCACCCAGCCAAGTAAACCATGCAACCAAACACCCTATCAAGTCTCTTCCTGAACACCTCCAATGATGGTGACTCCACCACCTCCTTGGGCAGCCCATTCCAATGGGCAATCACTCTCTCTCTGTAAAATTTCCTCCTAACCTCCAGCCTAAGCAGCCCCTGGTGCAGCCTGAGACTCTGTCCTCTTATTCTGGTACTGGTTGGCTGGGAGAAGAGACCAACCTCTGCCTGTCTACAACCCCCCTTGTAAACAGCAAAAAGGACACCCCTGAGTCTCTTCTTCTGCCTAAGCAACCCCAGCTCCCTCAGTCTCTCCTCATAGGGTTTGTGCTCCAAGCCCCTCAACAACTTTGTTGCCCTTCTCTGGACACACTCCAGCAAGTCAACATACATCCTAAACTGAGGAGCCCAGAACTGGACACAGTACTTGAGGTGCGGCCTAACCAGTGCAGTGTACAGGGGCAGAATGACCTCCAAGTTCCTGCTGGCCATACTGTTCCTGATGCAGGACAGGATGCATTTGCCCTCCTGGCTGCCTGGGCACACTGCAGGCTCATGTTCAGCCTACCATCAACCAGCACCCCCAGGTCCCTCTCTGCCTGGCCGCTCTCCAGCCACTCTGACCCCAGCCTGTAGCACTGCATGGGGTTGTTGTGGCCAATGTGCAGAACCTGGCACTTGGATGTGTTCAATCTCATGCCCTTGGACTCTGCCCATCTGTCCAGCCTGTTGAGGTCCCTCTGCAAAGCCTCTCTACCCTCCAATAGATCAACTCCTGCCCCCAGCTTGGTGTTGTCCACAAATTTACTGATGATGGACTCAATGCCCTCATTCAGATCATCAGGAAAGATGTTAAAGAGCACAGCACTGATCCTTGGGGCACACCACTACTGACTGGCTGCGAGCTGGATGTGACACCATTCACCACCACTCTCTGGGCTCGGCCCTCCAGCCACTTCCTAACCCATCGCAGTGTGCTCCCCTCCAAGCCATGGGCTGACAGCTTGACCAGGAGTTTGCTGTGGGGGATGGTGTCAAAGGCCTTGCGGAAGTCCAGGTAGACTACATCCACAGGCCTCCCCACATCCACCAGGCAGTTCACCTGATCATAGAAGATCAGGTTGTGAGAGAGGACCTGCCCTTCCTAAATCCATGCTGGCTGGGCCTGATACTTTGGCCATCCTCTAAGTGCTGTGTGATTACACTCAAGATGACCTGTTCCATAATCTTGCCTGGCACTCAGGTCAGGCTGACAGGCCTATAATTCCCTGGTTCATCTAGCCAGCCCTTCTTGTGAATGGGCACTACGTTGGCCAGCTTCCAGTCTTGTGGGACCTCTCCAGTGAGCCAGGACTGCTGGAAAATGATGAATAGCAGCTTGGCCAGCTCATCTGCCAGCTCTCTCAGCACCCTAGGATGGATCCCATCTGGTCCCAGGGACTTGTGGGAATCCATGCAACTGAGCATATCTCCAATTACCCCATCCTGGAACACAGGAAAACTATGCTGCTCCCTGGCTCCTTCTGCCAGCTCTGCAGGCCAGCTGTCTGGAAGACATTCTGTCCTGCTAGTAAAAATTGAGGCAAAGAAGGTGGTAAGTACCTCTGCCTTTTCCTCATCCTTTGTTACAACATTCTCCTCCGTGTCCACCAAGGAGTGGAGGTTGTCCTTGCCCTTCCTCTTGCTATTAATATATCTATAGAAGGACTTTCTGTTTTCATTCACAGCAGAGGCCAGTCTAAACTCCAAATGTGCTTTTGCCTCCCTAATTTTCTTCCTACAAGACCTACCAATATCCTTAAACCTTTCATGGGTTGCCTCACCTTTCTTTCATAGATGATACACCCTCTTTTTTTCCCTTAGTTCTTTTAGAAGTTCATTACCCATCCAGACTGGCCGTCTGCCCCGGCAGCTCATCTTCGAGCACATTGGCACAGTCTGTTCCTGCACCTTCAAGAGTTCTTCCTTGAAGTACGTCCAGCTCTCCTGGTCCCCTTTTTTTTAAGAGCTGTTTCCCAAGGAGCCTTCTGAGTTAGTTCCTTGAGTAGTCCGAAGTCTGTTTGAGTAGCCTGATTGTGCAGCTTGTGTAAGAGATCTCTAAATCTGTCCTCCTTGACTAAGGGAGAGTTTTTCTCTGTAGAGGAAGGAAGATTTCTTCCTTAAAGAATTTAACTAAAGCTCTTTAAATGGGAAAACTATAAGTCTTCTGGAGACACAGATCTCTTCCTTTGTTCTCAGAATGTTACTGAACTTTCTTAAACTGAAAGCAATTTTAGGATTCTGCTTATCAAGTGCCAAAATCAAGACTAAATGTGCCTAAAATCTATTGTCTTGTACAACCTCTCACTTAACCTTTTTTTCTGTAGTATTACTGTGGCCAAATGGCTACAACATTTGTAACACAAAGGCAGGTATAAGATGTTGGAATTCAGCAATGCAGTGAAGTGAACTTTCCATTTACCATGTTGTTGCCAAAAAGCTGTATGGTTCTTTGTAAATGTAAGGTACTAGTATCCACATCAAGTGGATTTGCATAATGAAACTATCTAAATACAGTAACTGAAAATTGAAGGCAACTATTTGCTTTGAAATATCTATGGAGAAGAATATTGCAGAATATTTAGTCAGAATTAAAGACCTGTATTAAATACTTTTCCAGTGGTCCTATTAAAAACAAAACAAAACAAAACAAAACAAAACAAAACAAAACAAAACTTAACTTAGGATATCTGTGTAGTCCTTTACCCAATGAAACTTTATATTAGAATAAAACATATGTTCTAGCAGGGTTCAGGATCTTATGAAGAGAGAGTAGGATCACAACCCTGTACTCCCAGAGCAAAGACTTTGATCTCTTCAGTGATCTCCTTTCAAGAACTCATGGGGAGAATAGGGTCTAAGAGAAATTAATTATATTCAAGAACCACCTCCTCCAGTGTCAAGAATAGTCAAGCCAAGCTTGCCACAGGCTTACATGTAAAAGCAAGGTGATCCTGACTAAACTCAGACATAAGAAGAAAGTATACAGGAAGTGGAATTAGGGTCACATGACTTTGGAGGACTGTCTGAGTGTGCAGCAATATAATTAGGAACACTAAAACCCATCCATACTTGAATCTGGCAAGACTTGTGAAGGGCAGCAACAAAGGCATCAAGAGGTAACTCAGCTGCCAAAAAAACCTTGGAAAACACAGGCCTGATGCGAATAAAGCATTGGTCTTGTGACAGAAGAAACAGGAAGGGTGGGGATACTCTGCCTTGTTTGCTTCAGGCCTTTTTGGTAAAATCAGGTTCAAAAAAGTCAGACCCTGAAGAGTTCAGAGACAAAGCCTAGAGCAAGGAAGACACACTTTGTAGGGAGTGATCAGGTGTGGTCGTTTGAGGCTGTGCCTTTAAGAACAAACACTGCTGGAACACACTGGCTAATGTTTTTGGTACTAGAACCAAAACATTCTGATATTCTAAACGAATTTCATTGGTTGATAAACAAAAATTCAGCTTTAGATTGTGAAGCGGTTGGAAAATTTTTTCCTCAGTTCAGTTCGGTTTGGGAGTTGGGGGAGTTTGGGTGTTTCAGCCTGTTCTCCCTGCCTGCTTTTTCTGCGAACTGCTGGACTTGGCCTTCAGATAAGCAAACACTAATCCTGCATGGGCTTTTGAAGCTTGCTAACAACTCTTTTCCTTAGTAACTTGCCTTTCTCTCTCTCTAACCCCTTTTTGGGGAAAAAGGGAGGTAAGGGGGGGAGAGAGGGGGTTCCAAAGAGGGGATCCCTCCCTGAGGGAGGGATTTTTGTTGTGTTATTTGTCTTTGCTGTGTATTTCTGTGTATATATTGTAAATACCTGTATATATTGTGTTATATATAACCTGCTTTCCATATATGCTTGTAAATATATAGCTTTTGCTCTTCGACTGAGTTAGCTGTGGTTTCTTACTCTGTGGAGGAGGGAGAGCTAAGCCCTCTCTCAACCTACCACATTTATTGGCTGCCCAACTCGGGGCTTGCTGACAAATTAGTTTGATTTATTGCTTGCTTAAGTCGAACGAGCAAACATGAAGGTGTTTTGGCTTTTTGAGCGTCTGTTCTTCTCGGTCTTTGGTGTATTGATCTACAAGTATTGCCTGGGTATGATTATCGATAAGATAGGTAAATATATAATGCAAAAATTATATTTGTGGTTTAAGTACAAGATTCCGCTTCTGTATGATCAGTGCCTGGAATTCTTTTATGTTAAAAAGTATAGGAATGTTACATCTAGCACACTCCCTATTGAGATAAAAGAGTTTAAGATTCCGCTCGGTGAAAGGGTAATTTTAAGTGATGGCTGGGATCCAAAGCTGATTTTCTTGATGTGTGTAGTCCTGCTGCTGGTGATAAGTAATGTGTATTTGCTAGTGACACTGTACCGGGAGAGAAAAGTTTATAAGGCATGTTTTGTTATTAGACGGAGGACAAAGAGACGAAAACGCCACCCTAGCTCTGTTTCAGGAACATCCAGTGAGGATGATAATGGAGAATCTGTGTCAGTTAAAGATAAAGCTAAAAAGTCAATCGGCAAGGCAGCTCTGAATAGCAATGGTGATGATTCTGGCAAGCAGCCAGGGGCTACAGTAGCCCCAAACATGGCGGCTCCTGTGTCCCAGGCAGCCACCATTAACGAGGCAAAGTCATTTCCTCCTTCTTCCATGGCAGGAGCGGAAGCGTCCTCCAAAGCAACTAATCTGTCTCAAAGCTTATCAGCTTCTGATAATAAGGCAGCTGGAAACCCAAACACAGCTCCAGTAAAGCAAGTAGCAGTTTTAACAACAAGGAAGGGTAAGACTAAAGCTGATTCAGGAGCTGACGGGGATGCACAGCAAGGTTCTTCTGATGGGGAGGAAGAGAAAATCTGTCTTAAAAATATAGCTGAGTTATTGAGATCATCAGAGGATCGAGATGCATCTCTTGGTAGGACAGCAGCTAGTGGTGGTGCCTCTCAGCTTAAAGGGATCCTTGAGAGAGTGACAGAAAGGTTGTTCGGACCACAAGTTGAGGAAGAGGAGGCAGAAGAGCAACAAGATGACATAACCGACTGCTCTTCACCCCGGGAGGAGCTTAGAAATGTAAGAAAGGACTATCTCAGAGCAGATAAGGAGCCAGTTCTCGCTTGGCTTGGTAGATGCTACGATACAGGTGCTCCAGCTCTAATGGTTGGAGACAAGTCAGCAGCCCAGCTAGGAACTCTCTCAAAGGATAATGGAATAGATAGACATCTAGGCAAGGCTCTCGGTAAGGTTAATCTGTGGATGCGCCTTCTAATGGCGGTTCTCATGAGATACCCTTCCCGAGATGATCTTCCATGGAATCCTAAGCCCTGGACTACCATAGATGAGGGAATCAAGCGTCTGAGAGAATTTGCTGTTAGAGAGGTACTCTATGGTGAACATGAATCTCTGAATCCTGATGATGTTCCTGTAGGAAATGGTCTTGCTAAAAAGCTCATCAAGCTTGCTCCTTCTAATTATGCAAACATTCTGGCAAGCAGAATTGTAGCAAGAAATTATGGTGGAGCTCCTCTTACGGTTGGCCAATTCACTGATCAATTGAGACAATTGGATGATAGCATGACACGTGTTTCTTTGGTTTCAGCCATTGAAACTCTGTCTGGAAAACTGGAGAATTGCATGAAAGAGCTGAAGGATGAATTTAAAAACACCATCTCCCAATTGGCACAAAGAGATGATTCCAATTCTTCCTCCAGGTGGGTACAGGTTTCATCTGTGAGGAATAGACATCCTCCAAGGAGGTCATTCCAAAACAGATCAAACCAAAACAGACCACCAAGGCAGTCACGTAGGACTATTTGGATTACCCTGCGTGATCAGTTTGGTGAGAACATGAACAGGTGGGATGGTCAACCAACTTCTAATCTTTTCAGGAGACTGAGAGAACTGCAAAGTGGCAGAACCCGAGGTAGCAATACCAGAAGGGTAGCTGTTACTTCTACAGTTCCCCAGGACAACTCTAGTAGCTCCAACAGTGGCTCCAGTTCTAACACTGCACAGTGTGCTCGTTGCACCTGTGGACATGTTCCCCATAACTAGGGGTGCCCTGCCTCCCGCCAGGGGGAGGAGAGGGGTAATACAGATAACAGAATCTTATTGGGATGTGTACATCCAGTGGCCTGGCACTTCACACTTTCAGAAGTACAGGGCCTTGGTTGACACAGGAGCTCAGTGCACCATATTGCCATCAAATTATCAGGGATCAGAGTCCATAACTATTCTGGGAGTCACTGGTGGATCTCAAGAGTTAAGTAAAGTGGAGGTTAATATAAGCTTAACTGGTAAACAATGGAAAAAGCATACAGTTGTGACCGGACCTGATGCACCTTGTATTTTGGGAATTGATTTTCTGAGAGAAGGGCGTTTCAAAGACCCTAAAGGTTACAAATGGGCTTTTGGAGTAGCTTCTGTAGAAATTGATGGACAAAAACTGAAGCTGTCTGCTAGACCTGAGCTCTCTGATGAATCTGCAGTTGTGGGACAACACAAGATTCAGGACATTAAGTTGCCGGTTGCTTCTCGGACTGTGCATCACAGACAATACAGAACCAACCGTGACTCTTTGTTGCCCATTCAGAATCTGATTCGTCAGTTGGAGAGTCAGAAAGTCATCAGCAAAACTCATTCACCTTTCAACAGTCCAGTGTGGCCTGTGCGAAAGCCGAATGGAGACTGGCGTCTGACAGTGGACTACCAAGCCCTGAATGAAGTAACTCCGCCTATGAGTGCAGCAGTACCAGACATGATGGAACTCCAGTACGAGCTGGAATCCAAAGAGGCCAAATGGTATGCTACCATAGACATTGCTAATGCCTTCTTCTCTATTCCCATAGCAGAGGAATGCAGGCCTCAGTTTGCTTTCACCTGGAGAGGAATCCAGTACACTTTCAACAGACTGCCAATGGGCTGGATCCACAGCTCCAGCATCTGTCATGCAGTAATCCATGATGCTCTGGAGGAAGGTGGTGCTCCAGAACACATCCAGTTCATCGATGATATCATCGTCTGGGGTAAAACTGCTGAGGAAGTCTTCGAGAAAGGTAACAAAATCATGGACATTCTCCTGAATGCAGGTTTTGCCATCAAGAGAGACAAAGTGAAAGGTCCTACCACAGAGATCCAGTTTCTGGGAGTGCAGTGGCAGGATGGACGCCGACACATTCCAGTGGATGTGGTAAATAGAGTCTCTACCATGGCAAATCCCACGAACAAGCAAGAAACTCTACGTTTCTTGGGGATAGTGGGATTTTGGAGACTACACATTCCTGGATACAGTCAGATTGTGAAACCTCTGTATGATGTGACTCGAAAGAGGAACAGTTTCCACTGGGGACCTGAACAACAAGCAGCCTTTGACCAGATAAAGCAAGAAGTAGTCCAAGCAGTGGGTCTGGGACCTGTCTACGATGGTCCAGACATTAAGAACATTTTGTACACGGCTGCAGGTGACAATGGTCCAACCTGGTGCTTGTGGCAAAAAGCTCCAGGTGAGACACGTGGACGACCTCTTGGTTTCTGGAGTCGAGGTTACAGAGGTTCAGAGGCTAATTACACTCCAACAGAGAAAGAGATTCTAGCTGCCTATGAAGGAGTGAAAGCAGCTTCTGAAGTAATTGGAACTGAGTCACAACTTCTCTTAGCTCCCAGATTGCCAGTTTTGAATTGGATGTTCAAAGGCAAAGGTTCCACACCACATCATGCCACAGATTCCACCTGGTCTAAGTGGATGGCCCTGATAACACAGAGAGCTCGAATGGGAAATCTTGAAAGACCTGGTCTGGTGGAGGTGATCTCAAGTTGGCCTGAAGATACCAACTGTGCTAAACCTCCAGAGGAGAGAGTAACTCGTGCTGAGGAAGCTCCTCCTTACAATGACCTTTCTGATGATGAAAAGAAATATGCTTTGTTCACAGACGGTTCCTGTTGTCTCGTCAGGAACAAGCGAAGGTGGAAGTCTGCCGTGTGGAGTCCAACACGCCGAGTTGCAGAGGCGAAGGATGGAGAAGGAGAATCCAGTCAGTTTGCAGAGGTAAAAGCTGTCCAGCTAGCTCTCGACGTGGCTGAACGTGAGAGATGGCCAAAGCTTTATCTCTACACCGACTCATGGATGGTAGCCAATGCTCTATGGGGTTGGCTAAAGAACTGGAAAAAGAATGGCTGGCAGAGGAAAGGAAAACCCATCTGGGCAGCTGAACTGTGGCAAGACATTGCTGATCGAATCGAGAGAATTCCAGTGAAAGTGAGACACATTGATGCTCACATTCCCAAGAGCAAAGCTACTGAGGAACAGCAGCACAACCATCAGGCAGATCTAGCTGCAAGAGTTTCTCAAGTAGACAAGGACTCTGAACTTGATCTCGACTGGAAACACCGAGGTGAGATATTCTTAGCTCGGTGGGCTCACGATTCGTCAGGACATCAAGGCAGAGATGCAACATACCAATGGGCTCGTGACAGATCCATAGACATTTCCATGGATGCCATCACACAAGTCATCCATGACTGTGACATTTGTGCTGCTATTAAGCAGGCAAAGAGAATTAAGCCCTTGTGGTATGGTGACAGATGGTCCAAATACAGGTATGGTGAAGCTTGGCAGATTGACTACATCACTCTACCACGTTCTCGTTCTGGTAAGCAATACGTGCTTACTATGGTAGAGGCAAACACTGGATGGCTGGAAACTTACGCAGTCCCACATGCAACTGCACGCAACACCATTCTCGGTCTGGAGAGACAGATCCTGTGGAGACACGGAACTCCAGAGAGGATTGAGTCAGACAACGGAACTCACTTCAAGAACAACCTTGTAAAGAGCTGGGCAAAAGAGCACGGTATTGAGTGGATTTTCCATATTCCTTACTATGCACCAGCTGCAGGGAAGATTGAACGCTACAACGGTTTGTTGAAGACCACTCTCAAAGCCATGGGAGGTGGATCTTTGAAAAACTGGGAGAAACATTTAGCACAAGCAACCTGGCTGGTGAACAGTAGAGGTTCAGTGAACCGAGCTGGACCTGCACATTCTGATCTGCTACAGAAAGTAGAAGGTGATAGAGTTCCTGTTGTTAAAGAAAAGAATCTGTTAGGTAAAACTGTTTGGGTATTTTCGCCCTCAGGAGAGGCTAAACCTGTCCGAGGGGTGGTTTCAGCAGAAGGTCCGGGTCACACTTATTGGGTAATGCAAGAGAATGGTGAAATTCAGTGTATTCCACAAAGAGATTTAACTTTAGCTGAGAGAGTTTAATTTCAGAATGTTGTACAGCTACAGCGCGTCCAAAGGAAAGAGTCCCTGAGGAATCTACGGTGCACGAACCCTGAGAACCCTGAGAGCCCTGAGTCAACTGAGAGTCCCTGAGTCCCTGTTTCCCTTTTTCTTCGCTTCGTCTGCGGAGAGACAAACTGTTTTCCATTTTCTTGATTTTGGATTTTCTTGGACTTCTGAATCATCTACATCTGAGTATAGCCGGAATGGACGATGAACTTAACTTACGAACTGTAAATATTGTTCTGGATTGGATGGACAGTACGAACAGCCAATGAAATTGTTTAGAAAGGGGTGGACTGTGGTCGTTTGAGGCTGTGCCTTTAAGAACAAACACTGCTGGAACACACTGGCTAATGTTTTTGGTACTAGAACCAAAACATTCTGATATTCTAAACGAATTTCATTGGTTGATAAACAAAAATTCAGCTTTAGATTGTGAAGCGGTTGGAAAATTTTTTCCTCAGTTCAGTTCGGTTTGGGAGTTGGGGGAGTTTGGGTGTTTCAGCCTGTTCTCCCTGCCTGCTTTTTCTGCGAACTGCTGGACTTGGCCTTCAGATAAGCAAACACTAATCCTGCATGGGCTTTTGAAGCTTGCTAACAACTCTTTTCCTTAGTAACTTGCCTTTCTCTCTCTCTAACCCCTTTTTGGGGAAAAAGGGAGGTAAGGGGGGGAGAGAGGGGGTTCCAAAGAGGGGATCCCTCCCTGAGGGAGGGATTTTTGTTGTGTTATTTGTCTTTGCTGTGTATTTCTGTGTATATATTGTAAATACCTGTATATATTGTGTTATATATAACCTGCTTTCCATATATGCTTGTAAATATATAGCTTTTGCTCTTCGACTGAGTTAGCTGTGGTTTCTTACTCTGTGGAGGAGGGAGAGCTAAGCCCTCTCTCAACCTACCACATCAGGTTAAGAAAGATTTGAACAAACTGGATATAAACAAGTCCAAAGGACTTGACAGAGCTCACCTGCAAGTGCTGAGGATGCTGGCTGATTTCTTTATGAGGTTGCTCTGAACTGTCTTTGAAAGATTGTGGAAGTTCAGAGAATTTCCTCAGAATTGGAAGAAAGCAATCATCACTCCAGTCTTTAAGGGGAAGGATATAAGAACCACAGATAAGTAAGTACCTGCTACTTCTCACTTGTCACTAACACAAATGAGTAGGATAAATGCTACAGTTGTAGCAGTTGTAGCAGTTGTGTTATTCAGAGCTCATGTTAATGATATACTAAGGAACAGCACTAGATATTTTGAAGTCCAAAGTAATTTGCATGTATTTGTCTTCAGATGTGAGTAGATCACAGAAAGGACATTTAAAATGAAAAAAAATTACAAACTATGCACAAGGTAATTAGATTATTCATATATGTATACTATATATATATTTATAAATGTTCTTTCAACATTTGCCTGGGTTTTAATCCAATTTGTATTTAGATCAAGAAAGAATTTAAAAAACAAGCAGACATATTGTATTTTCAGAAATATAAAATTTCTTCATCTGGAGACAGATTTCTTTCTCCTTGATTCTCATGATATTGTGGGTGCTGCATCCCATTTGCTACAAAAATTTCTACTGACAACTGAAGTACCAAAATAAAAGTCAATAATTTTACAAGATTATTTGTTAAAAATCAGTAACAAGGAACAAAATATTCCACAGTATGTGCAAATCAATAAGTTATTATACATTAATGTATGAAAAGTAAAGCAGCATGTGGATGTTCAGTTCTGCATTTTAAACAGTTGCTTTGTAAGGACATTTTGGCATTCCAGATGTGATTGATTTAAAAAGAATGGTAGACATACATTAGTGTGTTAAATGCAGGCTAAGATATTTTACCCATTCTTACCACAACTTTAAAATCAGTAACAAAATTCACATTGACATAATCTGGGATTTGATCAACACCTCCAAGAAAAAAAGAGCCCTAACATTAATGTTGACTTTACTCACCTACATGACCATTTCTCCATTTTCAGTAACGTGACCTTGACTGGCTGCCAGATGCCCACACAGCTTCCCTCTCAGTCCAACTCCTCAAACAGGAGAGGTTCATAGGTCAGTTTAAAGACGGGGTGATCACTTACCAATTACTGTTATAGAATCGCCTTTACTCCACTTTACTCCAGACTTTGCTCCACTTCTTCATTCCCATCTCCTATACCCCACTCCAAGAATCCCAGGAAGAGTTGAGGAATAGGGGTGGTTACAGTTAGTCCATAATAGCTTCTCCCTGCTGTTCCTTCCTCCTCATATTTTCCCCCTGCAACATCAAGGGCTCTTCCTGGACCAAAGTTCCTTCAGAAATATCCAGTTGCTCTGAAGCCAGGTCCTCCATGGAATGCAGTGTGGATATATGCTCTGGAATGGTCCTTTCCAAGAGGTGCAGAGAAATATGATCATCATAATGATCTTTGTACCTACTGCAGTAGAACCTCTGTTCCAGCATCTGGAGCATGTCCTTCCACTCCTGTGATTCTGATACCTACAGTTATTTATCACACTTCTTTTTATCACTCTTCACCACTGCAGCAACTTTTGCCTCTTCTTATCTATGTTTTCCCAGAGGTGCTCTACCTATGGCTGACAAAGCTTATCTGTGCCTTCTGGTGGGTCCATTGGAGCTGTCTGGAAACAAGTGAGTCCACTATGGTGCAGCCCTTGGCCTCCTAACACAAAGACCACCCTGCAGTCCCATTACTGTCAGTAGCTGAACATCTACACATCCCCTATTCAGAGAAGAAAGAAGAATTAAAGACTAACTGGACCTTAGCTTCTGCTTCCTTTGTACACTAACCAACGCCACAGATTCCATGAATAAGTACCAAGCTCTACAAAGAGTATAAATTAACAGAAAACATATGTATTTTATTGGAAATTGTGAAGTAAGAAATAAACTAATGTACAGGCATGAGACGCAAAAGCATGCAGATGCTCTGCTGTCCTTGTGAAATTTATAGCTCAAGCTAAAGTTTTACAGAAAATAATGCACTCAGAAATCACACTGTTCATAGCATAGAAGCTGATCAACAAATATCCATATAAACAGGGAGATTACTCTTTGAACACTGTCTAATAAACCTGGAGAATAGTGGCTTACAAACACAAGCTATTCATTTGCATTAGGGGATCATACTATGTCTGGACAAGTTGCTAAACAGGAACAGAAACATAAAAATATCATTGCATATCTTAGCACTCTGTAAATAACAATACGAATACATGATAATGCGAACAGGTGTTCACTTGAAATATACTGTGATGTAAGTAATTGTGGTGGTTTGAAAGGAAAGGCTCTGCTTTCCCTCCCCCACTGAGAAAGAGACCACGGCTAAACCCAGTCGGAGAAATGAGATTATATTTTACAAGGAAACAGATTCTATGTAACACAACAAATACAGGTATTTTACAATATATACAGGAATATACAGCAAATGAACTCAACCAGAAACCAGACCCCCCACAGAGGGGGCTTCCCCCTGTGCCCCCTTCTCCCCCCTACCTCCCATCTCCCCGAAAAGAGGTAGAAGAAGAGACGAAAAGAGAGTTAGTACAGCAAGCGGAGGCCTATGCACAGGGAGTTAGTTCT
Organism: Dryobates pubescens; assembly: GCF_014839835.1. Taxonomy (NCBI): domain Eukaryota; kingdom Metazoa; phylum Chordata; class Aves; order Piciformes; family Picidae; genus Dryobates; species Dryobates pubescens. The sequence goes on from NC_071621.1 coordinate 3,422,714, forward strand.
TATCTTTTGGCAAGAAGCCCAGAAGCAGATCCAGCCGAGAAGGACAGTGAAGGAAGGAAGACTGAGAGAAAGTTCCCAGCTCCCCCGGGTCCAATCTGACCTCCCACAATCCTACCAATGAAATTCATTTAGAATACCAAAATATTTTACAAACATTTAGCCAGTGTGCCCCTTCCTTAAAGGCACAGCGTCAAACGGCCACAGTAATATATTCATCTGACAAAATAAATATTCACTTAAGTTCTCAATAAAATTTTTCTTGTATTTTAGAAGTGGATCTACTAAATCTATAAAGGATTATGTTCTTAATGGTGCCCAACTCAGTATGCTAAATCTTTCTTTTGTCAAATAACAATGGATATATTTGCTGCATTTTATCAGTTCATCAAGTGGAGATGGGTACATGAACAGACTTTCACATTTGTGTTTTTAAGGAACATATACGCATATATATGTTATTTAAAAGCACATATATACATATATATGTGTGTATATATATAAAAAACATATTTCTGTTTTCTGCAAAAGAGGTGAATAAACCAGACATGAATTACATAGTCATTTAGAATTTTGAGAATTTAATCCAAACACAATGCAAGGTTTAGGTGCTGTTACTGATGTCACTTAAAGAACCCCTTTCTCAGCAGTTCTCTAACAGTTTGCTCCCTGAGGCACAGTTTCTGGTTCTGAAATCAGTTTTACCTGCTTTAACACAGATAGTAATCTATTTGCTATGAAAGCTTATCATAACTGTAAGGTTCTCAATTAAATTCTGTAAGTCAAAACAGCAATCCAGTATTTCAAACCTAAAGACTAGTGTACTGTCAAATGACTTTGTCTTTCCTTGTATACACACAGATTTATATATATATATTATTACTTTCTGTAAGTGTGATATATCTGAAACATTAAATACATATCATTAGACAGACATAGAAAATATATTTAATGCAAGAAAAAACATTTACACTTTCTAAGAATACCTAGAAGAGAATATAAAATTTATTAGTTTTTGGTTTTTAAATAGGCTGATGTCCTGATAGACTTGAGCTTGTTGGACAGCCTCATGACAGGAGATTATTTGCCAAGACATGGTGTTTATTCTGTTTCTTTGAATAGATTTGGGCAGGTTTTGGGTGCATCTTGGAAAGAACTTTTTTTTTTTAATTTTCATTTCCCTGTCTTGATTGTCTAGATTACATACTTGGAGCAGAAACTTCTTAATTAGGTTTTTCCCAGATGTCATAAAATTTGGCTTAGCTGATGTCCCTTGCAGCCCCGTAATAAACTTACTACTATTGATAAATGATGCTCTCATAAAGTTGCTCTAAATAAGTGGTCTTACTTTTCCTGTTTACATAGCATTAATATTTCAGTTGTAACAATGACATTTGACTATTGTATTGCAAAGGCAAGATTATACATTAGAAACTATCAGTATCAGAGTCACCTGGCCAGTTATGTACAAATTTTAATCATATTTTTCTTCCACCAAAGTATTTGACTCTTTCATATGCTGCAGAAGTTTTTTTTAATTAGGAAGTTAATCTATATTCTAGGCTTTATGACTGCTCTTTACCACCCTTATTAAATGTAGATTGTTGAAATCATATTCTAAATTTTTTATTATTTTCTCACAGTCTTCTTTTCCAATAATTTTAATAGCTGATGATAAGCCCCCTGAGAAATGTTAACATGAGCATCAAAATTTTCATTTTCATTTTCAGTGGGAAGCTCGCTCGGGAACACACCTTGACCAGCAGCCTCGGAGAGCACTAACTGCTTTCCTTTTCAAACTACAGCAGGACCCCTGCGGTCTCTCGGCACTTGGCAAGAATCGGCGCTTGCCATTCTCCACATGCTTGCTGCTCGGGATTGCTTGGGATCGCTGCATAACCGGCGGCACTTTTAAAAGCCGGTGGCACCTCACGGGTGCTTCCATTTTGGGATATTCTTCACAAAAGTTTAAAAGTACTCATTTTTATTTTGTGCTTTACACTTAATGAGAAGATGTAGATTCCAATTTTGCATACTATATTGGAAAAAAAGACTGGTTATATTTCAGAAATACCTCAATACTTTTCTTGCTTTTTTTACAAGATTGTAGGATAAATGAGAAGGAAGAGAACTGGACATTTCTGTTCCAAGCCTGTGTTCAAAGTAGGGTTAGTACTAAAGAATGGCCAGATTTCTCAGGCCTTATATGGCTGGACCTTGAAAATGTCTATGGATGGGGAGTGCACAAACCTCTCTGAAAACTTATTACACTGATCTGCCTTCAACATAAATGTTTTTTCCTTATATCCAATGGAAACTTCCTTGATTTAATTTATGACCTTTGTTTGGCTCCACCGTCCTTTAACCTGCCTTTCAGAATACCAAGAATACCATCAGCCCCACCTGTCTTTGCCCAACCCTTCCCCTGGAGACCTCCCCTCCACTCTGTCCACAGTTCAGGATCTCATTTCAGACCCCTGGGACCACCAGTTCCTGCCTGATCTACTCTGTGGTGATGGAGCCTTAGACAGCAAGGACTTTGTCCTGACACAGAGGTTATCATAGTTGATTCTTGGTTCCCTGTCCCTTATGAAACAGGCAGTCTCTGCAGCAATCTGACAGTATTCATATATACTGGAGGGCCTGCAGCCCTTACACCATCTATTCTTACAAGCTCAACCAGCCCATCTTTAACAGTCTCTCCTCACAGGGCAAATAGTTCTGGCCTGATCATCCTGAGGGCCCTTCATGATCTTGCTCTGATGTTAGTGTCATTCTTGTGTTAACAGGGAGAAAAATGGGCACAGCATTTACAAGTGCAATGCAGGGAGGGATAATCCCTCCCTTCATCCTACTGGCTGGTCTGTTGTTGATAGTCTTCACTGTCAAGACATACCGCTAGGCTCATGTTCAGTCTGATCTCCAGAAGGATCTCCAGATTTTTGCAGCAGCATAGCTTCCCAGACAGTCTATCTCCAGGTGGTCTAGTGGGCCCAGTGTAGGTCTTTGCAATTGTTATTGTTGAATTCATACAATTCATGTCAGCCTGTATCTCCAGCCTGCCTGTTTCTCTCTGCATTGTGGCCCTGCCTTTGAACATCTTTACTGCACTACACACTGGAACTCTGTGTGTCTCTGTGTTATTTGTGTATCTGGTCATGTACACATACAGAGTATATGCATGTGTTCTCTGTGTGTATATATGCAATATGACATTTCCATGGATGCTATCACAGAAGTCATCCATGACTGTGACATTTGTGCTGCTATTAAGCAGGCAAAGCAAATTAAGCCCTTATGGTATGGTGACCAGTGGTCCAAGTACAGGTATGGTGAAGCTTGGCAGATTGACTACATCACTCTACCACGTTCTCATTCTGGTAAGCAATACGTGCTTACTATGGTAGAGGCAAACACTGGATGGTTGGAAACTTATCCAGTTCCACATGCAACTGCACGCAACACCATTCTTGGTCTGGAGAGACAGATCCTGTGGAGACACGGAACTCCAGAGAGGATTGAGTCAGACAACGGAACTCACTTCAAAAACAATCTTGTAAAGAACTGGGCCAAAGAGCATGGCATCAAGTGAATATTCCATATTCCTTACTATGCACCAGCTGCAGGGAAGATTGAACGCTACAACGGTTTGTTGAAGACCACTCTCAAAGCCATGGGAGGTGGATCTTTGAAAAACTGGGAAGAACATTTAGCACAAGCAACCTGGCTAGTGAATAGTAGAGGTTCAGTGAATTGAGCTGGACCGGCACATTAAGATCTGCTACAGAAAGTAGAAGGTGATAGAGTTCCTGTTGTTAAAGAAAAGAATCTGTTAGGTAAAACTGTTTGGGTATTTTCGCCCTCAGGAGAGGCTAAACCTGTCCGAGGGGTGGTTTCAGCAGAAGGTCCTGGTCACACTTATTGGGTAATGCAAGAGAATGGTGAAATTCAGTGTATTCCACAAAGAAATTTAACTTTAGCTGAAAGAGTTTAATTTCAGACTGTTGTACAGCTACATTGTGCCCAAAGGAAGAATCCCTGAGGAATGTACAGTGCACGAACCCTGGGAAGCCTGAGAGCCCTGAGTCAACTGAGAGTCCCTGTATCCCTGTTTCCCTTTTCTTCACTTCGTCTGCGGAGAGACAAACTATTTTCCATTTTCTTATTTCCTGATTTTCTTGGACTTCTGAATCATCTACATCTGAGTATAGCCGGAATGGACTATGAACTTTACTTACAAACTGTAAATATTGTTCTGGATTGGATGGACAGTACAAACAGCCAATGAAATTGTTTAGAAGGGGTGGACTGTGACCGTTTGAGGCTGTGCCTTTAAGAAAGGGACAGTGCTGGGACACTCTGGCTGAATATTTTGTAAATATTGATATTCTAAATGAATTTCATTGGTAGATTGGTAGAATGCAGCTTTAAGTTTTAGTGCAGTTAGAATCTTGTTCAGTGTGTGTTCCTCTTTGCTCTCTCTTTCCAGCCTGTCTGCTTCTGGGCATCTAGCCAGAATGACCATGGATAAGATAAGCATTAATCCTGCATGTGCTTGAAGGCCTACTAACTTTTTTTTCCCTAATAACTGCCTTTTTCTCTCTCTAACCCTCTTTGGGGAAAAAAGGGAGGTAGGGGGAGAGAAGGGGCTACAAGAGGGGACCCCCCCCTCTGTCTGGAGGAGGGGATCTTGTTCCTGTATCTTTCTTTGCTGTATATTTCTGTATATATATTGTAAATACTGTATATATAGTATACATATCCTGCATTTTCCCCATTGCTTGTAAATAGAGCATTTCCTTTGCTTTTCTGGCTGAGTTAGCTGCGGTTCTTTTTATTCCTTCTTAGTGGGGGAGGGAAAGCTGGGCCTTCTCTCTCAACCCACCACAATTGGGTAACTGTTTGCTGGCTTTGGTTGCCTTATTGGCCCAATTGAATCTTGGGCAAGATACATATACAGGCCAATTTCTAGTTGCCTTGCCTTGCCTGCTTGGATCTGCCTTGCTTGAAGCTGCCTTGCCTTGAGTTGCCCAGTCCAGAGCCTGGGATAGAAGCCACGAGTCTACTTGTGCAAGCTGAGAAGCCACAAGCCATAGAATCCAAACCCTGCCTCCTGTTGCAACCAGAATACAAGCTGTGCCTCAGTTTACGCAGGGAGATTCAAGAGCCCTTTGCAGTAATCGCATCATAGACCACCAACTGTCCTGCTGATGCCAGACCAGCATCAGAGACTGCGTGGCCTTCCTACTGGCAACCAGTCATGATTGGTGGACAAGAGCGTCCCAAAAATCCTCAATGGCTAATATACAGCAGCAGCACCCCCTGATTTGGACAGAACTAACTGTGAGCAATTAATTCATTGCCTCTTTGGCTTAACAGCTCTTGTCGAGTCTCCCTGCCTTGGTCGAGCATTATTTCCACTGGGGTTTCTCTCTTTCCCTGTTCCTCCCAGTTTGCTTAAAATTGTTAGAATTGTTATAGTTGCCTAAATATTGTACATTCCACTGTACATCAAACCTATTTGATATGGTTTTGGCAATTTTTCATCTTAATACAAAATTATTCATATTTTAATCAATATTCATATTTGCCATATTAATTTCATAAATCCATAAATTCATTGAAATTATATATTTTTAGTCTAGAACATTTGAGTTTGCCTTTATTAAAAAATAAAAAATGCAGGGGGAGGATGGGGTGAGAGATTAAATTTACAGCCTCTTACAAAGCCTGATGTAAAATTGATGAAATGCTATTATGGTGTATTGTTGTAAGGTAAATTACATGATGGTCAGGAAAAGAACTATTAAGTAAAAAGGTCAAAATGGAATTAAAATGGTTTAGTGGTAACTGAAATTAGAGTAAAACTGCTCACAGACAGCAGTTGAGCTCCCACAGAGATGCTTTCACCTCTGACCCTCAGTCCCCCAACAAACACTGCCCTCCGCCACCCCACCCCTACCCTGCAGTGGGACTGGAAGAAGGAGCAAGAGTGAAACAAAAACAAATCTCCATGGGTTGAGATAAGCTGATGCCAGAAGTGGAAAAAGAGTACCAGAAACAGAAGAAGAGAGACCACTAGAAAGAGGAATGATCTCACACCACAGGTATATGTCTGAACTCCAAGCCTCCCATCATCCTTTGCCTTGGCCAGCCTTTCCCTAGTGGGCATGATGTCAACATGGTATTGAATATCCATTGGCTAGTTCAGATGGCTGTCCTGGCTGTGTTCCTTCCCAGCTTCTTGAGAAAGAACCCTATCCCATCTGAAGCCTGGAAAAGTGCTCATGAATATTTATTTCATGATTTATGACTCCAGATAAATACTTTTGAAATCACAGAAATAAAGATTGTGAAGGGGGAAATCACATCAATTCCAATTATAATCTGTTAAGGTTATGCTGGAAATTATGAAATAGCCCAACAATGCCAAGATGATATGTTGGGCAAACATAAAGTGCCGTGATGGATTCAGCCATGTCATGGTTCTCATGGATACAGATTTTTGTCAGCACACTTGCCTGGTTTCTCAGTACTATGTAACTTGCATTTGGTTACAATTTTCTACCATTTTTAGTGAGAAAAGATTGATCTACTTTTTCCTTGCATGTGTCCTTTGGAGGGAGAGAGTTGGAGATTGAACTATGTCAAGTATTGTAATGATTGTCCATGCTGATTTAGTTCTCTTCTTGGGTCGTCTTTGAACTACTCGTGCTAACACTACACCACCTGTTAGCCAAGCTAATGTTACAGATTTTGGATCTACGACTGACTCCTTGGCATGAAAAACTTGTGTTCTCTTTATTGCTATATACTTTAGGACTGCTTTTCCAGTTATCTTTTTTAAGGAGTGTGATGATGGTGATGATGTTTCATTGGTATCAATACTGTTAGTGCAACAGTCCTTTCAAAGCAGTAGAAAGATGATTATGAATACTCAGATTTTTCTAGATAATTCAGTGAATGGATCTTTCACTTTGAATTTTGCTAGTGATCTACAAAAGACTCTGTTGAAACTATGCTATTTCAACAGTTCTCATATATACATAATCATACTTAACTTGCCCAGAAGCTCAAATATTTGTTTTGACTTTCTCCTAAATGAAAATGCAAACACTAAGCTGTTATCTTAAAAAAGCTGTACTACTTTTAGGCTGAAAACCAGTACAAGCAGGTCTAAGTCACTGAACTTCATCTGCCAAAATCACGTGAACTCTTTTGTTGTTACATTAATAATGTTCTTTAGTAATCCTTTGGGAAGAACCTGTGTAATCACTGCCTTTTATCTTCCTCCCATCTCAAAGAATAATTTTTATATGAACACATGTTTTTACTTTTTTTTTTTTTTTTAATAGGAGATTCAATTATTCAGTCCTGTTAGTTCATCCAAAAAAAAAGAAAAAAAAGGAAATGGACTAATGGATCACTAGCTGTCTTTTCTTTGGTGGAAAGAATCATTGGTTGCAACAGAATTGCACTTGTTATAAGGAAACAGTGGGTGACAAGTAACAAACCAGGAAAAACCGCAAGTTATCTGCTTCTGTTTGCTCTACTGTGTAGTGAAGAGGGAGGTTATTAATTTATTAATTATGAAAATTATGAATTATGAAAATTATTTTTTATTAATATTATAAAATTGTCAATAACCGATGAATCACCAACTTATATACATGTTCTAGTGCACGTTCGTGAAATATATCCCATAATTGGCTTAGTATTATGATTAGAACTTATTTGAGCTAATTACAAGCTATTTCTGTATTTATATGCAAGAAGGGTGCAGTTCTGGCGACTCGACGGGACGTGCGCGACTTCTGGTTGAGCTCAGACGGAGCTCTGTCCTGTGTGACGCCGGTTCGAGACTGGGGTCTCACAGAGTTGGCTTACACGGGAGGACGGGCTGGTCCGGAGACGAGCTGGTCCTCAGAGTTGAGGCGGGACGGCGGGACGGCGATCGCCGGCAGGCTTGCCCGGGGGACGTGGCGGTACGTGGGTCTGCAGGGGCATCCCCGGGAGTGAGGAATGTCGGCGGGGTGGGCCCGACAGAGGTCGGCCCGGCTCAGCAGGTTCTCGGGCAGCAGCTTCTCGCTCGCTGGGCTTAAAGCCACAGGAGGCTATCCAGAGTGGTCCGGGGGGGATTCAGTGCAGTGTAAGCACGAATGCTGCTGAGTAATCCCTGGAGTTTCAGGGCTCGGAGCGGCACGTGGCGCTCTTCTCTCCACTATGGTGGGGTTAAGGAAATCGTGGGCGACCTGGCACAGTCAAGTCCCTTCTTCCCCGATAATTAGGCAGATCTTACCCTCAGGGGTTGGTCCAGTCCATGCAGTAGCGACAGGGGGGTTCCTCTCCTGGTCGGTAGGACTGGCTGTGGCAGCGCTGGCTTCTCAGCTCTGCGTGGTGTCCTTCCTCTTGTGGAAATAATTCCTCCAGTCGCTTCTCACATGCGGATACCTTGATATTCGTGCATGTATGTAACAGAAGCTAAACAATAAACTCAATTGCAGAGGCAGCGGCTTGGACTTAACTCTTGAGCTAGCACAGAGACAGAAATGGAGGAGGAAGGCAGGAAGGGCAGGAAAAGTGCTTGTTTACTCACTGGGGCAATATTTATAGAATCCCTCGAGGCTAGGTTTGACCAATGGGCATTCTCATAAACAACTGGCTTCAGCCTATGGGAAAGCATGAAGCTAGAATGCGTCCATATTTGGATAATGCACGAGCACAGCATGCACCAGCAGCGTGCTAGCCTGGCTTTTGTCTTCCTCCTGAGGGAGGGGGAGCTCGCCCACATGCTGGGGCAAGATTCAATATCTCGGCACAATGTGCCTTTCACCACATACTGCTACTAGAATAAATTTTTCAATAGTCTTAGGAGCATAGATGTGGTTTAGATATATTTATGTAATTCATGTCTGTTTGTATTAATCAATATATATTGGAATGTATTAGAATAATATAATTCAAGTTTCTCTGTTCTTTAAAACTATTATCTTTATAATGCAAAATTCCCTCTAACATTATTATAACTTCATTAAGGTAATAAAATTCAGAATTATATGTATAAATATAATTTTATTATTGGAGCCTTCAAAAGGGATCAATGAAGGTTAGAGAAAATGTCTTCATTCTTATAAAAATAACCAGCAGATAGTCTGTGCTCTGAAGAGGTTCCACTGCAGTTGGAAAAAAATTAGAGGCATTTTTAAATTATAATGGAACTATAGTTAATTTGCCCATCTTGTAGGCCTGGAGTTCATAAAGAGAGGTAGGAGCACACAGGAGAAAAACTGTCCAGTACTAGGAACAAGATTGCATCTACTGTACAATTGCCTGTATTTCATGAAAGAGGAATTTTCCAAAAGATAATAAACTCCTTATACAAAACAAACAAAGAACAAAAAGAAGAAGGAATGAAGAAAAAAGGCAAAGAAAAAACCCTAAACAAAACCAAAAATAGCCCATAACCTTCCCTACTAATCAGTATATTGAAAATCTTGTCTAGAGAATGTAGCAGCAGCACAGGAATCTAAAATTCAAAGAAATAATGTAATAATTCAGAAAAGACAATTATGCTGATTCTCAGTCCTTTTTTCTATAAAGGTGTGTTCAGTGGTTTGGACCTTTCACAGTTAGTGAAAGGCATCTCTGGTCCCTGGATCTTGAGCTATTTTAGGCAGGTAGCAAGACTTTACCTAGAATTTTAAACATAAATTACTTTGTCAAAATTTTTCATATATGTTACTGTGAAATGTTACAATTTGAACATAATGAACATTTTATGATTTAAAAATGGTAAAAACCTGGCCCATCACTGCATTAAGATTTATAGATTACACATACATAGAGTGTTGGTGATTTATATCAGGCACCAAAATCACTCCCACTCTAGCCAATTAAAGTTCTGTGAATTTCATGTAAACTGTTTTTTTTTTTTCCCTGAAACTGTGATAGTGACAAATGGCTGATGTCCCTTTCACTCTGTTTCTGTACTAAATTAGCTTTTATTTTGCAGTGAAAATCTCATTTTGCTTCATGGATCCTTGTTACCATGTGCATTTCTTGTTCTCAAGAGAAGTTTTAGTACAGATGACTGCAAGAATAAAATATTTTGTATGAGAAAAGCTCACACTTTTTCAGACTTCTAAGAAGCCTGAGCTTAGTTGTGGGGGGAATTCTTTTCAGTATTATTGCTTCATAAACTCTACTGACTTCAGACCTGCAATCTCTTCCAAAGTGAATACTTCTCAGGATCTCATTCAGCTCCTGTCCCCCACAGTGCCACTGGCAAAATGTGTTACATTTGTAGTGTACACCCAGGGAATGGAAGAAAAGGGGAACAGACAGCTAGTAACATTTAGTGCATCTGCAATTCAGTCTGTAACAAGAGAGAAACAGAGAATGGGAAATTGAAAACCTGTGAACATAAATTGATTTGAAAATAGATACTAAACAACCATAACATAACTGAAATAAAAATTGAGACTTCTGGGGAAAGCTTGTGCAAACCATTAAGATCATATATGATGGGGGGGAAAAAACATGTTTAGTGATCAAGTTACACAGCCTCAAAGTAGCACTGTTAGCAAGATGGAAGTGAATGTATAAAGGCATTTCAGCTAAAGTTGTTTTATGGTCATTTTTCTTTAAGACCATCCTCAATGTCTAAACATAGAAGCCCACCTAGGACCTACTCCCTTTGCCTTTATGCTTGTAGTGAATGGTGCTTATGGCGAGGATTGTGCCCCAAATATTTCCAGAACATGCTTCTGTGTGTCAAATCCCCTTTGTTCCCCCTCCCTTCTGGAGGCAGCAGTGGGGAATCCTGGTGCCACAGAGTCCAGGTAAACAACCTGGGTGTGGTCCCATCCCTGTGGTAAACCAGGGGCAGGCTATATGTTTGTTTGCCTGTTTACAGCCTATGCTTATGCCATGTTTAGTAAATATCAGTTCATTGGTCAATCTTTGTGTTAGCAAGATATGCTTATTGGACCAGTATTCATTGGGGCAAATGGTAAATAGGGGTTGTGTGGTAAACAAGTGCCCCCACGCTTGTGTTCATGCCTATGCCTGTATGCATGTCAGTGCTGCTGTGGTCCACCTTGCCCAGGACTCGAACCAGTGCTCCAGGAGGCCTTGCGAGCAGTGCCATGGACAGTACCCCATGGGATCGACCGCTGTGTGATCCATCACCGCAGGAGAAAAGCCTGGTAGCCCGTGTGAACCACTGTTGCTGAACTGCTACAGCCCCCCCGAGTGGGGAGCATTTGTATTCTGGGAGAAGCAGCAACTACGTGGCACAGCCACGTGGTCGGAACCATTTCTTATTTCTTTATTACAATATATCCATGCCATGTTCTCTGGACTATAAACATATTATCAAGGAAAGATTTCATGAAGTTCTCAGCTCGTGAGTAAGCCAAGCCTTGCTTCATAGAATTTCAGGTAGGGCAGTGCTCAAATCGCTCCGGGTGGAGGGTTGCCGGTCACAGACAAACCTCTCCCCCACTGCTTTTTGAATCAGTTTAGATTCTAAACTCTATTAATCATTTGATTTACTTGAAGTGCCCATGCATAAACATTGGGCCCAGCCAACATGGATTTAGGAAGGGCAGGTCCTGCCTCTCCAACCTGATCTCCTTCTATGATCAGATGGCCCATCTGGTGGATGTGGGAGGGCCTGTAGATGTGGTCTACTTGGACGTCAGCAAGGCCTTTGATACCGTCCCCCACAGCAGACTGCTGGCTAAGCTGTCAGCTTGTGGCTTGGACCGCAACACTCTGTGCTAGGTTAGGAATTGGCTGGAGGGCCAAGCTCAGAGAGTGGTGGTGAATGGTGCCACATCCAGCTGGCAGCCAGTCACCAGTGGTGTCCCCCAGGGATCAGTGCTGGGCCCCATCCTCTTTAACATCTTCATTGATGATCTGGATGAGGGGATTGGGTCAGTCATCAGCAAATTTGCAGATGACACCAAGTTAGGAGCAGATGTTGGTCAGTTAGAGGGTGAAAGGGCTCTGCAGAGGGACCTCAACCAAGTGGACAGGTGGGCAGAGTCCAATGGGATGGCATTCAACAAATCCAAATGTTGGGTGCTGCACTTTGGCCACAGCAACCCCATGCAGAGCTGGGGTCAGAGTGGCTGGAGAGCTCCCAAACAGAGAGGGACCTGGGGGTGCTGATCAATACCCACCTAAACATGAGCCAGCAGTGTGGCCAAGAAGGCCAATGACATCCTGGCCTGCATTAGGAATAGTGTAGCCAGCAGGAGCAGGGAAGTCATTGTACCCCTGTACTCTGCATTGGTTAGGCTGCACTTTGAGTACTGTGTCCAGTTCCGGGCCCCTCAGTTTAAAAAGGACATCAAGACACTTGAATGTGTCCAGAGAAGGGCAACAAGGCTAGTGAGAGGCCTTAAGCACAAGCCCTATGAGGAGAGGCTGAGGGAGCTGGGATTGTTTAGCCTGGAGAAGAGGAGGCTCAGGGGAGACCTCATTGCCCTCTACAATTACCTGAAAGGTGGTTGTAGCCAGGAAGGGGTTGGTCTCTTCTCCCAGGCAACCAGCAGCAGAACAAGGGGACATAGTCTCAAGCTGCACCAGGGGAGGTTTAGACTCGAGGTGAGGAGAAAGTTCTTCAATGAGAGAGTTGTTTGTCATTGGAATGGGCTGCCCAGGAAGGTGGTGGAGTCACCATCCCTGGAGGTGTTCAAGAGGGGACTGTACGTGGCTCTTGGTGCCATGGTCTAGTCATGAGGTCTGTGGTGACAGGTTGGACTCAATGATCTTTGAGGTCTCTTCCAACCTTAGTGATACTGTGATACTGTGATTCTGTAAAGGCAGTTCCACCAACCAAATATTGATACCTGTGAATACCTTGTTGCAGAGTTTGTATATATAAATGAACCGCTAACATATATATTCATTGATCTTTGCCACTCATTTCTGAGGGCATATTCACAACAATGCTCAACAGACATCTACCAGGTATTAATTTGACTGATCTTAGACTTTTCCTTCTGGGTAGAACAAATGGAGATTTCAAAGTATTTTCTTTTCTTCATTATCCAGAAAAAAAATCCTAGCGTAAGCAGCTCTGAAACAAGTAAATTTCCTACCCCAAACAACATACAACCATCTTTCCTGTTCTGCTGTACCTGATGACAAGCTCATATGTTCAGTAAGAACAACTAATTTAAGCAGTGATAATCATCAAACTGCTGAAGGAAAAATGGTCCAGTATGTATCTCATTAAGAAAAACTTGATTACGAATGAACCCAGAATTCAGTGAAGAATTGTATTAATTGCAAAGACACTTGGTTTTGAACAACAACATAAAACTGTAATTGAAAATTAGTGTAGCAGTTTGGGCTGGGTGCCCTCTGCTATGGGGGGTGGTTCCTGTGTCCAGAAGTCCAGCCCAGTGGATGGACACAGGAAACTAGGTATTTCATACCATAATTCTCTGTGCCACCATGTGGCCGTTTGACGCTGTGCCTTTAAGGAAGGGGCACACTGGCTAAATGTTTGTAAAATATTTTGGTATTCTAAACGAATTTCATTGGTAGGATTGTGGGAGGAGAGATTGGACCCAGGGGAGTTGGGAACTTTCTCTCAGTCTTCCTTCCTTCGCTGTCCCTTTCGGCTGGATCTGCTTCTGGGCTTCTTGCCAAAAGATAAGAACTAACTCCCTGTGCATAGGCCTCCACTTGCTGTACTAACTCCCTTTTCGTCTCTTCTTCTACCTCTTTTGGGGGAGAAGGGAGGTAGGGGGGTGAAGGGGGCACAGGGGGAAGCCCCCTCTGTGGGGGGTCTGGTTTCTGGTTGAGTTCATTTGCTGTATATTCCTGTATATACTGTAAAATACCTGTGTTTGTTGTGTTACATAGAATCTGTTTCCTTGTAAAATATACTCTCATTTCTCCGACTGGGTTTAGCCGTGGTTTCTTTCTCAGTGGGGGAGGGAAAGCAGAGCCTTTCCTTTCGAACCACCACACACCATAAGATGCAGCGCGGGGTCTGGCACCTTCTCTTTTCTTCCCTCGCTGTCACCCGGTAACTGGGGGAAATGTCTCCCAGCCTTGGGCCTGGCTAGGCCCAAGGCCACGGGGGGATGGGCAGTCTCAGATCTGCCCAGCTGAGACTAGCCTAGCAGTTGGGGGGGGGGGGGGGGTGTGGTAAGAAGGAGCCATGGGAGTCTTGGGTGCACCCTCAGGTGGGGATGGGATGTTTCTGGGTATGCTTTGGGATCTTTGTCACTGTGCTTCTGGCTCTCTGTAAACATTCACCACTTTCCATTTAAACTTTCCATCACTTTTGTAGTCTGTTTGTCTGAGTCATTATTTCTGCCTGTGGGGAGGGGGTCTGCCTCAACCCATCACATTTAGGTTCAGGATGACTATAAATAGCTTTTGCTTTCTGCCCAATAGCTTTTTTTTCCCCCCATGTAATAATTTTTATTTGAGTAGAATTAATTTATTCAGTTTATAAAACTGAAACTAATGCTATTATCACATTGTATAATGAGCATCAACTACTCTTTCAAATAATTTGAATAATTTAGTAGATCTAAAACAAGAGATAAAAAGGAAAGTACACATGCAAAGCCTTTCTCAACCTGGGACCAGGAGACTGAAGTTCATTCCATCACTGATCATCATGGGTACACTTTGAAAGGAGAGAAAGAATTCCATTACATATGAAGCTAATGAACAATCTGTCCTTCTCACAAAACATCAAAATGTCATCCTTTGAGGTACCATCTCATTATTTTTCAATGATTTTGTTCTCTGAAAAGTAACTGTTTATACAGGGAGCTTGGGGGGAAATAAAAAGGAAAGAAGAAGAGAAAGAAAAACTTTAAAGACAGAAGCTAAACCAAAATGAAGCATGTTAAACCTCATCCCTGGAGGTTTTTAAGGCCAGGCTGGATGTGGCTCTGGGCAACTTGATCTAGCGTGAGGTGTCCCTGCCCATGGCGGGGGGGTAGATGATCCTTGAGGTGGCTTCCAACCCTAACAATTCTATGATTCTATTTTGACAGGGACTAAAAAACATGCAATTTAAAATCTGTAAGGAGGATTAGTTAAAATTTTGTCTTTGCGTGACAGTTTTAGGCTATGCCTTTAAAAGTTAGCTGCAGATTTTCAAGCGGAAGAGTGGAGAAGTATAAACAATTCACAGTTGGGTGTAAAAAGGAAAACAAAAGATTATTCTAAATGAATTTAATTGTCTAGATATGTGAAAGGGACCCTTAGCAGTCTTGTTTCCCACATTCATTCAGTTTTTTCCTTCTCTGGCTGTTTGGCTGTACTCTGCTTTGGCTGGGAGGATCTTATCACTACTAGCTGACCTTGCAGATAAGACTAACATTCCTTCTAATGGCTCATTTTTCTTTCTTCTATTATAGCGGGAATAGGAAAAAAGGAGTTTGGGGGGGAGTGTGGTAGCTTTCCCTGGTCATTTTTTGACCAGGGGGGTTTCCTTGCTGTTTTCTGATTGTAAATACTTGTATATTATTGCAAATAACTGTATACTATTGTAAATACTGTGTATTTGTACATATTCATTGCATTCCATTGTAGAGTGTAGTTTTTGCTTGTAAATACAGCCTCCATTTGCTTTCCTGACTGAGTGAGCTGAGCTTTTGTTAATATGGTGGTAAATTCCAAAATCATTGCACTTGCATTTTATGCTGTATTTTTGCCCTATAACTTGCACCACAGCGAAGGGATTTTCTGATCCTTCACACATTGTGCCAGTGATAAGACTATGAACAATACTGTGGGTCACAGTGAAACTCAGTAAGTTTCTGGGCAGAAGAGTGTTAAATCCATACTTTATTATGAACATCTGCAATATATATGAAGTAGCTTAATAAGACTCTAGAGATACCTGTCTGGTTTTAATTAACAGTTTTGTTACTGTTTGGTTCACCTGTGTCACTTTTTATTGTGTGGAGAAATACAATTTTTTAAAAGTTAATAATCTGTGGAAGTATGTAATAAATTCTAGTTTTGCTGTTTTGATTCAAATCATGTACATACAATTTTGAAAATACATTTTCTCCCAGACATCTTATGATCTGAGTATGAAACAAGGTAAAGCATAATGACAGGCAGATAGATGGGGTAGCTCACCAGGAAATAGTCCTCCATGAAGCTCACTTAGGCATTTCTGAACTTATTATGCTTATATTAGTTCACATTTTTTTAATTTAAGTATGTGTAAACTCTACTTTAGTAGTATGGTTGTCCCCTGCCTGGTCATAAATGAAAGAGCTTTAGAGAATGTTACATGCATCAAACATTTCTGTAATGTCTTAATTTAATTTTTGCAGTAATTAATAACTAATTAAAAACACATTTTCACAAAAGAAAGTGTTACTGTTGCATTTTTTTTTATTTCTTGCTTATCAGCTGCTGAAGCACTAGTAAAAAGTTATTAGAAATATACTGTTTTTGATTAATATATTATAAATGGATGACATCCTGAATTTTTAATATATCAGCCTAAAAGCTCAGCAGGTAACTGCCAAAGAGATGTGACAATATTTCATATAATGGCATGAAAGTCCTAGTGGTCACACATACAGAAAAATGATAAATACTTCATAAAACTAATCTGAGTAAGCAAATAGCATACAATGAGATATCAAAAATTTTACAACATTCATATCTAAGTTATTTTCTTTAAGTTTCCTGTAGGTGCTATACTAATCGAATATAGGATTTGATTGAAACTAGTGTTAAATAACCATATTATTCACAGACTGCATCAGATTTGATGGGACTCTCAACGGTCATCTCATCCAACTGCCTTGCATTCAGCTGGGACACCTCCAACTGGATCAGGCTGCCCAGGGCCACATCACGTGTTTCCAGGGCTTCAACCACATCCCTGGGCAACCTGTTCCAGTATTTTACCACTCTTACTGTAAGGAACTCTCTCCTTGTGTCCAAATACAAGTATTACTGCTTAGTCAAAATACTGAGGCTCAAATGACTAATCATAAACCACTTGATTTCAATGACTTACTATGTGTCTGTATGTGATGCAAATTTTATAAGAAAATGAAGTATTCATATTTCAGAGAATTCTTAAGAAATATATTGTCATGTTTTTGCCTGTCACATTTCAAAGCAATTGTTTAAAAATTGTGACTTCGAGAAGGCTGAAGTAAACTTTTGAATATAGAATTTAAAAAAAAATATATTAATATAATATTTCAATACATTATGATATCTAGACGTGATTGCTCAGGTTTCCCAGAGAGGTAGGTGAGACCCCATCCCTGGAGATATTCAAAGTCAGGCTCAACAAAGCTCTGAGCAACCTGACCGAGTGGAGGATATCCCTGATCACTATATATGGGCTGGAATAGATGATCTTTGGAGCTCCCTTCCAACCCAAATCATTCTGTGATTCTATGATACTATGATAGTCCAACATCTAAAAATGTTCAAAGGATTAGGCAAGATTTGTATTATTAGCAAGGACAATTTAATAGTCTCCTAACCCAGTTCCATATGCAAAGCACAAATGGGATTGCAAAGTCACTGTAACTGGAATCTAAACATGGATATTTATGAAAAAGATGCAAAGATAGGTTTACTACAAGTCAAAACTCTATCACTCATATCCTCTGAAGAACAGATTTTTAAAGGTATTTGATAGAATTTTACTCTATCCCTGCTTTGTGGGAAATGAAACTAGACTTTAACCTGTCTTCAGCTAGTAGTATAGAATAGGTCCACACAATTCTATTGTACAAATCATCAGTATTGCTTTTATTGGTTTTTAAAGTTTTAAGAACAAAATAAAAATTGTGTCGTATGTGAGAATAAGACCACCTATCTTTAAAATTCAAAGACATTTACGTAAACCAATCTATACTTTCAATATAAAATTTGCAGCAAAGTCCTAAACTTTAGTAAGTGTAAAGAATATTTTTTTTCTGTAATGAATATGAAAAAACTACTGATGATTATAAATGTTGAAATAACTGAAAGCATATTAGGATTTTTGCCTTGTTTGTTTTTGAAATAGTGCTTCCATATGAAATCATATTTTGTGGCTCTAACCCTGAAAACTAAATAGAATAATGTAAACTGTGTGATAATGAACTTAAGCATTTTTGGTTTTGGTGTTTTGTTTTGATTTTTTCAAAATGTGTGTGTGCAAGTCTTTGTTGGACTGCGATACAAATTCAAAGAAAATTAGACAAGGGGTTATAACTTGGAAGTAATGACAGCTCTAGATAGTATTTCAATGAAAAACTCATATGACTAAATTAAGACATTTAGTGCAGATTTGCTTTTGGATATTCAGGGATATTAATTGCTACCGATATTACAGTTTAAGGTGATCCCTGATCTCTCCCACTTCCTCAGAAAGCTGGATTTAGACAACAAGGACATACAAGCAAATAATTCCATCAGAGTATCAATGAAGAAATTAGTCTATTTGTTTCAGAACAGCTCCTGTTAAAAATCTACTATGCATTCACTTCTCATGAATTTATAAATAAAATTGATATGCACATCTAAACCAGTTACCGCAGCAAATATATTCAGTAAAAAATGAGGGGAAAATATATGAAGATATTGAGAACAATCACAGTTCAGAATAGCTGAGAACATAGGTCACAAGAGTTAATTCATCCATGCAATTGCTTTAGAGATCACAGATGTACTTAAAATGCCATTAAAAAGGAGGTCTTGATAGTGTGTTAAACTTCTCAGTGAAGTATAAAGAACTCGGCTTAGAGAGAAGCAACAATTCTTCTTAGCTATATATAACTTTATAACTAATTTATATTTAACTTAAAATTATCTCGCTCCACAATGAGATTTATCAGAACCCGGCAATTTCTGCAAGACAGACCCCTGTCTTGCAAACAGCTGGACAGCAACAACTGGACACATTTCATTATTCATAAATGTGGACCAACAAATCTGCTTAGAAACAGACAGTACTTACTGGAAAGTAAACCTAAGAGAAGAAATGATGGACAAGGATACAGAATCACAAAATTGTTTTGATAGGAAGAGGCCTTCAAGATCAAGTCCATTAAACTAGTACTGCCAAGCCACCACTAAACTATTTCCTTCATCACCACATCTATAAAATAAGAAAATTTTTTTTCAGCTTTCACAGCTTTTTGCTCATCCACTATGCAGGTCAAGGTTAGACCTTTGAGAATTTTTTTTTTTTTTTACTTTTATCAGTTGGGAAAAAAGTGTCTCTAGTATATGATCTATAAGAACTATATTTTATATATTTCTAGTACTGTCATTTTGTGTATGTATAAAGTAATGATGCAGATAATAAATATTAAAAAAAAAAAATCAAAGTTTATAGATATTCTGATGCAAGAAACTCCATTAAAAATGTTGCCTGAGAAGTAAAGTGACCTATTGGTAGAAATTTTTTGGGATCTTGTGCCAGTTCATTTTAGATTTAGAAGCCTAGATTTAGCCTCTAGTTTTAAACCACCTTAAAGCAAAATGTGGTCTTTATAAAACCAGAAACAAAACTAACTCTTAGGAGGAGAAAGTTCTTCACTGAGAGTGTCATTAGTCGTTGGAATGGTCTGGCCAGGGAGGTGGCGGAGTCACCGTCCCTGGAGGTGTTCAAGAAGGGATTGGACGTGGCACTTGGTGCCACGGTTTAGTCATGAGGTCTGTGGTGACAGATTGGACTTGATGATCTTTGAGGTCTCTTCCAACCTTGCTGATTCTGTGATTCTTTGATACTGGCCTTAACATATAAAGATAGCCATCATGGAAAAGTTATGTTTATTTCTGTTTTAATTTAAAGAGTTTAAATAAACTAGAGGTTTTGGTAATGTGAACTGAAATGATTAGAGAAAGAATAACTGATTCAGAAGTAAACTATTACTGCAAATTCCTTCCCCCAAATAAAATTGATTCATATTATCTGTGAATTCTCTCTGCCTGTCAGCTTCAGAAAATGTCAGAGGTTAAAATTCAGAAATGTTTTTACACTATGTTTATGACTTTCCCTATTTATGGAATTGGTGAAGAAGCACAAGTTAACAGTGAGGTTATAAGTTACACTTAAATTGTCAGGATTATAGATAAGGCTCATAGTAATTTTTTTGTGATTACAGACATTGTCATAAGAATGCAGAATTCAAATTTTAATGCCTCATCTATCTTAAAAAATACAACTGTAAAATGTAATTTTGTAACTTCTTTCAGGTGTTGTTCTATTTTTTAATTATTGGCACCTTTTGTAGTTCTGTGCCCAGAACTCCCATAATGTCTAAGAAGAATGTCAGAATGCTCAGTATATATATGTACAGTTCTTTTTAAAGGTTCTCATAAGAAGTTTATGGCAAAAGGAATCTTTTAAGTAGACTACGACATCACTTAACCTGAGGATGAATATCATTTGAGGTTTTATCTCAATACAGCTGTTAATTAAGAATCCTTAAGCTAAAATATGTTTTATAGTCCAGTAAAGGTACAGATTCTCAAAATAAGAGTTAATCTCAAAATACACTCAGTGAATCTATTGCATTTATTTATTTAAATAGTTATATCAATACATTTATGTGTAATTAATTGTGAGATATACTGAATTACATATGCAGAAATCTATGTTAAAATGTTTTATGAAAAATAACCTTTTTCTGCAGAGGTACCATGGTTAACAAACAACTAAATAAGAAATAGCACATCTGAAAAGACTACTCATATGAACTTTTCTTTACAAATCTTTACAATTAGAAATTAGCATCATGATATAGAATAGCCTGACAAAAGCTTTTGACTGTTCTTTTCCTTTTTAAACTGTTTTTTCTAAAACTAATTTTTTTAACAATTGAAGAATACACAGATGGATTTTAATTTTGCTGACTAGTACATAAAATTTCCTAACTAATGAAATCTACAGATGACTTCAAGAAACAGGAAATGCATTGGAGAGATGTCTAAGCCTCTCTGAAACTATAAAGAAGGTGCAAGTGAAATTAGAGAATTATTCCAATTGTTTGTTTTTAGAACTACTTTCTTATCAACTGCTGCCTCACTGTAATATCTTGGAAGTAATGAAAAATGAGTACTAATGGCAACTAATGGGTACTTAGGTGCAAGTCAAATGCTGCATTTGTTTATTTGCGTATTTTATGTTAGAACTTCAATGTTTTTAGATTCAATTGATTTTCACAACATAACCTCAGTCAAATAACATGTAAATAAAATATCTTATCAGTAGATATCAGAACAATCAACACAAATTAGTCAGTTACTGGACAAGCTGTCTATGTTGAAGGGATAAATGAGGGAGCTTAAAAATACCATTGCAGCCACTATGTTTAAAATCTAAAAGACTAGAAGTGTTTATACTATCTTTCGTATATAAAGATGAAATCATCATACCTTGTATTTTGATGGATAATTTTATTCTCTCTTTTCAGTAAATAATGTTCTCATTTTGTGGCAGAACTAATGTTATAGAAAGTGAAATGTTTATAATATAAATCATTCAGAGTCTGGCAGCAGAGGAAATAATCAAAGATTTCAAGGTGAAATTTCTGAACAGATGGTAAATCTGAGCATAGAAATTTTGACAAAGAAAGTGGTTGTGATTCCTCCTTAATTCTGATGTTAACAGAATGAAACTCAAATCTTTATTTTTTAATTTCTTGTAGTCTTGTTCCCAAGTTATCTTTTGATGGTTCTTGCTTATACTTGCTCCTGTGGAGACCAAGGTCAATGTTACATCCTGTGTATTCTATTGGGGGCAGCACCCTCTGGGAGGAGCAGAGAGGACAGGTGAACCTAAACTGACCAACAAGGTATTGCCTTCCATGCACTTCATATTCAGTATAAAGCTGAGGAATCACGTGAGTCAAATCCTATTTTCAATGGCAAACTTGCAAGGAGAACTTGTTCTACTTAAACCCTGTGTTCCTGAATTCAGTTACTATAATCCATCTCCTGAATCTGGTTTCTATCTGCTTCTGAGTCCAGTCTGGGACTCCCCCAGTGCCTGCCCATAGCATCAGTGGTGACAGTGGCAAAATTTCTAGCAGAGGCGTTGCATTTGATATTAGATTTTTTAATATATTTTATTTATTTCAATCTATTGTTATTATTTTCTTTAAAATGTTTAGCTTTCTAACCTGTGAATCTCTCTCCCTTATTTCCTTTCTCTTCTCTTTTGGAAGGGAGAGATATTTATAATAGAGATTGTCAGTCATTTGTCTAGTATCTGGCCTATTCCTGACACTTTACCACCTTTTTTTGAAGTTATTTCTTTGAAGTTATTTCTTCCTTTATTTTTTTTCCTTTTTTTTTGTGTGTGTTTGTTTTATTTTGTTGTTGTTGTTTAAATTTTATCAGCACCATTTCAAGCAAAAAGTGACTGGGAATAGCTGGTTTTGTCAAAATACTAAGAGGGCTGAGAAAGGCTTATCTTTCTGGTTCAATGTGACCTGCAGATATGTGTTTGCTGGTGCTAAAACTGCTATTTCCAACAGTAAAGAACTGTGCCAAATTAAAACTAGTTCAGTAGAAGGTGGAAGAACAGAAAGGTCTTTATCATAATAACTTGAAAGAATTAATCCAGAGAACAGCTGAGAGATAGAAAACTTGGCATCTCAAAGTAATGGACAAAAGTTTCAGCTTTCTTCCCACGCCAGCAGATGAGTTTGCTTCAAATGTACAAGGGAACTTGACCCACAAATGTGTTTGGCAGTTGTGTTACTGTCAAACCAAATGATACTAACACTTAGGGCATTAAACCAGATAAATATTAATCATGCAAATTCTTGGAAAAATTGAAGACTTGGTTAGAGAAAAAATACTTAAATAAATAATAAAGAACTCTCCACTACTGAAATAAAAAGAAATTTAGTTGCATAAGATGATAATCTCTAATTTGAGTTTTGGAGGTAAAAGAATGAAACCTCACAAATATTCTAATTTTTTTTTTCTGATATGATTTAATAACTTATGATGAAAACCTTTTATGCCATTGGTTTGTATAAGATATAAAACTCCAAAATATAGGTGAGAATAATAAGGTTTAGAAAGGGACAAAAGAATCCTTTGAAAAATAATTGTATTCATATTTAATAAGGATTGTTAGTTGATACTATATCTAACATCTCTATAAAAATGAAACTTGGGAGTTTCTAGATTGTCAGAAGCTAGCAAAAATCTCTTTAGAACATGATTCATCTTTTTAGTATGAAATGAATATGAGATGTTTAAGAGTCACCATGTGGGGATGTCCCACTGTGATTCTCTGGACCAGCAGTGGTAAGTGCTATAGGGCTGGGATAAAGTTGGGATGTCAGGCAGGTTCTGGCACACAGCCCCAGTGAGACCTGCCAGATCTTGTGACCACATGATACAGTAGACTTGGCTCTGAGGGGCATGGCTACAACCCAGTGTGGGTTATTTAAACATCGCCTAGGAAGCACTGGTGACCCAGAGCTCTGGCTAACAGGGTGAACAAGCAGGGTGTGGAGCCTTCCATCAGGAAGGGTGTGGAGTGTCAGGAGGGCTTGGTGTGATAGTTTGCAGGTAGTTCGTGAGGGCAGGACAAAAGCTCTTTAACCAAGGAGAACAGCTCTGCTTCAGGTAAGTACATACGGGGAAGAGGAATTGCAGCAAAAAGGGCCAGTAAGGAGGCTTTTTTGGGGGGTTCTTTTTGAAGCCAGGAAAGCAGCTTGCCTGAGCAAGACAGGCAGGGGAGCCTGGAGCCTGGAAAGCCTGAGGAAAAACAGGAAGCTCAACAAGAGCCTTCTGCTCTTGCTCATGGTGACATCCCCCATTGGCAGGAGCTCAGCCGTGGTCTCCACCCAACAGAAGGTCAAATTGTCAACACTTGCTGGAGTGGATGCAGGAACCCAGATGGAGCTCCCACAGAAATATGCAGCAGTCCAGGTCACAGGCTGCAGAGAGTGCCTGAGTCTTTTGTATGTACCTGTGAAAGACAATAGATTTTTGCCATTTTTTGTTTACTTAAGCACTGATTGCTAGCTGGAATTTTTATTTCTATAACAATAACACAAGTAAAACTTCAGCAATGTAAAAATGTTATATATCATGAGCTTTGTATCCATTTCTCCCAATATGGTATTTAGCCATTGTACAAGCAGGAGTGCTGTGTTCATGTTGTCAAGCAGAAGCAAACAGGTGGGAACAGTACTCCTCAGCTGGGGACTCATTAACAAAAGAGCTGTATAACCACATTAACACATGCCCAGTGTTAACTTTTCTTTCAAAGAGGATGATAGCTTGTAAAAACCTCTCCAAACTCCCACATAGATCTCAAATGACAAAATACAATGGAATCCAGAGCCCTGTTCAACTCATCTTCTCACTGACACACATATTTGGTTATCTTGCAAGATACCTAAGCTCTAATTGGAGAGTGGTACTTCTGCATAAATATAAGGGATGTGCCAGAGAATGGTAAATATAGTGTTGGCAGATAGAATGCATGACCCATTGGACACTAATAATTTTCTGTAGGAGAAGAAGGAGTCTAGGTATGCAAGTACATTTAGGAAAAGAGATTTCACTCTGCAGACAGCAGTGACAACTTCTTTGCTCACTATAACAGGGTCTCTTACCCCTCATAGACACAAGTTTATGTTTATGTGTTTGAATGCAGAGCCGAATCTCACCTGTAATTTCCAGCATTTATATTGTAGATAGTCTGTTTCTCAGATCTAACAATTACTTTGATTCAGACACTTTGAAATGCCCTTGGATTCAATCCCAAATTAACTTCTCACAGAAAAAGACCCTACTTAAAATTCAAGTATTTTGAGTAACATTCAGACTTTTAAAGAAATCTTTTAGGAATGCCTGGCTCATATTTCAGTGAGACACTTATAATCATTGCTTATTCTTGGAGGCTTGATTGAAAACCTGCTGAAATCAACTGATATAGTCATTTGACTATATCATTTGACTTTTGGTTAAGTCTACTTTTGAATAAATACTATAAATCATGTCATTTTATGTTTTGAAGTAAGAAGTTATCTTTTGCTTTAAAAATGGACTCAATAGCCTTAATTTTGTTAATTAACAACCATTTCATGCTGGTTGGAAAATACAAGATAAATTGATTCAATTATTCAAAAAATGTAATGGAATTCATAAAATGAGTTATCATTAACTCTCACACAAAACATCAGCATTAATTAAAGGGATTCATATTGTTTATTTAAATTTTATTTCACTGTGACACTCAAACTCCATTTTTATCATATCTCTGAGCTTTCAGAACATGAACAAAGAAGATGTCATAGAATCATAGAATCATTTCAGTTCATTGAGTTCAACCATTGACCTAACATGACTGTAATGGGTTGGGGCAGATCCCCTCCCCACCACAGGCAGAAATAACGACTCAGACAAACGGATTGCAAAAGTGATGAAAGTTTAAATAGAAAGCAGTGAATGTTACAAAAAACCCAAAGCGCAGTGACAAAGAAAGATCCCATCCCCACCTGAGGGTGCATGCAAAACCCCCAGGGCTCCTTCTTCCCCCTCCCTCTGCTGGGCTAGTCTCAGCTGGCCAGGCCTGAGACTGCCCATCCCCCTGTGGCCTTGGGCCCAATCAGGCCCATGGCCGGGAGATCTCTCCCCCAGTTACCAAGTCTCGGAGAGGGAAGGAAAGAGGAAGTGCCAGACCCCACCGCAAAATTTATAGTGGTGCAAGGGATTATGGTAGAAATACCCAATTTCCTGAGTCCACCCACTGGGATGGACTTCTGGACACAGGAAACACCCCTGTAGCAGAGGGCACCCAGCCCAAACTACGACACATGACCAAAGTCATTTAATCATGTCACAAAATGCCATGTCTATACATTCTTGTATAACTCAAGGAACAGTGACTCCATCACCTCCCTGGGCAAGACATCGCAATGTCTGACCACTCTTTTAGAAAGGAAATTTTTCCTAATATCTAATATAAACCTCCTCTGGCACAATCTGATGTCATTTCTTCTTGTTTCATCACTTGGTACTAGTGAGAAGATACCAAAACTCACTTCTTTTCAAGTAGTTGTAGAGAGCAATAAGGTCTCCCCTCAGCCTCATCTTCTCCAGACTAAACAATCCCAGTGTGGGGATTTGAACCAGCAGTTTCTAACTCCCTTTAAGAGATAAGACAAAACAAAGAAGACTTGTATTTTGGGGCCTGAAAAACTGTGGGATGAAACCTTTCTGGTGTCTGTCTGAAAGAAGCAACTGTACTGTTTGTGTCTTGACCTTGTAAAATAAGTGGAAAGGAATGTATGCTTGTTTATTTTAGTGTAGCTGCAAGACTTATCTATACTCATACATTATGCCAATTACATTAGAATGAGTTAATTGACACAGCTCTGGGCTTTGTATCTTTTATCTGTTACAGTACCCATCTTCAGGCAGGTACAAGAGGACCTTCAGATGTTCTAATAACTGTTTTCAGTTATAATACTGGAGTCTGTGACCAATATGCCATGTCAAATGAAGCTTGGAGTAGGGACCCAAATTTTCTCAGGACCCACTCCGACAAAATCCCTGAAAGGAAGGCAACCAACAGCAGTCACCAAGAAGCACCCCCTCCTCACCTCTTTCCAAATGAGTTTCATTTCTAGATTTGTAAATTCTCTTAATTCATGTAAACTGTTCAAAATGCCCATATACACATTCTGTAGAGATAGTTCTTCCAGCTGAATATTAGTACCTGTAAATATCAACTGTAAATAATTTGTGGAATAGTTTGTACATAAATAAATTATAACAATTTTTACTAATACCTCTGCCACTCATTCCTGGTGGCAGTATTTTATAACAATGATAAAGATTGAGACATGGAAAAAAGGCATCATATGGCAGTTTTAGGCTATGCCTTTAAAAGTTAGCTGCAGATTTTGAGCAGAAAAGTAGAAAAATATAAACAATTCACAACTGAGTGTAAAAAGGAAAACAAAAGATTATTCTAAATGCATTTCATTGGACAGAATATCTGGTATAGAAGCAAGTGTTCTATAAATATCTCACACATTTTACTTCCATCCCCATTCTTTCTTTTCTTCTCTAGCTGCTTGGATGTTCTGTTTTGCTGGAAAGGACCGCTTTCTGGCTGGCCTTGAGAAACAGATAAGATTAACACTGCTCTTCTTCCAGTTTCTTTCCCTTTTGGTACAAGGGGAATTTGGGAGGTTTTGGGAGGGGGGAGTGGAGAAGGTCCCCTGATCTCTGGGATCCCAGAGGGGATCCAGGGGGGTGAGGGGTTTCTGTACTATTTTCTGATTGCAAATACCTGTATAATATTGTAAATACTGTATATTTTGTACATATTCAATGAATTCCATTGTAGAGTGTAGTTTTTGCTTTGTAAATACAGCCTTCGCTTGCCTTCCAACTGAGCTGGTTGTGCTTAGTTAATGTAATGGGAAATTTCAACCCACTACACATCGAGAAGGAATAGCTGCTGAGTGACCCTACACTTGGTCAGCACACTCTGAACCGGGTCAACAAAACTTGTTCTGACTCTAATGCTTTTGTGATCTGAAGGATGATAATGGATGGCTGAACTTGCTTTCCCCAGATTCAAGGTGCTCCAGACAAACAGATTGAGTATCCTGTTATCATTGTCTAGGTGCCCACTCATGACCAGATAGCAGTCTGCATATGTCCACTATTTCTAATATGGCTCACATTTCTTAAATGTGTAGACTCTTGAACACAGAACAACTTTATTTTTCTTTTTGTTGAGGTCCTTCATTTTTTCCTGAATACTAAGGTTGGCTGCTGCAATAGAAATTCAAGTAGCATGTATAAAATAGCAACCAGTATTTTATTTTATTTTTCAGTGAAAAGCTGTAATGTACGAAAACTTTTATCTCAGTCAATGCTAAGAATTTCTGAACATGAAAACAATTACATTTTCATGATCTAAAGTTCTGACTTGAGCAAGCAAACAAAATTTTGACAAAATAGCAACAGAGTAACATCAATGATTATTTTTTGAGTTCCTTTCCACCCCCCAACATTCTGTGATTCTTTACTTAGACAGGCTGGAGAGATGGGCAGGAAGAAATTTAATGAAGTTCAGCACAGGCAAGTGTAGAGTATTGCACTTGGGAAAGAACAACCCCATGTGTCAGTGTAGGCTGGGGACTGACCTGTTGGAGAGCAGTGCAGGGCAAAAACACCTGGGGGTCCTAGTGGATGGAGGGTTGACCATGAGCCAGCAATGTGCTCTTGTGGCCAAGAAGGCCAATGCCATTCTGGGGTGTATTAGAAGGGGTGTGGTTAGTAGGTTGAGAGAGGTTCTCCTTCCCCTCTACATTGACCTGATAAGGCATGATCCAGAATATTGTGTCAAGTTCTGGGCTCTTCAGTTCAAAAAGGACAGGAAACAGCGTTAAAAATTCCAGTGCAGAACCACAAAAATGATTAGGGGAATGGAACATCTCCCTTATGAGGAAAGACTGAGAGAGCTGGGACTCTTCAGCTTGCAGAAAAGGAGACTAAGGGGTGACTTTATTAATCTTCATAAAATATAAAGGGTGAGTGCCGAGAGGATGGAGCTACTCTCTGCTTGGTGATGCCAAATGACAGAACAAGGGGCAATAGGTGGAAGTTGAGGCATAGGAAGTTCCATGTAAATGTGAGGAAAAAAATTTTCACTGTGAGAGTGATGGAACACTGGAACAGGCAGCCACAGGGAGTTGTGGAGTCTCCCTCTCTGGATGTATTCTAAACCTGCCTGGATGTGTTCTTCCACGATCTGCTCTAGGTGATCTAGATGATCTGGCATAGGGGGTTGGACCAGATGATCTTTTGAGGTTCTTTCTACCTCTAACATTCTGTGATTCTGTCCTGGAAGAGGCATTAACAAGCCAGATAAACCTGTTTGGCCACTGCCCTTTCTTCTCCCTCCCCATTGCAGAGTCCAGGTTTGAGGTCTAGGAGTCAATAGGCAGGCACCGTTAAGGCTGCCTGGACAGGATAGAAGCTGGACCGTGTGCCTCACATTTCAGAAAGGCAACTGCATGTGTTAGACTCTATATGAGAAGGTGTGTGCAGCTTTGCTCGCCACACAGCATTGTGAGCTGATTGGTGGGATTTGAATAGGTAATGTGCCATTGGGCCATTCAGTTTTCATAAAGAGAATTGTGGCATAGTTTGTACATATGGCCTAACAAATCTGACACTCTGGTTGGAGTCTGTTATAGACCACCCAACTGTGATGAAGAGGTTATTAAATTTATGAATATAAAATATGATGTATGAAAATATTATTTTTATTAATTATTAAATAATTGATAACCAATGAATCACTAACTTATATACATGTTCTAGTGCATGTTCATGAAATACATTCCATAAGTGGCCCAGTGTTATGATTAGAACTTAATTGAACCATCCACAGACCATTTCTATATTTATATAATGAAAGGTGCAGTTCCACCTCTTGGCCACCAGATGGTGACTCGGCGGGATGCGGGTAGCTTCTGGCTATATACAGCAATATTACAATCTTTCTATGCGTCAGCGATTACTCTGCTAGATGCAGATACTTTGAACTGAGTGCCAGTGGATGGAAAGCACGTGGAAGATACTCTGTAGCTGTTGTTTGTAGCAAGGTGGAGGTCCGGCAGACTACTGTCGCTGGACTGGTTCCTAGTTGAGTTGGACGGCAGCGTTGGGTTACTGTCTCCTCTCTCCGCAGCAGTGGAGAGGGAATGATGGAACCTGAGCTTAGCTTGGAAGCAGGTTCCCTTCTGGACTCAGTCAATTCCCTCCAGACAACAGGGATCGGTCCTGGTCGGGGTCAGCACATGGGGTCGGCCCTCAGAGTCGGTTCGCATGACAGGGTGGGGTGACAGTTGCTGATAGGCGGGCTCGGATGTTTCTGATAAGACGACAGCAGACAAAGGCTATGGGGTCGGCCCAGCTACAGCGATTCTCAGGGCTGATGTAAACAGCATTGGGGAGAGAATGCGGCTGCATTAAGTGGCGGATTCTCATTTACTGGGCTTAAAGGAATAGTGGGACGTTCAGAGTGGTCCCAGGTTTGGTGCAGTATAGGCACGAACAGTGCTTTAGTCTTCCCTGAGGTTTACAGGGCTGAGAGCGGCACATGTGGTGGCTCCTCTCCCGCTATAGTGGGGCTAGGCATATGTGGACTCAGTCTCGATCAAGTCCTTTCTCCCCAGCAACTGGGCAGATCTTACCCTTGGTGGATAGTTTGGTCCTCTAGTGGCACAGTAGGCTCTCCTGGTCGGTATGACTGGCTGTGATGATGCTGGGCTTCTTGGGCTCAGCAAAGGTCTTCCCTCTGGAGATGATCCTCACAATTGCTTCTCACGATGCAGAGGCTTTCAGTATGCGTGCATGTATGATAGAAGCTAACAACAATAAGCTCAATGGCAGAGGCTATGGCTCAAGAGTTGTTCTCTCAAGCAAGTACAGAGACAAAGTATAAGAGGGGGCAATTTGTTTACCAACTAAGGTGGTACTTATAGATTCCTCGAGGCTGGGCTTGACCAATGGGCACTCTCATAAACAACCAGCTTCAGCCTATAGAAAGCATGAAGTTAGAATTATGCCCATACTTGGTATTTGCACGAGCACTGCATGCACTGAGTGTGTGCTGGCCGGGCTAATGCCCTGGCCCTTGTCTTCCTCCTGAAGGATGGGAAACCTGTCCACATGCTGGGACAAGATCCAATATCTGGGCAAAAATGTGCCATCACCACACCAACAAGGATGAGGAGGCAGACAAAATATTCTATAAGAAATTGGAGGCTGTCTCAAGATCATCAGATCTTGTCCTAGTAGGTGACTTTAACCTGCCAGATATCTGCTGGGAACTTAATTCAGCAGAGAGGAGGCAGTCCAGAAGATTTCTGGAGCTCATGGAGGACAGCTTCCTGTGGTGGGTTGAAAAGGAAAGGCTCCACTTTCCCTCCCCCACTGAGAAAGAAACCGCGGCTAAAACCCAGTCGGAGAAATGAGAGTATATTGTACAATGAAACAGATTATATGTAACACAACAAATACAGGGATTTTACAATATATACAGAAATATACAGCAAATAAACACAGTCAGAAACCAGACCCCCAACAGAGGGGGCTTCCCCCTGTGCCCCCTTCACCCCCTACCTCCCTTCTCCCCCAGAGAGGAAGAAAAAGAGAAAAGGGGGGGGGGGGGGGGGGTGTTAGAACAGCAGACAGAGGCCTATGCACAGGGAGTTAGTCAGTTAGTATCTTATCTTAGTTGGCCAGAGGCCCAGAAGTCCAGCTGAAAGGGACAGCAAAGAAAGGAAGACTGAGAGGAAGTTCCAGCCACGCTGGGACTAACAATCTCACCTCCCACCTTACTTGGCCAATGAAATTCATTTAGAATACCAAAATATTTTATAGAAATTTAGCCAGTGTGCCCCTTCCTTAAAAGGCACAGCGTCAAATGGTCACAGTCCACCCCTTCTAAACAATTTCATTGGCTGTTCGTACTGTCCATCCAATCGGAAACAATATTTACAGTTTGTGAGTAAAGTTCATAGTCTGTTCCGGCTATACTCAGATGCAGATGATTCAGAAGTCCAAAAAAGTCAGGAAATAAGAAAATGGAAACCATCTTGTCTCTCCGCAGACGAAGTGAAGAAAAGGTAAACAGGAACACTGGGACTCTCAGTTGACTCAGGGCTCTCAGGGTTCTCAGGGTTCGTGCACCGTAGATTCCTCAGGGATTCTTCCTTTGGGAGCGATGTAGCTGTACAACAGTCTGAAATGAAACTCTTTCAGCTAAAGTCACACGGTCACACTTCCTGATGCAGCTGTTAAGTGAGCCTACTAGGGGTCAGGCTCTGCTTGACCTGCTGTTCTCCAATAGAGAAGGGCTGGTGGGAGACATGATGGTGGGAGGCTGTCTAGGGTGCAGCGATCATGAGATAGTGAAGGTTTCAATATGCAGGGAGATAGGGAGGAGCACCAACAGAACCTTCACCTTGGACTTCCGGAGGGCAAACTTCAGCCTGTTTAAGAAAATTATTTGAAAAATTCCCTTGGTAGCAGCCCTCAAGAACTGAGGGGTCCAGGATGGTTGGAGCTACTTCAAACAGGAGCTCTTGAATGCACAGTAACTGGCAGTTCCCATGTGCCAAAAGATGAGCCGGAGGGGAAGGTTACTGGCCTGGATGAGCAAGTAGCTCTTGAAGGAAATAAGGGAAAAAAAGAGGCTGTATCACCTTTGGAAGGAGGGGAAGGCTTCTCCTGATATGTTTAAGGATGTTGTTAGATTATGTAGGAAAATATATTAGAGAGGCAAAAGCCCACTTGGAACTTAAGATAGCCACCTCTGTGAAAGATAATAAAAAGCATTTTTACAAATATATTAACACTAAAAAGAAGGGCAAGAAGAACCTCCACTCCTTAGGCCGTACTGTGTCCAGTTCTGGGCCCCTCAGTTTAAGAAAGACATTGAGACATTTGAGCGTGTCCAGAGAAGGGCAACAAGGCTGGTGAGAGGCCTTGAGCACAAGCCCTATGAGGAGAGGCTGAGGGAGCTGGGATTGTTTAGCCTGGAGAAGAGAAGGATCAGGGGAGACCTCATTGCCCTCTACAACTACCTGAAAGGTGGTTGTAGCCAGGAAGGGGTTGGTCTCTTCTCCCAGGCAATCAGCACCAGAACAAGGGGACACAGTCTCAAGCTGTGCCAGGGGAGGTTTAGACTCGAGGTGAGGAGAAAGTTCTTCACTGAGCGAGTCATTCGTCATTGGAATGATCTGCCCAGGGAGGTGGTGGAGTCACCATCCCTGGAGGTGTTCAAGAGGAGATTGGATGTGGCACTTGGTGCCGTGGTCTAGTCCTGAAGGTCTGTGGAGACAGGTTGGACTTGATGATCCTTGAGGTCTCTTCCAACCTTAGTGATACTGTGATACTGTGATAACTTCTTTGCCTCAATTTTTAACAGCAAGGCAGGAGGAGTTCAGGACGAGTGGCCTCCTGATCGGGGTGATGAGGTCAGGGAGCAGTGTAATGACCCGGAAATCCATGAGGAATTAGTTCGGGACCTGCTGAGCCACTTGGACACTCACAAGTCCATGGGACCAGATGGGATCCATCCTAGGGTGCTGAGAGAGCTTGAAGATGAGCTGGCCAAGCCACTGTCCATCATTTTCCTCCAGTCCTGGCTCACTGGAGAGGTCCAGATGACTGGAAACTGGCCAGTGTGGTCCCCATCCAGAAGAAGGGTCGGATGGGAGGAACCTGGAAACTACAGACCTGTCAGCCTGACCTCAGTGCCAGGGAAAGTGATAGAGCAGGTTATCTTTGCAGTAATAAATGTACACCTGAAGGATGGCCAAGGGCTCAGGTCCAGCCAGCATGGATTTAGGAAGGGTAGGTCCTGCGTCTCCAACCCTATCTCCTTCTATGATCAGGTGACCCACCTGGTGGACGTGGGGAGGCCTGTGGATGTGGTCTACCTGGACTTCAGCAAGACCTTTGACACCGTCCCCCATAGCAAACTCCTGACTAAGCTGTCAGCCTGCAGTTTGGACAGGAGCACTCTGTGCTGGGTTAGGAATTGGCTGGAGGGCTGAACCCAGAGAGTGGTGGTGAATGGTGCCACATACAGATGGAGGCCAGTCACAAGTGGCATCCCCCAGGGATCAGTACTGGGCCCCATCCTCTTTAACATCTTCATCAATGATCTGAATGACAGGATTGAGTCAGTCATCAGTAAATTTGCAGATGACACCAAGTTGGGAGCAGATGTTGATCAGTTAGATGGTACAAGGGCTCTGCAGAGGGACCTCGACCAACTGGAGAGATGGGCAGAGTCCAACAGGATGGAATTCAATAAATCCAAGTGTTGGGTGCTGCACTTTGGCCACAACAACCGCATGCAGAGCTACAGGCTGGGGTCAGAGTGGCTGGAGAGCTGCCAAACAGAGAGGGACCTGGGGGTACTGAATGACAGCTGCCTAAACATGAGCCAGCAGTGTGCCCAGGTGGCCAAGAAGGCCAATGACATCCTGGCCTGCATTAGGAATAGAGTGGCCAGCAGGAGCAGGGAAGTCATTGTACCTCTGTACTCTGCATTGTTTAGGCTGCACCTTGAGTACTGTGTCCACTTCTGGGCCCCTCAGTTTAGGAAGGGCATTGAGACACTTGAACGTGTCCAGAGAAGGGCAACAAGGCTGGTGAGAGGCCTTGAGCACAAGCCCTATGAGGAGAGGCTGAGGGAGCTGGGATTGTTTAGCCTGGAGAAGAAGAGGCTCAGGGGAGACCTTATTACTCTCTAAAATTACCTGAAGGGTGGTTGTAGCCAGGAAGGGGTTGGTCTCTTCTCCCAGGCAGCCAGCACCAGAACAGTAGGACATGGTCTCAAGCTGCGCCAGGGGAAGTGTAGGCTCAAGGTGAGGAGAAAGTTCTTCACTGAGAGTGTCGTTAGTCATTGGAATGGGCTGCCCAGGGAGGTGGTGGAGTCACCATCCCTGGAGGTGTTCAAGAGGGGATTGGATGTGGCACTTTGCCATGGTCCAGTCATGAAGTCTGTGGTGGCAGGTTGGACTTGATGATCTTTGAGGTCTCTTCCAACCTTGGTGATACTGTGATACTGTGATACCGTAATTTATAGAGGGTGATTTCAGAGCCCACATCTTACCTCTCTCTCTTCTTTGCCCCCCTTGTTCGTTAATGTGTTTTGAGGCAGTGACAAGCACCTGCTTTGTGCTCTTGCCTTCAGCTCAATTAGACACTTTTGTTCTAGCAGCATACTGTTTGAGTCATAGATCACCACAGCAGTGTGCTCTCCCTCTCTCTCACTTTCTCTAATTTTGGATACTACCTTTTGGATTATTCCTGCCTTTGGATTACAAATATGAACTCAGGGCATCCCTTCTGTGCTGGGTTGAGGCAGCCCCCTCTCTCCCCACCACGGGCAGGAATAAAACACTCAGACAAACGGATTGCAAAAGTGATGAAAGTTTAAATGGAAAGCAGTGAATGTTACAGAGAACCCAAAGCACAGTGACAAAGGAAGATCCCAAAGCAAACCCAGAGGCATCCCATTCCCACCTGAGGGTACACCCGAGACCTTCAGGGCTCCTTCTTCCCCCTCCCTCTGCTGGGCTAGTCTCAGCTGGCCAGGCCTGAGACTGCCCATCCCCCCGTGGCCTTGGGCCTAGCCAGGCCCAAAGCCAGGAGACATCTCCCCCAGTTACCGGCTGGCGGAGGAGGAAGAAAAGAGAACGTGCTAGACTCCGCACTGGATCTTATAGTGGTGCAAAGAATTATGGTAGGAAATACACAATTTCCTGTGTCCATCCCTCTGGGCTGGACTTCTGGACACAGGAAGTGAACACCCCAGGGGGGCACCCAGCTCAAACTGCAACACCTTCATTCAGCAAAGGTTTTGGTAGTTAACAGCTCGGTGGTTTGTGAGTAACTTAGGCTAATTTACCTGGTTATTTCTAAGGTTTATAGCTTGTTTACTTCTTGGTTAGCTCTGTTGTGAACCCGAGGTGGTCCGTCTCACCACCCAGGGTGGCATTGCTCTTTGTTTTGTGCTTATAAGAAATTTCCAATTTCCTCTGTATTCCAAGTTCTATTTTTCTAGACTGTTATTCCACTGTTTATTAGCATCCAATTGTGTGTAATCAACCCATCACTGACCGGGCAAATGAACCTGGATCAAATTGGCTTGGAAAAACATTTTGTTTATATTTAATGAATCATATTTATATTTTATCATATTTCCATCTAACCAATTTGATCAAAAGCTATACAAGATTCTGTGATCAATGGCTAACAACAAATCCTTGGAAAATTGTTTCTAATTTTCCAACTTTACTGATTAAATCTTCCTCTGTGGTGAATTCGTACTACTGAGTTTTTAAAAGCTTAAAATGTTAACAGAACACATTGTGGAAACATTTCTTTTTAACTGTATATTCTGAAGTGTATACTGGATTAAAAAAAAAAAAAGAGGAAAAAATGACAGGCTATTACTGAAAGTGACATTTCTGCAGTCCATCTTTGACAAGCTTTTAAACTTGACAAAGATTCATTGACATCAAGCTCTAGAGAAACAGGTATCACATGCAGAATCTTTAGCCTTAGGATAATAGGATAAATAATTGAGGCAAGTATGCTGAGCAATGAGGTGAATTTTAACATTTTAATATAATAATCATATTTAACCAATTGTCAGGTCTCTCTCTAGGTCTCTTTACCTGTCTTGGGACTTGCTATTTTTAGCACATAGTGTAGCCAGGAATGCAAATTACTGAAGTAAGACAACAGGCACACATATCATGTTGTTATAGAAAATCAAGATCTGAAATCTGCAACTAGTCTTTTCCAGCTGTACCTATCAGAATGAATTGCATAAACTGCATCTGTTCAAGTCTACTGGCTAACTCACATGCATAACTAAGAATCTTTGTTCTCTTTGATACCCACTAACATGAAGTTTCATACAATGCTGAACAAAGGAAAAAAATTAAAAGCAGCATATTGTAAATGTTTTCCTGATCACTAGCAAAAGAGAAAATTCATCCTTTTTAATTTGCTTACAGTGGCACGGCATGTGCCTATAATTTGCCATGTGTGAAAATAAGGAACTTCGTTCTGCGAAGAGCTTTGAAATACTACAAAATCTAAAACCTCGTTTCAATTTGCATGTTATTACTCATTTTGTTTGCTTCATCTGTGTTTCAGAACAAGCTTCTATAATTAAACTACATTGCTTCAACTCCAGAGTGGTCTCTGGTGAGCAGGTAGCAGATGCTTTCAGAGCACACAACAACAAATCATAATTTGTGCATGTTGAGTAGAGAAGACCCATAGCATAGACTTACAAAACAATCAAACAAACAGACAAACCAGTAAAAGCACAGGTACTTTTAAATGAGCAGTAGAAGTGCTATAATGAGCATTGCAAATAGACTCAAACCTTATACTGATTTTGCTTTAATTAAAATTCAACTTTTCACAGCTTGTTTCTAATAATTGTAGAAGTAGTAAAAAGTAAAAGGCTGGTTCATACTCTCTAGATCATTAAACAATCAGAATAAGTTATACTTTAATTTGTATGGATAGAATTTAAAGCATATTATGGATTGTTCTGCTGAAACTGTACAAGCATCATGGATTCAGACAGAGAATCAGTATGTATAAATGTGCTTCTATTCTTCAGTTAATGTATTATGCTACAAAAAAGGACTTTTGAATTGTAATTCCTGATTTCCTAAGATGCTTGAAGTTTGCTGTTGAGGTGGGGTTTTGTTGCTGTTTGTTTTGGTGTTGGTTGGGTTTGGAGGGGAGGTGTTCATTTGTTTTTTGGGTTATTTTTGTTGTTGTACATGCTGAAGACTGCAAAAGGAGGTAGATTATAGTACCCATTATGGCTAACTCAGAACATTAACTAGTAGGTTGTTTTATTAACATTCATTCTTCATCACTTTTTCCTGGATCTTTAAGTCAAACAATTGTCACAGAAATTGTTTACAGCCAGCTTATATCCTTCTGCCTCTAGCACAGACAGGAGGGGCTTGAAAATGCTTAATTACTCCTGAAATTTCCACCTCTCCCGCTTCATGTCCTGTTTCTTTATTGCCAAATTTAAACCATTGTCCAATGTCCATTGATCTGAAGAAAACTTTTTTATCATAACATGTAGTTTTAATTAATGTATAGTCATTTTTTGCACTTTGTCTTTCTAGTTATCACCTTCTTGCTATGACCACAATTTTCTCACAGTATCAGAAGCAGCCCTGTGAAGAAGGACTTGGGGATCCTGGTGGTGAGAAGCCAGACATATACTGACAATGTGCACTCACAGCACAGAAAACTAACTGTATCCTGGCATGCATTGAAAGGATTATGGCTGACAGGTTTAGGGAGGTGATTCTCCCCCTCTACTCCATTCTCATGAGACCCCCACCTGGGTTTACATGTCCAGCTCTGGAGTACTCAGCTGAATCAATTGCTGCAGTGAGTCCTGAGTAGGTCTACAAAAATGATGAGAGGGTTGGGACATCTCTCCTATGAACACTGAGAAAGTTGGGGTTCTTCAGTCTGGAGAAGAGAAGGCTTCATGCAGACTTTATTTCAGCTTTTCAGTATTTGAAGGGGGCCTATTAGAAAGATGGAGACAGTCTTTTAACCACACCTGTTATGTCAGAACAAGGGGTAATTGTTTAGAACCAAAATACAGTAGATTCAGACTAGATGATAAGGAAGAAATTTTTTACAGTGAGGGTGATGAAACACTAGTGCTGATTTCCCAGAATGAAAAATGCCCAGGGATGGGGGAGACAAAGCTGTTTGGACAAGGCTCTCAGCAATCTCGTATAGTATGAGATGCCCCTGGTCATTGAAGTGGGATTCAACTGGATGACTTTAAAGGTCCTTTACAATCCAAACCATTCTATGATTTATAAGTGTGATTCTAATTTTTCTTGATCATTTTGGTGTGACCGTTTGAGGCTGTGCCTTTAAGAAACAGACAGTACTGGGACACTCTAGCTGTATGTTTTCGGTACTAGAACAAAAACACTCTGATATTCTAAACGAATTTCATTGGTGGATGGACAAAATGCAACTTTAAATTGTAGGGCAGTTGGAATTTTTTGGGAGTTTGGGTTTCAGCCTGCTCTGCCGTGCCGGCCTGAACTACTCCTCTCCCTGCCTGCTTCTCAGAAAACTAAGCGGAGCTGACCTTGAGATAAGCAAACTAATCCCGCATGGGCTTTTGAAGCTAAGAAACAACTCTTTTCCTTAATAACTTGCCTTTCTTTCTCTCTAACCCCTGTTTTTGGGAAAAAAAGGGAGGTAGGGGGGGAGAGAGGGGGTTACAGGGAGGGAAACCCTCCTCGGGGAGGGAATTTTGTTGTGTTATTTTCCTTTGCCATATATTTCTGTATGTATATTATAAATACCAGTATATATTGTGTTATATATAATCTGCTTCCTATATATGCTTGTAAATATAGTCTGCTTTCTCTGACTGAGTTTAGCTGTGGTTTCTTCCTCTGTGGAGGAGGGAGAGCTAGGCCCTCTCTCAACCTACCACATTTTGGCCTTTAAAGTGTATACTATACCTGTGTGTTGATATTTCCCATATTTTATACTTTGAGGAAAGAGTGTTATAAAAAATCTTAATGAAACATAGTGAATAAAGAAAGGGTTGGGAGACTTTCTGCTTGCCTAATGCTTTACAGTTTAGAATTGTATAATTAATTTACTTTATAGTAGAAGTCAATTTATATTAGAATTGCACAGAACTTTGTTGTCTGTACAATCTAAGGAGCAAAGAAATGGTTTTATATATGTATTTACTAAGTACATATATTAATTTGGAGACTATACGAAACAACTCTTTCAGAATCTGTGATTGCTGAAAGTAGCATTTTAAAAATATGTTGAAAGTGTGCATTGAAGATTATGCACAAGGTTCAATTTTCTGAGTTAAATTATTGCTCTATTTAGTCTCTGATGAAAAATCTAGATAGAAAGATAACTGAGTCTCATTTTACCTTGTTGACTTCTATTAGCTTATTCACATTAGCCATAAACAGTATTTGAAAATTGATTTCCATAAATAGATTTAGAAAACAGGGATTTTTTTCACCTAAATTTAATAATGTATGATATTCAAGTTAACTGAATTATCTACTATTCTGCTTGTAGTAGTGTAAAGATTTAATTCTCCTACCACATAAAGCACAGGTAACTCAGAGAAGCAAATGAAAAGCTGTATTTTACAAGCAGAATGAAATGTAATGAATATATACAAAATATACAGTATTTACAAAAAAAAATACAGGAAAGAACATAACACAGAAAAACCCTCCCAAGGGTGTTTCACCTCAGGTTCCCCCCCAAAACCCCTCTCTCTTTCCTCCCCCTTTCTTGTCCAAGCTAATTAGATGAAAAAAGGAGAAAAGTAAGAAAAGGATATTAAGGAAAATTTCATTAGCTCAAAGTGGTTGTTAAGAAAGTTAGTTTTCTTATCTCATCAGTTTCAATCCAAGGTCAGTTGCATGGAAGCTGGCCAAGAACAAAAGAAAGACTGAAGACAGACTGTAAGTTCTTATAGCTACATTCTACTGATCTATCAGTGGAACTAGTTTAGAATAATCTCCTTTTGCTTCCCTTTTTACACCAAAACATTCAGCTAGAGAATTCTGTAGATGTCCTTTTCTTAAACTGTCCTTTTCTCCTAACCTGTCACAGAAGTGAAGTCATAAATGTGATAGAATCAGCTAAGATTACCTTTTACTACTTTTCTCAAAAGCCTATGGGTAAAATTGCTGAAGGCCTTCAGAAGATGACAGTAAAAATACTGTCTGGGGTACAGCCTAAGGGAAACTAACAGGAACTTTGTTTTTTTTTCCTTTTTTTGCTAAATTGACAGGGAGAGTTAGCTCACTATTTCCCTCACTGCAAATAAAAGCACGGGGGAATGTAACATTTCAATATTAAGAGTTAGAAAATCTTTAATGTGTTGATTGTTTTAGTGGAAAGGAAACACAGCTGGACATCACACAGCACTAACA
Organism: Dryobates pubescens; assembly: GCF_014839835.1. Taxonomy (NCBI): domain Eukaryota; kingdom Metazoa; phylum Chordata; class Aves; order Piciformes; family Picidae; genus Dryobates; species Dryobates pubescens. The sequence continues at coordinate 3,463,270 of NC_071621.1, forward strand.
GGATGGCCAAGGGATCAGGCCCAGCCAGCATGGATTTTGGAAGGGAAGGTCCTGCCTGACCAACCTGATCTCCTTCTATGATCAGGTGACCCGCCTGGTGGATGTGGGGAGGCCTGTGGATGTAGTCTACCCAGACTTCAGCAGGGCCTTTGACACTGTCCCCCAGAGCAAACTCCTGGCCAAGCTGTCAGCCTGTGGCTTGGGCAGGAGCACTCTGTGCTGGGTTAGGAACTGGCTGGAGGGCTGAGCCCAGAGAGAGGTGGTGAATGATGCCACATCCAGATGGCAGCCAGTCACTAGTCATGGTCCCCCGGGATCAGTGCTGGTGAGCAGCCAGGCAGTGAGGGAGCTGGGGTACTGGTTGATGGTAGGCTGAACATGAGCTTGCAGTGTGCCCAGGTGGCCAAGAGGGCCAATGGCATCCTGGCCTGCATCAGGAACAGTGTGGCCAGCAGGAGCAGGGAGGTGATTCTCCCCCTGTACGCTGCACTAGTTAGGCCACACCTTGAGTACTGTGTCCAGTTCTGGGCCACTCAGTTTAGGAAAGATGTTGACTTGCTGGAACATGTCCATAGAAGGGCAACAAAGATGGTGAGGGGTTTGGAGCACAAGCCATATGAGGAGAGCCTGAGGGAACTGGGGTTGCTTAGCCTGGAGAAGAGGAGGCTCAGGGGAGACCTTATTGCTGTCTACAACTACATTAGGGGAGGTTGTAGCCAGGCGGGGGCTGGTCTCTTCTCCCAGGCAACCAGCACCAGAACAAGAGGACACAGCCTCAAGCTGCACCAGAGGAGGTTCAGGCTGGATGTTAAGAAGAAATTCTTCGCAGAGAGAGTGATTGCCCATTGGAATGGGCTGCCTGGGGAGGTGGTGGAGTCACCATCATTGGAGATGTTTAAGAGGAGACTTAATAGGGTGCTTAGTTGCATGGTTTAGTTGATTAGGTGGTGTTGGATGATGGGTTGGATGCGATGATCTTGAAGGTCTCTTCCAACCTGGTCTATTCTACTCTACTCTACTCTACTCTACTCTACTCTACTCTACTCTCCTCTCCTCTACTCTATTCTATCCTACCTGAACCCCTCTGAATTTGAAGACTATGGAGTTAAATTCAGACAGTTGTGAACTGAATATTAATACTAAACAACACTTGGAATTCATTCAGTATCACTGAAAATTAAGGAATTAAATCACTGCAATGATTTCGAGAGATAGTGTGGTGGCAGGGCCAAATGGGCCCAGCACAAGCCCAGACAGGCCCTGATGTGTCTAGGCATAGAATAGAATAGAATAGAATAAAATAGAATAGAATAGACCAGGTTGGAAGAGACCTACATGATCATCGTGTCCAACCTATCATCCAACACCACCCAACCAACTAAACCATGCAACCTAGCACCCAATCAAGTCTCCTCCTGAACACCTCCAGTGATGGTGACTCCACAACCTCCTCGGGCAGCCCATTCCAATGGGTAATCACTCTCTCTGTATAGAACTTCTTCCTAATATCCAGCCTAAACCTCCCCTGGTGCAGCCTGAGACTGTGTCCTCTTGTTCTAGTACTGGTTGTCTGGGAGAAGAGACCAACCTCTGCCAGTCTACAACCCCCCTTCAGGTAGTTATAGACAGCAATAAGGACACGCCTGAGTCTCCTCCAGGCTAAGCAACCCTAGCACCCTCAGGCTCTCCTCATAGGGCTTGTGTTCCAAGCCCCTCAACAACTTTGTTGCCCTTCTATGGACATGCTCCAGCAAGTCAACATCCTTCCTAAACTGAGGAGCCCAGAACTGGACACAGTATTCAAGGTGCAGCCTAATCAGTGCAGTGTACAGGGGTATAATGACCTCCCTGTTCCTGCTGGCCATACTGTTCCTGATGCAGGCCAGGATGCCATTGGCCCTCCTGGCTGCCTGGGCACACTGCAGGCTCATGTTCAGCCAACCATCAACCAGCACCCCCAGGTTCCTCTCCACCTGGCTGCTCTCCAGCCACTCTGACCCCAGCCTGTAGCACTGTATGGGGTTGTGGTGGCTGATGTGCAGAACCCGGCACTTGGATGTGTTAAATCTCATGCCGTTGGACTCTGCCCATCTTTCCAGTCAGTTGAGGTCCCTCTGCAGATCAAATCCTGCCCCCAGCTTGGTGTCATCCGCAAATTTACTGATGATGGACTCAATGCCCTCATCCAGATCATCAGGAAAGACGTTAAAGAGCACAGGGCCCAGTACTGATCCCTGGGGGACTGCACTACTGGCTGGCTGCCAGCTGGATGTGGCACCATTCACCAACACTCTCTGGGCTCGGCCCTCCAGCCAGTTCCTAACCCAATGCAGTGTGCTCCCATCCAAGCCATGGACTGACAGCTTGGACAGGAGTTTGCTCTGGGGGACAGTGTCAAAGGCCTTGCTGAAGTCCAGGTAGACTACATCCACAGGCCTCCCCACATCCACCAGGCGGGTCACCTGATCATAGAAAGAGATCAGGTTGGTCAGGCAGGACCTTCCCTTCCTAAATCCATGCTGGCTGGGCCTGATCCCTTGGCCATCCTGTAAGTGCTGTGTGAGTGCACTGAGGATGATCTGTTCCATAATCTTGCCTGGCACTCAGGTCAGGCTGACAGGCCTACAGTTCCCCGGCTCATCCAACCAGCCCTTCTTGTGGATGGGCACCACATTAGCCAGCTTCCAGTCTTCTGGGACATCTCCAGTGAGCCAGGACTGCTGGAAAATGATGGAGAACACCTTGGCCAGCTCATCTGCCAGCTCTCTCAGCACCCTAGGATGGATCCCATCTGGTCCCAGGGACTTGTAGGGATCCAAGCGGCTAAGCAGGTCACCAACTACCCCATTCTGGAACAGAGGAAAACTATGCTGCTCCCTGGCTCCTTCTGCCAGCTCTGCAGGCCAGCTGTCTGGAAGACATTCTGTCCTGCTAGAAAAAATTGAGGCAAAGAAGGTGGTAAGTAACTCTGCCTTTTCCTCAGCCTGTGTTACAATGTTCTCCTCCGTGTCCACCATGGAGTGGAGGTTGTCCTTGCCCCTCCTCTTGTTATTAATATATATTTATAGAAGGACTTTTTGTTTTCATTCACAACAGAGGCCAGTCTAAGCTCCAAATGTGCTTTTGCCTCCCTAATTTTCTTCCTACAAGACCTAGCAACATCATTAAACATTCTATGGGTTGCCTAACCTTTCTTCCAAAGATGATACACCCTCTTTTTTCCCCTTAGTTCTTTCAGAAGGTCATTAGCCATCCAGGCTGGCCGTCTGCCCCGGCGGCTCATCTTCCGGCACATTGACACTGACTGTTCCTGTGCCTTCAACAGTTCTTCCTTGAAGTAGGCCCAGCTCTCTTGGACCCCTGTGTTTTTAAGGGCTGTTTCCCAAGGAACCTTCTGAGTTAGTGCCTTGAGTAGCCTGAAGTCCACCGTCTGGAAGTCCAGAGTGGAGGTCTTCTTGCTGCCCCTCTTAGCTTGACCGAATTCAATTATCTCGTGGTTACTGGCCCCTAAACAGCCTCTGACCACCACATCACCCACCAGCCCTTCCCTGTCGGTGGAGAGGAGGTCAAGCATAGCCTTACCCCTGCACCTATCAGTGTTGAGAGAACTGGCTGACGTGAAGGAGGGTTTGGGGGGCCTCCTCTCCGGAGGAGGGAAGGTTTTCTGTGTGACGTTCTTTGCTGTATATTTCTGTATATATTGTAAATACTGTATATTGTGTATATATTCATCTGCATGTCATCCTGCTTGTAAAATATAGCTCTTATCCATTTTTGCTTCTCTGACTGAGTTAGCCATGGTTTCTTTGTGTTTCTTTCTCTTAGCTTGACTGAATACTGAAAATTCAATTATCTCATGGTCGCTGGCCCCTAAACACCCTCCAACCACCACATCACACACCAGCCCTTCCATATTGGTGAAGAGATGGTCAAGCATAGCCTTACCCCTGGTACGCTCACGCAGCACCTGGGATAAGAAGCTGTCCTCCATGCACTCTAAGAACCTCCTAGACTGCCTCCTCTCTGCTGTGTTGAGATCCCAGCAGATATCAGGCAGGTTGAAGTCGCCCATGAGAACAAGGTCAGGCGATCTTGAGACAGCCTTTAGCTGCCTAGAATGCTTCATCAACATCTTCTTCCTGGTTGGGTGGTCTATAACAGACTCCAACCAGGATGTCAGCCCTCTTGGCCTTCCCTCTAATTCTTACCCATAGGCACTCAACCTGATCAGCCCTGATCTCCAGCTCAATGGCATCTAGTTCCTCCCTGATGTACAGGGCCACCCATCCACCCCTTCTTCCTTGCCTGTCTCTCCTGAAGAGCCTGTAGCCGTCAATTGCATTGCTCCAGTCATGAGAGTCGTCCCACCATGTCTCTGTGATGGCAACTAAATCATAACTTTCCTGCTGCAGCAAGGCTTCCAGCTCCTCTTATTTGTTGCCCATACTTCATGCATTAGTGTGCATGCACTTCAGCCGGGCTGCTGGTTTCGCCTCTGGCTCGAGCTTATCACCCCCAGACTCCTGCCTGGGGGGACTGGTTTCTGCCCCTTCCCCCTTCAAACCTAGTTTAAAGCCCTATCTATGAGACCTGCCTGGTCCCCCTCTCCCCCCTCCTTCCTGCAGAAAGTCAGGGTAATGAAGGAAAAGGAATAAAGGGACAGGACCTAATGTTTTTGGTAAACATGTTCCCTTCTGGAGTAAGAGCACATGCATTGTCCACTGCTTTTCCCTTGCAAGGCCTTTGTTTCTTCCCTTTATGGCCACAGTCTGGCAGAATCATTTTTCATTGGGTAACTGTATGCTGGCTTTGGTTGCCCTATTGGCCCAATTGAATCTCAGGCAAGATATATATATAGGCTGATTTCTAGTCACTGTTGCCTTGCCTCACCTTGCCTTGCTTGAACCTGCATTGCTTGCTTGGACCTGCCTTGCTTGAATCTGCCTTCAGCTACCCAGTCCACAGCCTGGTATGGAAGCCACGAGCCTACTCACTGTAAGCTAGAGAAGCCACGAGCTTAGAAGCCAGCACCTACCCTTTTTCCCCTTACAACTAGAATTTTGCCATGCCTCAGCTTACCCAGGGAGATGCAAGAACCCTCCACAATGTGTTGCAAACTGCCCATCATCCTGCTGAAGCCAGACCAGCCCTGAGACCGCATGGCCTTCCTGCCAGCAACCATCTGCGCCTGGCACACGAGAGTGCCCCGGAAAGCCTGAACAGCTAATACAGAGCAGCAGCACTCCCCGCTTGCGTGGAATCATCTGTGAGTAATTAATTAATTGCTTCTTTGGCTTAACAGGTTTCCCCCCACTGTGGTCAAGATCCATTTTGCATTGGGGAATTCTCTCCCTGTTATTCCTACCAGTTTTGCTTAAAATTGTTATATTTGCTTAAATATTGTACATTCCCACTGCAAATATATATTCTAACCATGCATCAAACATATGTAATATGTTTTTGGCAAATTTTAATGTTAATAAAAGTTATTACTGTTTTTATTAATATCCATATTTGCCATATCTCAGTTATAAATTATCTAAATTACTTAACAGATAGACAATTTAGCTGGCCACTGAACTGTTATCTTCCAATCTCACCCTCTGAAGCAAGAAATTTAATTTTCTTGTACTCAGGGCTTTCATAAGTACTCACTACAAAAGAGATGTTTGTAAATGGAGCAGGATGAAACTACTTGAAGAAGATGGATATGCTGTAGTACATATAGTTGCATTTGAAGGAAAAGACATTCACATGATTTTCTCCAATATCTGAATAGACATTTTGTAGTAGTTTTAGCTATGTCTTTAAAAATTTTTCACAGATCTTGAACAGAAAGTAGTAAAATGTAAATAAATTACTATTGGGCATAAAAAAGAAAATAATGACAGTTCTAAACAACCCCACTGGAAAGATAATGGACAAGCTTGTAATGTAAACAGTTTATCTCTTCTTGTTTCCTCAAGCTGCGAGATACTAACATTTACACACATTTCCATCAGTTTGCATTTACATTTGCATTTGCATATCTATTCATCCCTACAGCATTTTCATGTTTGCTTTGTCTGTGATGTAGTGAAAGATAGAATTGGATTTCACGAATGGATTAGTGTGTTTTTTAGAAAGAATTCTTTAAAATTTTGTGCAAACACTAGGTAAGTGCTTGCTCTAACACTCTGGTAATTATTTACAAATCCAGTCCTCTATACAAAGGAAAAACATTTATTTTATTTAACATCAGCCTAAATTTTAATCAATTAAAAACATTAATTAAATTGATGATTACATATAATTACATTATACATTTTAAAATGTCAATGTCATATGTAGGTATCAGTAACTTGAATCATTAAATATATTAAATACAGTTCAATTATAAATCAAAACATTTGACCAATCATAACAAGTGTATTATTAAGAATAGTTCATTAGCCAGGGAAAATAATTTTTAAATATAAAAAAAACCCAAAACACAAAAGGATATGAGAAATTGATGTACAAATGAATGCTTCACCCCAAACCCTGAAATAATGCATCAGCAACCTGAACCAACATATTCACTACACATCAGAAAACTATTGCACTGGGGTTTATTCAGCTGGATGACTAGTGTACCAAAAAAATATTATATATACATGTATATACACAGAGAGCGAGAGAGAGAGTTGTTTAGGTGAGTGTTAAATTTTACTGTGTTTAGAGGAACTTGTGCTGCTCTTTAAGGAAGCTACACATAAGAGCAACTTAGAGACTATGAATCAAGGCTTTTGTTTGTTTATTTTGCTCAAAGAATCAGGTGGAAAAAGCATCTCAGAAATGTTCATGTCTGTAATATAAAATAATGCAGGTAAAGCTGTTAAAACTTATCAGTATGCTTTAGAAATAAGGTAGGATTAGAGCTGAGGGACAGTTTCATAATTTATTTTTTTTTCTGAAGAATTCAGATTTTGAGCCTACTTATGCTGCAAGTGATCTATAGATTGTTTTAAATGGATGTTAATAATTCAAATTTTAGCTGGTATCTTCCATTAAGGCCTTCTTAGAAAGCAAAATACATTTAAATTAATAAAATAGAAAAGAAAAAATCTAGGAAGTGTTAGAAAGATCATGAGTGTCTAGAACAACTTCTTATATTTCAAGTCTTTTGAATCAAGGCTTCACTAATGTTGTAGTTTGAATTGGATTGGAGTTAATCATTCATAACCAATTTAACAAATACTGTCTTTGTAGGCATGATTCATGTAGAATTATTCCTATATTACTTAGTCCTGACAATAATGAGTCAAAGAAAAGACAAATCTAGCATAACTTTTATTTTCTAAATTCCTCTACAGAAATCAGTTCAAATAAGTTAAACTTGATTTATAATTTGATTTCACAGGCCTGTGACTATATGGCCATCTGCACAGTTTGCTATAGAAATTTTCAAAGGATTTTTTTCAGCTAGTAGTGATCTCAAAAAGCAAACCCCCCAATATATTCACCAATCATTGCTGTTTTTTATTGTTACCAAAACAAAATACATTGTAAATTAATTTGGTTGTACCTGTTTTCTAGGTATGCATGAATGTTTACAAAAATATATCCACGTTGACATGCATGCATGTTTACCAAATTGTCTGTCTTAGATAGTAGTACTAGCTGGAATCTAAATCTTAGCCTTATTAAAATAGAAAAAATAACTACATCAAATTCCCTTTATTTTTAACAGGGTATAGGAGGCAGAAGTAACAGTCACGTATCAAAAATAATAAATGTCTTGGGATGCACACATGCTCTATGGTTAAAGAACCTTTGCATCCTTTGTGTCCTGCAGGAAATTTCCTTCCATGTGAATTCTATTAAACAATGATTCACTGTAAAAATAGATTCAATAGAGCTGAATTTCAAGGTCTCCTTTTAAAGGGAAAAAGTATGTACTCTCATGAAGAAAGAGTTAGGAACTTTTTACAGAGTAGAAGGATTCTAGTATTTTAAGAGACAGGAGCTCCAGCACAATCCGATCTAAATCATGTCTCCACTCTCTGTTACTTAATGAGTGGGTGTGCTATGTCAGCTACTTCTAATGGTTTTCACCTTCTCTTTAATCCTGTATCATTAATTTTACATATATATATGTATATATATACACACACACACCTCTATACCTCTTAGCTGTGGAAAAAAAGAAATTAATTACAGTATTATTGCATATGATTTGTTAGAGAAAATCAAGATGAAAACTATCATGGGATTGGAATTCATTAGGATATAGTATTACTATTGCTGTATTAATTTTCTTTTGCATTAAATTTGTCTCTAAACCAGCTGTCTCTAAACCAACGGAATACTGATTAATGGTGGGAAGAAAATAAAGTTTCTCAACTGCTAATAGGAATTATATTTTAAACATGTGAATTTCATAAATGAGAGGTATGAATTTTAATTTGGTTTTCCACTTGACTAAGGAGGAAACTGCTTTGGTAACTGCAACCATAGACCATGATAAATAACTAATTCAAGCAATGTTTAACTTCAGTAAGAAATACAATTGCTATAGTTTAAATAAATGCAAAGAACTACTTTAAGAAGAAGCAAATCCAATTGAAAATTATAATTAGCATTTCTTTCACAGGGCTCAACACTGAATCCAAAACTTAAGAAAAAGTCAACCTAAATAAAAAAAAGATCATGTAATTCACTTAAGAACACAGAAAAAAAAAAAAAAAGTTAACCAAAATGGGACAACAGCTCAGAGAGTAGAGAAAGGAATGAATAGCTTGTTAAAACTGATTTCTAATCAAGATTGCTATTGCTTGTATATGTGAACTTTGTTGTCACCTTTTTTTGCCCATGCTCAGGAACAGTGTCATTTTGTACTGCAAATGTACATGCAAATGTATTGCATGAGGCTGCAACCATTTGACATGCTCAAATTGTGCCCTGTCAGCCTATTGTTATAGGAGTCTATAATAAAAATAGCATGCTGTAATATCTTTGACTCATTTCATGACAATTCAAAATATTACACTGATTCTCTGACATAATGTTTTTCACATTCACCTAATAGTTATGAATATAGACTTATTGCCTTTGTCACTAGTCTATGTGGTGGGTTGAGAGAGGGCCTAGCTCTCCCTCCCCCACAGAGGAAGAAACCACGGCTAAACTCAGTCGGAGAAAGCAGACTGTATTTACAAGCATATATAGGAAGCAGATTATATATAACACAATATATACAGGTATTTTACAATATACAGAAAATATACAGCAAATAAACACAATCAGAAACCAGACCCCCAACAGAGGGGGCTTCCCCCTGTGCCCTCTTCACCCCCCTACCTCCCTTCTTCCCCAAAGAGGGTTAGAAAAGAGAAAAGGGTGGTTAGCAAGGCAGACAGAGGTCTAGATACAAGGAGTTAGTATCTCTTACCTGTTATTTGGCCAGAAGCCCAGAAGCAGTCCAGCTGAAAGGGAGAGCGAAGGGAGGAAACGGCCCAAAAGTTCCAGCCGCTCTGGGTCTAACAATCTCACCTCCCCCTTAATTAGCTAATGAAATTAGTTTAGAATACAGAATATTTATAAACATTTAGCCAGAGTGCCCCTTCCTTAAAGGCACAGCCTCAAACGGTCACAGTCTAGTACTCCAAAGTTTTACACAGAAATGAATATTGCTGTTAATCAATTAAGTAATTTGTCAAGTCAAAAAATGGAAAAATATAAAGTGGTGAAGTTGAATTTCAGAAACTTTTCTTTCAAAACTTGAGTAATTTTCATGGTTTATTTTGATATTTAATTTTCTACTTTTTAAAAATCCCTTTATCTTTCAAATATTATTATTATTTTCCTTAAGGATAGGTCAATACCATTTGTGTAAGTGGTATAAGTTTGAAGACCATCATATATTTTTTCCATCTTTATTTTTAATTTTTGAAATAATCATTTTGGCACTCATTTGCAATCAAGCATTATGTACATATGTCAAAATCTTCTCTGGTATCTTATTTTTAAACTATTTTTATTACTGTACCAATTGATCTAAGAAGAGCAAATTAATGCCAGTGAAACTGATATTTCTCTTAAAAAGCTGAAAACTTAAATTCTGTGTATATACACACATGCACAGAGAGAGAAAGACTAAAAGCATTTCACCTGAGAATTCCAATAATCTTCAACATCAGTTTTGCCTGACTCATAAGATTACCTTCCACTGACATTCAGTAACTGACCTTTCTGATTCATGATCTATAGTCTGCATTCCCTGTTATCACCTTGGCTCTGTATTCTTTTACACCACACTTTTATTTAATGGTCTGTGGTGGTTTGGCCCTGGCCTAGAGGCCAGATGCCCACCAAAGCCACTCTATCACTGCCCCTCTTAAATGGACAGGGGAGGGGAAAAAACATAGCAAAAGCCAGTAATAAGATAGAATCAATTTTGATAACAATAACAAACAAAAAGCAATAGACTGCATGAAAGCAAAATCAGAGAGACAGATGTTAGTCTCTACTTCCCATCAGCAGGATGACTGTCAGTCTTGGCCAGCAGTGCTCTCTAAGCTTGGTGATTACTTTGGAGGATAGATGCCATGGACGAATGCCCCACTTCCTTCTTTCACTTCATTCTTATATCTGAGCTGATGTCATATGGCATGGAACACCTCTTTGGCCAGTCTGGTCAGCTGGCTCAGCCGTGTCCCCTGCCAGGATCTTGCCCACCCCTCAATGTACTTTTGGGGCAGGAAAATGTTGAAAAGACACAGGCTGGATACTTATTCAACAGTAGCCAAAGCACTGCTGTGCTATGAACTACTGCTGCAAAACACAGCACTAGAAAGATGCTGTGAGGAGAATTAACTCCAGCTCAGCCAAACCCAATACTGGGTCATAGGCAGTTAAGTCTGCACTGAATAACTGTGTCATTCTTGTGGTCTGTTACTTACAATGACTAAACACAACCATGAAGCAGCACAAAGCAAACTGAAGGTAAAACAACCAAACAATCCCCCTCCCCCGACTCATTTCACACAACCAAATTAATGTCAGAGCTAAACCAGCCTAAAATCAGTTCAGATCAAGGCTTTTTTAAGCTAGTCCTGAAACAAGTCCTGCATTATTAGGTTGATAAAAGCTGGTAATAACAACATTATATTCATTGAGCTGTAAGAAGAGCAGAGAACAAATCTCCAAGTCACAAAAAAGCATACGTTCTGTTTCTATATGAAAGCAAACCCTCATTTGCTCAGTGTTGCCCATAATAATCTTGAAAGGGAACTGGTTTAAAATAACTTTGTCTTGTATACGTGTAATCCAAAGTAGGTGCCTTTCCCACTCCTTGTCTCCCATTTATTTACAACGAGAGAGGAGGTGTAATTTCAAAAATAATTAACAAGTTTACATGGAGGGTTTTCAAATACTTAAGTCTAACTTGGATAGGCTGCCATGAGACACTGAGCAGGACAGTGAGGTGCTTCACCCCACATGTGCATTTTGAGTATCTTTACAATGGTTTATCCACTAGCAGGATAAACTGCTAACAGAAAACGATCATCTAACTGTTGCAGATACAGTAATACACTAACTTTACAGTATTTATCTCTATAGTGAAAATCAAATGGGTCTTTCAAACTTATTTATATAAAATATTCATACTCAATTAAACAAGTAGCAGTAAACAGGTAATGGTGTTAGTCTAATAAAAAAGTTTTCAACAACTTTTTTAAACAAGCTATGCAATACCAGTGTTGTTATTCTCTCTCTCTTTTTTTTTTTCCCTTCACATAAAAGCAGAAACTCAGCAATTTCCTGTTCTAGTTTTTTTCATGATCAACTATAAAGGAAACTTGGGTTCAAATGTTAAAAACTTTCAGAGATTTCTTTATTTGGATTTGGCTTCGTGTGACGGTTTTAGGCTGTGCCTTTAAGGAATTTCTCTACTACTGGGTTTGGGTTTGGGTTTTTTTTTTGTTCATATAAACCAAATGAGGAACATCAGCTTCCAACTTTAGGAGCTCAGAATTGCTTTTAAGCTAGATGCTAAAAGCAGTCAGTTGATAAAAAACTCATGCACTGAATTTTGCACGAAGGTGTCCTTAAGATTTACCTTTATGGTTGAGCATCAAATTTGACTCATTTGACCATTTTTACTGCAGCATAGCCGTCAATGCTAGGAAGGACTCTCAACAATTATGACTTCTCTTAAAGTACAGTAAAATTTTTCAGTGATGATTTTTGGAAAACACTGATTTACACTTAAAGTACTCCTTATTCTAGCCTTTGTACAAGCATTTTTCAAATTAAAACAAACAAACAAAAAAGAACCACCGAATCCAAAACAACACCAAAACCAGCCAACCAAACCCCACAGTGCTGTATTACTTGACTGGTAGGTTTATTCATCTTGAATACTATTATGTAAATATTAAAAACATTGGACTGAAAGACTCTGAGACTATGGACAGGGTGGGCATCTATGTATTTGAGTTAGTCTCCAAATACATTTGCCCCTATTAGACCAATCAACTGTCACGAGTGACTGGAAAATGTAGTAAAGAGATACAGATTTGTACTTTTACAGCATTTTTTAAATCCATCTTTCTATAATTCAAGTCTGGAAGTGGTACTTCAGTACTAACATTGTGTCAGCTCATGTTTTGTTGTAGTACTGATGGAAATAGCAATGCCCAAATATTTATTGCTGATGTAACATCATGAAATTATCCTTCTGTGTTATATAAAAAAAAGCAGGAATGTATTAGAAATTATTACTTGAAATAGAAATAAAACACTATTACAGATCTACACTGCTTGTTTCTTAATCAAATCACTTGGTCTTTGTATCTCAGAGCAAATTATTAATAGTTTAAACACAAGAGGCTTTGAATGCACAGATTTTTTGTGTTATTATTTTGTTATTACAAAAGAAGTACAAACAAAACTGTTATAAATGACCGAGCCAATTAAAGTTGATTGAATATAGTTTTAATTCAAAAAGAGCTATTTTAAAGCAATAAGAGACATGCAAAACAGCGCTGGGTGCTCAATACACAATAATCACTTTCTAACCACCTTTTAAATATTCTGTTCTTAATACGTATGCATATAAAGGTGGGTTTATTTAAATTAGTTTGTCCTTCTGGTGTTCTTTCAATGATGTGATCCTCTAGTCAGCACAGCCGATGGATTGTGTGCTAAGTCCTTGTGATTATATCTTTTTAGCTCTGTTGTTACAATGAACGTCCTTCCCAGGGATGGGTTTTCACATAGGTTCTGTTGATTCTCACAATTGTCCCTTATGTTCACGTCTTCTGTAGCAATATCTCTTTCTTTCTCATCCTTGAACAACTTACTCTTTCATAATACTTCAACTATTAGCTGTTAATTCCTAACATTTCACTAGGGCATTAGTATAAGTATATTAAAAAAAATAAAATTAATAAACAACAGGTTATAATAAAACCTAAAATCTTACTCTATACTAAAACAAGTCAAATTAATCATAAACAACTGATTATAATAAAGCCTAAAAAGAATCTCGCTCTAGTTACATATGTAAGTTTCCAGTGTCTGATGCCTTGTTTCATCATTTATGCTCCTGCTTTTGCTATAAGCAAAATAATCTAATTGACACGAATTATCATTCCATTTATCACAAAAACAATACAAATCAAAAGGCCTTTGGACTATAAAATCATTTCCTTTTCATTTGAAGTTAGTTGGATTTCTGTTGTTTCCATGTTATCTGCAAGCTATAAATTTCTTAGAATGAATACTTACATAATGAATTATAATTATTAACTGTAAATAAGTTTCTAAAATCATAATCACTATGACCTATCATTCTATAATATTGAATTTTGGCATTAAAAATAGTTTTAGGACACAAAATTAAATCTTACAGGAGTACTCTTTTGTATGCATAAGTCAAGTATTATTGGAATATTCACCACCTATTAAGTTCAATATATTGTCCCTGTTATTTATAGAAGAATAAATCTATCTATATTAAGTCCTTCTTGCAAAATTGAAATGTAGACACTAGTTCACATATAGACTTTTATTGAATCTTTCTATAGTTAAATGATGTAAAAGAGAAAACAAAAGCAGAAAGAAATAATACTGAAAAATGCAGATTAGCAATGCTAACAAATAGACAAATTCCTTCATCCTTTTAATATATGAACCATAAGTTCACAAAATGTTGGGATAAAAGAGGATTATTTCAATTAAATTGACTTTAGTTCAATGTATTTTTTTGGTGTAGTACGGGTTAACTGATGTAATTGAATTCCTGTTTAGGAGTTTATGTTAAATTTATCAACCAAGTTAGGTTTCCCAAGATAATTTCACAGGCTATATTTTTAGTACAACATCAAACAGTTTTCAAACCACCACAAACAGCAATAAAACATTTAATTCTTTTCCACAAGGAAGATCTCTAGTTTAAACTGGTTCATGGAGTGCATCATTTAGCTGTAAAATGCAAGATGGAAGGCTATTTCTCCTAGCACTTGGTCTTTATAAAACTTGTGAGGGGAAAGTTATTTTGTTTTGCTTTGATTTTAATGTAAATATGTAGCATTATTTGCAAAGAGTACAGAATAAGTTTCACTTGCTTAGTTATACTCATGTGATACCTCTGGTCAAGGCAGTTGAGGGAATGAATTACACTTAAAAGTTCTATTTCTGTCATGCACATGTAAAACAGTTAGTTAATTTCAGAGAAGGAATGGGAAGACATTTTGGGAAGCAAATTTTTTTATTCATCGATCTCTCTCCCCTTTTTTTTTAATATATTTGGGTTGTGAGAAAAAGAATGTAGCATCTGTCAGCATCCTTACCTCAGAAATATAATAAAAACTTGGACAATCACATCACTGACACTCAAAAACCAGATTTTATCATGTGCAGTTGTCAGAAGTTCAGATTAAATACAGCCATACAAACATGAAAATTGAGAAGGAGCTGCAGTGAGTTATTTTTATGTTATCTATCTGGAACAAATATATTTTTAATAAAATGGTTACATCAAGTGCAGTCACAACTCCACACTGAAGAAGTAATAAATATTTCTCAGAAAGCATAGCACATTAACACTTTACATTATTTCTTTTCTTCAATTACACATTAGCAATTAAAAAATAGAGGTATACATTCTGTCAGGATCCATCCAAGTAATCAAGTTAAATATAAGTTTAATTTTAAATCCAATTTAGGCAGTCCATTCTAACAACTTAATCTCATTTTGATTAATTACTTGTTCCAAAACCAGAACAATGATGACATTGTAAGTTAGCATTGAATTCTGAATTAAATCAGGTAATTTGCCAGAGGACTTTTGTGAAAGTATTCATGGGCTGGCCTAAGCTTTTTAGTTTGAATGCTTTCTAGCAAGCTCAACAGGAAATTAAAATAACCAAGGTTTTCCTCCTTATGATGGCAGGCAAATACTAAAGATGTATCTTCAGACATACGAAAGATGATATTTGTTAGTTGTTTAAAGAGTTTGAAAAATCTGAGCACAAACCAAAAATTTCAGTGTATTCTATTGTTTATTTGTACTACTGAAACATACATAGAATTTACAGACTTCAATTAGATAATTTAATTTAAATCTAACTTTATTTGGTTTAAATAGCTTTGAAGAAAATAAATCAAAATCCCTATTTAACTGCATATCAGTTCAGGTAATTACAGAGCAAGAAGTCTGACATAAAGTACCACATCAAAGCATAAATTAAGACAAGTAATTGAACAGATTGTTGTTGCAGAAAATTACAGTGTTTTCCAGTGGATTTTTGTCATTGTTTATGTCACAGATTTATTCACTTAACAACTTCTTGATATAAGATGCTACATCTAAACTTAAGTAGGTCAGTGGACTTATTACCACATAGATATCCCATGATACATTTACAATGCTTTCATGAATGTTACTTGATGCTGTCGAACATTCCCAGTAAATTATAATTTCTATGCTTCTCAAAGGGGAGAAAAGTTGGGATCAGATAGAGTCTTTAATCTAGGAAGAAAAATGTAGAAAAAATGAATTAAATGTTTGGACAGAAATTAGAAAAGTCAAATTGATAAATTAGGCTTCATTGTTAGGCAAAAGGACCAGGAAAAATGTTACTGACAAAAATGGAGGATTTTTTCCTGACTATGCTGCAGTCAAGAGGGTTGCTTTTTAGAAATGCACAAGATATTGTTCCATACTATGTGGTTAATGGATACAGAGGAAAACTATGATACATCCAAATAAGAAACTAAATATTAAAGTGTGGCTATCATGACCTGCTGATTCCTATTAAAGATAAGTAGGATCAACAGAGTAGGTAATTGCAGTCTTGATTCATTCCGGGACTAGCACTTGTAACTCAGGAAACTACAGAACAGCTGCAAAGTACCTGTATTAAGGACAATCTTTTGCCAGTATGTGTGTTAGTAGAACCTCATATCACCATGTTCCCTGATAATTATTATCTTCACACAAATGAATGGTTATAGAAGTTACAATATTCAAGACAAGGCAGTGGTTGAAATATACTATAAAATATATTGCCAGTGTACTTAAAAAAACAACAAAAATGCTGTGATTTTATTTAGCTCAGATGCTGAATTTTGCTAGTCAAAAGCAAAACAAGGATTTTTAATAAAAGATAGAGTCCATAAGTTGGTAAATTCCTTGCCTAGATCCTGCTTTTCAAGTAATGCTGTGGAAGGCATTGAATGAAATGACAAGGATTGCTTGTTTCAATAAAAATGTCCACTATGCTGAGTTTCCTGATATCAGCTAGAAAGGCAGTTGAGTTAGAGTTTAAACACCAAACAGTCAATAAAAAGTCCTAGAGCTATTATTTTTACTAGAAGATAGACTGCTGAAGCAATTGTATTGTAATAGAGTGCACTCATGTTGCAAGCATAAAGTAAACAAATGTTTACATATTCCTGTTACTTCCTCTGTCTGGTTGGGTTTCCCGGAAATATCTGCAAAACCACACCACTGATTCGCTTGAAATCCCTCTTGAAAGTCACCATTTGACAAGAAAATAGGCTCTTCAGAACAGCTACTGTCCTTTATTATCACAGTACCACCAAGGTTGGAAGAGACCTCAAAGATCATCGAGTCCAACCTGTCACCACAGACCTCACTGCACTGTCTCACAGACAGACTGACTTAATTTTTTTTTATTCAGAGCTATGTATCTCCAGTAGAAATATTTTATGAGCCTGAAAATGAAAGAAAGATTTAAAATCACTGATATAGCAAAATGGTATTCTATTCAATTACTTTGATTCATAGTCTGAAATACTGGAAACCAGTGTATGAATAGACTGTACAAAACAGCTTTATTCTGTGTGCATCAGACTTCCTGTATATGGCTGTGGTAGTGTGGCAGTTTTAGGCTATACCTTCAAAAGTTAGCTGCATATTTTTGAGTGAAGAACTATAAAGAATTCACAGTCGGGTGTAAAAAGGAAAACAAAAGATTATTCTAAATAAATTTCATTGGCCAGATGTGAGATGTACCCCTAGCAATATCTCACATCCCACTTCATTCCTTTGTCTCTTTTCCAGATGCTGCTTCTGCTTTGCTCGGCTGGGAGGATCTTACCACTACTTGCTGACCTTGCAGATAAGACTAAAATTACTCTCTTAACTTTTCTTTCTCTTTTCTTCCAATTAGACTAAAAGGTGGGGGCAGGGGGAGAGCAGAGCTGTTACCCCCACTCCTTTTGGGGATCCCATTAGGGGTTTAGGGGGATATCCATGCTGTGTTCTGATTGTAAATACCTGTATAATATTGTAAATACTGTATATTTCTACATATTCATTGCATTCCATTGTAGAGTGGAGTTTTGCTTGTAAATATAGCTTCCATTTGCTTTCCTGACTGAGTGAGCTGAGTTTTTGTTAACGCTGGTGGGCCAAACTACCACAGGTAATTTTAGGCTATGCCTTTAAAATTTTTCACAGATCTTGAACAGAAATTAGTAAAATGTAAATAAACCACTGTTGGGTGTGAAAAGGAAAATAATGATAGTTCTAAACAATCCCATTGGAGAAATAAGGGACCCAAACTAGTTGTGCAAAAACAATCTCTTTCGCTTCCTCGGGCTGGGTGATACTAGCTGTGCTTCTGCTGGCTTCTGCTTGACCTTGGCTGCATTTTTTTTGCTAAGTTCTAACATCTCTCTGGACTTTCACTTGTCCCTTTTTATGTCCAAGGAGGGAAGGAGGGGGGCAAGGAAGGAGAAGCTATTAGCAACTCCCCTGGTTGTTGACCAGAGGTGTCCTTGTGCTGTTTATTAATTGTAAATATCTGTAAATATTGTAAATACTGTATATTTTATACATTCATTGCATTTCATTGTAGATTGTAGTTTTGCTTGTAAATACAGCTTTCATTTACTTCCAACTGAGCTGGTCTGGCAAATTTAATGTTGGGGGGTGGAATTTTTTACCCACCACAATGGGGATGATCAACTACCTACTGAAAATTAAGAGTTTTTACTTGTGTGAAGATTGTGAGAGTAAGTAAAATATAAACACTATCTAAAATGTTGCTCTTTCTGTGCTCTAATAGAAGTTTCTTGAAAGGTGGAATATGGAAAAACACAAATGTCAAATAAATTATACCAGTTTTTGTTTGTTTTAATTTAACTGCCCCCTGCTACCCCTTCAAATCTGTTAGCCTTGGTTGCATTATACCATTTTAAGGAGACCAATATGGAAGTGAACTTGGCTAATTTTGTTGTTTTGTAATCTCCAGAAAGTAATTCTGAATTCTAGATTCATGATACTTGATTTTACTTCCTTTCCTTTCACTAACATTTGCAGAAAGTGATTTACATTTTTCTTCCCTGCTTCATTTTTTTTGAGCAGTTTGGTTCTGTAAAATACCTTATCTACTGGGTCAAATGAGTCTTAGTTTAAGCACCAAGAAGAATGTAAGATCATAAGGAAAGTACTGGAATGGAATGGAATGGAATGGAATGGAATGGAATGGAATGGAATGGAATGGAATAGAATAGAATAGAATAGAATAGAATAGAATAGAATAGAATAGAATAGAATAGACCAGGTTGGAAGAGACCTTTGAGATCATCGTGTCCAACCTATCATCCAACACTACCCAATCAACTATACCATGGAACCAAGCATCCTGTCAAGCCTCGCCCTGAACACCCCCAGCGATGGCGACCCCACCACCTCCTCAGGCAGCCCATTCCAGTGGGCAATCACTCTCTCTGTGTAAAACTTCCTCCTAACCTCCAGCCTAAACCTCCCCTGATGCAGCCTGAGACTGTGCCCTCTTGTTCTAGTACTGGTTGCCTGGGAGAAGAGACTAACCTTCGCCTCACTACAACCCCCCTTCATGTAGTTGTAGAGAGCAATAATGTCACCCCTGAGTCTCCTCTTCTCCAGACTAAGCAACCCCAGCTCCCTCAGTCTCTCCTCGTAGGGCTTGTGCTCCAAGCCCCTCACCAACCTTGTTGCCCTTTTCTGGACACGCTCCAGCAAGTCAACATCCTTCCTAAGCTGAGGGGCCCAGAACTGGACACAGGACTCAAGGTGCGGCCTAACCAGTGCAGTGTACAGGGGCAGAATGACCTCCCTGCTCCTGCTGGCCACACTGTTCCTGATGCAGGCCAGGATGCCATTGGCCCTCCTGGCTGCCTGGGCACACTGCAGGCTCATGTTCAGCCTACCATCAACCAGCACCCCCAGGTCCCTTTCTACCTGACTGCTCTCCAGCCCCTCTGACCCCAGCCTGTAGCTCTGCATGGGGTTGCTGTGGCCAGTGTGCAGAACCCGGCACTTGGATGTGTTCAATCTCATGCCGTTGGACTCTGCCCATCTGTCCAGCCTGTCGAGGTCCCTCTGCAGAGCCTCTCTACCCTCCAGCAGATCAACTCCTGCCCCCAGCTTGGTGTCGTCAGCAAATTTACTAATGGTGGACTCGATGCCCTCATCCAGATCATCAAGAAAGATGTTAAAGAGCATGGGGCCCAGCACTGATCCTTGGGGCACACCACTAGTGACTGGCCGCCAGCTGGATGTGGCACCATTCACCAACACTCTCTGGGCTCGGCCCTCCAGCCACTTCCTAACCCATCGCAGTGTGCTTCCCTCCAAGCCATGGGCTGACAGTTTGGCCAGGAGTTTGCTATGGGGGATGGTGTCAAAGGCCTTGCTGAGGTCCAGGTAGACTACATCCACAGCCTGCCCCACATCCACCAGGCGGGTCACCTGATCATAGAAGGAGATCAGGTTGGTCAGGCAGGACCTGCCCTTCCTAAACCCATGCTGGCTGGACCTGATCCCTTGGCCATCCTCCAAGTTCTGTGTGACTGCACTCAAGATGACCTGTTCCATAATCTTGCCTGGTACTGAGGTCAGGCTGACAGGTCTATAATTTCCTGGCTCATCCAACCGGCCCTTCTTGTGGATGGGCACCACGTTGGCCAGCTTCCAGTCCTCTGGGATCTCTCCAGTGAGCCAGGACTGATGAAAAATGATGGAGAGCAGCTTGGCCACTCATCTGTCAGCTCTCTTAGCACCCTAGGATGGATCCCATCTGGTCCCATGGACTTGTGGGGATCCAAGTGGCTAAGCAGATCACCAACTACCCCATTCTGGAACAGAGGAAAACTATGCTGCTCCCTGGCTCCTTCTGCCAGCTCTGCAGGCCAGCTGTCTGGAAGACATTCTGTCCTGATAGAAAAAATTGAGGCAAAGAAGTTGTTAAGTAACTCTGCCTTCTCCTCATCCTTTGTTACAACATTCCCCTCCGTGTCCACCAAGGAGTGGAGGTTGTCCCTGCCCTTCCTCTTGCTATTAATGTATTTATAGAAGGACATTTTGTTGTCCTTCACAGCAGAGGCCAGTCTAAGGTCCAAATGTGCTTTTGCCTCCCTAATTTTCTTCCTACAAGATCTAGCAACATCCTTAAACTTTTCATGGGTTACCTCACCTTTCTTCCAAAGATGATACACCCTCTTTTTTTCCCTTAGTTTTTTTAGAAGCTCATCACCCATCCAGGCTGGCCGTCTGCCCCGGCGGCTCATCTTCTGGCGCATTGGCACAGCCTGATCCTGTGCCTTCAAGAGTTCCTCCTTGAAGTAGTCCCAGCTCTCCTGGACCCCTTTGTTTCTAAGGGCTGTTTCCCAAGGAACCTTCTGAGTTAGTTCCTTGAGCAACCTGAAGTCTGCCCTCTGGAAGTCCAGAAAAGACCTTTGAGATCATCGACTCTAAGCTATCACCCAACATGTAGTGGTTTGAGCCTTAACTAGGAGTTAAAAGCCGAGATGGGGGAAAGGCTGAGAATCTCTCCCCCACTACCCCCTCTTCCCCCCAAACAGAGAAGGAAAAAAAAGGGTAAGGAACAAATCCACTAAACAATAATCTGGAGTTGGCTTGGAAGTAGAGAGGTGAAAAATTTTCTTTAAACAATATATATATATAACAATAACAGGAAAGGTTCACAAGGGCAAGGAACAAGGATGGATGGGAGGGGGACAAGAAAGAATAATACAAAACCAGTCTTTCTCTGAGGAGGCACAGAGGCAGCAGGGAGAAGGATCAGGTCCGGCCACGTAGGTGAGGAGCAGGAGGGCAGCTGTAGTAGCTCTCATCCAGCAGAGGCAGGAGCCAAAAAGGGGGCCAACAGCTACCCTAGCTGGGCAGGGAGGGGGGAGTGGAACAGACTCAGCTTCCCAGGGGAAAATGCCCTGCAGGGAGGGTAAAGTACCCGCAAGCCCTCCACCCTGCTTTGTTATTTTGTTTTCAGAAAAGGGCGTTAACCCACCACACAACACTATCTAATCAACTAAACTATGGCACCAAGGGCCCCATCCAGTTTCTTCCTAAACACCTCCAGTGATGGTGACTCCACCACCTCCCTGGGCAGATCATTCCCATAGCCAGTCACTCTTTCTATGAAGACCTTCTTCCTGACATCCAGCCTAAACCTCCCCTGGCACAGCTTGAGACTCTATCCTCTTGTTCTGGTGCTGGTTGCCTGGGAGAAGAGACCAATCCCCACCTGGCTACAAACTCCCTTCAGGTAGTTGTAAAGAGCAATAAGGTCTCCCCTGAGCCTCCTCTTCTCCAGGTTAACCAACCCCAGCTCCCTCAGCCTCTTCTCATAGGGCTGTGCTTCAGACCCCTCCCCAGCCTTGTTGCCCTTCTCTGGACACCTTCCAGTGTCTCAATGTCCTTTTTAAACTGAGGGGCTCAGAGCTGGGCACATCCACGTAAGAGTATGTGAACATCCTGTTTCATGAAGAACATCTACAATATAGCTATTAGCCTCCCTGGATGGTGATTTGTTGGTGTATTAATAGAATAGAATTAGAATAGAATAGAATAGACCATACATCCTAGCTGGACCTGATCCCTTGGTCATCCTGTAAGTGCTGTGTGATTGCACTCAAGATGATCTGTTCCATAATTTTGCCTGGCACTGATGTCAGGCAGACAGGTCTGTAATTCCCTGCGTCCTCCTTCTGACCCTTCTTGTGGATGGGCATCACATTGTCCAGCTTCCAGGCATCTGCGACCTCTCTCTCCAGTGAGCCAGGACTGCTGAAAAATGATGGAGAGTGGCTTGGCCAGCTCATCTGACAGCTCTCTCAGCACCTTAGGATGGATCCCATCTGGTTCCATGGACTTGTGAGGATCCAAGTGGCTGAGGAGATCTCTAATTACCTCCCCCTGGAACACAGGGCAACTATGCTGCTCCCTGGCTCCATCTGCCAGCTCTGCAGGCCAGCTGTCTGGAAGACATTCTGTCCTGCTAGTAAAAATTGAGGCAAAGAAGGTATTAAATACCTCTGCCTTTTCCTCATCTTTTGTCACTACATTCCCCTCTCTGTCCACTAAGGAGTGGAGGTTGTCCTTGCCCCTCCTCTTGCTATTAATAGAATAGAATAGAATAAACCAACTTGGAAGAGACCTTTGAGATCATCGCATCCAACCCATCAACCAAACCAACCCACCTAAACAACTAAACCATGGCACCAAGCACCCCATCAAATCTCCTCCTGAACACCTCCAGTGATGGTGACTCCACCACCTCCTCGGGCAGCCCATTCCAATGGGTAATCACTCTCTCTGTATAGAACTTCTTCCTAATATCCAGCCTAAACCTCCCCTGGTGCAGCCTGAGACTGTGTCCTCTTGTTCTAGTGCTGGCTGCCTGGGAGAAGACACCAACATCCGCCTGGCCACAACCTCCCTTCACATAGTTGTAGAGAGCAATAAGGTCACCCCTGAGTCTCCTCCAGGCTAAGCAACCCCAGCTCCCTCAGCATCTCCTCGTAGGGCTTGTGTTCCAAACCCCTCACCAACTTTGTTGCCCTTCTCTGGACACATTCCAGCAAGTCAACCTCCTTCCTAAACTGAGGGGCCCAGAACTGGACACAGGACTCAAGGTGCGGCCTAACCAGTGCAGTGTACAGGGGGAGAATCACCCCCCTGCTCCTGCTGGCCACACTGTTCCTGATGCAGGCCGGGATGTCATTGGCCCTCTTGGCTGCCTGGGCACACTGCAAGCTCATGTTCAACCTACCATCGACCAGTACCCCCAGGTCCCTCTCTGCCTGGCAGCTCTCCAGCCCCTCTGACCCCACCCTGTAGCACTGCATGGGGTTGCTGTGGCCAATGTGCAGAACCTGGCACTTGGATGTGTTAAATCTCATGCTGCTGGATTCTGCCCACCTGTCCAGAAGGATTTTTTGTTGTCTGCCACAATTAAGAGATGGGACTCAGCCTGATGCAGGCCAGGTGTCCACTTTATTATGCAAAATCCTTCTTTATAGAAGCTAATACAACACAGAAGCAGTTTATGACTGGAACCAGGGACTCTCTTATATCAATCTGCTATATAATGTCTTACACTCTCAGGTCATAATAACCATTCGTAATCAGGTATCTGCCCTCCTCCAACTGCACCGTGTTCCCATAGTTCACAAGCCATCAAGGCCAACACTGTCTCCTCTTATCAGTCCAGCAGTGCTTGGAGCTTGGCTCTCCAAGATTAAACCCTTCATTGCTGTATCCACAGCTGTGAAAGAGTCACAAATCCCTTCAGTTATCCTTTACAGCAGTGGCCAGTCTAAGCTCTAAATGGGCTTTTGCCTCTCTAATATTTTTTTCCTCCATGACCTAGCAACATCCTTAAACATTTCATGGGTTACCTCTCCTTCCTTCCAAAGATGATACACCCTCTTTTTTTCCCCCTTAATTTGCCCAGAAGTTCATTGCCCATCCAGGCTGGCTGTCTTCCCCGGCGGCTCATCTTCCAGCACATTGGCACAGCCTGTTCTTGCGCCTTCAAGAATTCTTTCTTGAAGTTGGTCCTGCCCTCCTGGACCCCCTTAAGCAAATAGGTACTATATGTCAGGACGTATTGTTGTGTTTCGTTTTAGCATTTGTAAGTACTTCAGAGACGCTCTGTTCTGCAAAACTACTGATGAGTTGTAGCTCTTTATGTATTCTTATATGATCATTTATTAAGGTACAATACTGTGGTGGTTTGAAAGGAAAGGCTCTGCTTTCCCTCCCCCACTGAGAAAGAGACCACGGCTAAACCCAGTCGGAGAAATGAGATTATATTTTACAAGGAAACAGATTAGATGTAACACAACAAATACAGGTATTTTACAATATATACAGGAATATACAGCAAGTGAACTCAACCAGAAACCAGACCCCCCACAGAGGGGGCTTCCCCCTGTGCCCCCTTCACCCCCCTACCTCCCTTCTCCCCCAAAGAGGTAGAAGAAGAGACGAGGATGGTTAGCAGGACAGGGGAAGAAGCGGACAGGCCTGTTACAGGGAGGGAGTTAGTTCTTATCTCTTGGCAAGAAGCCCAGAAGCAGATCCAGCCGAAAGGGACAGCGAAGGAAGGAAGACTGAGAGAAAGTTCCCAACTCCCCTGGGTCCAATCTCTCCTCCCACAATCCTACCAATGAAATTCGTTTAGAATACCAAAATATTTTACAAACATTTAGCCAGTGTGCCCCTTCCTTAAAGGCACAGCGTCAAACGGCCACAAATACACAGGGCGAGGCTTGACAGGATGCTTGGTTGTATGGTTTAGTTGATTGGGTAGTGTTGGATGATAGGTTGGACACGATGATCTCGAAGGTCTCTTCCAACCTGGTTAATTCTATTCTATTCTATTCTATTCTATTCTATTCTATTCTATTCTATTCTATTCTATTCTATTCTATTCTATTCTATTCTATTCTGTTACAGACCTAGCTTCTAATGTGGTGATTTCATTGCATTTGGAAACAGAGACCTGTTTTTTATTTTTTTCCCCCTCTGTTCTGTGTACAGGGTTATTCTTATATGTCATTTACCTCTTTCCTTTATATCAAAGAAAGTAGAAAGAAAGCTACAGTCATTCTTCAAACATGGTTATTTGGAAAAAAAACAACTGTGATCACTGTAACTCACATAATCTGTTCTCCACCTTTGTGACACATGGGACCATTTGGAGATAGTACATGCTGAAAGTGTAGTACTGGGTTCAATGAAGGGTTAGTTGCTGTTGTTGTTTACAATTGCCATATTTGCCTAAAACAATCAGAAATTATTGCAGCTCTGTTGGACACTAGCTGAATCTGCTGTGTGGCATTGCTGTGAAATGATCCAGACATACTAAGGAGTAATTTCTTTTTATAGCTTCCTCCTCATCCTAATAAAATATGCTTGTTTGTTATTTTCACAGGTTGTGTTGTTATATAAATATGGTAGAAAAATGTAATGTGTTCAATTAATTATGTCTGCTATAAAGCAAAAGTTCTATTAGCAACTGAAGCTGTACGAAAACTTAAATTTCCATTGCGATTTCTGACTCTAATCTCTTATGGGTCTGAGATACCTACAGCATTAAACCACAGCATAATTTTTACTCAAGTTATCTCAGTACACTACTGGGTTGTTTTAACTTTCATCTTAAAATTACTGACATAGCTCCAGCAGGTGAAAAGTTTCCTTTCTTCCTTCCTTTTTTTCTTTTCCTTTTTTTTTTTTTTTAATCATTTTGCTCCATTGAGTGTGATATTATGCCCAGTAAGTTGTTCTTCATTTTCTCTGTTCAGTCAGATACTCAAGCAAGATTTTTAAACTGGCATGTGATGCCTCTAGCTGTTTGGCCATGCAGAGGAATTGTTCTGGAACTCTTCTGTAAACTGCAATTAAGAATCAGTGCAGAGCCCAGCTGCAGACAGCACATATCTTTCCCTAGGTCCTTTCTGCCACTTTTATTCAAAGTCATTGCTATCAAATGTTATTTTCCACATTCAGAGACCTATTTTTATTTCATTAAAATATACTTTGAATAGGTATGGATTTTTAAAAAACAAATTTCCCTTGTAAACAGAATGTTTCATTCATCTGGTTCAGGTATTTTATACAGTATCTGACATGGTTTCTTTTACAGATGTTAAAAATGTGATTGTTGTTATTTCTTATATTCAACTGATTATATCAACTGAAAATTGACACAGATAAAATATAAATGGCTATTTAACTAAAATAAAGGCATTTTTTAACTGTTTATATTGAAGATGGAAAGGATAAATTCATGCCATTTTTGTTTGATCTGTTGCAGTAGCATTCTAGTTGTCCTTCTGAAAGCCAGTGTAGGTGAAAGAGAAGCAAAATCATGTAGTCTCCATCTGCAAAGAAATCTCTTCCCCGTATTGTTTTACTGTGTTTATTCAGGAAATCTGTTTGTAGTAATACATATATTGTTGGCTTAAAACATTTTGAAATATCAGGAATTTTACTCTTCAAAAGACATTACTCACAAGGTAAAGAAAAAAAACAACAAAATTTTTCAGACATGACAGATTTTTCTTGGGAATTTTAGGGGTTGGGGTTATTTTGGCTGACCAGAAAATTTTGAACTGCCACCAAACTTGCATCAGTTAAATTGTGTATAATTTTCCTTGTTTGCTTTATAAACAGCTCAATACCTTTAAAAAAATCTTGATTATATATGTTCTTTATTTTAAACTCAGTCAGTGAAGATGTTCAATTAAAGGAGAAAATTGTGCAAGTGTAAATTTTCTGGTTTTGCTTTTGTGGGTATTTATTTTGTGGTTGGTTGGTTTGTGTGTGTGTGTGTGTATGTTGTTGTATTGATATTGTGTGGCAAGGGGTTGTTAGTAGCTGGGGGTGGGGGGTTACAACAACACAGAATCACCAAATCACCAAGGTTGAAAGAGACCTCAAAGATCACCAAGTCCAACCCATCACACAGACATCATGACTAAACCATGACATTGTGTCACATCCAATCCCCTCTTGAACACCTCTGCTTCTGTGAGAAGCTGCTAGAAGATTCCATGTCTGACAGAGTAAATGCCAGCTGGCTCCAAGATGGCTCCAGCATTGGCCAAGGCTGAGCCCATCAGTGACACTGGTAATGCTTCTGTGATAACATATTTAAGACGAGGAAAAAAAATTGCTGCACATCAAGAGAGAGGAGTGATGATATGTGAAAGAAACAACTCTGCAAACATCAAGGTCAGTGAAGAAGGAGGCACAGGAAGTACTCCAGATGCTAAAACCACGCTTCCTCTGAAACCCATGGTAAAGACCATGGTGAAATATTGTTGTCCCTCTGCAGCACATAGAACTTAATGGTGGAACAGATATCCATTTTCAGCCAATGGAACACCCACACTACAGCAGGTAGTGGCTGAGACCTTATGGGAAGCACATGCTGGAGCAGGTTCCTGACCTGGAGAATTTTTAATCACAGTATAAGAATTACATTGAAGGTTTGACTCTACTATGAGTAACGACAAAATAGATGAAGTTGATTCCATTCTACCACAGATAAGCAAAGCTAAGAATAATAGATTTTCACAGATCTCACATATTTCTGTAGGGCATTCTAGGGGGTTGGTAGTGCTCCTTGGGTCATGATGTTATTTCTTGATGAAATCAGGTCAAGTATGGGTTGTTTGGGGCTTTTTTGTAAGTGGTAGAGAAAGCTATTTTTTTCTGTTAGCTCAGGGGGTTCATTACTTCTGTTTCAGTCCACCAATTCTCATTTCATACCCTTTTCTACTTACAAGGAATTTTCCAAAATTTATTAGTGGTGCTTATATGCATTTTTATTTATGAACCAGATAAGTAGTATATTCTGTGTTAAAAGATTCATCGGTTCAACACTTGTAATCTTATTACAGACATACAATTTTTTGAGGCCTCTAATACTGTCTAAATAACAATGCATTCAAATTATTCTATGAGAACATTTATGAAATTTATGATGAATACATAAAATCATAGAATCATAGACGTGTTAGGGTTGGAAGGGACCTCAAGGATCATCTCGTTCCCTCAGCACTCGTGGGTGTGTCCCATCAAGTCCCATGGGCTTGAACACTTTCAGGTTCTTAGATGATCACAAACCTGATCTTCACTCACAATGGGCAGTTCCTTCTTCTAGTCCCTGCCATTATCTTCCATTATTCTAGGAGTGTGGCTGGAGCTCTTGCCAGTGAAGACTGGAGGTAAAGCAGTCATTTGGAACCTCAGCTTTCTCCATGTTATTTGTTACCAGCCTACCTGTTTCTTTTTTGAGGGGGCCCACACCTTCCCTAGTATTATTTTTACCATTAATATACCTATAGAAATTTTTACTGTTCCACTTGATCGCCCTGTTCTATATTTAATTCTGAGCTTTAACTTTTCTAACCAGGTCTCTTGCTGCTCTGGCAGCTTCCTTATATGCCCCCCATTCCAGCTGTCCTTTCTTCCACTCCTTGTAGAGCTGCTTTTTGTGTGTTAGCATTTCCAGGAGCTCCTTGCTCATCCAGGCACATCTCCTAGCATTCTTTCCTGCTTTCCTCTTTGTAGGTATATTTTGCTCCTGGGCACAAAGTAGGTGATCCTTGAATACTGACCAGCTGTCCTGGGCCCCTCTTTCCTCA
Source organism: Dryobates pubescens (assembly GCF_014839835.1). Lineage (NCBI taxonomy): Eukaryota > Metazoa > Chordata > Aves > Piciformes > Picidae > Dryobates > Dryobates pubescens. The sequence goes on from NC_071621.1 coordinate 3,492,217, forward strand.
AGGGCTTTATCCCACGATACTTTGGACAGCAGATCCCTGAAGTGATCGAAGTCTGCATGCCTAAAATCCAGGGTTGCGTCTTAGGATGCATCCTCCTAGTTCCCCTGAGGATCTTAAATTCTACTGCTTCAAGGTCACTGCAGCCAAGGTTATCCCTGAGCCTCACATTGGTGACCAGCCCTTCCCTATTGGTGAGAACAAGGTCCAGCATATCACCTTTTCTCATTGGTTCCTCTACCATTTGGAGAAGGAAGTGTCATCTATGCATTCCAGGAACATCCTGTAATGCTGGTGCCTTGCTGTGTGTTCATATATATATATATATATATTCATGAATAAGAGCATAGAGAAGACTTCAACTTAAAATACTTGGGAGAAGAATATGTATAAAAAGAAGGTGTTTCTCCATTTTGTAAGAAATTTATTAATTTTTTTCATATTCTCATGAGTTTCAGAACAGATCAGTATACTCTGTTGTACTGAAAACTCTTTTTATTGTGGGCATCTGATCTATCAGAAGAACATAAGTATTTTATTTTGAGTTTTCATTTTTACTGCTCAATCATACCAAATCAGAAGAAACTATAACAGCATTTCAGGCTGGAAAGTGAAGATCATCTTAACTGAATGAAAGCAGAAATAACATTTTTGCAGAATATAATTTGCAAGTGGACCAAATTATGCCTTTGTCCTTGCAGACAATGTCAGGAAAGTTTCATCAATCTCCAGAAGCGGAGCTCTGTCTTTTGGGAGGTGGGGGACATTCTGGCATGATCTATGCAATCACATCAGAACTGTCACAACATGTAAAAAAAAACCCCAACAACCAACAAACAAACTTTCAGTGTGCAGCATATCAAAGGTTGCTTCAGCCTGCCTTTTCAGCAAACTTTCATCTGTCTTCATATTGAAAGTGAACCACATTTCCTCAGTACAATGGACTCAAGCACTACTTTAGAGAGTATTTGACTGAAGGACTCCGTTTAGGGTTTGAGAAGCCTGTGTGTTAATAATGTAGTCTGTAACTTATATTTTTGGGAAAGGCAAGTTATACATGGATGAAAGTGTGGAATGTAGTCATCCTGACCTACAGACCACTGCACATTTAAGAGTCAATTACCTTGGGTAGTCACATGCATGTACTGTGCTGCTCATACCTCTTAGCTGCAGGATAAGTACAGCCAACTCACTGTAACAGGCAGCTCCTACTTGGTGCCAGTGATCACAGCACCTGCATGACTTTGCTTTTGTTTAACAGTTTAGTAACATGTTCTAAAGAGAACAAATTTTAGTTGTCTTGTGAAGTAGCTTGAAGGACCAAAACAGTGACCTTCTGTGCAGCTTCCCAGGAACTTGGCACCGGTGAGGCCACACCTGGATTTTGGTTTTGGGGTCCTCACTACAAAAAAGACATTGAGGTCCTGGAGCAGATCCAGAGAAGGGCAACAAAGTTGGTCAGTGGTCTGGGAAACAGATCTTATGAGGAGCAGTTGAGGGAATTGTTTAGTTTAGACCAGAGGAGGCTGAAAGGAAACTGCATTGCTCTCTACAGCTACCTGAAAGGAGGTTCTAAAGAGGTAGGTTACAGGATCACAAGATGTTAGGAGTTGGAAAGGACCTCCAGAGATCATTGAGTCCAACCCCCCTACCAGAGCAGGACCATAGAATCTAGCACAGGTGGCACAGGAATGTATCCAGGTGGGTCTTGAAAGTCTCCAGAGAAGGAAACTCCACAACCTGGGGAGCCTGTTCCAGTGCTCCATGTCCCTCACAGTGAAGAAGTTCCTCCTCATGTTGAGGTGGAACTTCCTGTGTTGTAGTTTATATCCATTACCCCTTGTCCTATCACAGGGGTGTCCCTCTTGACACCCAGCCCTCAGATATTTATAAACATTTATTAAATCCTCTCTCAGTCTTCTCTTCTCAAGACTAAACAGCTCCAGGGCTCTCAGCCTGTCCTCACAGGGCACATGCTCCAGTCCCTTAACCATCCTGGTAGCTCTCCGTTGGACTCTTTCCAGCAGATCCCTGTCCCTCTTGAACTGGGGAACACAAAACTGGATGCAATATTCCAGGGCAGAATAGAGGGTGAGGAGAACCTCCCTCAATCTGCTGCACACATTCCTCTTAATGCACCCCAGGATCCCATTTACCTTCTTGGCCACAAGGACACATTGCTATCCTACAGGTATCCACCAGGACTACCAGGTCTTTCTCCACAGGGCTGTTCTCTAGCAGATCACCTCCTAACGTGTACTGGTGCAGCTTATTATTCCTTCCCAGATGAAGGACTAAGCTCTTATCCTTGTTGAACCTCATTAGGCTCCTCTCTGCCCAGCTCTCCAGTCTGTCCAAGTCTTGCTGAAGGGCTGCACAGCCTCCAGGTGTATCAGCCAAGTCTCCCAGTTTGGTATCATTAGTAAACTTGCTGAACACACTGTCTGTCTGCGTCCTCATCAATGCCATTGATGAAGATATTGAACAGGATCTGACCCAGCACTGATTCTCCCCACTAACAATTGATAGAGATGAAATGGCCTCAAGTTGCATCAGGGGAAGTTTAGATGCATATATGTGTTTAGTAAGATGGTTTAGCACCAGAATTGGTAGAGTTAGATAATGGTTGGATTTGATGATCTTAAAGGTCTTTTCCAACTGAAATAATGTCATCATTTTACAGTTCTCTCCATGGTCAGAAGCTGCTCTGTTCTGTACAATGGCCAGGCTAAAATCCAAGCAAGATCTGTCCAAAGCTCATAAGAACATAAAGTTTACATTTTATTATTCTTTTCATTGTCTTATTAAATCCATTGCTTTATTAATCCTTTCTTAATGACATACAGAGTGAGTTGCACCAGCTCACAACCCCTACTCCCAGTGCAAAACAGTGTGTTTTTGAAAATTACAGGAAGAAAGAAGAAATACCTATGGTGTTTAGGTTTTTGAATACTGGAAACAACGAAAAAATACTTGTAATGGTGTCCTGGGTTGAAATAGTCCTCTCCCACAGCACACACCCACACCCACCCATGCTCACACAGATGGGAGCAAAAGAAACACAAAAAGTCCCCTCCGGGTTAAGATAAAGAGTTTAATGAGATGATGCTCTGTACAATTACCTTAGCAAAAGCAGAAGTAGGAGAAGCAGAAACCACCAATAAAAGTTTCCCCCCTACCCAAGTACACAGCAGCCATCACAGTGGAAAAGACCAACTCCCCAAACTAGAAACTGAAAACAGCAACCAGAAACAGGAAGACTCTGTTACAATCTGAAATTCAAATGCTATGATTATTTCCAGCCAGCCAGCACTTTCGTTTTGAAGCTGGCATGATATCAGCATGATATTGAATACATGTCAGAAGATTCAAGTCATGACAGCAATAAAGAAAGAAAATTTACTGCAGAAAATAACAGCTGACCATACATTTCTGCCTTTTAGAAAACTGCTCTCTAAGAATAGAATAGAATAGAATAGAATAGAGTAGAATTAACCAGGTTGGAAAAGACCTTTGATATCATCAAGTCTAACCTATTATCCAACATTATCAAATCAACTAAACCATGGCACCAAGCACACCATCCAGTCTCTTCCTAAACACATGATGGGTTGGACTTGATGATCTTTGAGATCTCTTCCAACCTTGGTGATACTGTGATACTGAGTGATACCTCCAGTGATGGTGACTCCACTACCTCCCTGGGCAGACCATTCCAATAGCCAATCACTCTTTCTATGAAGAACTTCTTCATAACCTCCAGCCTAAACCTCCCCTGGCACAGCTTGAGACTGTATCCTCTTATTCTGGTGCTGGTTGCCTGGGAGAAGAGACCAACATCCGCCTGGCCACAACCTCCCTTCAGGTAGTTGTAAAGAGCAATAAGGTCTCCCCTGAGCCTCCTCTTCTCCAGGCTAAGCAACCCCAGCTCCCTCAGCCTCTCCTCACAGGGCTTGTGCTCCAAACCCCTCCCCAGCTTTGTTGCCCTTCTCTGGACACCTTCCAACAAGTCAACATCTTTCCTAAACTGAGGGGCCCAGAACTGGACACAGGACTCAAGGTGTGGCCTAACCAGTGCTGAGTACAGGGTCAGAATGACCTCCCTGCGCCTTCTGGCCACACTGTTCCTTATCTAGGCCAAGATGCCATTGGCCTTCTTGGCCACCTGGGCACACTGCTGGCTCATGTTCAGACATTGGTCAACCAGTACCTCCAGGTCTCTTTCTGCCTGGCCACTCTCCAGCCACTCTGTCCCCAGCCTGTATCACTGCATGGGGTTGTTGTGGCCAGTGTGTAGAACCTGGCACTTGGACTCTGCCCATCTCTAAAGCCTGTCAAGGGGCAGGAATTGGCAGGGCTCATTGATAGGGCTTTAAACTAGATTTGAAGGGGGAAGGGCTTAATAGTCTCCTGCTGGCCTGTGACAAACAGAGGCACAGCTCACCAGAGGCAGAGGGATGGAGAGCTGGTAAGGGCTTTCAACTTGCTGCCCTGAGGCAAGCCATGAATGATGCACCAGGACATTCTGTGGAAACCGAGGGGAATTGGCACAAGAGGACAACAGGGCCAGCCCAGCTGAAGTGCCTCTATGCTAATGCACGCAGCTTGGGCAACAAACACGATGAATTAACAGCCACTGTGCTTCTGGGATGCTAGGACATAGTGGCTATCACTGAAACTTGGTGGGATGATTCCCATGACTGGAATATAGGGATAGATGGGTATATGCCCTTTGGGAAGGATAGGCAGGGAAAGTGGAATCAGTGGAGCTCCACCTGGGGAGGGATGATGAGCTGGTTGAGAGTGTATGGGTTAAAATTAAAGGCAAGACAGGAGAAGGAGATATTACTGTGGGGGTCTCCTACAGGACACCTGACCAGCAGAACCAAGCAGATGAGGCCCTCCACAGGCAAATAGAAGTGGCTTCCAGGTCACAAGCCCTGGTCCTCATGGGTGATTTCAGCCACCCTGACATCTGCTGGAGGGACAACACAGCAAGGCACCAGCAATCCAGGATGTTCCTGGACTGCATAGAAGACAACTTCCTCCTCCAAATGGTAGAGGAACCAACAAGAAAAGGTGCTATGCTGGACCTTGTTCTCACCAACAGGGAAGGGCTGGTAACCAATGTGAGGCTCAGAGAGAGCCTTGGCTGCAGTGACCATGAAGGGCTAGTAACCAATGTAAGCCTCAGAGAGAGCCTTGGCTGCAGTGACCATGATGCAGTTGCATTTAAAATCCTCAGGGCAATCAGGAGGAAGTATTCTAAGCTTACAACCCTAGACTAGGACATTCTAGGACAGCTAGAATGGGGGATATATAAGGAAGCTGCCTGAGCAGCAAGAGACCTGGTTAGGAAGCCAAAGCAGAGTTTGAATTGAATCTAGCCAGGGAGGTTAAAGGGAAAACTAAGAACTTCTACAGGCATATTAATGGGAAGAAGGAGGCTAGGGAAGGTGTGGGCCCCCTCAGAAAGGAAACTGGTGAAATGGTCATAAATGATGAGGAAAAGGCTAAGGTACTCAATAACTTCTTTACCTCAGTCTTCACTGCAAGGGCCTCTAGCCACACTCCTGATGTCATGGAAGACAATGCCAGGGACCACGAGGAAGAACTGCCCATCATAAGTGAAGACCAGGTTCGTGATCATCTGAAGAACCTGAAAGTGTTCAAGTCCATGGGACCTGATGGGATACACCCACAGGTACTGAGAGAACTGGCAGATGAGGTTGCTAAACCCCTCTCTATTATATTCCAAAAGTCATGGCAGTCTGGGGAAGTCCCCACAGACTGGAAAAGGGAAACATTACTCCCATTTTCAAAAAGGGTAAGGAGGAACCAGGGAACTACAGGCCAGTCAGTCTTACCTCTGTGCCCAGAAAGATCATGGAGCAGATCCTCCTGGAGGCACTACTGACTCAGAAGAATAGTGAAGAGGTGATTGGGAACAGTCAGCATGGCTTCACCAAGGGCAAATCCTGCCTGACAAACCTGGTGGCCTTCTATGAACAGCTGACAACATTATTAGATGAGGGGTGAGCAACTGATGTCGTTTACCTGGACCTGAGCAAAGCCTTCGACACTGTCCCACACCACATCCTGGTCACCAAACTGGTGACACGTGGGTTTGATGGCTGGACCACTAGATGGATAAAGAACTGGCTTGATGGCCACACCCAAAGAGTGGCTGTCAGTGGGTCCATGTCCCAGTGGAGGCCAGGGACAAGCAGAGTCCCTCAGGGATCAGTCCTGGGACCTGTCTTGTTCAACACCTTTGTCGGTGACATGGACAGTGGCATTGAGTGCACCCTCAGCAAGTTTGCTGATGACACCAAGCTGTGTGGTGCAGCAGACATGCTGCAGGGAAGGGGTGCCATCCAGAGGGACCTTGACAGGCTGGAGAGGTGGGCACAAGCCAACCTCATGAGGTTCAACAAGACCCAGTGCAGGGTCCTGCATGAGGCTCGAGGCAATCCCAGGCACAAATACAGGCTGGGCAGGGACTGGCTGGAAAGCAGCCTGGAGGAGAGAGACTTGGGGGTGCTGGTGGACGAGAAGCTCAATGTGAGCGAGTTCTCAATGTGCACTTGCAGCCTGGAAAGCCCATCAGATCCTGGGCTGCATCAAGAGAAGTGTAGCCAGCAGGTCAAGGGAGGTGATTCTCCCCCTCTACTCAGCTCTGGTGAGACCCCACCTGGAGTACTGTGTCCACTTTTGGAGCCCCTGTTACAAGAGGGATATGGACGTGCTGGAGCGTGTCCAGAGAAGGGCCACAAGGATGAGCAGAGGGCTGGAGCACCTCTCCTATGAGGACAGACAGAAAGAGTTGGGTCTGTTCAGTCTGGAGAAGAGAAGGCTCCAAGGTGACCTAATTGTGGCCTTCCAGTATCTGAAGGGGGCCTACAAGAAGGCTGGGGAGGGACTTCTCAGGATATCAGGAAGTGATAGGACTAGGGGGAATGGGATGAAGCTGGAGGTGGGGAGATTCAGGCTGGAGGTGAGGAGGAAGTTCTTCACCATGAGAGTGGTGAAGCCCTGGAATGGGTCGTCCAGGGAGGTGGTTGGGGCACCATCCCTGGAGGTGTTTAAGCCCAGGCTGGATGAGGCTGTGGCCAGCCTGATGTAGTGTGGGGTGTCCCTGCCCATGGCAGGGGGGTTGGAACTAGATGATCCTTGTGGTCCCTTCCAACCCTTACTGGTACTATGATACTATGATTCTATAAGGTCCCTCTACAGAGCTCTCCTACCCTCTGACAGATCAACACCTTCCCCCAGCTTGGTGTCATCTACAAACTTAATGATGATGGACTCAATGCCCTCATCCAGATCATTGACAAAGATATTAAAGAACATGGGGCCTAGTACTGATCCCTGGGGAACACCACTAGTGGCTGGTTGGATGTGGCACCATTCACCACCACTCTCTGGGCTCAGCCCTCCAGCCATTTCCTAACCCAGCGCAGAGTGCACCTGTCCAAGCCATGGGCTGACAGCTTGGCCAGGAGTTTGTTGTGGGGGACGGTTGTTACAAATGTTGTTATGAATGAAATAGGTGAGGCTGAAAATTAATAAAAATATAAACTATCTAATAATTTGAACTCCATCACCCAGATAATTACATGCAGGTTCCCTGCTCAGTTGAAGAATATTTTCAGAATATAGGAATGGTTACAAATATTTTGAGAAACAGTATTTGCAAAAGATGAAATCCAAAAGCAGCATGTTACCCCTACTAACAAAAGGCAGGTATTTCACACTGACTTACGAATATTCCAATTACTCACAATGCTGTTTGCCTATTGTGGGAATTCTTCTGGTGTCTTAATCTACATGTGCAGGGGAAGAAAAATCCAAGGAAAAAGAGCACAAGTGCCCCACAGTTTACCTATTTTAAATGCATATGCTAATTCATGTTGCAAATGCTATCAGAAAGCATATTCCAATATGCCAAAAAGGGCAAAAAGTGATTACCAGGAGTTCTCTGCTTAACATGCCCAAGCTTGTCCCAGCACAGAGTCTGCACCTGACATGTGGCTTGAGGCAAGGGTCTATCAACCACAGCCTTGGAGAGAGGGAGGTGCCTTCCATCTTTCCCCTTTTTCCCACATTTCTCTGTTTTCCCTGCCATCCTGGGTGCATGGGGCTGTGAATGGGTCTTGGATGCTGTGCCACAAATGTCTACTAAAATTTTGCATTCTCAAGATGTAAATGCATAGCAAAGTCTGTAGAAAATATTAGATCCTGCTATTCTTTCAGTTCAGATGACAATGGTCAGATTTGCATTTTACAGTTAAGGAAAACCAATCATACTGATGGTAATTATATAAAAATTTCAACTGAAATGAATCGCTTAAAATGTTAACCTACCAAATACATGGAGCCATTTGTACTTAAGAAATTTCTGCAATTAAAATAAATGTGGTCCATAGCCTCTAAAATTGAATTATGTTCTTCAGATAAGCATGGTCTTAGGTCTCTATATTAACAGTATTTTTAAAACGTAACATGTAGTGATGAGATTATTGCTGTTCTTCTGTTCATAAGGTTAAAGAGAATCAGGCAAATATTAAGTGACAGTCTGCACTGTAGATGGAAGCAGGATTCAATGAACCACTGACAAGACACTATGTATGAGTACCAACAACATCTGGAAAATCATAGAGTCTCATTTACACTATATGATATCATATCTTCAATAAATCTAAGTATATTAATCAGCTTCTCAAGGAGATATTTCAAACAAACATGTGGTACTGCTCATTTCATCATTATGTTCTAATGACATAAAAAACAGTGTAAGCTATTTGATGCATATTTTATAGGTGCTAAGATTGTGAGTTTGTGAAATAACATTTTTTAAAAAGGTTGTAAAATGAGTCCAATGCAACTGTAAAAATAAACATTGACAAAGTAATACAGTTTTGATTTTTTGCAGGCTTTTCTTTTTATTTAAATATTGAACACTTCCTGCTGTTATGGGATTTGGTTTGCTATATGGATCTTTTGCTATGTTATTGGTTGTATCATTTTCTTAATATTTGCTTGCTAGCATTTGGGTGTCACTGGGTTCTCTAAACATAAAGATTGATGTCTATATTTTTTTGAAATGGATTCTATCCCTCTGCAATCAGTCATGAAAGAAAGAGGGTATTTGTTCTTCAGAAAGCTTGGATCTGCAAAACCAGATATTTTTTTTCTTCTGAATATCCAGGAGCACTCTTGTGGTGGACTCTTCAGGCTGCTGACCTAAAACATATAGAATCAATGCTTTTTGATCTCCCCACACATCAAGAATTTTATATTGGTGCAGGAAGGAAGAGGGAGACAACCAAGAAGAAATTCAAAACTATCTCGGCTCTGGGATCACACAGCCTTTTCTACATCTAAAGTGAAAAATCTGCTCAGTTTTTCAGTTCTGGAAAACATTTTTAGCTTTTTCTGAATGTATGTAGTTTGGACATGTATTACAAAAGCAATTGGTGCAGTAAGGTAGAAAGCAGAAAAAAAGTAATCCTTTAATGTAATGTACAAAGAAAAGAGGAAAGGGAGTGTTGATCTGTGTTCCTATGACTGCCTACACTATACTGTAGCAGTCAAGGCAGGAGATATGTATAGTGCTTAAAGCCTCTCCAGTCTTTACAAGTAGATTTGTTCTGCTTATTCATATGTAGCTTAGTTTAATAACATAACATATGCAAAGGAAGTAAAAAAAAATAAATAGACCAATGCCTTAATTTATCAACTACATATTGGTATACTTATTAGTAGGACTGATCATTTACCTCAGTGAGAATGCTGATATAAATAAAACCTTCATCTGACCAGTGCAGGTTTGAACTTGGATATCGGATTTCTATCTTACCAATCCTTTCTTTTGTGCATGTGTGGGGTTTTTTTTGTTTGGTTGGTTTTGGTTTTTGTTTTTTTTTCATGTGTGTTTTGTTGTTGTTGGTTTTGTGTGTGTGTTGCTTTGGGGTTTAGTGGGTTATTTTGGCATATTATTTGGTTGGGTTTGGGGGTTTGTTTTTCTTTTTTGAGGGAGTGGTTTGGTGTTATTTGTTTGGTTTGATTTGTTTTGATTTTTCCAAAAAGAATGTTTTTTTCCAAGAAGTGTATGTGTTTGTAGGTATTTTGTATTCATTATGGTGGTTTCAATCTACTTTTACCTCAGAATCTGTTAGAGGACGGATGAAACAATACGAAATATACTTTAGTTTTTCTTGTATTTAGGGTAATAAAAGTGGAAGGAATTGTTGGGTGTGGAAGTATTATGTATGAACACAAATCTTTGTAATCAGGTCAGTCTCTGAATTTGATATCATTAGTAAATATCTTTAAAATCAATGGGTACAGGTCAGTTTTTGAGAACAGAGCTGTGGGAGCTATGGCTGCTGTTTGATCAATATTAGATAAAGTATGTTAAGATTCAGCCATCATTTCATTACCCAACACTGGATGCTATTAATATTCAGATGGACATGACACTGGGTTGTCTTGTCTAGACCATGCTTTTGTCAGAGGTTGGACTAGATGATCCTTGAGGTCCCTTCCAAATGGGATTCTGTTTTGTTTTGATTTTGTTTTGTTTTGCTTTGTTTTAATTAATTTATTTATTCCACAGCAACAGGACTGTTATGATTTGAGGTTGAAAAAATGAAACAAAAGAAAACAAAACAAAAAGCAACCTATTAACTTTGACTTAAATTGCTTCTTAATGTCAGTATCACAAATTCACATTTTCTTGGATATGGTAGTGCTACTAGCTTTTATTCAGCTGCTTTTTTTTTTTTTTTTTTTAAACTAGAATCTATATCGTTTTGGTTTTCTCCACAAAGTGTCTCATAACATGTAGTGACCTTTTTATTCTGAAATTTTAAATAATGTGTTCACCAGACTGCAAGTCTTGTGACATTTCTGCCAGCTACTTCAGATAAAGTGAAATTTGACCTTCTACTCAGTGTTCAGAATATGTTTAGAAGTAACAACAGAGCAATCTTTAAGCACAGCGATAACAAATGTAGTCAACAATTTGGTCAAAGTTATTTTTTCAACAAAATTCACAGAGATTGATTCAACATAAGCCAACCAAAAATGTAATGGTACCTGTTAGCCATGTGATTGATAGATAGATAGATAGATATAGAGATAGATATATACACACACATATACACACACAAACACACACACACACAATACACTTTTATTTAAATTAGATTAAAATGGCAGATATATTTTTAACTTTGGGGAGAAAAAAAAAAAAAGCCCTTAAAGTTTGATATGCACTCAAGATGGGATCTGAATTACTTGTCCATTCACTCCCTATATAGGATAAATTTCTTCCACCTGCAGACTAGGTGACCTACTAGTAGTACCTTGTTCAGTTCTGTAGTTTCAGACAAATTCCCTCATTGCTAACCCAAAGGATTTCTTGTCATACAGTCCTATGTTACTGGAAAATTATTCTAATAGATGTCAGGAAAGCCTCATGTAAAGCCTGAAGGTCATACAGTAGGGAAATGTGTATGATAATCACATTGATTAAGTTTACAGAAATAAAAGAACAACTGTATTTATCACAGCTATTTGGGCTAAGTGGAATTTTAACTAAGAATCAAGATCACATACATTTTTATTTTCACTAATGAAAATTACCATTATATTGTAATAAAATATATTTTAAAAAAATATATTTATATTTAATATTCTGGCCTACCATCTCATCTGGTTTAAATACTGTCTGGAGATAATTTAATGCCCATTGGTAACAAAGAAAGCTGATAAATGAACCTATAGAATGGGGCATATCCAAACATGGCCAGGGCCACACACAGTTCATAGATTTGTTACAAGGTTAACTACACTTGCTACACATTTACCTAGACCATCTGAACCCTAGCAAGTATCCAGGTTTGCACATTCATAGATGTTTAACCCATTGTCTAGGTTAGAGTATGTTCTGGGGCTTGTCCCTTCAGGACATATATTAATACTTATACTACATCACTTACATTTAAGATCTGATACTTAATTGAAATGAGTGGAAAAATACCAGAGAATATGTAGAAAATATGGAATAAAAGATTTTAAAAAATATTAAAAAAGAAAATTTAAGATAGTAGTAGCTATTTTGAAGAATCATAAAATGATACTCTACTAGAACTATCCACATAGTACATAAATGTTCCTGGATTGCATAGAAGACAACTTCCTCCTCCAAATGGTAGAGGAACCAAGAAGAAAAGGTGCTATGCTGGAACTTGTTGTCACCAACAGGGAAGGGCTGGTAACCAATATGAGGCTCAGAGACAGCCTTGGCTGTAGTGACCATGAAGCAGTTGAATTTAAGATCCTCAGGGCAATCAGGAGGACATATTCTAAGCTTACAACCCTAGACTTTAGGCGTGCAGACTTTGATTGCTTCAGGGATCTGATAGCCAAAGTGTCGTGGCATGAAGCCCTAGAGAGACGAGGGACCCAGGACAGCTGGTCAGTATTCAAGGACCACCTACTCTGTGTCCAGGAGCTATGTATACCAACAAAGAGAAAAGCAGGAAAGAATGCTAGGAGGCCTGCCTGGATGAGCAAGGAGCTACTGGACACACTACCACTTAAAAGGAAACTCTACAGGAAGTGGAGACAAGGACAGCTAGAATGGGGGATATATAAAGAAGCTGCCTGAGCAGCAAGAGACCTGGTTAGGAAGCCAAAGCAGAGTTTGAATTGAATCTAGCCAGGGAGGTTAAAGGGAAAACTAAGAACTTCTACAGGCATATTAATGGGAAGAAGGAGGCTAGGGAAGGTGTGGGCCCCCTCAGAAAGGAAACTGGTGAAATGGTCACAAGTGATGAGGAAAAGGCTAAGGTACTCAATAACGTCTTTACCTCAGTCTTCACTGCAAGGGCCTCCAGCCACACTCCTGATGTCATGGAAGACAATGCCAGGGACCACGAGGAAGAACTGCCCATCATAAGTGAAGACCAGGTTCGTGATCATCTGAAGAACCTGAAAGTGTTCAAGTCCATGGGACCTGATGGGATACACCCACAGGTACTGAGAGAACTGGCAGATGAGGTTGCTAAACCTCTCTCTGTTATATTCCAAAAGTCATGGCAGTCTGGGGCAGTCCCCACAGACTGGAAAAGGGAAACATTACTCCCATTTTCAAAAAGGGTAAGGAGGAACCAGGGAACTACAGGCCAGTCAGTCTCACCTCTGTGCCCAGAAAGATCATGGAGCAGATCCTCCTGGAGGCACTACTGACTCAGAAGAATAGTGAAGAGGTGATTGGGAACAGTCAGCATGGCTTCACCAAGGGCAAATCCTGCCTGACAAACCTGGTGGCCTTCTATGAACAGCTGACAACATTATTAGATGAGGGGTGAGCAACTGATGTCGTTTACCTGGACCTGAGCAAAGCCTTTGACACTGTCCCACACCACATCCTGGTCTCCAAACTGGTGACACGTGGGTTTGATGGCTGGACCACTAGATGGATAAAGAACTGGCTTGATGGCCACACCCAAAGAGTGGCTGTCAATGGGTCCATGTCCCAGTGGAGGCCAGTGACAAGCGGAGTCCCTCAGGGATCAGTCCTGGGACCTGTCTTGTTTAACACCTTTATCGGTGACATGGACAGGGGCATTGAGTGCACCCTCAGCAAGTTTGCTGATGACACCAAGCTGTGTGGTGCAGCAGACATGCTGCAGGGAAGGGGTGCCATCCAGAGGGACCTTGACAGGCTGGAGAGGTGGGCACAAGCCAACCTCATGAGGTTCAACAAGACCCAGTGCAGGGTCCTGAATCTGGGTGGAGGCAAATAAGCGGTGTGAGCAATCTGGCAGTGTAGGCCTAGAACCTGACATGGTGGTAGGCCATGCTCAGCATAAGTACAGAAGTAGCTAGCAGTTTAGCAAAAGAGTGCTGTGCTAGCAGCATGTAACTAATGCAGGACACTAGTAGCTATAAACACAGAAAATTATCCAGGAATAACAGGACGCACACCTGCATCAACATCAACAACCTTGTGTGCTATTAGTAGTTTGACCAATAATCTATAATACAAACAAGGCCAAAATATCAACAGCAAGGCAATTTATTAATACAATAAATTGGATGGAACAGAAGAGAGAGACAGAGGGAAAATGGAGAGAGAGAGCAGGAAAGGCATTATATTACTTCCCTCACCCTAGCCCCAAGATTATTTGGGTCTGTGGAAGGGTGCTGCTGTGTCCTTATTGGTTTGTGCTGTCTGTCCTAGAGAAAGGGAGGGAGAGATCCCAAAGTCTAAGACCAAGTCCTTCTCTGAGCAGCCTCCAACATGTGGTGTCTTCAGGAAATATGTATTTTCTCTTCTCTATGAGTTGCAGCAGGCAGAACTTAGGGCATAGAGAGAGGGTTCCTCCTGGTATGTTGCCTCCAGGCTACATGGTGATGTCTTTTTCCTCTGTGTCTGTCCTTTTCTCTTCTTGTATTTTCTTCTCCTAAGCAGGCATGCTAAGGCCTTTTATACAGTTTTTCACTCACAGGGTTTTTTTAGGTATGTGTCCAGGTATTGTCCCCAGGGTGTGCCAGGTGGTGAATCCATTGTATTTTCACCATCCTACCTTTCAGGGGTAGAACTGATGTCTGTGCACATTCCAGAGAGTCATTATCCAGTGGTGTCTGCCCATTACCCATTTCTGTTTTCTGGGAGCAAAGGTGATTTTATCTTTATTGATTTACATTAAGAGAGACAACGTTTAGTCTCTTACAACATCAAGCCTGCTGATCACCACAGTTTGGGTGTGACCGTATAGCTATCCATCAAGTTTATGTTTCATCATCTTAGAGATGAGCATGTCAAGCAAGTCAGAGTCAAATGCCTGCAAGTCCAGGTAGATGATACCAGTTGCTCTTTCCAAACCTACCAGACCTACAACTCTGTCATGGAAGCCTACCAAATTCGTAAAGCACAATTTTCCTTTTGTGGTAGCATGTTGACTGTTAATGATCATCTTATTATTTTCCATATGTCTTAGCACAGTTACCAGGAAGATCTGCTTCATGATCTTACCTGGCATAGAGGAGAGACTGTTTGGTCTGTAGTTGCCTGGTTTTCTTCCCTTTTTAAAAATGGAGATTATGTTTCCCCTTTTCCAAATGACTTCATCTACGGAAAAGCATATGAATGCCATGTTCATGGTTAGTTTAAGAAACAGGAAGGAGATCAAAAGGCAATGTTTTAGTGGAAAGGGAGACTGTTTTTAGTACTTTCACACTTCAAATGTGGGTTAGACTTACTACAAGGGTGCAATTCAAGCTGACGTTACACAGCTGTGCATCATGCTCTTCTATCAGCCATGAAGCTGATTGTTTATTCATTCAGATGCTTCCTAAACTACAGTTTGTCAGAAGAATTCCAATCTCCAATTCCAAAATTATACTTTAGTGTCTGAGATTTTTAAGGTCATTTTTACAGTCATATATTCTGCTTTGCAGTAGTTCGACATGTCTTTTCTTTCGGCATAATTCCTTTAAATTACTTTTAAACCAAAAGACAAATTCTGATCTCCATCATAAGAAAACAGAGTAAATCCACTGAAGTTAACAGAAATGTATTAGATTCACACTCATTCTGTTCAAAAACTGACCTACAGGCTTTTAGTACTCCAGCTTTTAAGTCAGGGAAGAGCATAATATGACAAATTCATTTCCATTGTAGTTAATGTCTTCCAAGTGCTAATAAAAGCTATCAGATATTTTCTTTAAAATTTTTAATTAAAAGCAAGTTAGTTTATTTTTCCTTCTCTGAAACATAAATCTTAAAGCCTAAGATTTTTGAAGGTATGATGCTAATTACTGACACAACTCTGCTAGCAGCTCTTAAGGGACATTTGCACATAATTTTGTATCCCAAGCTTTGGTTCCCTATCAGTCTAGTTCCAGGGATTTGGTGAGTATGTAATTTTTCCCTTTTCAACACCATTTATTTCTTTACTGGAAAAGAAGTCATACAAGTCAACTGTGTGAAGGTTCATCCTGAAACAAAGATAGCAGTTGTTAAGGAAAAATAATTTGTCCTGGTTTCTTGAAGAACAGAATGAATTCTATTATGTGATTTTATTTTTCAGATAAATCTCTTCTAAGTAACTGCACTTTATGAAGTTAAAAGCATATTTTTGCAGTGTCTGCCTCTAGAACTGAAAACACTTGATGTGTATTACTAACAAGGATTGGTATGTAGAAACATACCTTATATTTGCTCCTGTGCAGACCAAGATCACTGCTAAATCTTGTGTACCATATTAGGAGTGCTGTAAATCAGAGGTCACACTTGCAGTGAGGAGTGGACAAGACAGGTGACCCTAAAACTGGCCAAAACTGTATTCCATTCCATATACATCATATTCAGTATAAAAATGAGGGATCATGAGGGTCAAGGCCTGTCCAAGGAAGAGTTTTTCTATTTTGTCTTTGATCCCAACCCATGAGTTCCTGAATCCTGTTCCAGCTCCTGAGTCTAGTTCCTATCTGTCACTGAGTCCCATCTGGGGCTTCCCCAGTATCTAGACAACAAATCATGGTGTTAATGAAGTAATTGCCATTGTGGATGACTTGTATGTATTTACATTGCACTGCTATTATTTTCATTAAAGTTGTTTAGTTTTCTTTTTCAATCCATGTCACTGTCCCTTATTCCTTTTCTCTTTTTCTTCTTTAGAAGCAATGTTCCTTCTTCAAAATTTTTGGATATTTTAAATACGACTAGATAAAATAAATATCTATAATGTTGCTTGAAAAGCAAATAATAGTTATTCAGATCTCAAATATTAAAATCTTGGTTTCCATTATTAAAATTGGAAATGCTGAGGAGCAGGGAAGCCTGGCTAAATTATTTTCCATGCCTGAAACATTGCACAGAACCATAAAATGTTTTGTGTTGGGTCCATCTCATATCCAATTTTTTCATCCACTAGTATCCCTAAATCTCTACATGCATACTTCCAATCTATAAATTTCCTAGTCTGTATTGATATTGCAAATTATTCTAACCTTGGTGTCATGAGGTTCACACAAGCCCATTCATCAAGCTTGTCAAAGGTGCTTTTGGATGGCAATCCCTTCCTTCTAGTACACCAACCACACAACTCAGCTAGATAACATCTGCAAACTTGCTGAGGGTCTCCAGTCCCGGCACCTTGGCTGCACTGAAAAGCCAGTGATTCTCCTTCACCTGGAAACACAGAATCATAGAATCATAGAATCACAGAATGGTTAGGGTTGCAAGGGACCTCCAAAGGTCAGCCAGTGTAACCTCCTCTGCATCAGCTGTTAATGCAGTCTAGGATGTGATTTGCCTTTGGGGCTGTAAGCACACACTCTCTGCTCATGTCCAGATTCCCATCCATCAGCATTCCTAAGTCCTATTGCAAAAGGTTCACAGTATCACCAAGGTTGGAAGAGACCTCAAAGATCAAGTCCAACCTGTCGCCACAGACCTCATGATTGGACCATGGTACCAAGTGCCACGTCCAATCCCCTCTTGAACACCTTCAGGGACAGTGACTCGACCACCTCCCTGGGCAGCCCACTCCAATGGCAAATGACTCTCCCCGTGAAGAACTTTCTCCTCACCTTGAGCCTAAACCTCCCCTGGTGCAGCTTGAGACTGTGTCCTCTTGTTCTGGTTCTGGTTGTCTGAGAGAAGAGACCAACTCCCTTCCTGGTGATGATCCCCCTTCATGTAGTTGTAGAGAGCAATGAGGTCTCCCCTGAGCCTCCTCTTCTCCAGGCTAAACAATCCCAGCTCCCTCAGACTCTCCTCATAGGGCTTGTGCTCAAGGCCTCTCACCAGCCTTGTTGCCCTTCTCTGGACACATTCAAGTGTCCAAATGTCCTTCTTAAACTGAGGGGCGCAGAACTGGACACAGGACTCAAGGTGTGGCCTAACCAGTGCAGAGTACAGGGGCACAATGACTTCCCTGCTCCTTCTGGCCACACTATTCCTAATGCAGGCCAGGATGTCATTGCCCTTCTTGGCCACCTGGGCACACTGCTGGCTCATGTTTAGGCAGCTGTCAATGAGCATCCCCAGGTCCCTCTCTGTTTGGGAGCTCACCAGCCACTCTGACCCCAGCCTGTAGCTCTGCATGGGGTTGCTGTGGCTAAAGTGCAGCACCCGGCTCTTGGATTTCTTGAATGTCACCATGTGGGACTCTGCCCATCTGTGCAGTCAGTCGAGGTCGCTCTGCAGAGCCCTTTTGCCCTCCAACTGATCAACATCTGCTCCCAGCTTGGTGACATCTGCAAACTTGCTGACAACTGACTCAATCCCCTCATCCAGATCATGAGTGAAGATAATAAAGAGGATGGGGCCCAGCACTGATCCCTGGGGGACACCACTAGTGACTGGCTGCCAGCTGGATGTGGCACTATTCACCACCACTCTCTGGGCTCGGCCCTCCAGCCACTTACTAACCCAATGCAGTGTGCTCCTGTCCAAGCCATGGGCTGACAGCTTGTCCAGCAGTTTGCTGTGGGGGATGGTGTCAAAGGACTTGCTGAAGTCCAAGTAGACCACATCCACAGGCCTCCCCACGTCCACCAGACGGGTCACTTGATCATAAAAGGAGATCAGGTTGGGGAGGCAGGTACCTGCCCTTCCTAAATCCATGTTGGCTGGACCTGAGCCCTTGGCCATCCTTCAGGTAAGCAGTGATCGCCCCCAAGATGATCTGCTCCATCATTTTCCCTGGCACTAAGGTCAGGCTGACTGGCCTGTAGTTTCCAGGTTGCTCCATCCGACCCTTCTTGTGGATGGGGATCACATTGGCCAGTTTCCAGTCATCTCGGACCTCTCCAGTGAGCCAGGAGTAGTGGAAAATGATGGAAAGCGGCTTGGCCAGCTCACTTGCTCTCAGCACCCTAGGATGGATCCCATCCGGTCCCATGGACTTGTGAGTGTCCAAGTGGCTCAGCAGGTCCCGAAGTAATTCCTCATGGATCTCCAGGGCATCACACTGCTCCTTGACCCCATCACCCAGCTCAGGAGGCCACCTGCCCTGAACTCCTCTTGCCTTACTGTTAAAAATTGAGGCAAAGAAGGTGTTCAGGACCGCAGCCTTTTCCTCATCCTCAGTCACAGTGTTCCCCTCCAGGTCCAATAAGGAGTGGAGGTTCTTCTTGCACCTCTTTTTAGTGTTAATATATTTGTAAAAATGCTTCTTATTATCTTTCACAGAGGTGCCCACTTTTAAGTTCCTAGTGGGCCTTTGCCTCTCTAATTTTTCTCCTACGAAATCTAACAACATCCTTGAACATACCTCGAGAAGCCTTCCCCTCCTTCCAAAGGTGATACAGCTTCTTTTTTTCCCTTAAACCCTCCAGGAGCTGCTTGCTCATCCAGGCCGGTCGCCTTCCCCACCAGCTCATCTTTCAGCACATGGGAACTGCCAGTTCCTGTGCCTTCAAGAGCTCCTGTTTGAAGTAGCTCCAACCCTCCTGGACCCCTCGGTTCTTGAGGGTTGATACCCAGGGAACTTTACAAATAAGTTTCTTAAACAGGCTGAAGTTTGCCCTCCGGAAGTCCAAGGTGAAGGTTCTGTTGGTGCTCCTCCCTATCTCCCTGCATATTGAAAGCTTCACTATCTCGTGGTCACTGCACCCTAGGCAGCCTCCCACGGTCACGTCTCCCACCAGCCCTTCTCTATTGGAGAACAGCAGGTCAAGCAGAGCCTGACCCCTGGTAGGCTCACCTAACAGCTGCGTCAGGAAGCAGTCCTCCATTTGTTCCAGGAATCTTCTGGACTGCCTCCTCTCTGCTGAATTATGTTCCCAGCAAATATCTGGCAGGTTAAAGTCACCTACTAGGACAAGATCTGATGATCTTGAGACAGCCTCCAATTGCTTATAGAATGTTTCATCTGCCGCCTCATCCTGGTTGAGTGGTCTGTAACAGAGCCCAACCAGGATGTTAGATTTGTTGGGACTCCCTCTGATTTTAACCCACAGGCTCTCAATCCCTTTTTTCTCCACCTCAAGTTCTGTGGCAGAGAGTGACTCCCTAATATACATAGAATAGAATAGAATAGAATAGAATAGAATAGAATAGAATAGAATAGAATAGAATAGAATAGAATAGAATAAACCAGGTTGGAAGAGACCTTTGAGATCATCATGTCCAACCTATCATCCAACACCACCCAATCAACTAAACCATACAACCAAGCATCCTGCTTGGTGCTAAACTATGTCTCTTAGCACCACATCTCTGTACCTTTAAACATCTCCAGGGGTGGGGATTCAACCACCTGCCTACTTCTGGATTTCATAACCCTTCAAGTAAAGAAGTTTTTCCTAATATCCAGTGAAAAAATCTGCTGGTGTACTTTGAGGCCATTTCCTTCATCCTATCTCTTGTTACTAGGGACAAGAGACCAACATTCAGCTCACTACAACCTCTTTTCAGGTAGATGTAGAGATCTAGCACTCCAGGTGTGGCCTTGCCAGTGATGAATAGAGGGGAAGGATCATCTCACTCAACCTGCTGGCAGCATGCCCTGTGCAGCCCAGGCAACTGTTAGTCTTGTTTTCTGCAAAAGCTAATTTCCAGCATATGTTCACCATGGTGTCCACCAGAACCTCCAGCTCCTTTTCTGCACAGCTTCTTTCCAGTCATTGAGTTCCCAGAATATTCTGGGGCGTGGACTTGCACCTCCTGAGGTACAAGGCTTAGTATTTCCCCTTGTTGAACTTTGTGATCCCATTTCTTCAGACTGTTGAGGGCCCTCTGGATGGCAGCACAACCCTCTGGCATATCAGTCACTGCTTTCAGTTTTGTGTCTGGCTGATGAAAAAAATAGAATAGAATAGAATTAACCAGGTTGGAAGAGACCTCCGAGATCATCATGTCCAACCTATCATCCAACACCACCCAATCAACTAAACCATACAACCAAGCATCCTGTCAAGCCTCGCCCTGAACACCCCCAGCGATGGCGACCCCACCACCTCCTCAGGCAGCCCATTCCAGTGGGCAATCACTCTCTCTGTGTAAAATTTCCTCCTAACCTCCAGCCTAAACCTCCCCTGATGCAGCCTGAGACTGTGTCCTCTTGTTCTGGTACTGGTTGCCTGGGAGAAGAGACCAACCTCCGCCTCACTACAACCCCCCTTCAGGTAGTTGTAGAGAGCAATAAGGTCACCCCTGAGTCTCCTCTTCTCCAGACTAAGAAACCCCAGCTCCCTCAATCTCTCCTCATAGGGCTTGTGCTCCAAGCCCCTCACCAACCATATTGCCCTTTTCTGGACACGCTCCAGCAAGTCAACATCCTTCCTAAACTGAGGGGCCCAGAACTGGACACAGGACTCAAGGTGCAGCCTAACCAGTGCAGTGTACAGGGGCAGAATGACCTCCCTGCTCCTGCTGGCCACACTGTTCCTGATGCAGGCCAGGATGCCATTGGCCCTCCTGGCTGCCTGGGCGCACTGCAGGCTAATGTTCAGTCTACCGTCAACCAGCACCCCCAGGTCTCTCTCAGCCTGACTGCTCTCCAGCCACTCTGACCCCAGCCTGTAGCTCTGCATGGGGTTGCTGTGGCCAATGTGCAGAACCCGGCACTTGGATGTGTTAAATCTCATGCTGTTGGACTCTGCCCATCTGCCCAGCCTGTCGAGGTCCCTCTGCAGAGCCTCTCTACCCTCCAGCAGATCAACTCCTGCCCCCAGCTTGGTGTCATCAGCAAATTTACTGATGATGGACTCAATGCCCTCATCCAGATCATCAATAAAGATGTTAAAGAGCATGGGGCCCAGCACTGATCCTTGGGGAACGCCACTGCTGACTGACTGCCAGCTGGATGTGGCACCATTCACCACCACTCTCTGGGCTCGGCCCTCCAGCCAGTTCCTAAGACAGCACAGAGTGTTGCAGTCCAAGCCACGAGCTGACAGCTTGGCCAGCAGTTTACTGTGGGGGACGGTGTCAAAGGCCTTGCTGAAGGTAGACTACATCTACAGGCCTCCCCACATCCACCAGGTGGGTCACCTGATCATAGAAGGAGATCAGGTTGGTCAGGCAGGACCTGCCCTTCCTAAACCCATGCTGGCTGGACCTGATCCCTTGGCCATCCTCCAAGTTCTGTGTGACTGCACTCAAGATGACCTGTTCCATAATCTTGCCTGGCACTCAGGTCAGGCTGACAGGTCTATAATTCCCTCCTCCTCTTCTCCCTTTTCTGTCTCTGCTAAAGAGCCTGTAACCCCCCAGTGTAGCACTCTAATTGTGCGTGTTATCCCACAAAGTTTCTGAGAGGGCGACTATATCATAGTCACCCTGGTGGACAACGGCTTCCAGCTCCCCTTGCTTATTGCCCATGCTGTGTGCATTGGTGTGCATGCACTTCAGCTTTACTATACATTAATAATCCAGTTCCTCCTACTCCAGAATTCTTAAGAGCCCTGAACTTGTAGCAGAAATTCCTATTTCTTTCAAATTCTATAACTTTCCATCATGAACATAAAAATTCAAAGAATTAATGTGAATTATTTTTCCGAATACATTCTCTATGTCCTGATGCTTCATTTGCTGGGAAAAAGGTAGTGAGAAGCTTAGAGAAAAGGAAGCCAAACTGGGTCCAGTCTCACCTGTACTTCTACTGAGAAGTAACATCATTATCTCAGAGCCACAACTGGACTTTGCTCACAGAAAAATAGTTGGTTTATGCCCAAAGGCAAGAAGGACTACTATGGATGAAGACCTAGGAAATGAATGAAAGGTAAGTTAAGAACAGGTCAGTCCTTCTCTCAAGAGTGTTTTATGTACTTTAATTTTGCTGAGCCATAAGCAATACATTTTACACACAATGAATGCAACATTTTCTCTTAATATTTGCATGTAAAATATATTAATTTACATCTCAAAGCTCCTAATTTTCAATCACATGTGATACATTTTTTCTTTAATTCTTTGCATATGAAGGTAGTTTGAGTTATATAACTAGAACAAAAATAAATCCTTTATTTTTATTCTGTCATTGAATTTATTAATCTAATTACAACCTGAAGTGTTTTGGAGTGTCTGAGATTCATTTTTCTACAAACAGAAAGGCTAGCAACTTATTTTTAGAGATCCTCTGAGTTTATTTCCAATTCTAATTTAACTTACAATAATGTGTAGGTGGTTACATTTTTTGAAATCATGTAACACTTTCAAAAAGAAATATTTATCAGTTACATATATACCTACAGAAATAAAAAACCACACATATTAAATATTTTAGAAATGCCTTTCAAGTCAATCTTTCAAACTATGCAAAATTATTATTAATATTTGATACTTCTTCTGTCAGTTGATTATATCATGCATGTATTTAAATAAGAAAGCTTCATTACTATACTGGTATTAAATATTTTTTTAATTCAAAATAATTTCTTGTAAAAGAACAGTCATAGATTCACACAAAGAGAGTTCAGAAGCACGTGCTTTTTCAGTTTACAATTGTATTGTAGAAATTTTTAATGAATTTGTAGCACTAAGAAATATCCCAACATTATTTTAATTGTTCCTTTCCCTGTATTTTGAAGTCTACATTAATCTGGAAGATATTGGGAACAAATATCTAGTAGAATTATTCCAAGTTAATTAACATATAATTAAAGCCATATCTATCTTTGAAATAAGCTACATTGTTCTAAGGTGGTAGTATAATTTACTTTTCTACTTTGCTACTTTTGAAATCTACGCATGTAAATGGTGTAGTATATGAAAGAAAAAAGTCAGACAACATGACTGCTTGTGTCTACTGCATTGTATCATCAGTTCTTCATAGGCATAGAATAGAAGGTTTTTCAATCAATAGTTTGTACTTATATATGAGTAGCTGTAGGAGTTAGAAATATGTATTTGTGTCTCGAGAAGTAGCTCACAAATCAGAGAGTGCCAGGAAAGATTATGGAACAGATCATCTTGAGGGCAATCACTGCACACCTAAAGGATGGCCAAGGGATCAGGCCTAGCCAACATGGCTTTAGGAAGGGAAGGTCCTGCCTGACCAACTTGATCTCCTTCTATGATCAGGTGACCCACCTGGTGGATGTGGGAAGGCCTGTGGATGTAGTCTACCTGGACTTCAGCAAGGCCTTTGAAACCGCCCCCCACAGCAAGCTTCTGGACAAGTGTCAGCCCATGGCTTGGACAGCAGCACTCTGTGCTGGGTTAGGAACTGGCTGGAGGGCTGAGCCCAGAGAGTGGTGAATGGTGCCACATCCAGCTGGCGGCCAGTCAGTAGTGGTGTGCCCCAAGGATCAGTGCTGGGCCCCATGCTCTTTAACATCTTTCTTGATGATCTGGATGAGGGCATTGGGTCCATCATCAGTAAATTTGTGGATGATACCATGCTGGGGGCAGGAGTTGAACTGCTGGAGGGTAGAGAGGCTCTGCAGAGGGACCTCAATAGGCTGGACAGATGGGCGGAGTCCAATGGCATGAGATTTAGCACATCCAAGTGCCAGGTTCTGCACATTGGCCACAGCAACCCCATGCAGTTCTACAGGCTGGGGTCCAAATGGCTGGAGAGCAGCTAGGCAGAGAGAGACCTGGGGGTACTGGTCGACAGTAGGCTGAACATGAGCCTGTAGTGTGCCCAGGTGGCCAGGAGGGCCAATTGCATCCTGGCCTGCATCAGGAACAGTGTGGCTAGCAGGAGCAGGGAGGTCATTCTGCCCCTGTACACTGCAGTGGTTAGGCCACATCTTGAGTACTGTGTCCAGTTCTGGGCCCCTCAGTTTAGGAAGGATGTTGACTTGCTGGAATGTGTCCAGAGAAGAGCAATAAAGTTGGTGAGGGGTTTGGAACACAAACCCTATGAGGAGTGGCTGAGGGAGCTGGGGTTGCTTAGCCTGGAGAACAGGAGACTCAGGGGTGACCTTATTGCTCTCTACAACTACCTTAAGGGAGGTTATAGACATGCAGAGGTTGGTCTCTTCTCCCAGGCAACCTGCACCAGAACAGGAGAACAGAGTCTCAAGCTGCACCAGGGGAGGTTTAGGCTGGAGATTAGGAAGAAGTTCTACACAGAGAGAGTGACTGCCCATTGGAATGGGCTGCCTTGGGAGATGGCGGAGTCGCCGTCACTGGAGGTGTTCAGGAGGAGAATTGATAGGGTGCTTGGTTGCACGGTTTAGTTGAGTAGGTGGGTTGGATGATAGGTTGGACATGATGATCTTGAAGGTCTCCTCCAACCTGGTGTATTGTATTGTATTGTATTGTATTGTATTGTATTGTATTGTATTCTATTCTATTCTATTCTATTCTATTCTATTCTATTCTATTCTATTCTGTTCTATTCTATTCTGAATTAGATGCTAACTTTCTCCATAATGTTATGTACCTGGCAGATTTCTGATACTATTCTTGTTGCTTATGAAAAGGTCTTTACAGTTTGTGAGATAAAGTGTTATTGTTAAAAATATAATCCCTTTGGATGAACACTTGTTTAGTACCTGAGTTTGCCTTTATTGCAGAAGTCTGGGTTTAAGTGTTTATATCTGGGTTGAACCAGGCTGCTGCAATAGCACTTACCAGAAAACAGCCTATGCCTATTAATCCTTCCTTGAGAGAAGTAAATATGCCCTAAGCATAAATATTTTTTTCACAATGCTTAGACATTTCAGGACTGTTATTTGCACTTAATATTTTACAAAAATGCCTCAAGAAAATAAAAAGTATTTCTATCTTTGGTTTGTGGTTTAAGATTCCTCACTATTCAAGAATACTTTGTGAATACAGGTGAAGCATTTTTTTAAAAGAAGGTGGCATTTTTTGACAATGATTCACCTGGTCTGTACAGGAAGTAAAAAACAACATCTGATAAATTGTGTCTTTTAGATCCATTTATCTGTACATTGTCGATATAGAGTATGCAGGGGACATTCATCTTAACTGCAATAGATTCTAAAGACTGTCCCTTCCTGTCTAAAATATTTTTTTTAATGGTTTTATTTCTGAAAAAAAAAATAATCCAATATTCTGGTTGTTGGGAAATGGTTTGAACATCTGTGCAAGTTAGGCCTTGAAGGATTTTCTGTTATTAATATAGCAATGGAGTAGGAGTTGTGGAAAAGTTCTGATGCTTGGTATGATGAAGTCAAGCTGCCCTTGAGAAGGAAGGCAAACAAGATAAGAAGTAGGTGAAGATCTGGGAAAAAGGGCAATTAGGAAATTCCACAGAGTAGTGAAAATAATGATGTAACCTTTTAGAAAGTAACCAATAGTGTGTGTTAAATTAGAATAGAATTAACTATGTATAAGATAAGGCTATAAATAAGGAAGTGTGGAACAATAAAGTGGAAGCTTGCTTATCAATCATATTGATTGCTGCGAGTCTTTCCCTCACCCCCCTCGCCGTTGGACTTCTCTTCCCGACATCTGGTCTCCACAGTATCTTCAGCAAACTGATGACTCTCCAGCATACATTCTATCTACACAGAATGGAAGTGCAGTGAGTCCCACATTCACAGCAGTTTGCTGCCTGATAAACTTATCTAATTAATACGATTGCAGAAATCATCATCATAATATATCATCATATCTATTTATTTGATCTATGATAGTCTGTCAGAGATATGAAATCAAAGGGAGCTCTTTGAAAGCGTTCAAAAAGCTGGACTAAACTTTCTACTTCTATTTTGATGATTTGTGTGCTTTTTTTCTTACAAACTTACATAAGATTGCTGGGAAGTACTTAGTTACTGACTGATTTCTTTCAAAGCATGCTGCTCTGCTGATACTGTTTGAATCAATTTGAAACTGGAAAGGAATGATTTAAACTAAGTTATATATCTTCAACTATCAGAGCTACTAAATCAAAAACAATTGAAAAATAATTTTGTTGTATGTCTGTTTGCACTTGTTTGGTTTTCACTATTTACAGTCAACTCTCATAAACTTGAAAATAATATATTTACTTATCAACTAGTTTTCCATTGAATTATTAACATATTTTCATTGGAAAAAAAATATAAAATATAAAAAGTCTATTACTTGTCATTCTACTTGGGTAATATAGCTGTTCTAAAGAAGCAATTTAAAGCAGTGCTTGCTTTCTAAAGACAACCTCTTCTATCTCTCTCCCATGACCACAGTATAGATAAAATTTATTGCCAATACAAGAAGTAATTTTTACCTAAAAGATAGACAAAGCATCAGACCCACAGTGTTATATGAAATGGGATAACTAGATAAAATTGCTACCTATGGGCATGCTAATTGTGTTCCAGTTGGGTAGGATATTAAATTAACTGACCATTATACTCTTAACAGCTGTAATCTCTCAGAGTGATATTCACCAATTGGTTCCCTGTAAGTGTAATAGAACTGGGCAGGGTCCTATGGCTCAGCTCAATTAAAACTGCTCTGACAGGGCAAGACTGTTTTGGCAGATAGTACTATTGCTCTTTCACTAAAAAAGAACCCTGGGAACACAGCAAGCAATCTCTGCATCATAATGGGTGAAATAGAGCTAATGTTCAGTGATGCAATACAGAATTACTAAGACAATGCAAGTTGGCTGTTCTTTGACATACCATACACAGCCTTCTAGAAATGTTTTTGCATTTTAATATTGTGCTCTTTGGGTTTCAGTTTTGCTATTTCAGTCCTGTAGTGTATGCAAAATAATAGATATGGAGACAAAATACTATCTATAGGTTTACATAACAAAATTATCTTTGAAATAATTTAAAATGTCACCAAGGGAATTTACCATTATTTCTCTTGTTTTCTGATTACACTATGAACTCATCTTTTCTTTTTTTTTTTTTTTTAATTTTTAATCTGGCTTTGTTTACTTATATGTGGTTTTCAGATTAAAGTCATTATCACTCTCTATATGTGATATATTACTCCTCATGGAGTACATATACAGAAAAAAGGGTGTCTATATCTGTCTGTGCCCATATCTATATAATCTCTGTCTTATTTATCTTTATACATATATATAGATAAAAAACATATATGTGTGCACATACATAATAATTTATTAATTCTTCTGCTTGTGACTTACATATTTCTTCCTCCTAAATAGAACTGGGTTCTGCTAACATTCTTGCCACTTCAAGGCCAAATTAGTCAACCTAAAAACACTGTTAATGATCTTACATAAGATCTCATTTAGGTAAGGACACAAATTCCACCAAGCTAGCTATGATATACATGATCCTGCCCCTTTATATTTTTCTTAAGTGAAAATATAGCCCTTATTAAAAACTGTTGTACTCAAATTTTAATGGTTTCAGCTGTGACACTTTATGACCAAAGCTTGCAAGCAGAAATCTGAAACACAAAAAATAAAAAATAAAAAACCAAACTCTATTCTCTTTCAAAACACAAATTTATTTTATGTAGACTCAGTTTTGTACAAGTTTAGCTACCAGATATATTCATCATCATGTATAGCTTGTTATTGCTGTTTTCAGAAAGTGAAATTCCAGAAATATTTAACAAATGACCTATTTAAACATATGAATAATTGATTTTTATTTGCCATTTCAAATTTATTAGAGATAATTTCTATAATTTCACTCATCACTGGATGACTAAGTAATTTCGCAAAAATCCAAATCAGCAGGAATCAGAATCAGTTACACTTCAGATAAATTATTTGCAACATATGAGTTGGTCAACTTAATGAGGTTTGAGTGATAACCTAAGTGAATAGAATAGAATAGAATAGAATAGAATAGAATAGAATAGAATAGAATAGAATAGAATAGAATAGACCAGGTTGGAAGAGACCTTCAAGATCATCACGTCCAACCCATCATCCAACACCACCTAACCAACTAAACCATGCAACCAAGTACCCTATCAAGTCTCTTCCTGAACACCTCTAATGATTGTGACTCCACCACTTCCCTGGGCAGCCCATTCCAATGGGCAGTCACTCTCTCTGTGTAGAACTTCTTCCTAACCTCCAGCCTAAACCTCCCCCGGCGCAGCTTGAGACTGTGTCCTCTTTTTCTGGTGCTGGTTGCCTGGGAGAAGAGACCAACCTCCATCTGTCTACAACCTCTCTTGAGGTAGTTGTAGAGAGATTTGCTCAGCTCTCAGAGTTTGTGACTGAAAAAATGTTATGAAGAGACTTAGTTATAAGTATAAAGCAATTTCTCTAACTCCTTATTCACTGCACATCAGAAAGGCAATGCTGTAGCCCAGAGCTCAACAAAATCAATATAAGCAAACCCATAAGACTGAACAGACACTAGATAATGTTATTAACGGGGAATATCTTGTGTAGACACAGGTACCTTTAGCACAATACTAAGAAACAACAGTAAGAAAGCAGCTGAGGTGGTTGCAAATGTCTGTATCATTGTCCATCCAGTAAGAAACACTAAGCAAGGCACTGAGTGGGTGCAAAGCTGGGTTTCTATTAGTTCTAATTTGAACTCTGGTAACTTTGAGCAAAATAACGGAGTCAGGATTGTAACTAACACCAGGAAAATGGCCTATCCCTTCACGTAGCCTCTTTACAGGCAATGGTGTAGATATTGAATTTTCTGTCTGATGTTTTGTCTGAGTATCTCCCAGCTGTGTCCCACTGATTTTTCATGTAGTTCCATGTGAAGGGCCTTAAAATCTGCTTAGCATTCATTCTGAAGTTGAAACCAAGAAACATTTTTCTCTTTTTAAGTACATAGAAAAGATGGAAGAGTCCAGAGGAGGGCTATGAATCATCATGTGGCTGGATTACCTCCTACGTGAGGACCAACTGAGAGTTGCATTTGTTTAACTTAGGGACAAAAAGGTTCTCAGGAGTCTGGATGGTGGCCAGCACTTAAGGAGGGCCTATAGGAAAGATGAAGAGAGATTCTTTAACAGGAAGTGTAGTGATAAGACTAGGATCAATGCTTTTTAATTAAGAGCAAATTTGCACTAGATATTAGAAAAAAATCCTTATGGTGAGGGTTGTGAGATACTGGAACAGGTCACCTGTGGCATATTAAGGCACAGACCCCCACAGTGTCTAGGAAGGAGACACTCAACACTGTAGATGGCTCAGAATAAAGGTCAGGATCCATTTATTGTAGGATATGCATATACCCTTTTGCATCAGCAGAAAGCAAGCCTGATTCTAGCAGTACTTTTCCATCCTAGCAAAACAAAACTTATTTAAACAGTCATTGGTTGAGCATTTCAAAACTACCTGTACTACTGAGGTCAACAACAGATGTTCATTATCTTGTCCACTTTCTATACTAGTGCCTCCCAAAGTTTCATTTCAATTAGTGCATCCGTTTCTTTATCAGCACACTGTATTCCAGACTCAAAAGTGATTAAATTGTTTTCTTCAATCCCCACAGTCACCCAGAGAAGTTGTGGATGTTCCAACCCTAGAAGTTTTCAAGGCCATGTTGGATGGGGTTCTGACTCCACTTGATCTAGTGGAAGGTGCTCCTGACAATTGACTGTGTAAATGACTAGGATACGCTGTGATTTTTCAGATGGCACAAGGTGATTATTTTTTTCCCACAAATTAATCCTGAGATCATTATTTATCTTAATCTACAGAATTCCTGAAAATGTAAACTCAGATGAATCCTGATTTCTGTACACAGACCATAAATAGGCTTTGGGTTAGATGAGGAAAAGACTCAAAGAAAGCCTTAGAAAAAAAGAGTATCATAGAATGGTCTGGGCTGGAAGGGACCTCTGGAGGTCATCTAATCCAAGCCCCCTGCAGTAAACATGGGCATGCTCAAATACACCAGGCCACCACTGAGCCTCACTTTGAATATCTCCAGAGATGAGGCCCTAGCCACCTCCCTGGGCAACCTATTCCAGTGTTCCACCATCCTCATAGTAAATAACCTGTTCCTAACATCCAATCTAAATCACAAAGCAAGACTTTCTAAATATTAGAATAAACCAGGTTGGAAGAGACCTTCAAGATCATCGTGTCCAACCCATCAACCAATCCAACCCACCTGAACAACTAACCCATGGCACCAAGCACCCCATCAAGTCTCCTCCTGAAAACCTCCAATGACGGCGACTCCACCACCTCCCCCGGCAGCCCATTCCAATGGGCAATCACTCTCTCTGTATAGAACTTCTTCCTAACATCCAACCTAAACCTCCCCTGGTGCAGCCTGAGCCTGTGTCCTCTTGTTCTGGTACTGGCTGCCTGGGAGAAGAGACCAACATCCATCTGTCCACAACCTCCCTTCAGGTAGTTGTAGAGAGTAATAAGTCACCCCTGAGTGTACAGTGGGTGCTGTGGCCAGGGACAAGAATGGTTGTAACTCGCAGCAAAAACTCCCTAAAAAAGTCAGTGTTGACCCAGACTGAGGTAGAACACAAGCAGGTAGCTGTCCAGGTATCTGGCTGTAGAGAGTGCTGGAGCCTGGCTCTTGAGATGCAGAGTAGTAGGGGCAACTCTTGCATAAGGTGTGAGCAGATTGACTACCTGCTTAATCTGGTGGCTAGACTGAAGGATGAGGTTGCTAGTCTTAAAAATGTAAGGGAATGTAGGAAAGAGATGAACCAGAGGAGGAAAGAGATGAACCAGAGTAAGCAGACTCTGCAGGCTCCCCCAGCAGAGGCTGGTTACCCAAAAAGCAGAGGGGAATGGACACAGGTTCCTCTCAAAAGACAAAAGGTTAAACCTCCTTGCCTCCCCTCACCTTCCCCGCTACTCATGAAAAACAGGTATGAGGCACTGGAGATCAAGGGTGAGGTGATCCTGATGCCAGAGGACACACCATCTGGGGTTCTCCCTGAGGCTAAAGAGCCTAGGGTTAAACAACCTAAGGTTAAACAGCCTAAGGCAAAGCAGCCTAAGGTTAAACAGCCTACCCCTGGCATCAGGACCTGCTCCCTCAAAAAAAAGAGGAGGGTAATTGTTATTGGTGATTCACTTCTGAGGGGAATGGAGAGCCCCATATGTTGGCCAGACCCATCTCATAGGGAACTCTGTTGTCTCCCAGGAGCCCAAGTTAATGATGTTACCAGAAGGCTGCCCAGACTGGCACAGCCCTCTGACTATTATCCTTTACTATTTATGCAGATAGGGAATGATGATGTTGTAACCAGAACTCCCAGGGCTATCAAAAATGACTTCAGGGCCCTGGGGGATCTGGTTGAGGGGTCAGGTGCTCAAATAATTTTTTCCTCAATACCCTTAGTTGCAGGAGGGAATACCATAAGGAACAGGACAGCAGCCATAGTCAACAAGTGGCTTAGGGGCTGGTGCAGTCAAAAGAATTTTGGGTTTTTTTTATCTTGGTAAACTTTCTACTGCACCAGGCCACCTGGCAACAGATGGAATACATCTGTCCCAAAGAAGGGGAAAGGTCACAGTATATGAGAATGGCCTGTCCCCCAAACATAAAAAGATTCTGGGAAGGGAATTGGCAGGTCTCATCGACAGGGCTTTAAACTAGTTTCGAAGGGGGGAGGGGCTGAAACTAGTCCCCTCAGGCAAGAGTCTGGGGGCGATAAGTTAGTGTCAGAAGTGAAACCAGCAGCCCAGCTGCAATGCATGTACACTAATGCACGAAGCATGGGAAACAAACAAGAGGAGCTGGAAGCCTTGTTGCAGCAGGAAAGTTATGATGTAGTTGCCATCACAGAGACGTGGTGGGACGACTCACATGACTGGAGCACTGCAATTGCCGACTACAGACTCTTCAGGAGAGACAGGCAAGGAAGAAGGGGTGGAGGGGTGGCCCTGTACATCAGGGAGGCACTAGATGCCATTGAGCTGGAGATTAGAGATGATCGGTTTGAATGCTTGTGGACAAGAATTAGAGGGAAGACCAGCAGGGAAGACATCCTGGTTTAGTCTGTTATAGACCACCTAACCAGGAGGAAGTTGTTGATGAAGTATTCTATAGGCAGCTTAAGGCTGTCTCACGATCACCTGACCTTGTCCTCATGGGCGACTTCAACCTGCCTGACATCTGCTGGGATCTCAACACAGCAGAGAGGAGACAGTCCAGGAGGTTCTTAGAGTGCATGGAGGACAGCTTCTTATCCCAGGTGCTGTGTGAGCCTACCATGGGTAAGGCTATGCTTGACTTCCTCTTCACCAATAGGGAAGGGCTGGTGGGTGATGTGGTGGTCGGAGGCTGTTTAGGGGCCAGCGACCATGAGATAATTAAAATTTCAGTATTTGGTCAAGAGGGGCAGCAAGAAGACCTCCACTCTGGACTTCCAGAGGGCAGACTTCAGGTTGCTCAAGGAACTAATTCAGAGGGTTCCTTGGGAAAAAGCCCTTAAAAAGAAAGGGGTCCAGGAGGGCTGGACCTGCTTCAAGGAAGAACTGATGAAGTCGCAGGAACAGGCTGTGCCAATGTGCCGGAAGATGAGCCGCCGGGGCAGATGGCCAGCATGGATGGGTAATGAACTTCTAAAAGAACTAAGGGAAAAAAAGAGGGTGTATCACCTTTGGAAGAAAGGTGAGGCAACCCACGGAATGTTTAAGGATGTAGCCAAATGATGCAGGAAGAAAATTAAGGAGGCAAAAGCACATTTGGAGCTTAAACTGCCCTCTGCTATGAAGGACAACAAAAAGTCCTTCTATAAATATATTAATCACAAGAGGAAGGGTAGGGACAACCTCCACTCCTTGGTTGACATGGAGGGAAATGTTGTATCAAAGGATGAGGAAAAGGCAGAGGTACTTAACACCTTCTTTGCCTCAATTTTTACTATCAGGACAGAACATCTTCCAGACAGCTGGCCTGCAGAGCTGGCAGAAGGATCCAGGGAGCTGCATAGTTTCCCTATGTTCCATGAGAAGGAGATTGGAGCACTCCTAGGCCGCTTGGATCCCCACAAGTCCATGGGACCAGATGGGATCCATCCTAGGGTGCTGAGAGAGCTGGCAAATGAGCTGGCCAAGCCACTATTCATCATTTTCCAGCAGTCCTGGCCCACTGGAGAGGTCCCAGAGGACTGGAAGCTGGCCAATGTGGTACCCATCCACAAGAAGGGCCGGTTGGATGAGCCAGGGAATTATAGGCCTGTCAGCCTGACCTGAGTGCCAGGCAAGATTATGGAGCAGGTCATCTTGAGTGCAGTCACACAGAACTTGGAGGATGGCCAAGGGATCAGGCCTAGCCAGCATGGATTTAGGAAGGGAAGGTCCTGCCTGACAAACCTGATCTCCTTCTATGATCCGGTGACCTGCCTGGTGGATGTGGTCTACCTGAACCTCAGCAAGGCCTTTGACACCGTTCCCCATAGCAAACTCCTGGCCAAGCTGTCAGCCCATGGCTTGGATGGGAGCACACTGCAATGGGTTAGAAACTGGCTGGAGGACTGAGCCCAGAGAGTGGTGGTGAATGTGACACATCCAGCCAGCAGCCAGTCAGTAGTGGTGTACCCCAAGGATCAGTGCTGGGCCCCATGCTCTTTAACATCTTTATTGATGATCTGGATGAGGGCATTGAGTCCATCATCCATAAATTTGTGGACAACACCATGCTGGGGGCAGGAGTTGATCTGCTGGAGAGTAGAGAGGCTCTGCAGAGGGACCTCAATAGGCTGGACAGATGGTCAGAGTCCAACAGGATGAGATTTAGCACATCCAAGTGCCAGGTTCTGCACATTGGCCACAGCAACCCCGTGCAGTTTTACAGGCTGGGGTCAGAGTGCCTGGAGAGCAGCCAGGCAGAGAGAGATCTGGGGGTGCTGGTCGATGGTAGGCTGAACATGAGCCTGTAGTGTGCCCAGGTGGTCAGGAGGGCCAATGGCATCCTGGCCTGCATCAGGAACAGTGTGGCCAGCAGGAGCAGGGAGGTGATTCTCCCCCTGTACGCTGCACTGGTTAGGCCACACCTTGAGTACTGTGTCCAGTTCTGGGCCCCTCAGTTTAGGAAGGATGTTGACATTCTGGAATGTGTCCAGAGAAGAGCAACAAAGCTGGTGAGGGGTTTGGAACACAAGCCCTATGAGGAGAGGCTGAGGGAGCTGGGGTTGCTTAGCCAGGAGAAGAGGAGACTCAGGGGTGACTTATTGCTCTCTACAACTACCTGAAGGGAGGTAGTGGACAGATGGATTTTGGTCTCTTCTCCCAGGCAGCCAGTACCAGAACAAGAGGACACAGTCTCAGGCTGCACCACGGGAGGTTTAGGTTGGATGCTAGGAAAAAGTTCTATACAGAGAGAGTGATTGCCCATTGGAGTGGGCTGCCGGGGGAGGTGGTGGAGTTGCCGTCATTGGAGGTTTTAAGGAGGAGACTTGATGGGGTGCTTGGTGCCATGGGTTAGTTGTTCAGGTGGGTTGGATTGGTTGATGGGTTGGACGTGATGATCTTGAAGGTCTCTTCCAACCTTGTTTATTCTATGTGTTCTATGCTTGTTGGTGCAGGTGCATGTCCTGGTGTCCCAAGTTTATAGCTACCAGTGCCTTGTTTTAGTTACAGTACTGCAAGACAGCACTGTTTTGGCATACTGATAGCTGGCTCTGCACTTATGCTGAGCATGGCCTACCACCATGTCAGGCTCTAAGCCTGCACTGCCAGATTGCTCACACTGCTTGCCACTGGCATTCCCACAAATCCCCCTTTTTCTTTTTGTGGGCAATCTGGTCAAGGGAGTAATTCTCATCCCGTACAGGACACTACTTGCATACACAGAAGCAAGCAAGGTAAAGTCAGGCTGTATAGCAAAAGCAAAATTTCCGCAGTGCAGCATGTCTAACAGACTGATGTAACCCATACAAGGCACGAAGTTTAAGTTGAACTAGTTACAACGTTCTGACAGAGCTGGCATAATACATGGTCAGAGATAACAGACATTGTAAAGAAGAACTTAGATCTTAAAGAAGAACTTAGATCTTAGATCTTAGATCTTAGATCTTTACGTTTCACTCCTCTTGCTGACAGAGAAGACTTCATTATGCCTGAACACACTGCACACAGAGATTAAGGCACAAATGTAATCCTTAGCACTGTCTCTTACAATCTGCTTTAGGGTTATGTTGCATCTTTATTTTCTCTAGGATGGTCAAAAATCATGAATTGTTTAATGGTAGCAAGATTTCTTTAATCTGTAAAGGTAGATCTGGCCAGGCTCTAGCTTCACAGACAGAAAACTTGCAGGCAAACAGCAAGAGCAAAAAGAGCTTCATTGCATTGCCCAATATACAGAAAGAGTGATTGCCAGTTGGAATGGGCTGCCTGGGGAGGTGGTGGAGTCGCCATCATTGGAGGTGTTCAGGAGAAGACTTGATGGGGTGCTTGGTGCCATGGGTTAGTTGTTTAGGTGGTGTTGGATTGGTTGATGGGTTGGACGCGATGATCTTGAAGGTCTCTTCCAACCTGGTTTATTCTATGTATTCTATATATTCTATATAAATTTACACATAATAATCTGTTTTTGCTCATCCTAGTAATTCTAATCTCTAACGTCCACATAACAGTTAAGCAGTCACAACACTCAGTTACAAGTTAGATACTTTCTGTTGACATCCTGGATTATCGTGACCGTCGTTGCAGTCAGTGCTAAGCAGGTTTGCTGACTGTCATTTTCATGACAGTTGTGCTGTGTGTCTTGTGGTAAGAGAGTTACAGCACTTCTAGGGTTGATGTTTCTAGGGTTGTAGCATCTCTAGGGTTACCATGAGCTAATTTTTTTGCTATGGGGGTACTCCCTCTTTTCCCCTTTTTTTTTTTTTTTTTTTTTTTTTTTTTGTAAGCAAAATGTAAAGATGAAACTTTTTCCCCTAAGATGTCTGCATTCGGAGGCACACTTAGTTAACAAGAGAGAAGACAAAGTTATCAAACAACCATAATATTCAGTCCTAATTCACATGGTGCCATGGTACATTCTTCTGAACGATGTTTGCGATCCCAGATGTGGTGGGTTGAAAGGAAAGGCTCTGCTTTCCCTCCCCCCACTGAGAAAGAAACTGCGGCCTACTCAGTAACTAGGAAAAAAAAACAAAAACAGATTGCATTTGCAAGCATATATAGGAAGCAGATTATGTGTAACACCACAAATACAGGTATTTTACAATATATACAGGAATATACAGCAAATGAACTCAACCAGAAACCAGACACCCCACAGAGGGGGCTTCC
The DNA here is from genome assembly GCF_014839835.1 of Dryobates pubescens. NCBI lineage: Eukaryota > Metazoa > Chordata > Aves > Piciformes > Picidae > Dryobates > Dryobates pubescens. Next base: position 3,529,281 of record NC_071621.1, read on the forward strand.
CCCTCTGCCCCCTTCACCCCCCTACCTCCCTTCTCCCCCAAAGAGGTAGAAAAAGAGAAAAAAGGGGAGTTAGCACAGCAGACAGAGGCCTACGCACAGGGAGTTAGTTAGTTAGTTCTTATCTCTTGGCAAGAAGCCCAGAAGCAGTCCAGCTGAAAGGGACAGCAAAGAAAGGAAGACTGAGAGGAAGTCCCAGCCACGCTGGGTCCAATCTCACCTCCCACCTTACTTGGCCAATGAAATTCATTTAGAATACCAAAATATTTTACAAACATTTAGCCAGTGTGCCCCTTCCTTAAAGGCACAGCATCAAATGGTCACACCAGATGATCGATGTTGAGCCTCATGGGAGATGCTGTTTCCTTATGGTCTTGATTCTTCTGCAGTTGTTTATCGCGATGATCGCAGGTAGCAGAAAAGGAAGGCTCGAGGTGACCTAATTGTGGCCATCCAGAATCTGAAGAGAGCCTACAAGAATGCTGGGGAGGGACATCCTAACATGTCAAGAAATGACAGGACTAGGGAGAATGGAACAAGGCTGGGGATGGGAAGATTCAGGCTGGATGTGAGGAAGAAATTCTTCACCGTGAGCTTGGTGAAGCCCTGGAATGGGTTATCCAGGGAAGTGGCCAAGGCCCCATGCCTGGAAGTATTCAAGACCAGGCTGGACGAGGCTCTACCCTGCCTGATCAAGTGTGGGGAGTCCCTGCCCATGGCAGTGTGGTTGGAACTAAATGATCCTTGTGGTCCTGTCCAACCCTGACTCATTCTACGAGTCTATGATTCCACATATTTTGTAACTAATTATTTGTTTGTTTTTGATGTGAGGTATTGTCAAATTTTAAATTAATTTTCTGTTTTATATTTTTAATATTTTTAATTCTATTTTAAATAAATCTGTTTAATTTTGTTTTGATTTTATTATGTATATTTTTTTGTTTTATAAGTTTAATTTAAGTATATCTTTCCATTATTTTTACATGGTTTTAATTGTTTTGTTCAATTTTTTAACTTCTTTTTATTTCAATTTGTGTTTTGTAGATTATTTTTATATGTTTTCTGTTTAATTCTAATTTGATTCATCTTATTTTTTACTGTATTTTACTGTATTTATTTTATTATGTATTATTTTTTCTTGTTATTTTATTTCATTTTTAGTTATTATTTTCTATTATGAATTTATTAATTATTTTTATATGTCTAATATTTTAACTTTTGATCTAATTCTGTTGTTTAATCTTTAATTCATTTCTTATTTTTGTCTTTTGATTATTTTTATACTGTTTTAATGTATTTTTATTTTACATTGTATTTTATTTTTCATCTATACTGTTTAATTTTCTTTTCTAATTTTGACATATTTCTTTACTAACTCTAATTTAACTGTTACATAGTTTTTCTAATTAATTTTTGTTACTTTTGTGTTTTATTTTAAAATTTTGTTGTTGTTCTTTAAATTTTCATTATTAACTTACTTCTTGTCATTTTCTAATTTATTTTTTACCTTCTTTATTATTATTTTTATTTTGTTACTGTAATTTTTTAATCTGTATTTTAATTTGTTATTCTAATCAAATTTTTATTTTTAATTTTTTTATGTATTTTTTATCTAGTTTTTAATCTTTTATTTTGTCTGATCTTATATTCTTTATTGTAATTATTTTTTGTTTTTCATGTTTTGTTCATTTAATCTATTTTCTATTTTAATTTTTATTTTTGCTTTTTATTATATTTTTTAACCTTCGTTTCTATTAATTCTTTTATATTATTATTGTCCATTTTAACTTTCTTGGTTTCTTCTTTTTATAGAGTTTTTGTGTTAATCTAGTAGTCTTGATAATCCTTATTTTTATTTTTTGCTAACAATTATTATGTTTTTCTTAACAGCTATTTTTGTCAGTAATCCTTATGATTTTTTAGGTTGTCATATTTTGGTTTTAATATTTTTATTTTTATTGTTGCTCTTCTTTTTTATTATTCTGTTATTTAGTACTCTATTTTTATATCCAGAGTTTTTGTACTTTTGTTGTATATTTGTATGTTTAAACTTTTTCTTTGCACTTGTTACCTTTTTATTTACCTTTTTTTTGTTTTTTTTTTTTTATTTTTTATTTCTAGTCTATGTCTAAGAAGGAAATACAAAGATGTTACATTAGCTAAAGAATACTCTTTAAAATGAATACCTATTTACTACAAATCTTAACTATATTACACGGAGCTCCTTTGAAATGCCTAGGCACACCACTAAGAAGGTTCAAACCAAAAGAAAATCTTACAAGGTGAACTCATTACTAAGTACTTACACCTTACTGCAATTACTATGTATTAACTACCTATAAGTACCAAATGCGTACCATTCATTATGCTTACCAGGAAAACTTAGCAAAACTCTAAATAACAAATCTCTTGAGGACATTGCAATCAGAAATGAAGACATGAAGAAATTAGCACTGGAACTTTAAATCAGAGCAGAGCTTTTGTCGGCAAGAGTACCAGAAAATCCTCGTTTGGGGGTGGGGGTGGCTAGCAAGGAGTGCCCTAGTTGCTATTGTTTTTCTGTATTAGGGTCTTAACGACTTGCAGCCTATTTTGTCTGAGAAACCATTGTTCCACCCATACTGAATTATCTGTTTTCCATGTTAATTTGCTGACCAGTAGCCACTACAGAAAAGGAACAAAAATAAATTTTTGCTCCTAGCTGACTTAAGGCATCTCCACCCATTACAGCAACTGGAAGGGTTAACACATAGGGTCTTACAGTGATTGACTTGCCGTGGTTAAAGCTAATTGCACTGGCTCTTTGCTAACCCAGGTTGTTTGGATACCTTTTTAATCCCATGACTTCAGTATTTGCCGTGAGCAATGGCTAGTGACCATTCCATTTATGACGAGATATGATGATGACATCATCTCCAGTATCCACAATCATTGAAAATTGCATAATTGGTCCACAAGGGTGTCTGGCAGATACAACCTGTTCCAGTTTTCCCGTTTGGATTTCTAGGGCCAATGAGATATCAGGCATATCAGTAGAGCCTGTTAGAAATTTAGGCACTCGGGACTCAAATTATATTAGCTGAACAATTTCTGTCCCAACAAGAGTGCTAACAGCAGAGGTAATGATATAGAGCATAATTCTCATAGCCCAGTCATAATCAGAATCTATTGAACCAGGAATTATAAGGATGCCCTGTCTAGAGGCAGACGATCTGCCAATTAACAGAGCACAGGGTTAGTTATTGTCCTGGATTCTTGACCACTCTTTGATTGCTAAGTCCTGACTTAACTGCAAAGCCTTATCAGGAAGCTGCAATTGCTGATATGATCTAACAAAAAGGTCTCGCCCCATCCAGGTGGGTAGCAGTGACACCTTGTAAAAGGATCTGCTGGCTGCTGGGGAGTGGCTTCCGAGGCATTTGCAAGTGAATTGCCACTTAATTGAGAAGTTGCAAGGTTTGGCATAGTATTGTTTGTGACCCTCTGCTTGCTGACATGGGTTGAAACTCAGAGAGTATTATCTTAAGATGTAGCTTTTTTGCAATCAGAGTATCATCCATAGACTTACAGGTGAGAAAGTCACAATAAGTCTATCTAAATGAGAACAAAAGCCAAGCCAGAGAATTCTGGCATGCCTGGGGCCACCCACTGATACTGGTGGATGGAGTCTGCCTTAATCGATGACTCAGTAGGTGTAGGCTTTGTTGAAACCTGCAGATATAAGTAAATTGTAAAGAAACAATCCTTCAGATGAATAATAATCAGGTCCCAATTCGAGGGGACTGGGGGTTGGGAGGCCAGGTTATAAGGCACCCATCTCCTCCAAGATTGAGTTGATTGGTTTCAGACCATGTAATAAACACCATTTGCTAACAGAAGTGACAGAAGGGATTAACAAATGTGTTGAAAACAACTGATTGATTACAGCAGTTGTGTATCCTGACTGTAACCCGTAGGGAGCTATGGCTTGTCTAGCTTCCTTTAGCATTTGTCAGTCCAGAGATTGTTACATTTGTTGTTGACCTGTACCGCAGGAAATGCATGTACAGGCTGTGACTACATTTCCCACAATACCTTTCCACCAACGCAATGGGACAGTTCCCTGCCCCTCCCACCTCCCGATTGTCTTACTGGAACGTGATTGGAACTGCCGTTGTAGTGCGATACTCTGCTGAGAATGCCTGGAATGCAGGGGGCGGGGTGTGTGTATGTAGCGCAGCTGAAACCGTGGGGGGGAAGGGTCCGCTGATGCAGGTTATTTCTGCCGTGGCTGCTGGCATCAGTGCTGGTATCGGTGGGAGCCGGTCTGGGTCATGTTGGTCAGTGCCGCCTTGTTCAGAGTCTCCAGTACTGGCGGGGGCTGCGGGGGTCATCGCCAAGAGGACTGCCGGGACAGGGAGGGGGTGGTGGACGCTGACGGGGTGAGCCCCGCCGGGATGGGCCCCGCCGAGATGGGCGCTGCCGCTGTTGGTAGGAACCACTACCGGGGAGGCCAGGGCTTGTGGGCGTGGCGCGGTGGTAAGAATGGTGCAGTCGTGAGCCTGCAAGCACTGCAATTTTTTTCTAAGAGAAGTTGTAAATTCGGCAGTGTCTGGTCTCCCTGCGTTGGTCCTCCCGTCTTCCAAATCCAAGCCGTCGCTGGCAGCATTAGAGGAAGATGTTGATGAAGGGGATCAAAAACGCTGAATCACAAACTTCACTGCCTTTTTATGGATTTTTCTCTGCTGGGGGTGGGCGGCAGTGGTGGTGGCTAATAAAGACGGTGTGCTTGCCAAGATGGTGGACATGGCGTGTAGTGCAATTTGTGCTGCGTAGCGACTTCCATTTTGATTTAACACCTTATCAGTCCGATCAGGATTCACTTCTGCTGCTATTGACGTGGCAGGAGCAGATTTTTCTGCGCAAAAGGCCGGTAGTAAGAGAGCCGCAATTCGTGTAGAGGGAAGAATAGCAGGCAATTGAAATTGTGAAGCGGATGCTGATGGAGGATAATGCAGGGAGAGAGGAGGGGGGCAGAGAGCGGGGGGGGGGGGTGCTTTCCGAATCTCCCTTGTTCATCTCGGTTAGAAACAAACACCGCCACAGCCAAATTAAGAATAAACTGCTCTGCTTCTTTTGATTGCAATGTACGTGACAGTCCATCACACGGTGCTATTGCGAAGAGCTTCTTTTTAAGTATTTGAGCACCTCATCCCACAGCTGGGCTGCAATCTCATCCCGCGCTTCAGAAGTAAAAGCGCAATTGCTGTGGGGTAGATTCCGGGCCCAGGCTAATAGCCCTTTTAAGATCCCAGAATCGCCAGTAATGCCTCTCACAGAGAGAATAAGTTGGAGGGTGTTTAGCACAGCCTCTTCTGTTTCACGGAGTGCTTCCCCTTGTCCCTTCTCCGGCTGCTCGCCGGATCCAGGCGAGATTCACTTCCTTTTCGAGCGCGCGCTGCTAATTTTTCAGCACCGGGGCAGTGCTATGCGGCCCCGTATCACTTGGACATACCTCTTTATGCTGAGTTGTGCATCATTAGGGGCCAAGGATCCCAATCCATGAGTTGGGCGCCAGATTTCAGCGGTGGAGATTACTGAAACCTATGAGTGACCACATATCACACTGTTATAGATTATTGGTCCAACTACTGATGACACGCGAGGTTTGTTGATGCAGGTGCATGTCCTGTTGTCCCAAGATAACTTGCTATATTTCTAGCTACCAGCATCTTGTTTTAGTTACAGTACTGTAGGCACATCACTGTTTTGGCATACTGGTAGCTGGCTCTGCACTTATGCTGAGCATGGCCTACCACCATGTCAGGCTCTAGGCCTGCACTGCCAGATTGCTCACATAGCTTGTCGCTGGCATTGCCACAGCGGCTAATGAATGCCTGCAAACATGGGGCAACCTATTCCAGTGTTCCACCATCCTCATAGTAAATAACCTGTTGTCGTAGTTTGGGCTGGGTGCCCTCTGCTACAGGGGTGTTTCCTGTGTCCAGAAGTCCATCCCAGTGGGTGGACTCAGGAAGTTAGGTATTTCTACCATAATCCCTTGCACCACTATAAATTTTGCGGTGGGGTCTGGCACTTCCTCTTTCCTTCCCTCTCCGAGACTTGGTAACTGGGGGAGAGATCTCCCGGCCATGGGCCTGATTGGGCCCAAGGCCACAGGGGGATGGGCAGTCTCAGGCCTGGCCAGCTGAGACTAGCCCAGCAGAGGGAGGGGGAAGAAGGAACCCTGGGGGTTTTGGATGCACCCTCAGGTGGGGATGGGATCTTTCTTTGTCACTGCGCTTTGGGTTTTTCTGTAACATTCACCGCTTTCTATTTAAATTTTCATCACTTTTGCAATCCGTTTGTCTGAGTCGTTATTTCTGCCTGTGGTGGGGAGGGGATCTGCCCCAACCCATTACACCTGTTCCTAACATCCAATCTAAATCTGGGCAACCTATTCCAGTGTTCCACCATCCTCATAGTAAATAACCTGTTCCTAACATCCAATCTAAATCTACTCCAGTTTGAATCCACTGTTCCTTGTCCTATCACCACAGTCCTTTGTAAACAGTTTCTCTCCATCTTTCTTGTAGGCCCCCTTCAGGTGCTGGAAGATCCTTATTAGGTCTCCCCAGAGCCTCCCCTACTCCAGGCTGAACAACCACAGCTCCCTCAGCCTGTCCTCATAGCAGAGGTGCTCCAACCCCGTGATCATTTCTGTGGCCTTCCTTTGGACCTGCTCCATCAGGTCCATGTCCTTCCTATACTGAGGGCTCCAGAGCTGGACACAGTACTCCCAAGTGAGGTCTCAACAGAGCAGAGCAAAGTGCCAGCAGACTCTCGGGGTTCTGCTGGCAACTCATCTTTTGATGCAGCCCAGGATGTGATTGGCCTTCCTGGCTGCAAGCATGCACTGTCTGCTCATTTCCAGCTTCTCGTAACACCCTCAAGTCCTTTACCTCAAGGCTGCTTTCTATCACCTCACCCCCCTAATAATACATATTGATATTACTCCAAAGGATTTGGTCATTCTGTCTCTGTCACCTATGTTTCAATAGAAGGGGGATTTTTTAACCTTTATGTTCTTCTCCTAATCCTCTATAGTGTGGGTTTGCAGGCATTCATTAGAGGTTTTCCTCAACTTTTGTATATTTTATGGTCTCAGAATCTATGCATTTGCCACATGAATATTCCAGATATATAGGGGAATCATGGCGTTTCTTGCTTTCTCAAACAGCTTCAATAAAACCCACTGAACCAACCTAATATTCACCAACTGTTGCCACTGATCATCAAAGCCAGCTGTTTTCTCTAATTCTATGGAGTTTTGAAACTGAAACTATCTTGTCCTGAAAAAATACCATAGTCAAGAACAAAATTAAATTATCAGTTAAATAAAATGTTACTAATTATCAGATATTTTTCTATCCACAATTTATTTGACTTGCCTTATATACTTCTGGGATTATAAATTGAGTTTGATGGATTATAATGTATCATTTTATAGATTCAAAATCATAGTCGTAGAATTCCATATGTAAATTTCATTTCAGGTCTACTCTGTATGTATTTTTCAATTAAAATTTCTACCAAAACACTATATTCTACCTTATTTAGAATCATAGAATCATGAAATCATGGAATCATAGAATCAATAAGGTTGGAAAAGACCTCTGAGATTATCCAGTCCAACCTATCACCCAACACCTCATGACTAAATAGACCATGGCTTTAAATGCCAGGTGCCATCCTCTTTTGGACACCCCCAGGGAAGGTGACTCCACCACCTCCCTGGGCAGCCCATTCCAATGGTAAATAATTCTTTCTGTGAAGAACTTTCATCTCACCTCAAGACATTTAAATGGAGGGAAAAAACCCCAAAAATCTAAACAATCCATTCACTAATATCTGCTATTTTCACCTATATAAAAAAAAATGTAAATTAAAATTTTTATTATATTCTAAAATATCTTGAAATTTTATGAAAGGAAGCTCTCAATTATAACCAAAAAAAAAAGGAAATAAGTGATAAGTGCAATATCTTCAAAGTATCAGTTAATTAGAATTTCATTTAAATTCCATTTTGTAAGTAAACCAAGTCTGTTTATGACTTGTCTAAGACAGCAATTATGAACTGTGTTAGAAATTAGCTTCATAGTGTCTTTCAAATCCAAACTGACTATTTGACATATTAAGCAAAATTTTAAATTTGTTTTGCTTTAATTTTTCACATTCTTTCCTTTGTTGAAGTGTTTCTGTGTTTTCTGTTTCAGTTTTTTCTTTATCCATACAAATCCAAAATTACTAAGCTGTTTTAAAGAAAGAACGGGCACTAGCCTTCACCATTCACTGTTAGCAGTAAAACATAGACCAGTGCTGCTGTAGTATCATAGAATCATAGAATCAATAAGGTTGGAAAAGACCTCAAAGATCATAAAGTCCAACCTGTCACCCAAGACCTCATGACTAACTAAACCATGGCTTCAAGTGCCACATCTAATCCCCTCTTGAACACTTCCAGGAACAGTGACTCCACCACCTCCCTGGGTAGCCCATTCCAATGGCAAATCACTCTTTCTGTGAAAAACTTTCTCCACCTCAAGCCTAAACTTCCTCTGGCACAGCTTGAGACTGTGTCCTCTTGTTCAGTCACAGGTTGCCTGGGAGAAGAGACCAACCCCCTCCTGGCTACAACCTCCCTTAGGGTAGTTGTAGATAGAAATAAAGTCTCCCCTGATCCTCCTCTTCTGCAGGCTAAGCAACCCCAGCTCACTCAACCTCTCCTCACAGGGCTTGTGCTCAAGACCTCTCACCAGCCTCATTGCCCTTCTCTGGACACGTTCAAGAATCCCAATATCCTTCTTAAATTGAGGGGCCCAGAACTGGACACAGGACTCAAGGTGTGGCCTAACCAATGCAGAGTACAGGGACACAAAGACTTCCTGCTCCTGCTGGCCACACGATTTGTGATGCATGCCAGGATGCCATTGCCCTTGTTGGCCACCTGGGCACACTGCTGGCTCATGTTCAGCCATCTGTCAACCAGTACCCCCAGGTACTGCTTGTCCCCAGCCTGTAGCACTGTATACATAGAATACATAGAATACATAGAATAAACCAGGTTGGAAGAGACCTTCAAGATCACCGCGTCCAACCCATCAACCAATCAAACACCACCCAAACAACTAACCCACGGCACCAAGCACCCCATCAACTCTCCTCCTGAAAACCTCCAGTGATGGCGACTCCACCACCTCCCCAGGTATGGGGTTGTTGTGACCAAAGTGCAGCACTTGGACTTGTTGAATGCCATCATGTTGGACTCTGCCTATCTGTCCAGCCTGTCAAGGTCCCTCTGGAGAGTTCTTCTACCCTCTAACAGATCAACACCTGCTCCCAGCTTGGTGTTGCCTGCAAACTTACTGATGATGGACTCAATGTTCTCATCCAGATCATCAATAAAGATGTTAAAGAGCATGGGGCCCAGTACTGATCCTTGGGGCACACCACTACTGACTGGCTGACAGTTGGATGTGGCACCATTCACCACCACTCTCTGGGCTCAGCCCTCCAGCCAGTTCCTAACCCAGCACAGAGTGCTGCTGTCCAAGCCACAAGCTGACACTTGTCCAGGAGCTTGCTGTGGGGGGCGGTTTCAAAGGCCTTGCTGGAGTCCAGGTAGACTACATCCACAGGCCTTCCCACATCCACCAGGTGGGTCACCTGATCATAGAAGGAGATCAAGTTGGTCAGGCAGGACCTTCCCTTCCTAAAGCCATGTTGGCTAGGTCTGATCCCTTGGCCATCCTTCAGGTGTGCAGTGATTGCCCCCAAGATGATCTCTTCCATAATCTTTCCTGGCACTCTCTGATTTGTGAGCTACTTCTTGAGACACAAATACATATTTCCAACTCCTACAGCTACTCATATATAAGTAGTACAAACTACTTCTATTCTGTGCCTATGAAGAACTGATGATACAATGCAGTAGACACAAGCAGTCATGTTGTCTGACTTTTTTCTTCCATATACTACACCATTTGCATGCATAGATTTCAAAAGTAACAAAACTAGAAAAGTAAATTATACTACCACCTTAGAACATTGTAGCTTATTTCAAAGGTAGATATGGCTACTGAAAGAGTACCAAACTATTTCATAGATTAACTCTTCCAAGATGTAGGCATAAGGAACACGTATTTTTGTCCTTATTAAAATAATAAATGTCTGTTATCTCCCCCAATCCCTGCATATTTCAGCTTGCTCTATTGCACATCATAATAACCATCTGGCAAATCTAGTGTTAGGGGGAATTTTTCAACCTACCACATTACAATAGTGTACATAGATAGTGAACCTACTTTCACACCGCTTTTAATGACAGGACAGGAGTACTTGGTCTCCAGAGACCCTTTCCAATATAAATTATTTTATGTAACTATCATTTTATAATATATGTATATAGAGGGAGACAGACAAATGATCTCTCACACAGGCTTCATTGGAAGTTGCGTGTATGTACATGTATATATTTATGTAAGTGGAAACTTAATGTGTTCAAACATCAAATTATTGTTGTTGTGGGGGTTTTTGTTTATGAAAATATAGCTGTTGAGTAGTGGAATTAAATAACTGTTGATTTCAAAATTAGTGAGCCTTGTCTGCTACTCAAAGTAAAGCAATACATAGAATACATAGAATAAACCAGGTTGGAAGAGACCTTCAAGATCATCGCGTCCAACCCATCAACCAATCCAACACCGCCCAAACAACTAACCCACGGCACCAAGCACCCCGTCAAGTCTTCTCCTGAAAACCTCCAGTGATGGCGACTCCACCACCTCCCCAGGCAGCCCATTCCAATGTGCAATCACTCTTTCTGTATAGAACTTTTTTCTAACATCCAGCCTGAACCTCCCCTGGCGCAGCCTGAGACTGTGTCCTCTTGTTCTGGTACTGCTTGCCTGGGAGAAGAGACGAACATCCGTCTGTCTACAACCTCCCTTCAGGTAGTTGTAGAGAGCAATAAGATCACCCCTGAGTCTCCTCTTCTCCAGGCTAAGCAACCCCAGCTCCCTCAGCCTCTCCTCGTAGGGCTTATGTTCCAACCCCCTCACCAACTTTGTTGCTCTTCTCTGGACTCGTTCCAGCAAGTCAACATCCTTCCTAAACTGAGGGGCCCAGAACTGGACACAGGACTCGAGGTGCGGCCTAACCAGTGCAGTGTACGGGGGCAGAATGACCTCCCTGCTCCTGCTGGCCACACTGTTCCTGATGCAGGCCAGGATGCCATTGGCCCTCTTAGCTGCCTGGGCACACTGCAGGCTCATGTTCAGTCTACCGTCGACCAGCACCCCCAGCTCTCTCTCAGCCTGACTGCTCTCCAGCCACTCTGACCCCAGCCTGTAGCTCTGCAAGGGGTTGCTGTGGCCAATGTGCAGAACCCGGTACTTGGATGTGTTAAATCTCATGCCGTTGGACTCTGCCCATCTGCCCAGCCTGTCGAGGTCCCTCTGCAGAGCCTCTCTACCCTCCAGCAGATCAACTCCTGCCCCCAGCTTGGTGTCGTCAGCAAATTTACTGATGATGGACTCGATGCCCTCGTCCAGATCATCAATAAAGATGTTAAAGAGCATGGGGCCCAGTACTGATCCCTGGGGCACACCACTGGTGACTGGCTGCCAGCTGGATGTGGCACCATTCACCACCACTCTCTGGGCTCAGCCCTCCAGCCAGTTCCTAACCCATCGCAGTGTGCTCCCATCCAAGCCATGGGCTGACAGCTTGGCCAGGAGTTTGCTATGGGGAACGGTGTCAAAGGCCTTGCTGAGGTCCAGGTAGACTACATCCACAGGCCTCCCCACATTCACCAGGCGGGTCACCTGATCATAGAAGGAGATCAGGTTGGTCAGGCAGGACCTGCCCTTCCTAAACCCATGCTGGCTGGGCCTGATCCCTTGGCCATCCTGTAAGTGCTGTGTGATTGCACTCAGGATGACCTGCTCCATAATCTTTCCTGGCACTGAGGTCAGGCTGACAGGCCTGTAATTCCCTGGCTCATCCAACCGGCCCTTCTTGTGGATGGGTACCACGTTGGCCAGCTTCCAGTCATCTGGGATCTCTCCAGTGAGCCAGGACTGATGAAAAGGAATGGAGAGTGGCTTGGCCAGCTCATCTGCCAGCTCTCTCAGCACCCTAGGATGGATCCCATCTGGTCCCATGGACTTGTGGGGGTCTAAGCTGCTGAGGAGAGCTCCTATCACTTGCTCATGGAACACAGGGAAACCATGCAGCTCCCTGGCTCCCTCTGCCAGCTCTGCAGGCCAGCTGTCTGGTAGATGTTCTTTCCAGCTAGTAAAAACTGAGGTAAAGAAGGTGTTAAGTACCTCTGCCTGTTCCTCATCCTGTGTTACAACATTTCCTGCCACAGAACTTGAGGTGGAAGATGAGGGAATTGAGAGCCTGTGGGTTAAAATCAGAGGGCAGCCCAACAAATCTGACATCCTGGTTGGAGTCTGTTATAGACCACCCAACCAGGATGAGGATGTTGATGAATTATTCTATAAACAACTGGAGGCTGTCTCAAGATCATCAGATCTTGTCCTCGTGGGTGACTTCAATCTGCCAGATATCTGCTGGGAACTTAATTCAGCAGAGAGAAGGCAGTCCAGAAGATTCCTGGAGCGAATAGAGGACTGCTTCCTAACGCAGCTGTTAAGTGAGCCTACCAGGGGACAGGCTCTGCTTGACCTGCTGCTCTCCAATAGGGAAGGGCTGGTGGGAGATGTGACCGTGGGAGGCTGCCTAGGGTGCAGTGATCACGAGATAGTGAAGTTTTCAATATGCAGGGAGATAGGGAGGAGTACCAACAGAACCTTCACCTTGGACTTCCGAAGGGCAAACTTCAGCCTCTTTAAGAAACTTATTAGTAAAGTTCCCTGGGTACCAACCCTCATGAACCGAGGGGTCCAGGAGGGTTGGACCTACTTCAAACAGGAGCTCTTGAAGGCACAGGAACTGGCGGTCCCCATGTGCCGAAAGATGAGCCGTCGGGGAAGGCGACCGGCCTGGATGGACAAGCAGCTCCTGGAGGAACTAAGGGAAAAAAAGAGGCTGTATCACCTTTGGAAGGAGGGGAAGGCTTCTCGAGGTATGTTTAAGGAAGTGGTTAGATTATGTAGGAATAAAATTAGAGCGGCAAAGGCCCAGTTGGAACTGAAACTGGCCACCTCTGTGAAAGAAAATAAAAAGCAATTTTACAAATACATCAACGCTAAAAAGAAGGGCAAGAAGAACCTCCACTCCTTACTGGACCTGGAGGGGAACACGGTGACCGAAGATGAGGAAAAGGCTGAGGTCCTGAACGTCCAGTTCTGGGCCCCTCAGTTTAAGAAGGACATCGAGGCACTTGAACGTGTCCAGAGAAGGGCAACAAGGCTGGGGAGAGGCCTTGAGCACAAGCCCTATGAGGAGAGGCTGAGGGAGGTGGGATTGTTTAGCCTAGAGAAGAGAAGGCTCAGGGGTGACCTCATTGCCCTCTACAACTACCTGAAAGGTAATTGTAGCCAGGAAGTGGTTGGTCTCTTCTCCCAGGCAATCAGCACCAGAACAAGGGGACACAGTCTCAAGCTGCGCCAGGGGAGGTTTAGACTCGAGGTGAGGAGAAAGTTCTTCACTGAGCGAGTCGTTTGTCATTGGAATGGGCTCCCCAGGGAGGTGGTGGAGGTGTTCAAGAGGAGATTGGACATGGCACTTGGTGCCATGGTCTAGTTGTGGGGTCTGTTGGGACAAGTTGGACTCAATGATCCTTGGGGTCTCTTCCAACCTTTGTTATACTGTGATACTGTGATACTGTGACTGAGAAATATTTTGTGCTGCATGTGAGATCTCATTCCAATCTCCCAGGACCTATTACAGAAGGGAATGTGTTTGCAGACAGACTGACTGCAGCAGCACTTTTACCCAATGCTCTCCAACAAGAAAAGATGATGCATGAATTTTTTCATAACAATTCAAAGAGCCTAATGAAATTGTTTGACATTACTTTTCGTCAAGCTGCAGACACTGTGTGAATGTGTCCCAATTGCCAGAAAGTCACACCATTACCACAGATAGTAACAGCTGTGCCGAGAGGACTTTGTCACAATGAAATTTGGCAGCGTGACGTGACTCATGTACCTGAATTCGACAGGTTAAAATATGTGGCAATGTCTGTTTCTCTCAGTTGACTGAAATGGAAGGGAGAAAAGAGCTAGACAAATAGCTTTGACTATACACCCACTTTTCAGATGGCTAAAGTTAAGTGAGATGTATGTCACCAGGAGTACCCATTTCTCTTATATTAATAGGCTAGTGTTCCTCTCTCAATTGTGTATGCTCTTTGATCAAACAGAAATGTAAAAACCCCAGCTTCACACCGCACTAATAACCACATTTGCTTCTAACAGCTTGTCAGGAAGTAATTTTCAGCCTTAAAGCCCCTCAAACATCTTCCTGGTGCAAATCCGTTGTCCAGACCTGTATGCTTAGCTCACTACATGTTTTTTTCTGGAGAAAGTGTAACAGATTGAGTACATCCATCTCAGAAGGGGAGAAAGATCTTAGCACATGAGAATGGCCTATGCCCCAGAGGGAAAAGGGTTCCAGGAAGGGAGTTGGCAGATCTCATTGAGAGGGCTTTAAACTTGATTTGAAGGGGGAAGGGGCTGAAACCAGTCCCAGTCCCCCCAGACAGGAGTCTGGGGGTGGTAAGCTGGAGTCAGGGGTGAAACTAGCAGCCCAGCTGAAGTGCATGTACACTAATGCATGCAATATGGGCAACAAACAAGAGGAGCTGGAAGCCTTGTTACAGTAGGAAAGTTATGATGTAGTTGCCATCACAGAAATGTGGTGGGATGACTCACATGACTGGAGCACTGTAATCGATAGCTACAGGCTCTTCAGGAGAGACAGGTGAGGGAGAAGGGGTGGAGGGGAGGCCCTGTACATCATGGAAGCTCTAGACACCATGGAACTAGAGATTAAGGGTGATCAAGTTGAGTGCTTGTGGGTGAGAATTAGAGGGAAGGCCAACAAGGCTGAGATCCTGGTTGGAGTCTGTTTTAGACCACCCAACCAGGATAAGGAAATTGATGAATTATTCTACAGGCAGGCAGAGGCTGTCTCAAGATCAGCAGACCTTGTTCTTATGGGTGCCTTTAACCTGCCAGATATCTGCTGGGAACTTAACACAGAAGAGAGAAGGCAGTCTAGAAGGTTTTTAGAGTGTGTAGAGGATAGCTTCTTATCCCAGCTGCTGCATGAGCCTACCAGGGGTAAGGCTTTGCTTGACCTTCTTTTTACCAATAGACAGGGCTGGTGGGAGATGTGATGGTTGGAGGCTATCTGGGGTCCAGTGACCATGACATAATTGAGTTTTTCAATATACAGTCAAACTATGAGGGGCATCAACAAAACCTCCACTCTGGACTTCTGGAGGGTGGACTTCAGGTTACTCAATTAACCAAGAAAGTACCTTGGGAAACATCCCTTAAAAACAAAGGGGTCCAGGAGGGCTGGACCTACTTCAAGAAAGAATTCTTGAAGGTGCAGGAATAGGCTGTGCCCATGTGCTGGAAGTTGAGCTGCCAGGGAAGACAGCCTGCCTGGATGGGCAATGTACTTCTGGGTGAATTAAGGGAAAAAAAGAGGGTGTATAATCTTTGGGAGGAAGATGAGGTAACCCATGAAATGTTTATGGATGTTGCTAGGTCATGCAGGAAAAAAATTAGGGAGGCAAAAGCCCATTTAGAGGTTAGACTGGCCACTGCTGTGAGGGACAACAAAAAATCCTTCTACAAATATATTAATAGTAAGAGGAGGGGCAAGGACAACCTTAATATAGTAACAAAAGATGAGGAAAAGGCAGAGTTACTTAACACCTTCTTTGCTTCAATTTTTAATAGCAGGATAGGTTGTCTTCTGGACAACTGGCCTCCTGAGCTGGCAGATGGAGGCAGGGAGCAGTACAGTTCCCCTGTGATCCAGCAGTAAGTAGTTAGAGACTTGCTTATCCATTCGGATCCCCACAAGTCCATGGGACCAGATCAGATCCATCCTAGGGTGCTGAGAGAGCTGGCAGATGACCTGACCAAGCTGCTCTCCATCATTTTTTCAACAGTGCTGGTTCACTGGAGAGGTCCCAGATGACTGGAAGCTGGCCCAGCCTGTAGCACTTCATGGGGTTGTTGTGACCAAAGTACAGCACCCAGCACTTGGACTTGTTGAATGCCATCATATTGGACTCTGCCCATCTGTCCAGCCTGTCGAGATCCCTCAGGAGAGCTCTTCTGCCCTCTAACAGATCAACACCTGCCCCCAGCTTGGTGTCATCTGCAAATTTGCTGATGATGGACTCAATGCCCTCATCCAGATCATCCATAAAGACATTAAAGAGCATGAGGCCCAGTACTGATCCTTGCGGGACACAACTAGTGACTGGCTGCCAGCTGGATGTGGCACCATTCACCACCACTCTCTGGGCACGGGCTGACAACTTGGCCGGGAGCTTGCTGTGGGGGACAGTGTCAAAGGCCTTGTGGAAGTCCAGATAGACTACATCCACAGCCTTCCCCACATCCACCAGGTGGGTCACCTGATCATAGAAGGAGATCAAGTTAGTCAGGCAAGACCTTCCCTTCCTAAACCCATGCTGGCTGGGCCTGATCCTGTGGCCATCCTTCAGGTGTGCAGTGATTGCTCCCAAGATGATCTGCTCCATAATCTTTCCTGACACTGAGGTCAGGCTGACAGGCCTGTATTTTCCAGGTTCATCCATCATGCCCTTCTTGTGGATGGGCATCACATTGTCCAGTTTCCAGTCATCTCGGACCACTTTGGTGAGCCATGACCAGTGGAAAATGGTGGAGAGTGGCTTGGCCAGCTCATCTGCCAGCTCTCTCAGTACCCTATGATCAATATCTGGTCCCATAGACTTGTGAGTATCCAAGTGGCTCAGCAAGTCCCTAACTACTTCCTCATGAATTTCAGGGAGACTACATTGCTCCCTGACCCCATCAGGAGGCCAGTTATCATGACGTACAGTTATCCTGTCCATATCACAGGTTTGGAACTCAATAAATATAGAGCTCCTTCAGATGCAAACCTTTCTATGATTCTGTAATAATTATGTAGTGAGGTTTTAAAATGTTTGTGTTTGGGTTATAAAAGAGAAAAAGGAAATTTCTACTTAGAGCAAAAAAAAAAGAAAGGATATGTCTTCAACAGATATAATTTGTTGATACAACAAGCAACTGCATTTTTGTCCTTCTGGTTCAAAACAAAACACAGAGGACATTTTAATACTTCAAACTTCTGCTGGAAGTTGATAGCTGGTAGCTGTCCCAGTCCTGTCTGATTCCTTAAAGCTTGTCCCTTGATGATTATGAACATGAAATAAATAAGAAAATGCTGCTATCATGAGTTTGAAATTGAACGTTAATTTTAATTTTAAAAACCAGTGGAGTGTTCACAGTTTTCAGAATGTTATTTGAAGATAATTAGCCAACTAACATTAGCTCTAGTTTTTAAAATAGCTATATTTACAAATATGTGTATGCTTATAATGCAGCTTTTAACTTATGCAAATATGGATGAATAACTCAAAAATCTAATACTTGTGCAGATTTAATGCTGTCTTCTGTATTTAAATATAAATACCAAGTTAACATATTTTTATTTATCTTGATTAGTACAATTCCCCTTACATTATCATTTAGAAACAAATATATTATCAGTGTTATTTTTTTCATTATCATGCTGTGCTTGTGCCACTGTACTTAAAGCAAAAAATGTACTTTAATTATCTGCCTCCGATTTCAGACTGTTAAATTTAGCTGGTTCTCAAATTTAGAGTTTTGCTTCATTTTGCTCTTTACTTAGATGTAGTTCTGTTTGGCACTGAAGCACAGTTATAGAAAATGAAACCATGAATATAGGATTTCTTTTTCTTCCAGAGTGAGTTTATGTAATGCTTAAATATAATTAAAAGCTACTCTAAAACCAAGATATTACTTATGTTTTCCTTTATAAAAGTCACAAAGACATCCTTACAAAATCCATTTTCTTTAAAAATTGCAGAAGTATATTATCAAAGTAAAATAGGAAATTCAATTATAAATCTTTCTTATAAGGGTTTCTTATTACAAACTTTGTTCTTTCAAAATAAAAGATAATGAAGTGGGTGCCTTTGTGACAGAGGATATAAAGAAGGCAGGGTTACTAAATGTTTTCTTTGTCTCCATCTATACTGCTGGAGACTGTCCTCAGGAGCCATAGACACCTGAGGCCCCAGAGGAAGACATGACAAAGGAGTTTTCCTTGGTTGATGAGGACTGGGTTGATGAGGACTGGGTTAGGGAACAGATAATTAATCTGGACATCCATAAATCCATGGGTCCTGATGAAGGAGGTCATTGCCAGACCACTCTCCACTGTCTTTGGTAAGTCATGGCAGACAGGAGAGATGCCTGGGGACTGAAGGAAGGCAAACATCACTCCAGTCTTCAAAAAGATTAAGAAGGAGAACCTGGGCCAGCCTCACCTCCATCTTTAGTTTGGAGAGGAGGAGACTAAGGGGTGACCTCATTAATGTTTATAAATATGTAAAGGATGAGTGCAAAGAGGATGGAGCCAGGCTCTTCTCAGGGATGCACAATGGTGAGGGGCTTGGAACACAAGCCCTGTGAGGAGAGACTGAGGGAGCTGGGATTGCTTAGCCTGGAGAAGAGGAGACTCAGGGGTGACCTTATTGCTGTCTACAACTACCTGCAGGGGGGTTGTAGTCAGGCAGAGGTTGGTCTCTTCTCCCAGGCAACCAGCACCAGAACAAGAGGACACAGTTTCAGGCTGTGCCAGGGGAGGTTTAGGCTGGAGGTTAGGAGGAAGTTTTACACAGAGAGAGTGATTGCCCATTGGAATGGGCTGCCCGAGGAGGTGGTGGGGTTGCCGTTGCTGGGGGTGTTCAGGACGAGGCCTGACAGGATGCTTGATTGATTCTATGTATTCTATGTATTCTATTGCATGGTTTAGTTGATTAGGTGGTGTTGGATGATAGGTGGGACACGATAATCTTGAAGGTCTCTTCCAACCTGGTTTTTATTCTATTCTATTATTCTATATCTGACAGGACAAGGGACAATGGGTACAAGTCAAGGCATAGGAAGTTCCATGTTGATGCATGTGAAGTTCTGTTTAAACATGAAGAAAATTTGTTTTGCTATGAGGCTGACAGAACTGGTTGGATGATGGCATACAAATTGTAGTGGTCAACAGCTCAATGTCCAGATAGAGATAAGTGGTATCCCTCAAGGTTCTGTACTGGGCCCAGTGCTGTTAAATATCTTCATGTTATAGACAGCAAGTCTGAGTGCACCCTCAGCAAGTTTGCAGGTGATACCAAGCTGATTGTTGCATTTGATAAGACTGAAGGATGACATCCAGTGGGACCTGGACAGGCTGAGAGATGGGCTGAGGAGAATCAAAAAGGCAAACTGCAAGGTCCTGTACCTCAGCTAGAGCAATCCTCAGTATCAATACAGGGTGAGGGATGATGGAATTGAGAGCAGCCCTGCAGAGAAGGACTTGAGAGTGCTGGTGGACAAGCAGCTGGACATCAATGAACACTTGCAACCCAGAAGGTCAATCACATCCTGGGCTGCATCAAAAGAAGTGTTGCCAGTAGATTGAAAGAGGTGATTCTGCCCTTCTGCTCTGGTGAGAGACCTCACCTGGAATACTGTGTTCAGCACTGGAGGCCACAACACATGGGAGACATGGATCCTGATTGTCCATGACTGAACCCCCAAACAGTTATCTATGCCTCAGAAACTCTTTCTTATCCTTTGAGTGCTCGTTCATGACAATAATCTGTCCTACCTACAGAATAGTTACACAGTTCTGTTTCTTACCATGGCAAATGTATCTCAAACAGAAAAATGTGTAATTTAATACACTTTCTATTGGCCAAATTAAGTGAACCATGTAACACTTTCAATTGAAGAATAACTCAGTAGTAATAATTTTGGACAGGATTTAACACAGAATTTTGCTTATAAGATTCAATTTAGATACCTAAAAGTAAGACTTCTACAGTATTAGAGAGAAGGCTATAGGATCTGAATTTGATTGAAATAGTAAATGGACCACAATGATGTAATTGTAGGTCCTGTGGTTGAAGCTATAGCTACACTAATGAAAGCTGCATTTTCCTGCTTCCTTGAACCTGAGACTACTCTTAGTGTCTTGCAATTACACTTTTATAAAAGAGGCAAATATTTTATAGCTTACATGATAAAGACATCAATAAGCCTTTCCAAAACCTGACAACAACAGAATAGGTTAAATGCTGAACAGACTTACTGTGGCAAATGAAGAATGTATATTATTCACAGACATGGAAATAAATGGCAAAACTTTTGTTCAAGTGCAACTGCTAATATGTGATCTGAGGATTTCACAAGCTCCTCACTCAAGGTGGAGATGGAGGACAGTCCGTAAGATCATGCAGATATTTTCTTGCAGACATTCTAGGAGATTTGAAGCATATAAAAGCCAGAGAATGACCATGCTGCTCACAAAACAAGGTTAAATGAATTAGATATTGTGGAAAACTGTGTCTTAACAAGTTCTAGGAAAATCTGATTTCCAAAATGCTATTTGAAAGCAGTTTGCATTGCAGTTTTTATCCTCCCTTTTTTTTTTTTTTTTTTTTTTTTCATTTCATTGAGAATAGATGAAAACTAGAGTGGATGACTTGGATTGCTTCAGAGAGATACTATCATAACAAATAAAAAGGCATAGATAGAATGATAGGACAAGAGGAAATGTTCTCCAGTTGCACCAGGGGAAGTTTAGATTGGATTTTAGAAGAAACTTCTTTACTGAAAGGATTATCAAACACAGGAATAGGCTCCCCAGGTAGGTGGTTGAATTCCCATCCCCGGAGGTGTTTAAAAGAGGACAAAAAGTGGTCCTAAGAGACACAGTTTAGCACAGCACTTGGTAGAGCTAGATAATGACTGGACTTGATGATCTTAAAAATCTTCTCCAAACAATACAGTTCTATTATTCTATAATATATGAAAGAAGGATAGAGTGTCTTCTCAGCAGAGAGTAAATTTCTGACACAGGTTTTCACATCCTTGTGAAGTATCTCAAGACAAAACTTTTTCTATTTATGCCTGATTTTCAAAAAATTAAATTTGTATTCAAGAAAAATACCCCACATAAATTAGTAAACTAGTATTCTTTAAGGAAATGCAAATATTTTGGTTTATTTTTTTTGCCTGATTTTCAAGGTATAATTTATATTGTTGCATGTTTGTTTAGAAAAGAAGAGAAAAGGCAAAATATATTTAGAATCAATGAGTTAAAATATGCTACTTACATATAAACTGTTTTCATTTTTTGTACTCGTCAGCCAATACAAAGTTAATGTACCAAAACTTAATAAATATTTTTCATCATCTCCTGATTGGTGAATGATTTAGTCCTTGTAAGTAAAAAACAAAACAATACAAAACCAAAAAATATTAAGTATAAAGTGAACAAAGAGTTTAAACTAAATGTGCCTTTGGTGATCAGTAATTAAAAGAACATTAAACACTCAATTATCAGATTGAAGAACCCATTCTCAACTCAACACAATAGTAAAAAGATCATCAGAGGAAAACCATCAATACTTCCAAACTATTTCCTAGTCTGGTTAAATCATTTTCTGCTTTATCGTATTTTAAGTAGCTCTAGTAACAAAATATAGAGTTTATTTACTTACTGTAGCAAGTCAACTGTGTAAAAGACTTATTGCAATCTGAACATAACTTCCTAATATGGAACATAATTTCTTAGTATGGAATAAATCAGATAAGTAAACCAGCTTTTAGGGAAAATAAAGTATGAAATGCCTGTTCAGAAGACTCAAAAGTGTCTAACTGCTTATCTATTTAGATGTAATTTAGCAGGTTTGCACAAAAATGTTTTCATATGAAAAGTTTTCCTACTCTTCCGACTAGTTTCACAATGAAAGCAGAATACAAAAATGGTTAATATCCATGGAAAGCATTAATGTATTTTATTTCTGAAAATTTTCTCACCATTTTTACTTATAAACGTGTATTCTGAGGCAACATGTTTTGCAAACTCATATATAGCTTTATTTTACAAATGCTAACTAAAGTAGAGAAAATGTTAACAAATGGGTGCTTGTAATCAATCAGCAGTGGAAAGTATAAAATAAGTCATCACTGTGACTGTTCATACATAATTCTGGCATTTAATCCACTTTATAATACTTTTAATAAAGTATTCAAGAATGAGTTTATTCTGGGGGGTTGTGAGAGTGGTTTTGGTTTTGTTGTTGCTGTTGTTGTGAGTTTTTTTATCTTTTTTTTTTTTTTAATCATAATTTGATGATCACTTTAGATTAACACAGCTATGCCCATACCTTAGTCATTATTATGGAACAGTTTATACACTCTTCACTGATACACAAACAAGTATGCAAATTGATTCAAACTGTTAAGATTATCTGCTATCAGACTATCAACTATCTCTACATGTTCTAACCCATAGTAAATCTATGATAGGTCACCGTTTTCCCCCCCACTAATATATTTTGGATCACACACTGTTTACCTACTGTCTGTGCATAAGCAGCTATTACAAAGTAGTCACATTGTGTCTCTATAAGTATATGGATTTTTACTGTACCTTCAGCACAAGGGACAGATGACGTGTTTTACATTGTCATATCTTGTCAGAATTTACTTATCTGTTCTGTCCAGAAAGAAATCACAAAAGTTTGGCTACTAAGTGTGTAACTACCATGTTTTGATGTTTCCTGTATCCTTGGAAAGTTTTCCTTCAAAGAAATGTTTAATTAACAATATGAACATTTAGACTTAAAGGTCAGATATTGTGAAGTCTGTTTCACTGCCTTAAGTCTATTAAGATGCTATCTTGGTAATTTTTTTAACATTTCAGTCCATACAAATAACAGCCCATACATGTGAATAACAGCTCTTTTACTTGCTGTGGCATTTCCTGAAAATGCAGTCCACAAGCTTATTTGTTTGTGTCTCTTTTAAAAGACCTATATTGAAAAGGTTGAAAGCGTGTTCTAGAGAAATTATTCTGTTGTATTGTGTTGGACTGACCTTGGTTGGCAGCTAAGTTCCCACCTATCTGTTCAGTCACTCAACCTTGACAGGATAGGAGAGAGAATTAGATGAGCAATGTGAGAGGAAAAAACAATCACACAAACAAACAAACAAAGACCCTCAAGAGATTTATAGGCCAAGGTAACAGGAGATTAACAAATAGTAAAGGGGGAAAAAAAGTTTTAAAAAAAAAAAAGTTTAAAAAAAAAAGAAGAAAGAAAAAAGAAGGCTCCTAAAAGCAATCATTCACCACCAGTATATGGAAGCCCAGTTACTCCCCAAACAATGGTTGCTTTGGAAAAACATCTCCCTCCCATGCTAAGTTTTATGGCTTAGCATGACTTCTCAGGAATATCCATTTGATCAGTTTCAATCTGTTGTCCCAGATGTGTCCCCTCCCAAGCTTTTTCTCACTTCCAGCCTACTTACTGTTGGAGCAGCATGAGAATCAGAAAAAGTCCTGATGCTGCCCAGCCACAGATAAAATGCCCTGTGTTATCAGCATCATCTTGGTAAGCAATTTAAAGCACACCACCACTTAAGCAAAGCCAGTACACATACACAAAAGAGAAGAGGAACACCACAGAAGTCATGTAATCATTGTTGTGAATATGCCCTCAGAAATGAGCGGCAGATATATCAATGAAAACATATGTTAAGTTTATTATATATATATATATATACAAACTCTGTAACGGGGTATTTACTGTCAACCTTCACAGGGGTCGATATTCGGTTAATGAAACAATCTTTAAAGAATGTTTAAATATGGGCACTTGAATCAAACAATTCACAGAACTTAGAATCAAAACTAATTCAGAAAGCGGCAGGGGGAGGGGTTGGTCAGTGACCGGCAACTCTCTACCCGGAGCAGTCCAAACGCTACCTTAACTGGAAACTCTATAAAGAAAGGCTTGACTTACAAGCTGAGAACTCCATGAGGTCTCCCCTTAATAAAATTTATAGTCCAGAAACGTGGCACGGATGTGCCGTAAGACGGAGACAGGAAATGGCGCTGGCCGCGTGGCTGCACCGCGTGGCTGCTGCTTCTCCCAGGACACAAAGGTCTCCCACTCGAGGGGGGCTGTGGCAGGTCAGCGATGCTGGTTCACACGGGCTACTGGTGTTCCTCCTGCAGCAATGGATCACACAGTGGTCGATCCCATGGGACACTGTCCACGGCACTGCACGCAACTGGGTGATGGTGGCAAAGGAGCGTGAGGCCTCTTGGGGCACTGGCTTGAGTCTCGGGCAAGGTGGACCACGGCAGCACTGGCACGCACACACAGGCTCCAACATGATGTGTGGGGGGGGCTCATTTACCAAACGACCCCTATTTACCATTTGCCCCAGTGAATACTGGCCAATGAGCATTCTGTTGCTAACGCAAGATTAACCAATGGACTAACACCTACCAAATATGGCATAAGTATATAGTATCCCCAGGCAGGCTGTTTACCTGGACTCAGTGACACCAGGATCCCCCCTGCTGCCCCCCAGAAAGGAGGGGGAAACAAAGGAGGGTTAACACTCAGAAGAGTATGTTCCAGAAATGTTTGGGGCACAATCCTGACCATAAGCATCCTTCACTACAATCATCCACTTGGCAAAGCAATCAGAATGCTTGCTTTGACCTTACATATGCTGAGCAACCACCTCATGTTGTCTTATTATAATGTGTAAGAGCAGTAGAAATCCAGGCAGACTGCAGAGAAAATCAACCACCTGCCATTGTGTGGCTTTTGGCTCATTGTTGTTTCTTACTGCTATATGTTCTGAGTGTATTAACCAAAGTCAAATATTAAAAAGATCACAGTGTCCTAGCAGCTTAATTCAAATAACAGCATGACTATATCTAGTTCTCATTTTAGACAGTGTTT
Organism: Dryobates pubescens; assembly: GCF_014839835.1. Classification (NCBI taxonomy): domain Eukaryota; kingdom Metazoa; phylum Chordata; class Aves; order Piciformes; family Picidae; genus Dryobates; species Dryobates pubescens. The sequence continues at coordinate 3,554,335 of NC_071621.1, forward strand.
TGAAGAGCAATATTATAACATCTTTCCTAATTTTGATCATGTAAATACTTTGTTTTTATGTTTTAAGACATGTCTGACAAGTAGCTGAATTTAATATGCAAAACTTTTGTATCCTCAAGAATTCTGATGTTTGTATTTATTTCTCTACTGGTAGTTCAGAATTTTTTGTCTGGTTACTAACCCCTTTTCTTTCATTCTCTCTTAAAATTTCTTGATGTGAAAGATCATGTGATGGAGATCAGGGAGTTATACAACCCTTTTCAAAGACTTAAGCTCTTCTTAGATATTTTGCATCTGGCCTTTTGACAACCTTGCCATCTTCTGTATATCTATTTAAATAAGCATCTACATATTTGAAATGGGAGCAATGATTCTACTATTATATAGCGCCTTGAAAATGTATTGGGTTGCATGATACATAACTGATTTTTTTTTCTGTGTATTTTTTAAATATATATCTAACATATCTTATGTTTGGTCTTTTAGTTAATAATTTTTCCTCATTAGGGTCTTAGAGGTATTCATTTTCCCTACAATTTAATTTTTCTTCTGTTTTATGTCTGAGTTGTCAAACAAGCAGACAAAAACACCCCAACAACTACATCTACTACAAAGCCAAGATATTTCTCCTTTCTTTTCTCTGGTTTTTGTTTTGATTTTTCTTTCACAAAATAGATATGTTTGTACTTGATACATTTTTTCCCACAGTTATAAGTGTAGATATTGTTGCTGTGAAACTTCTTGTCATATGCGAAAACAACGTAACAATCTTTTATATGGCATTTCATACATTTTCCAGTTTGGTCTTTCACTAAAATTTACTTAAATGTGTTTTGACCTAGAAATACAATTAGAAATGGTATAGTGAGTCAAACAACAGTATTTTAAGAATAATAATAATCAACACAATAAACAGGAGAAGTAAAAAAAAAGCAACACAAAAACAAAAGAACTTCATATAAATATCAAGCTGCTATTTTGCCTTGAAGGAACTTCCCACATTGGTGTTCCTGTACAAAAACAGTGCAACCATATGATTGTCATGATCTTCACACATAAAATAAATAAATTTTTAAAAAAGATATAAAATTAAAGAATATCTAGTGCAAGCCTAATACAAGGATCTTAATGAAAGAAGGCATAATACAAGTAAAAAAATCAGATGACCTTGCACACAAAATTCAAAGAGTAAAAATAAAGTATTTACACAAATACAAGACTACTCTAAGACTTAATAATTTTTAAAAAGTTATTTATAAGTTTCATTATAGTGTAATGGTGCAGGTGTGCACATGCAGTCTATTAAAGGTAAAACATACTTTGGGATCCTTTTTCATGTTAGTTGTCTTCTGAGAAATCATGTGACAATGTGAATATCAATTTTAATCTGTATGCAGTCAAATCATGATGGCTTAAGCCCCTGTAAGATTTTTTAAAAAAAATAATATTTCTGATCATCCAACATCCTATGTGCGGTTTTCAACTATTGCTAAAGTAAAATTTATTTAAGGTGCTCTATAACAGACTAAGAATTTTCAGACTGTCAGAGAGTCTGTGATGACAGGCTGTAATTAACAAATGAAGGCAAGTAATAGTTTTTTAACATCTCCCTCCTGAACTGACTCACCTTTACTTAATGATTGAGGGTGAAAAGTTCTGATACAAGACAGAACACGCATAGATGCTTCCCAGACCAACAGAAACAAAGGATACATACAAATGAGTCACAGACATGATTGCAAGAATGGTACTGTCCTGGAAGAGGCGTTGACAAGACAGCTAAACCTGTTTGAGCCACTGCCCCTTCTCCTCCCTCCCCATTTTGCAGGGTCTGGGTTTGAGGTTGAGGAGCCAATAGACAGGCACTGTTGAGGCTGCCTGGAGGGGGTGGAAGCTGGATCCTGAGCCTCACATTTCAGAGAGGCAACTGCACGTGTCAGAGGCTATTTGAGAAGGAGTATGCAGTTTTGCCCACCATACAACATTCTGAACTGGTTGGTGGGATTTGAATAGCTAATGTGCCTTTGGACCTTTCAGTTTCACAGCAGTGTGTCTCCCTCTCTCTCACTTCTTCTGATTTTGGATACTACCCCTTGGATTATTCCTGCCCTTTGGATTATAACTACAAACTCAGAACATCGCTTCCTTCAGCAAAGGTTTTGGTAGTTAATGACTTGGCGGTTCATGAGTAACTTATGCTAATTTACCTGGTTATTTCTAAGGTTTATAGCTTGTTTACCTCTTTGTTAGCTCTGTTGTGAACTGGAGGTACTCCATTCTTGTTACCCAGCAGCATTGCTGTTTGTTTCATGTGTATAAGAAGTTTCCAGTTTGTTCCTCTGTATTCCAAGGTCTGATTTTTCTAGACTGTTGTTCTACTGTTTATTAGCATCTTATCATGTGTAATTAACCTATCATTGACCACGCAAATGAACCTGAATCAAACTGGATCAGAAAAATAATTTTTGATATTCATATTTTATCATATTTCTGTCTTATGAATTTGATAAACACTAAATCAGGTACACTAACCAGTGTCAGGCCTGAGGCTAGGGTCAGGGAAAAGAGAGAAGACACCAGTAACTCAAACAAGTGTGGTGGTTTGGCCCTGGCCTGGAGGCCAGATACCCACCAAGCCGCTCTATCATTCCCCCTCTTAAGTGAAGAGGGGAAGAAGGGAAAGAAAATATAACAGAAGCTGGGGATAAGATAGGAGCAATTTAATGACACTAATAAGCAAACAGCAATAGACCGCGCGGAAGCAAAGAAAGCAGAGAGAGAGATGTTAGTCTCTACTTCCCATCAGCAGGATGGTGGTCGGTCTCGGGAAGCAGGGCTCTCTAAGCTTGATGGTTCCTCGGGAGGATAAACGCCATAGACGAATCCCCACACTTCCTTCTTTCACTTCCTACTTATACCTGAGCTGACGTCATATGGTATGGAATAGCACTTTGGCCAGTCTGAGTCAGCTGGCTCAGCTGTGTCCCCTCCCAAGACTTTGCCCACCCCTCAATGTACTCCTGGGGCAGGGAAATGTTGAAAGGACACAGATTGAATACTGGATTTAGCTGTAGCCAAAACACTGCTGTGTTATCAACTACTGCTGAAAAAAAAAAAAAAAAAAAAAAAAAAAAAAAAAAAAAAAAAAAAACAACAACCACAGCACTAGAACAATACTGTGAGAAGAGTTAACTCCAGCTCAGTTCAACTCAATACAATCTCCACCCCTTATTCCATACCATTTACATCATGCTCAGGTTCTACACATTTCAATGCACTTAGCCATCTCATTTGATTCTTACACCAAAACAACAAAAAGAAAAGCTTCTTGCTTACATTCACAACCCGATCTACATACTTAAACTATCTCAATACTCCAACATATAAAGACTTATATCAATGTCTCAGTCCTTCAGATGTCACTTGGGATTATTCAAGACAGGAGATGCAGGATATTCTGTTCTTAGACACCAAATCCAGCTGGTCTCAACCACTGTGTCACTCTTGATCCTTGCAAACCTTCATCAGTCTGGGCTCTTCCTACTTCATTACTTTCTGCAACATGCAACTCACATTATTCACATTCCAAATCACCTTTCCCCCAGTGTTAGATCCCTTTGAGGCACACACTGAGTCTCCCCATTTCTTTTCATTACCCACCAAGTACATCCAGGCCCCTTAGCAAAGACAATCCCACGCATGGGTTTGCCTTTCCCTATGGGAGGAGCAACCCACACTGCCTTTCCTAGCCACTTTCCCATGTGTACTACAGGGACTTTATCCCCCCCCACAGTGTGCAAGGGTTCTGTTTGGGCAGGACCAGGACGGTTAGCAGATCCTCGAGAATTAACCAGCCAAGTGGCTTCTGCTAAATTTACATCCCAGTGCCTCCATGCTCCATTACCCAATGCTTTCAGCATAGTCTGTAACAGTCCATTGTATCTTTCAACCTTCCCAGAGGCCTGTGGGGGGTAGGGAATGTGATACACCCACTCGATGCCATGTTTCTTGGCCCAGGAGCTGACAGCATTGTTCCTGAAGTGAGTCCCATTGTCAGACTCGATTCACTCAGGAGTGCCATGCCGCCACAGGATTTGCCTTTCAAGGCCTAAGATTGTGTTCCGGGCAGCAGCATGATTTACAGGGTATGTTTCTAACCAGCCTGTAGTTGCTTCTACCATGGTGAGGATGTAACGCTTGCCTTGGCGTGTTCGTGGCAGTGGTCCAATATAGTCAATCTGCCAGGCCTCACCATAGCGAAAACCCAGCCACCACCCTCTGTTCCAGGGAGACTTGGCTCTGGTGGCCTTCTTGATTGCAGCACAGGTTTCACAGTCATGTGTGACCTGTGTGATGGCTTCCATGGTCAAGTCCACCCCTCAGTCACGAGCCCACCTGTACGTAGCATCTCTCCCTAGATGTCCTGATGTTTCATGGGCCCATCGAGCTACAAACAGTTCACCTTTTCGCTCCCAGTCTAGATCCACTTGAGCTATATCAATCCTTGCATGCTCATTGTTTCGATGTTCTTCATTAGCATGACTTTTAGGCATGTGAGCATCAACATGACATACCCTCAGAGTCATGTTCTCCACTTGAGCAGCAATGTCCTGCCACAATGAGGCAGCCCAAATAGGCTTACCTCTGCGTTGCCAATTGGTCTTCTTCCATTGCTGTAGCCATCCCCACAAGGCATTAGCCACCATCCAAGAATCTGTGTAAAGATAAAGTACTGGCCACTTTTCTCTTTCAGCAATTTCTGGAGCTTGTTGGATGGCTTTCACCTCTGCATATTGGCTCAATTCACCTTCTCCTTCAGTGGCCTCAACCACTTGTTGTGTAGGACTCCATACAGCAGCTTTCCACTTCCGATGGTTTCCTACTACACGACACGATCCATCAGTAAACAGAGCATAAGGTCTTTCATCTTCAGGTAATTCATTGTATGGTGGTGCCTCTTGGGCACGAACCACTTCCTCAGGCGATGCTCCAAAATCTCTGCCTTCTGGCCAGTCCATAATCTCTTCCAGAATTCCTGGGTGGTTTGGTTTTCCCAGTCGAGCTCGCTGTGTAATCAGTGCTACCCACTTACTCCATGTAGCACTGGTGGCATGATGAGTAGAAGGGATGTTTCTTCTGAACATCCAATGTAGCACAGGCAGCCTGGGTGCTAAGAGGAGAGGTGTTTCTGTGCCCACTACTTCCAATGCAGCTCGAACTCCCTCATGGGCTGCTAAGATCTCCTTCTCAGTTGGTGTGTAGTGGGCTTCTGATCCTCGATATCCTCTACTCCAAAATCCCAATGGCCGACCTCGGGTTTCACCTGGTGTTTTCTGCCACAGACTCCAAGTGAGACCCTGCTCCCCGGCTGTGGTGTAAAGGATATTCTGCACTGATGGTCCTGTGCAAATGGGCCCAAGTGCCACTGCACGAGCTATCTCTTGCTTGATCTGTTCAAAAGCTTGTTGCTGCTCACTACCCCATTCAAATTGATTCTTCTTTCGGGTTACTCGATAGAGAGGGCTGACAAGCTGACTGTAGCCTGGAACATGCATTTTCCAGAACCCCACAAGGCCTAGAAAGGATTGTGTCTCTTTCTTGTTGGATGGTGGAGACATGGCTGTTATCTTGTTAACCACATCCATAGGTACATGACGGCATCCATCCTGCCACTTTATTCCCAAGAACTGAATTTCTTGCACAGGTCCTTTGACCTTGCTTTTCTTTATAGCAAACCCAGCCTTTAAGAGTATTTGAATGATTTTTTCTCCCTTCTCGAACACTTCCTTTGCGTTATCGCCCCACACAATGATGTCATCGATATACTGTAGATGTTCAGGGGCCTCACCCTTTTCCAGTTCACTCTGGATTAGTCCATGACAAATGGTGGAGCTATGCTTCCACCCCTGGGGCAATCGATTCCATGTGTATTGAACCCCTCTCCAGGTGAAAGCAAACTGTGGCCTGCACTCTGCTGCCAATGGAATTGAGAAGAACGAGTTGGCAATGTCAATAGTAGCATACCATTTAGCTGCCTTTGACTCCAGCCCGTACTGAAGCTCTAGCATGTCTGGTACAGCAGCACTCAGTGGTGGTGTCACTTCATTCAGGCCACGATAGTCCACAGTTAACCTCCATCCTCCATCAGATTTTGGCACTGGCCATACGGGGCTGTTAAAAGGTGAGTGTGTTTTGCTGATCACTCCCTGGATCTCCAGCTGGTGAATCAGTTCATGAATGGGACCCAGGGAGTCTCGGTTTGTACGACACTGCCGTCGGTGCACTGTTCTAGTAGCAATTGGCACCTGTTGTTCTTCAACCTGCAGCAATCCCACAACAAAGGGACTTTCTGAAAGGCCAGGCAGGGTAGACAGCTGTCTGATCTTCTCTGTATTCACCGTGGCCACACCAAAAACCCATTTAAAACCCTTTGAATCCTTGAAGTACCCTCTCTTGAGGTAATCAATACCAAGAATGCAAGGGGCCTCTGGGCCAGTCACAATGGGATGTCTTTCCCACTTGTCCCCTGTTTTGCTCACGTCGGCTTCTAATACAGACAGCTCCTGGCAGCCTCCTGTTACTCCAGAAATCCAAAGAGATTCAGCACCTCTGTGTCTTGATGGCATCAAAGTACACTGTGCCCCTGTGTCTACCAGCGCCTTGTATTTCTGTGGCTTTGATGTGCCAGGCCATCAAATCCACACAGTCCAGTATACTCTGTCGTCCCTCTCCTCCTCCTGGCCGAAGGCAGGGACCCTCTACTCCTGGTCGTCATCAGAGCATTCACTGTCTGATCTGGGTAGTACCTGGCCAGAGGTCGCCTCATCGGGATCAAGGGGTTCTTTTTCTCCTGAGAGATCGTTGATTACTTTCTTGGCTTTTAACAGCAGATACCTTTGCTGTTTTCTTAAATGATCCTTTTTTAGTTGTTGCCTTCCCTTTCAGTTCACGGACCCGAGCTTCCAATTTATAAGTGGGTTCAGCATCCCACTTCCTCATGTCCTCCCCCTGGTCACGAAGGAAAAACCAGAGTACTCCTCGCGGTGTGCGTCTGGGGCTCCCTTTCTCTCCAACTGAGGCAGGAGGCGACAGATTTCTTGGAGTACACCTGGTTGATGAGGCATTGGCCCGTGGAAATGAGTTAGTACAGAGGTTATCTTCAAAATTCTGGAGCCAGGCTGACACAATCTCCACAGACCGTGCATCCTCATCCAAATAGTACATCATTGCTAGGCTGTTAGAATACGATGCTGGAGCACCTTGGATCACTTTCCTCCACATGGCTCGTGTGCATGGGACATCTTCTGGATCTGTGGAGACACTTTGATCATCCAAATCACCATAGATAACTTCCAACACCGCTAATTCTCTTAAGTATTGGATTCCTTCATCTGCAGTATTCCACTTCCCTGGGGAACCCATAAGGTCCTCCTTGCATGGGTAACTTGCCCTCACACTTAGCAGGAGTCGTCTCCAGAGGCTGCATATGCCTGTCTCCTTTGCAATGCCTTTCTCAACACCTCTGTTTCTAGCAATGGCTCCCAACTGTTGGGCCTCTTTCCCTTCCAGCAGTTGGCTGTCAGCCCCATTATCCCAGCACCGGAGCAGCCAAGCAGCAATTCGCTCTCCTGGCTGGCGACTATAATCCTTACGTATGTCCCTCAGTTCTGCTGAGGTTAAGGACCGGGTAGTCTCTGCTTCTTGTTTAATCTCACTCACTTGCTCTGATTTCCCACTTGATGGACCAGCCTCTTGATCATAATCTTCCTCATCCCTTATCAATGGATGAGAGGGACCTGTTGACCTCCTTGTCCACTGCTTCTTTTTTACGACTGGAGCAATCTCCCTGGTTACTGTTTGGGTCCCCATCTCCACCATGGTATCCTCAGGTAGTGTTTGGGTGCCTGCCTCAGCCATAGTCCTCATAGAGTATTGAACTGTGGCTCGGTAAGCGCAGGCCAGGCCCCAGTAGAGTGCAAGAAGTTGTTTGTTCTCATTGGGATAAGTGAGGCACCCTTCTATCAGATGGTGAGTCAGTTGAAGCAAAGAAAGCAGAGAGAGAGATGTTAGTCTCTACTTCCCATCAGCAGGACGGTGGTCGGTCTCGGGAAGCAGGGCTCTCTAAGCTTGGTAGTTCCTCGGGAGGATAAACGCCATAGACGAATCCCCCCACTTCCTTCTTTCACTTCCTACTTACACCTGAGCTGATGTCATATGGTATGGAATACCTCTTTGGCCAGTCCGAATCAGCTGGCTCAGCTGTGTCCCCTCCCAAGACTTTGCCCACCCCTCAATGTACTCCTGGGGCAGGGAAATGTTGAAAGGACACAGATTGAATACTGGATTTAGCTGTAGCCAAAACACTGCTGTGTTATCAACTACTGCTGGAAACAAACAAACAAACAAACAAACAAAAAAAAACCACCACAGCACTAGAACAATACTGTGAGAAGAGTTAACTCCAGCTCAGTTCAACCCAATACAAGAAGTTACTGGTGCAGACTGATTCACAGCAAAGAGCTGTCTTAAGTGTAAATTTAATACAACCAATTTGGATTTTCATAAGAATAAAAACATCTTATGGTTTTAATAACTGTAATAACCATTTATGGAAATAAAGACTTTGAAAATTTTAATTTTAATGTTTCCAAGTTAACTAAACTCACATGAACCTGATTGTAGACTGACTTTGAACATAATGGTATTGTGCTTGAGATGCAAGTTTTTCAATAGAATTTTGAATAGTAAAATTCCTAGTGGAAGTTATTGAAAAAAAAAATTAAAAATTATTTTTATGTTCAGGCAAATGACAGACTACAAAACAAACACACAAAAAAAACCCCAAAAACCCCAAAACCAAACAACAAATGTCTGCTTGGTTTATTCAATGCCTTCATTGGCCACTGGACTACATGGCTTTCACTCTTGCTTGAAAATATCTGCTGGAACCTTTCAGGCTGGAACCCATCAGGCTGGAACCCATAAAGGGATTTCTGAACAGAGATGGTTTTATTGAGATGCATATCACAAATATTCATTTTGCATTTACAGGATGAAACACATGTTCTTGTCTTTGGTTTGCTTTGTGGTGTGCTTTTTTTGATTTATGGTAGTTCTTTTCTATTTTCTTACTATAATGAAGAAAAATTATTGTATAATTCTTAAAACACAGTAGAAAACTGTAACTGGATTTGTCACATTTTCTGTAAATGACATGAGACACATGAGAAGGTAAGCTCATCTGGTAGTTCAATGCATGAGAAAGGGGAGACAAATGAAAGTAAGGTGTATCTTAAAGCAGACATAGTAGTATTCTAATTCTATAAGGGAAAATGTAGGTCTTATCCAAACCCATGTTGACTACCAATGACTAACACATCTGTAGTGAAGGATGCTTATGGTCAGAATTGTGCCCCAAACATTTCTGGAACATACTCTTCTGAGTGTTAACCCTCCTTTGTTTCCCCCTCCTTTCTGGGGGCAGCAGGGGGCATCCTGGTGCCACTGAGTCCAGGTAAACAGCCTGCCTGGGGATACTATATACTTATGCCATATTTGGTAGGTGTTAGTCCATTGGTTAATCTTGCGTTAGCAACAGAATGCTCATTGGGCCAGTATTCACTGGGGCAAATGGTAAATAGGGGTCGTTTGGTAAATGAGCCCCCCCCCCCACATCATGTTGGAGCCTGTGAGTGTGTGCGTGCCAGTGCTGCCGTGGTCCACCTTGCCCGAGACTCAAGCCAGTGCCCCAAGAGGCCTCACGCTCCTTTGCCACCGTCACCCAGTTGCGTGCAGTGCCGTGGACAGTGTCCCGTGGGATCAACCACTGTGTGATCCATTGCTGCAGGAGGAACACCAGTAGCCCGTGTGAACCAGCGTCGCTGACCTGCCACAGCCCCCCCTCGAGCGGGAGACCTTTGTGTCCTGGGAGGAGCAGCAGCCACGCGGTGCAGCCACGCGGCCAGCGCCATTTCCTGTCTCCGTCTTACGGCACATCCGTGCCACGTTTCTGGACTATAAATTTTATTAAGGGGAGACCTCATGGAGTTCTCAGCTTGTAAGTCAAGCCTTTATAGAGTTTCCAGTTAAGGTAGCGCTTGGATTGCTCTGGGTGGAGGGTTGCCGGTCACTGACCAACCCCTCCCCCTGCCGCTTTCTGAATTAGTTTTGATTCTAAGTTCTGTGAATTGTTTGATTCAAGTGCCCATATTTAAACATTCTGTAAAGATTGTTTCACTAACCAAATATCAACCCCTGTGAAGGTTGACAGTAAATACCCCATTACAGAGTTTGTATATATATATATATATATAAAAAATAAATTTAACATATATTTTCGTTGGTATATCTGCCACTCATTTTCTGAGGGCATATTCACAACATCAGAAAACCAAGTTTTTATTTCTCAGTACATTGCGCTGAGAATAAACTGTACTGGCCTTTTTTTTTTCCCCTTGAATGACATGTAAAGCTTCAATGTACTCTGTATTAATTTTACCAAGATCAATACTGTAACTGAAAATAAAAATATTTTAAAACTCATTAAAAACCATTGTTTATTTAATAGAGATTTTAATGATAGAGCAAACAACCATAGTGAAAAATATTTCCAAAAAAAAAAGAAGAAAAAATATATTTCTACCATTTGTATCTTTGGAATTCATCTGAGATATACTCTTAGAACTGTAAGATATTTTTAGGTCCTCCTAAAGAGGAGGGCTCCTGTATGATGGAATTTATAATTCTAGGCTATTTAATGCCCATTACAAAAATGAAGATCACTAAATCTTGGTCCTTGATAGTTATCCAAGGAAAGTATAAACAACAAGAAAGAGAAAGCACAACAATCCCCATTGTTGGTTTCTATCTTTATTTGCATTCAGCAAAGCTAAATAAAGAGAGAGGGGAAAGAAATAAATGGAAGAAAGAGCAGTAATGAACATATATCTTGTCAAATTCTTCTCTGTCATAAATATTGGATTTATGTTATCCATTAAAAAATTAAATTGCCATATGGTAAATGCAGGAATACTTACATGACATTTTTTAATTGTGGGTTTACAGAAGTCAGTGGTAGATTTCTAGTTACTTTCCACAAATCCAGGACTCAGAGTGCCATAGAAACATTGGTAGAAAGAAACCTCTGGAGGTCACTGTAAGAGTCTACTCCTGATGTGACTCAACAAAGATAAAATCACTTGCTGCTTGCCCAGACAGTACCAATCCTGGATGCAAATCACCTTGTGATTGCATTGTGATAACACTGGACTGCAGCTGGCCTATAACAATGACCCAAGGACCCAGCCATCACGCCTTCAAGACAAGATCATTTCCAGCTATCAGATACCCCCAGGAAGGGAGGGTGATGCGTCAATGGACTCTCCACCTGTCTCCTGATGTGTGATAAGTGGGTAAGCAGGGAGATGGAGAGGAAGGAGGTGGAGGCCCCCCCCCCACTCCATCCAGACCACTGTCCAAACTCACATGAATACACAGAAAGACTTCCTGGGGAACGATATCTGGATACTTATGATTTCCTGGCTCCTGAATTCCTGAGGGACAATGCTTGGACACATACCTAAGGACTAAAAACTGTATAAAAGACTTGACCACTACTGGCTCAGAGGGAAGAAAACCGCAGAGGAAGAAAACCGCAATGGAGGGAAGAAAAACGCAGAGAGAAAAACGCTGAAGGAGGACCATGCCGCTGAGAAGGAAGGAAGCAGACTGAACCCTCTCTCCATGTCCTCTACTCATGGAGCTGACCCACGCTGCCCAGAGGGACCTCATCTATTCTCCAGCCAAAGCCTCAGCACCCTTTCTCTACAGACCCAGGCTGCCCAGAGGGATCACATCGCATCTCCAGCCAAAGCCTCAGCACAAACCCAGCACCTCATGCAGCACCTTTCCTCCACAGACTCAAACTGTCTTGGGGTGGGTGAGGGGTGTGATAACTCCTTTCCTCTTCTCTCTCTCTTTTCTCTCTCTCCCTCTCTATCTTCTCGCTCTCCCCTTCTTATTTCCATTTTATTTATGTAATAAATAGTCTAGCTGTTGATATTTTGGCCTCGTTTGTGCCGATTAATTTCACAGCACGGGAATATTCAAAAGAACTAGTCTCCTTCCCTCTCCGGACCGAGACATTTTATTGGCGTAGTCGGCAGGATTCCCGTGCAGTGAAAGTATCACAGCAAAAATTTCTGAGAACCCCGAGATGTGTGTGTGTGTCTGAGACGTACTCTGAGTACGAAGTGAGTGCGGAGTCCAGATTCGCGTTTTCACTCTCCCGCGAGGGAAGTGGCCGGAGAAGGACGAAGTGAAATTTTCAGAGAGACTGTGTGGGAGTTCTCAAAAGCTTTCTATGTGTGTGCTTTCTCGAGGAAGATTATCTGGGGTACAAATTTTGAATTTATAGTGTGACCTCCTTGAGAATCCTCTGTACCCTGCTTTACATGTGTGTGCTTTCCCGGGGAAGATTAACTGGGGTACAAACGTTGATTTTATAGTGTGGCCTCCCCGAGGATTCTCAGTACCCTGTTTTGGTAAACCCAGTTTTTTGTGATATTTGTAAAGTGTGTTCTCTTGGGGATAGTGTGGCTTTCCCGAGAAGCCCGGTATTGAAGCAAAAGTTGAGTAACTTCTGCTTGTGTGTCTTCTCTCCGAGAAACAGAGATTCTTCCTTAAGAATCACAGGGTTCTTGTCCTGATGTAACAGAAAATTTGAGGTACAAAGCTGAGAAGCTTTTGGAAGTGTGGGCTCTCTCAGGGAAATTGTGTTACTTCCTTGAGAAGCCCAGGTTGGTTGGTTGTTTTTTCTTGTGTGTGACCTCTCCTGAAAAATCTATTGTGCATTTTTCCTGGAGAAGATTATTTTGGAGTAAGCTTTTAAAAGTGTACGTTTTCCAGGGAAGATTTTGTTGGTACAAACAGTGTTTTGATCCGACTCCCTGTGAAACTTAGTGCCCTATTAAGAAATACTTTGTGAAACAAAAGAGATGGCCCGGAGTGAGAGGCTTTTTAACCTTTTAGAAGCTCACGGTGCCCGCCCATCTGTACAGGTACTTGACTGGGCCCGTGAAAATTGGCATAATTTCCAGAGTGTGGCTGATAGAATTGTGGCCCTGCAGAAAGATGCAAGAGCAAAAGCCGGAAAAGGCAAAGGTTTTATTTGTGCGGTTTTAGGTGCCTGTTTAGCTGCTTCAGTGAAGGAGAAAGAGGAATGGCATGAGCGAGACAATACAACTATTTCCTCTTTGCAGGACTTAGTTTCGTCACTACAAAGCCATGTTGCCACTTTGAAAGACGTAATGGCAGACCTTAAAATTCAATTGGAAAAGGAGAGGAGACAAAATTCGTATTTGGACTCAAAACAGGGTGTGAATTACCTGGAGTCTGCCCCTGTGTACCCTCGGGCAGAATTGGCAACAGCTAAGGAAGCTGCTGTGCATGTGAGACCTCTCATTAAAACTGAAGTTTTATATGAGGATGGGGAAACTACCCCCACTGTCACAACTAAAGATGCACCTTTCTCCTACACTGTGCTGGCCAAAATTCGTAAAGAATTTGCACGCTCTGCTGTGGAATCTGAGGTGGAATATGTGTGGCGAGTTTCACAAACTGGAGGTGATCAGATTATGTTAACAGAAGCTGAAGCCATGGGCTATTGGGGTGATAATGTTTTTCTAACCACGAAAAACAGGAGTGGACCCTGGAGCCTTACTCAGCGAGCTGCCTATTGGGCAGGGGGGTTTGATCCAAAGGAGAGAGGAGAACCTGAGACAGTCACCAAGTCCAACTTTTTGCTTATAAGTGAGTCTGTTAGATCAGATTTCTTACAGTGTGCTAGAAAGGGGAAAAGTAGGCATAAAAAGTGTAAGTGATTTTGTTAGTGTGTATAGACATATAGACTTTAAACACATATACTATACACGAACTGCTAGCATCGTTACAGGTAGGAATTATGGGATTATCATCCAAAGCTGACACATTTGACACATTTTAGAGTCTTGTTGTGGATTAAAAAGAAAAAAAGGCCACCAAAAATCCCAGTAAACCCCACCTAATTCTGCTATCTTTTGGAACAAAAAAGAAAAAGTAGATTATTTATGATTGCTGTAAATGAAATGCAAGGGAATGTTTTCCATTGATTGTTCCCATTGATAAGTATTTGGAAGTAGTGTTTTCAAAATTAATGAAACACTCACAACACTGAAAGTCCTGTTAGAGTTCCAAAAGTTCTGAATTAACAGAGTGAATTAGAAAACGTACTTTTTGAATGGAAAATTATTACATAATATTAATTGAAACAACAAACATGAAGAAATAGCTAGTGAGATTCATTATTAACTTTGTGAACTACATTCAAGTTTGGTTTAAAGTTTTAGCTTTTATTAATGATGTGATATTTTAAGTTGTAAATCAGAAGAGCCTATGAATCGCTATTCTTGATCATTTTCTCTCTTTCGTCATGTGCATTTGTTTGCATAATATAGAAGAGCAGCAGGGCAGAGTAATTACAGCAATCAGTCTCTGAACACATTAATCTGCTCTAAACTGCAGGGAGTAAATGATGCAGAGAGAAATCCAGCAGAGAAATATTTCTCTTTTTTTGGTGGCAAATCTCCTACTAAGTTTAAATCATGTAAGACCAACTTGTAGTTTATTTCATAGTTGCCTAGTTATCAGCAATTAAAATAACTGGTAAAAGTGTTTGATTTGAAGAGGCATTTAGTTTATATTAGCTAATGAATATGCTATTGTAAACACTAACAGATTCCTCTTTGTTTACTCATATGGAAAATAATTTTTGTTAATCACTATAGTCTTCCAATAGTCTGTAACTACAGTTTTTCAACAGCAAATAATATTTTCATCTTCTTCTGTCTTTTAATTCCTTTTAGTTTGATTCTTACTCTCAATTCTTCTGGACACAGTCTACAAAATTTTCAAGTCACTGAGATCCAAGCCAAATTCATTTGCGAAGAAAAGCAGTCAAAAACCCACCTACAAAAAGACAAATAATGTACCCCTTTCAGATCCAGTTGATGGAATACCACTCAGTTTTCAGTGGAAAAAGAGTAACAGTGGGGCTTTGTGGCCGTTTGAGGCTGTGCCTTTAAGAGAGAGACAGTGTTGGGAACACTCTGGCTGAATGTTTTGGTACCAGAATGAAAACACTGTGATATTCTAAACAAATTTCATCGGTAGATGGGCAGAATGCAACTTTAAGTTGTAGGGCAGTTGGAATTTTTCGGAGTTTCAGTCTGTTCTGCAGTTTCAGCCTGTTCTGCCATGCCAGCCTGATCTGCTTCTCTGCTTCTCCGAAAACTAGCTGGAGCCGACCTTGAGATAAGCAAAACTAATTCTGCATGTGCTTTTGAAGCCTTATAACATCTCTTTCCTTAATAACTGCCTTTCTTTCTCTCTCTAACCCCTTTTTGGGAAAAAAGGGAGGTAGGGGGGGAGAGAGGGGGTTTGTGGTGGGTTAACGCCCTTCTCTGCAAACAAAAAAACAAAGCAGGGTGGACGGCTTGCGGGTACTTTACCCTCCCTGCAGGGCGTTTTCCCCTAGGAAGCTGAGTCTGTTCCATTCTCCTCTCCCTGCCCAGCTAGGGTATAAAAAGCAGGACATCGTAGCTGTTGGCTTCCTTTTGGCTCCTGCCTCTGCTGCGTGAGAGCTACTGCAGCTCCCCTCCTGCTCCTCAGCCATGTGGCCGGACCTAAATCTGATCCTTCTCCCTGCTGCCTCCACACCTCCTCAGAGAAAGACTGGTTTTGTATTATTCTTTCTTGTCCCCCTCCCATCCATCCTTGTTCCTTCTCCCTTGTGAACTTTTCCTGTTATTGTTATATATATAGAGAGAGTTTAAAGAAAATTCTTCACCTCTCTACTCCCAAGCCAACTCCAGATTATTGTTTAGTGGATTTGTTCCTTACCCCCTTTTTTTTCCCCCTTTCTGTTTGGGGGGAGAAGGGGGGAGTGGGGGAGAGACTCTCAGCCATTCCCCCATATGGGCTTCAACTCCCAGCTAAGGCTCAAACCACTACAGGGTTTTAGGGAGGGAAACCCTCCTCGAGGAGGGAATTTTTGTTGTGTTATTTTTCTTTGCTGTATATTTCTGTATATATTTTGTAAATACTGTATAAATTGTGTTATATATATAACCTGCATTATATATATGCTTGTAAATATAGCTTTGCTGCTCTGACTCAGTTTAGCTGTGGTTTCTTTCTCTGGGGGGGAGGGAGAGCTAGGCCCTCTCTCAACCTACCACAGGCTTTTAAAATTCTTTTTCCGAGTCAGTGCTGATATTCTGAGTATGGATTCATAAAAGATATAATATGTGCCTAACATGGGAGAAAGAAACACTTGCTGCTCCTATTATTAAAGCCAAGTATTTACATTTGTTCTGAAAGAGTAGACTGCTGAATGAAACAATGGAATATAGTAAAAGAACATATGTGTTAATATTGGTTTATTGGCCTTTGAATGTGCCTCATGTTTTGTAGCTGAAAATGCTCACAGAGATATCTATATCATCTGTATCATCTACATCTGTATCATCATCTATATATATATACATCTGTATCTATATAGATAGATCTCATGTACAGATTTATATAGCTTTTAATAATTGATTCCTAACAAGTAGCTTAAAGGAGGTTGAGTGTTGTGTGTTGTTTCTTAACAAATTTGAAATTTCATGCTTACTTCAGTAAATGTTTTATTAGGGCTTTGTTCTGAATTTTAAGGATTCAGGTAAAGTATTATCATGTTTATCATTGTTTTGGAACAATTATTTGATTTCACATTCCCTTCTGTTGTAAATTGAAATAAACAGAATAGGCAACATGTTAGCAAAGAAAAGCTCTGTCACATTCAGCTGATACGTTAATTTGGTAAAACAGATTATTTCCTAAGCAAAGGAAGGCCAGTAGTACTAGCTAGACTTTAATAAATTATTTGACTCAGTACTGAATGTTATACTAGAAAGCTTTAGGATCTGCACAAGAATAATAATATATCACATTAAGAATTAGAAAAAGGAAAGATGTATCTGGAGAAAGGTTGCCATCAGATTTCCTAAAACAAACATAAGCCTTAAAAAGCTTGTAAATACTTTTTAAAGACCACAATACTAAAAAGTAACATTTCATTATTGCATTTTCTGCTGTCACAAATTTAAAGGAAGCACACAAAATGGAAAATGATGTGATTGTGTTGAGGATTGTTCACATAAATATAAATATTTTTAACAGAAAAAAAAAATCTTCATTTAGAAACAACAGATTTTTTTAGGCCTTTTAGTTAATATATATATCATTTAAAACTGTTGTGATGCATCTATAGCCAAGAAAATAATGAGATGACATATCACGATTGAGTGCAAGTACTCCAAAAACCTGTTGCCTCAGCATTGCTAAGCAATATTCAGTCACCCCCAGTCAATGAAATTCTCCACAAATACTCTATCTCCATTTTACACAGCTTATGTGAAAACCTGTCCTGGAGCTCATTTAGTTCTGAACCCAAGCAGGGTATGGTGCAGACTTTAGTCAGGATTTCTGCCACATGGTTATGAATGCATCTGTCTTTAAATAACCTTTTTTCCTTTAATATCTCTGTTTCATCAGAGATCCTTTCATCAGAGAGGCTTTCAACAGCATCTCCTCACATTTCTCCATCTGAGTCCTCAGGGTCTGTACCCATAGTTAATTTTTGGACTCAGTGAGCAGCAGGAGATTCTTTCATTTATGCTTCTACCTGCTTGATCAACACAACATCTACTCCTTTTCATTTTGCAGCACTCTCTCCAAATAATATGCCCTGTGCTCCAGCCTTTCAACATAATCCAGTGACTGAAGTAAACAAGCACCTACCATGGTACACGTGGCCCATTTATCTATGCTACTGCAAAACTTTACACGGCTTTGTTCAAGCTTTCCCACAGCTGCTACAGGGTTAGATCAGTTTCCCTTCTCCCATTTAACGTCTAGGCATGAAGGTGCACAATTGTGCTTGCACACAAATTGCTCTATGAACACCCCGCCGACTACACCAATAATATTGTGAAGGAAACACAAAAACAGGTGGCTAACAGCCACTGATTTATTGCAAATAAGTTTGCTCTCCTTCTGACACAATTGTATTACAAGTTTGGATGTCAGTTGGGAAAATGCTGTTGCACAAAAAACTTCTAAAACGTTAACAAGATAATAGCCTGTTTCTGTGGAGCAAGAGCATGAAACAGGTCCTCTCCAGTAGCACACCATTGTACCCTTGGGTGTTTGGTTGTCGTCAGTTGCTTAAATAGTTCGAAGGCCATTTTCTTCAAGCAAACAAAGGAAACCTAGATCGAGGAGTGCCAGAGACAGGGAGAAGAATGATGAAGATCAGCTTCTCAAAAGCCTTGCCTCAAGGTCTGTCAGACCTCTGCCTCAGAAGGGCAGACTGAAAGATGCTATTTTTCTATGCATGATGGAACAGTAATCAGTTTTAGAAGAAAATTGCCTAATATTACATTTCACAGAGATGAGACAAAATGCTAAGCCCAGCTTCAGACTAGGTTTCTGCTGTGTATTTTATTATACCACTATTCAAATACATAGGAGTTTGAGGATTAAAGGCAGAATACTCTCTTAGGCGTAGTCATGCTTCATCTCTGCCACATATGGTTAATTTCTTATTTAGAGAACTAACAAAATAATTCAAAATTCTAGAACTGTTTTAGATATTGGCCACAGGAGCTGCAGGCAGTTTCTACTTTCACTTAGTCTGGATTTGCAGCTTTCCCAAGAGGTAACATTTCAAGCCAGCTGTGGATAGAAAAGATGAGAAAGAAGAGAGCTGGCCTTCATGTAAAGGAATCTTCCTGTTTACAGTGATTACAAAGCATAGAACACACTTGGCCCAGTCATTAGCATGGGAACCACCTCACATTTTGGGAGAAATTATTACTGCTTTCTCCTTTTCAGGGAACTATGGTAAACAGCAGTAATGGTTAATGTTTCACTTTATTTCTTGCAGCAAAATAATTCAGAGTGCAGAATGGTTTCCTGGGAGCATACTGGTGGGGGTGTGAAATCAGTGAGAGACCTGAGAGGTGTAAGATCTGGCCTGTATTTAAGGACTGGAGTAAATAAATTAGCTGCACTACTGAATGCCTCAGATCTACCTCATGAATGATTGCTTTAATGCAAAATGGTCATGCATATTCCCAAAGTTAAACTAAGCTTAATGGAGGAGTAGAGCAGTATAACAAATAAGAATTTATAGATTTGTGTGACCGTTCAGGCTACGCCTTTAAGAAGGGGACAGTTACTGAGACACTCTAGTGGAATGTTTTGGTGTAAGAATGAAAACAAAGATATTCTAAACAAATTTAATTGGTAGAATGCAACTTTAAATTTTAGTTTTAGTTCAGTTTGTGTTTCAGTCAGTTCTTTCTGTTCCAGTCTTCCTAAGCAGTGGCTGCCTTTCCTCTGAGCTGGATGGAGTTGACCTTGAGCTAACGAGCTAACAAACTAATTCTTTGCTTAGCACATGCTTTTAACTAACAGAATTTCCTCCTTAATAATTACTTCTCTCTCTCTAACCCTTTTTGGGAAAAAAAGGAGGAAGAGAGAGAAGGGGAGTTTGGGGGGGGGGCCTCCTCTCAGGAAGAGGGAAGGTTTTCTGTGTGACGTTCTTTGCTGTATATTTCTGTATAAAATTGTGGTGGTTTGAGCCTTAGCTGGGAGTTAAAAGCCCAGATAGGGGAAAGGCTGAGAATCTCTCCCCCACTTCCCCTTCTCCCCCCAAAACAGAGAGGGGGAAAGAAAAGGGTAAGGAGCAAATCCACTAAACAATAATCTGGAGTCGGCTTGGAAGTAGAGAGGTGAAGAATTTTCTTTAAACAATATATATATATATATATAACAATAACAGGAAAGGTTCACAATGGGCAAGGAACAAGGATGGATGGGAAAGGGGACAAGAAAGAATAATACAAAACCAGTCCTTCTCTGAGGAGGTGTGGAGGCAGCAGGGAGAAGGATCAGGTCCGGCCACGTGGCTGAGGAGCAGGAGGGCAAATGCAGCAGCTCTCATCCAGCAGAGGCAGGAGCCAAAAAGAGACCCAACAGCTATGATGTCCTGCTTTTTATACCCTAGCTGGGCAGGGAGGGGGGAGTGGAACAGACTCAGCTTCCTAGGGGAAAACGCCCTGCAGGGGAGGGTAAAGTACCCGCAAGCCCTCCACCCAGCTTTGTTTTCAGGAAAAGGCGCTAACCCATCACAATCCACCCCCTCTGTTCCACTTCCTCTCTCCTGCCACAGCCCCTTCATGCAATCTTGACACGTGGTATTTGAATCCTTGGCGCAAGTCCCTTGTTATCCCGGCTTGCTCTCTCCCAGGGCAGTCTCTCTCTCTCTCTCTCTGGCGATGGTCAGTGTAGGTGTGCTTGAACTGGGCAGGCATGTGGAAAAGAATCAGGAATCAGTCTGTCCTTGAAAGGGAAATTAAAACATCAGGAACAGTCCGCTACTGTAGGGACATCAGGAATAGTCCAACGCTGTAAGGACATCAGGAACAGGTGAGGTGAGATGATGCAGGAGCTCTCTGGGTTGGTGTGCTGTGTGTACGTCGAATCCTGGATGCTAGGCCAGTATTAAGCTAGGAGGGGGAAACTTAGAACAACTTATAACTATTTACACAATGATTATGATACATTGATGAGTATTGCCCCCTCTGAATTCATCCCCTCTCAGCCAGAGTCACGTTCCGCTGTGGGATGCACTGAATGTCCCCAGTTTCTAACATAACCCAGTATGTGTGACCAGGACCCTCAGCTGAGACCACCCCTCGGGTTGGTTTGCCCCCACCAGCAGCAGGGAAAACCCACACTGACTTCCCCAGCAGGTTCTTCTCAGCAATCACAGGAACTCCATCTCCATCCACTGTTTGCAGCAGGTCAGACTGGGCAGGACCAGCTCGGTTCACAGATCCTCTGCTGTTCACTAACCAAGTGGCTTGAGCTAGGTGCTTTTCCCAGTTCCTAAAAGTTCCACCCCCCATAGCTTTTAGGGTGGTCTTTAGCAAGCCATTGTAGCGCTCGACCTTCCCTGCAGCTGGTGCATGGTATGGGATGTGGTAGATCCACTCAATCCCATGTTCTTTTGCCCAGTCCCTTATGAGATGGTTCCTGAAGTGGGTTCCGTTGTCTGACTCAATCCTTCCAGGGGTGCCGTGTCTCCACAGGACATGTCTCTCTAGGCCCAGGATGGTGTTGCGAGCAGTGGCATGAGGTACTGGGTAGGTTTCCAGCCACCCTGTACTTGCCTCCACCATGGTCAGTACGTACTGCTTGCCGCTGTGAGACCGAGGCAGGGTGATGTAGTCGATCTGCCAGGCCTCTCCGTACTTATATTTTGACCATCTCCCCCCATACCACAGAGGCTTCATACGCTTGGCCTGCTTGATGGCGGCACAGATGTCACACTCATGGATGACCTGTGAGATGGCCTCCATAGAGATGTCCACGGATCTGTCCCGAGCCCACTGGTATGTGGCATCTCTCCCTTGGTGGCCAGAAGTGTCATGGGCCCAGCGAGCTAAGAACAGCTCGCCCTTGTGTTCCCAGTCCAAGTCTATTTGGGAGATTTTAGCAGCCCGATCTGCTTGGTGGTTGTGCTGGTGTTCTTCATTGGCTCTGCTCTTGGGGATGTGTGCACCGATGTGCCGTACCTTGGTTGGCAGCCTGTCCAGGCAGGCAGCGATGTCTTGCCACAGGTCAGCGGCCCAAAGAGGCTTCCCTTTTCTCTGCCACCCATTCCTCCTCCATTCCTTCAGCCACCCCCACAAGGCATTGGCTACCATCCAGGAGTCAGTGTAGAGGTACAGCACTGGCCAGTTCTCTCGTTCTGCTATATCCAGGGCCAGCTGGACAGCTTTTACCTCTGCATACTGACTGGATTCACCGTCTCCATCCCTTGCTTCTGCCACTTGCCTTGTCGGGCTCCAGACAGCTGCCTTCTATCTTCGCTTGCTGCCTACAAGCCGGCAGGACCCATCTGTAAATAGAGCATAGCCCTTCTCATTATCAGGGAGATCATTGTATGGGGGAGCCTCCTCAGCACGGGTCACTGTCTGCTCTGGTGGCATTCCCAAGTCAGCACCCTCTGGCCAGTTGGTGATCACTTCCACTATGCCAGGGCGTTCAAAGCTCCCCATTCGAGCTCGCTGAGTTATCAGGGCCATCCACTTACTCCAGGTAGCATCTGTGGCATGATGTGGGGTTGAGCCTCTTCCTTTGAACATCCAGGTCAGGACTGGAAGCCTTGGAGCTAGAAATAGAGGCGACTCTGTCCCAATTACCTCAGAGGCAGCCCGGACACCCTCATAGGCAGCTAGGATTTCCTTCTCTGTCGCGGTGTAGTTGGCCTCAGAGCCTTTGTACCCCTTACTCCAGAAACCTAGGGGCCTGCCCCTGGCTTCACCAGGGGCCTTCTGCCACAAGCTCCACGTAGGACCATTCTCACCGGCTGCAGTGTACAGCACATTCTTGATCTCTGGCCCAGTTCGAACAGGTCCCAGAGCCATAGCATGGACCACCTCTCGTTTGATCTGGTCGAATGCCACCTGCTGCTCAGGTCCCCACACAAAATCATTTCTCTTCCTTGTTACATGGAAGAGAGGCTTCACAATTTGGCTGTACCCAGGAATGTGCATTTTCCAGAAGCCCACAAGTCCCAAAAAGGACTGTGTCTCCTTTTTGTTCGTGGGCTGCACCATAGTGGCTACCCTGTTCACCACCTCCTGAGGGATGTGGCGACGGCCATCCTGCCATTGAACACCCAGGAACTGGATCTCCCTTGCAGGCCCTATTACCTTACTTCTCTTGATGGCAAAGCCAGCCTCCAGCAGGATACTAATTATCTTTTTACCCTTCTGGTAGACTTCCTCTGCTGTCTCACCCCATACAATGATGTCATCGATGAACTGAAGGTGCTCAGGGGCTCCACCTTTCTCTAAGGCAGTCTGTATCACCTCATGGCAGATGGTTGAGCTATGGACCCAGCCCTGAGGCAACCGATTCCATTGATACTGTACCCCCCTCCAGGTGAAAGCAAACTGTGGCCTGCATTCTTCTGCGATGGGAATGGAGAAAAAGGCATTAGCAATGTCAATTGTGGCATACCACTTCGCCGCCTTTGATTCCAGCTCGTACTGCAGCTCCAGCATGTCCAGCACGGCAGCGCTGATCGGAGGAGTCACTTCATTCAGGCCACGGTAGTCCACGGTCAGTCTCCATTCCCCATTTGCCTTCCGCACTGGCCATATCGGGCTGTTGAAGGGGGAGTGAGCCTTGCTGATCACCTCCTGGCTCTCCAGTCGTCGAATCAATTGGTGTATGGGGTGCAGAGAGTCTCTGTTAGTCCTGTATTGCCTGCGATGTACTATGCGAGAGGCAAGAGGTAACTTCAAATCCTGTACCTTATGGCTGCCCACTACAGAGGGGTCATCCGACAGCTCGGGCATGGTGGACAGCTGTTCTTTGCCTGCAGTCTCCACAGCTGCCACCCCAAACGCCCACTTGTGCCCCCTGGGGTCCTTGAAGCATCCCTCCCGCAGAAAGTCAATGCCAAGAATGCAAGGTGCATCTGGACCTGTCACTATGTCGTGCTTTCCCCATTCATTCCCAGTCAGGCTTATCTCAGCTTGCAGTTTAGTCAGGTCTTGTGAGCCCCCTGTGACTCCCTGAATGCTTATGGGCTCAGCCCCTTTGTACCTCGATGGTATCAGGGTGCATTGGGCCCCTGTGTCCACCAGAGCTCGGTACTTCAGGGCTTCTGAAGTGCCAGGCCATTTCACATACACATCCCAGTATACTCTGTTGTCCCTGGCCTCCACCTGGCTGGAGGTAGGGCACCTCTAATGCTGGCAGCGATGTCCACACTTGTCACAGGGTCCTGTGTTGCTAGGGGAAGTGTCTCTTGAGCGAGAGGGAGCGCTCCGGGAAACTGGGGCAGCCCTTCTCCTGGATGAGTTATCCCCGTGGTGCCCATCTTGCAGCTCCCGCACTCTGTTCCAGAGGGCAGAGGTGGGTTGGCCATGCCAGGTGTCCATGTCCTCTCCATGGTCACAGAAGAACCTGCACAGAGACACCCTTGACATCCCCCAACTGGCTTGGGGTGATCTCCTAGGGGAAGGTCGCCTGTTCCTGATTGCTGAAACCTGGACCCATTCTGAGGGAGAAGGGGCAAAGGAGGCATCACTCCCCTTTTTTAGTTCAGACATGGAGGTCTTGGTCTCTTTGACAATGTCTTTAGCCATAGTTTCTATGGCTGAGATCAGGGGTTTCTGATTTATGCTGTCCTCATATTCCCTTAAATCATTGGCAAACTCACAGACAGTTTTAGGACTTCCATCCTGTCCAGTCAGGAGTATCCCTCCTAATGTGTGAGCATATTTTTGAGGAGCACCCTGGGTGAGTTTCTTTACAAAGGGCCGTCTCATGGGCACCTCATCTGGGTCTGAAGGGAGCTGGCCATCCCCATAAATTATTTCCAGCACAGCCATCTGCCTCAGATACCGAATGCCCTGTTCCATAGTTGTCCATCTAACTGGGGCCCAGGGCAGGTCATCTCTTGAGCGGTACCGGCTCTTGATGGCATTAAGTATCCGGGCCCAGAGAGTGTGTATTCCATCAAGTTTGGCTAACTCTTTGTCCAGACCAGCATCACGAGTCAGGGAGCCTAAAAGCTTCGCCTCCCTCTTATCCAGGTCCACTGTGTCCACCCCCTCGTCCCAGCATCTCAAGGCCCAGCTTAGTATTGGCTCACCCTCTCTCCTTGCGTAGTCCAGACGAGTTTGCCTTAGTTCCTTTCTGGGCAGCGATGTAACAGTTATTTCCTGGTCTGACTCATCTTCATCCACCGCTGGGTTCTTTGAGGTGCTGGGGCCTGCTGAGGTTCCTTCCTCACCATCCGTGCTTGGCGATGATTTTTGACTTCTTTTCCTGCGTGTGGTGACCGGTGCTAGAGAGACTGCATTGGCAGGAGCATCAGGGGTTAAGTGTGGAGCTGCTGGTGGTGGGGCAAACCCTTGTGCCTGGGGCTCAGGCTGAGATCTGGCACACTCATTACAACCTGACCCCTCCCTTTTTCCATTTACAGAGTGCTTACAATGCCCACAGCAGACACGCCCCCAGTCGTTAAAGAGTGCAAAGGAGTGTATTATTACCCTCCAAACAGCTCTTAATGGGTTAGCTAGTCCCCCACCCAACACAGTCACAGCAAATGCCCCTATAAGGATTACATTTAAGCATATGGAGTATATTGCAATGTAAAGCAATTTTCCATCACAGGCACTTTCATCTACACCATTGGCTTCATAGCCTGCTTCAGGAAAATTTCCTATGTTAGAAAAGTCACCACTGACAGTGAAATTCAACGAATTCAAGAGGTACATGCCCAGCTTCATTGGTAAAGTTTTTATCCAGTTGAGCAGCATCTCTATCATTAACCACACCACATGGTAAGTTATTAATTTGTAGATGTGGGTCCAAAAGATCCAGCCAAACACCCATGCAAAGGCTTGGACTATCAGGTTCTTTAAAATTGCCATCTCTACTTCCAGTCCCTTTTTCAGACAAAGTATTGCTCTCCCAATGCAAGATTAATTTCCAAGCCCCACGTTGGGCGCCAAAAATTGTGGTGGTTTGAGCCTTAGCTGGGAGTTAAAAGCCCAGATAGGGGAAAGGCTGAGAATCTCTCCCCCACTTCCCCTTCTCCCCCCAAAACAGAGAGGGGGAAAGAAAAGGGTAAGGAGCAAATCCACTAAACAATAATCTGGAGTCAGCTTGGAAGTAGAGAGGTGAAGAATTTTCTTTAAACTATATATATATATATGACAATAACAGGAAAGGTTCACAAGGGGCAAGGAACAAGGATGGATGGGAAAGGGGACAAGAAAGAATAATACAAAACCAGTCCTTCTCTGAGGAGGTGTGGAGGCAGCAGGGAGAAGGATCAGGTCCGGCCACGTGGCTGAGGAGCAGGAGGGCAAATGCAGCAGCTCTCATCCAGCAGAGGCAGGAGCCAAAAAGAGACCCAACAGCTATGATGTCCTGCTTTTTATACCCTAGCTGGGCAGGGAGGGGGGAGTGGAACAGACTCAGCTTCCTAGGGGAAAACGCCCTGCAGGGGAGGGTAAAGTACCCGCAAGCCCTCCACCCAGCTTTGTTTTCAGGAAAAGGCGCTAACCCATCACAATATTGTAAATACTGTATATTGTGTATATATTCATCTGCATGTCACCCTGCTTTTAAAATATAGCTCTTATCCATTTTTGCTTCTCCAACTGAGTTAGCCGTGGTTTCTTTGTGTGTGTGGGAGAACTGAACTTTCTCTCACCACCACATAAATTATTGGTGGCCCAACGCAAGGCTTGTGGATAATTGCTTTCCAGAAGCAGGGCAAAATTTGCTTGATTTATTGCCTGCTCAAGTCGGAGTTGCAAACATGAAAGTGATTTGGATTTTTAAAAAATTACTCTTTTCAATTTGTAGTGTACTGATCTGTAAGTATTTCCTAGGACTAATTTGTGATCGTTTAGGCAGATACTTAATGTATAAATTATATTTATGGTTTAAGTATAAGATTCAGCTTCTCTATGACCAGTGTCTGGGATTCTCTTGGCTTAATAAGTATGGAAATGTAACTTCTGCAACTCTGCCCATCGAGATACAGGAGTTTAAGATTCCAGTAGGTAAAAGAGTAATTTTAAATAATTTAAAGTGATGGCTGGGATCCAAAGGTGTTTTATTTCATGTGTGTAATCGGGCTGCTGGTGGTGATTAATGTATTTTTGTTAGTAGATCTGATAGGGGAGAGGATCTAAAACTTATTTTGTTTTCAAGCATAGACCAAAGAGAAGAAAGCAGAGTTCTAACTTGATCCCAGAGATTTCTAGAGATGAGGGGAGTAGAGAATCTCAATCAGTTAAAAATAGAGCTAAACAGGCTATCAGAAAGGCTGCTTTGAACGATGCTGTTGGTGATTCTGGCAATCAGCCAGCGGCAGCGGCAGCTCCTAACATGGGGGCTCCCGTGTCCTTGGTGGCCATTAGAGAGGCAAAGCCATTTCCTTCTTCTTCGGCAGGACCGGAAGTGTCCTCCACAGCAGCTGATTCGTCTCAAAACCTGTCAGCTTCTGTTAAGGCAGCTGTGAATTCAAACACAGCTCCAATTAAGCAAGTAGCAGCTTTAGGTAAGAGAAGTGGAAGGTGCAAAGCTGATCCAGAAGCTTATGGAGGGAGAACAGCAAGATACTACTGCTGATGAGGGAACTTCTGCTAAAAAGGAGCCTGCTGAGGAGGAAGAGAAGGTTTGCCTTAAAGATATAGCGGAGTTATTGAGACCATCGCAGGATGGAGATGCAGGGCAAATTGCAGGTCCTGGTAGGACAGCAGCTAGTGGAGGTGCTTCTGAGCTTAAAGAGATCCTTACAAGAGTGTCAGCAGGATTCTGGGGAGAACAACTACAGGAAGATGAGGCAGAGGAGGATGAAGATGATATTCAGCATTCCTCAGTGCCGAGGGAAGAACATAGACATGTGTGGAAGGATTACATCAGAGCAGAAAATGAGCCAGTTCTAGCTTGGCTTGGTAGATGTTTCGATACAGGTGCACCAGCTCTAATAGTTGGAGACAAGTCATCATCTCAGCTAGGCACTCTCTTGAGAATAATGGAATAGACAGACATCTAGGCAGGTCTCTTGATAAGGTTTCTCTGTGGATGCGCCTTTTATTAGTGGCTCTCATGAGATACCCATCCCGAGATGATCTTCCATTGTAAGAGTCTACTCCTGGTGTGACTCAATAAAGATAAAATCACTTGCTGCTTGTCCAGACAGTACCAATCCTGGATGCAAATCACCTTGCGATTGCATCGTGATAACACTGGACTGCAGCTGGCCTATAACAATGACCCAAGGACCCAGCCATCACGCCTTCAAGACAGCTATCAGATACCCCCAGGAAGGGAGGGTTATGAGTCAATGGACTCTCCACCTGTCTCCTGATGTGTGATAAGTGGGTAGGCAGGGAGATGGAGAGGAAGGAGGCGGAGGCCCCCCCCCCACTCCATCCAGACCACTGTCCAAACTCACATGAATACACAAAAAAGACTTCCTGGGGAACGATATCTGGATACTTATGATTTCCTGGCTCCTGAATTCCTGAGGGACAATGCTCGGACACATACCTAAGGACTAAAAACTGTATAAAAGACTTGACCACTACTGGCTCAGAGGGAAAGAAAACCGCAGAGGAAGAAAACCGCAATGGAGGGAAGAAAAACGCAGAGAGAAAAACGCTGAAGGAGGACCATGCCGCTGAGAAGGAAGGAAGCAGACTGAACCCTCTCTCCATGTCCTCTACTCATGGAGCTGACCCACGCTGCCCAGAGGGACCTCATCTATTCTCCAGCCAAAGCCTCAGCACCCTTTCTCTACAGACCCAGGCTGCCCAGAGGGATCACATCACATCTCCAGCCAAAGCCTCAGCACAAACCCAGCACCTCATGCAGCACCTCTCCTCCACAGACTCAAACTGTCTTGGGGTGGGTGAGGGGTGTGGTAATATGATTCCTTTCCTCTTCTCTCTCTCTCTTCTCTCTCTCCCTCTCTATCTTCACCCTCTCCCCTTTTTATTTCCATTTTATGTATGTAATAAATAGTCTAGCTGTTGATATTTTGGCCTCGTTTGTGCCGATTAATTTCACAACACGGGAATATTCAAAAGAAATGTGTCTCCTTCCCTCTCCGGACCGAGACATCCATGTAATTCTAAACACTGGACTACCATGGATGAGGGAATTAAGCGTCTGAGAGAATTTTCTGTCAGAGCGGTACTCTATGGTAACCATGAAATTCTGAATCCTGATGAAATTCCTGTAGGAACTGGTCTTGCGAAAAAAGCTCATCAAATTTGCCCCGCCTAATTATGCAAATATTCTGGCAAGCAGAATTGTGGCAAGGAATCATCACTATATCAAAGTATCACCAAGGTTGGAAGAGACCTCAAAGATCAAGTCCAACCTGTCACCACAGACCCCATGACTAAACCATGGCACCAACTGCCACATCCAATCTCCTCTTGAACACCTCCAGGGGCAGTGACTCCACCACCTCCCTGGGCAGTCCATTGCAATGACAAATGACTCTCTCTCAGTGAAGAACTTTCTCCTCACCTCGAGCCTAAACTTACCGTGGTGCAGCTTCAGACTGTGTCCTCTTGTTCTGGTGCTGGTTGCTAGAGAGAAGAGACCAATCCCTTCCTGGCTACAACTGCCCTTCAGGTAGTTGTAGAGAGGAATGAGGTCTCCCCTGAGCCACCTCCTCTCCAGGCTAAACAATCCCAGCTCTCTCAGCCTCTCCTCATAGGGCTTGTGCTCAAGGCCTCTCACCAGCCTTGTTGCCCTTCTCTGGACATGTTTGAGTGTCTCGATGTCCTTCTTAAACTGAGGGGTCCAGAACTGGACACAGGACTTCAGGTGTGGCCTAACCAATGCACAATGACTTCCCTGCTCCTGCTGGCCACACTATTCCTAATGCAGGCCAGGATGCTGTTGGCCTTCTTAGCCACCTGGGCACACTGCTGGCTTATGTTTAGGCAGCACCCCCAGGTCCTTCTCTGTTCGGGAGCTCTGTAGCCACTTCCACCCCAGCCTGTAGCTCTGCATGGGGTTGCCGTGGCCAAAGTGTAGCACCCGGCACTTACTTGTTAAATGCCATCCCATTGGACTCGGCCCATCTGTCCAGTTGGTCGAGGTCCCTCTGCAGAGCCCTTCTAACATCTAACTGACCAACATCTGTTCCCAACTTGGTGTCATCTGCAAACTTGCTGATGACTGTCTCAATCCCCTCATCCAGATCATCAATGAAGATGTTAAAGAGGATGGGGCCCAGCACTGATCCCTGGGGGACATCACTGGTGACTGGCCGCCAGCTGGATATGGCACCATTCACCACCACTCTCTGGGCTCGGCCCACCAGCCACTTCCTAGAGTATTGTGGTCCAAGCCACGAGCTGACAGCTTAGACAGTAGTTTGCTGTGGGGGACGGAGTCAAAGGCCTTGCTGAAGTCCAGGTAGACCACATCCACAGGCCTCCCCACGTCCACCAGACGGGTCACCTGATCATAGAAGGAGATCAGGTTGGAGAGGCAGGACCTGCCCTTCCTAAATCCATGTTGGCTGGACCTGAGCCCTTGGCCATCCTTCAGGTGTGCAGTGATTGCCGCCAGGATAATCTGCTCCATCATTTTCCCTGGCCCTGAGGTCAGGCTGACTGGCCTGTAGTTTCCGGGTTCCTCCATCTGACCCTTCTTGTGGATGGGGACCACATTGGCCAGTTTCCAGTCATCTGGGACCTCTCCAGTGAGCCAGAACTGGAGGAAAATGATGGAGAGTGGCTTGGCCAGCTCATCTGCCAGCTTTCTCAGCACCCTAGGATGGATCCCATCTGGTCCCATGGACTTGTGGTGATCCAAGTGGCTCAGCAGGTCCCAAACTAATTCCTCATGGATTTCTGGGGCACTACACTGCTCCCTGACCCCATCATCCAGCTCAGGAGGCCACTCATCCTGAACTCCTGCCTTACTGTTAAAAATTGAGGCAAAGAAGGTGTTCAGGACCTCAGCCTTTTCCTCGTCTTCAGTCACAGTGTTCCCCTCCAGGTCCAATAAGGAGTGCAGGTTCTTCTTGACCATCTTTTTTGTGTTAATATATTTGTAAAAATGCTTTGTATTGTCTTTCACAGAGGTGGCCATCTTAAGTTCCAACTGGGCCTTTGCCTCTCTAATTTTATTTGTACATAATCTAACCACTTCCTTGAACATACCTCAAGAAGCCTTCCCCTCCTTCCAAAGGTGATACAGCCTCTTTTTTCCCCTTAAATCCTCCAGGAGCTGCTTGCTCATCCAGGCCCAGAGCCTTCCCCGCCGGCTCATCTTTTGGCACATGGGGACCGCCAGTTCCTGTGCCTTCAAGAGCTCCTGTTTGAAGCAGCTCCAACCCTCCTGGACCCCTCGGTTCATGAGGGTTGGTACCCTTGGAACTTTGCGAATAAGTTTCTTAAAGAGGCTGAAGTTTGCCCTCCGGAAGTCCAAGGTGAAGGTTCTGTTGGTGCTCCTCCCTATCTCCCTGCATATTGAAAACTTCATTATCTCGTGGTCACTGCACCCTAGGCAGCCTCCCACCATCACGTCTCCCACCAGCCCTTCCCTAT
Source organism: Dryobates pubescens (assembly GCF_014839835.1). Lineage (NCBI taxonomy): Eukaryota > Metazoa > Chordata > Aves > Piciformes > Picidae > Dryobates > Dryobates pubescens. Next base: position 3,585,606 of record NC_071621.1, read on the forward strand.
TGGAGAACAGCAGGTCAAGCAGAGCCTGTCCCCTGGTAGGCTCACTTAACAGTTGCATCAGAAATCTGTCCTCCATGCGCTCCAGGAATCTTCTGGACTGCCTCCTCTCTGCTGAATTAAGTTCCCAGCAGATATCTGGCAGGTTGAAGTCACTGACAAGGACAAGATCTGATGATCTTGAGACAGCCTTCCATTGCTTATAGAATAATTCGTCATCCTCCTCATCCTGGTTGGGTGGTCTATAACAGACTCCAACCAGGATGTCAGTTTTGTTAGGCATCCTTCTGATTTTAACCCGCAGGCTCTCAATCCCTTGATCTTCCACCTCAAGTTCTGTGGCAAAGAGCGACTCCCTAATATACAAAGCCACCCCTCCTCCTCTTCTCCCTCGTCTGTCTCTCCTAAAGAGCTTGTAACCCCCCAGTGCAGCACTCCAATCGTGCGTGTTATCCCACCATGTTTCTGAGATGGCGACTATATCATAGTCATCCTGGTGGACCAGGACCTCCAGCTCTTGCTTATTGCCCATGCTGTGTGCATTGGTGTACATGCACTGCAGCTGGGCTCCCAGCTTCTCAATTGACCCTCATTTGTGCCCCACTCTTTCCTCTGCAATGGGACTGATTTCCTCACCCACCCTCTTCAGACCTATTTTAAAGCCCTTTAAAGTTCTTTAAAGACTTTAAAGTTCTTTGCTGTATATTTCTCTATATATTGTAAATACTGTATATTGTGTATATAGTCATCTGCATGTCATCCTGCTTGTAAAATATAGATCTTATCCATTTTTGCTTCTCTGACTGAGTTAGCCATGGCTTTTTTGTGCGTGTGGGAGAACAGAACTTTCTCTCACCACCACAATTTGATATAACATATGGTGGAGAATTGTCTTCTTTACATGGTTAACAACTATGTTCCTATATGTATTATGAAACAATTATTTCCTGTTAACTTATAATTTCTTTCACAAGGTCACTGTGTGCTCTTGTAAGTTTGGTCTTAGAATTGCAATGCAATAATATTATTTCTATTATTTATTACAGTAATTGTGAGACTCACTAGTTGAACTGACTTCTGCCCTATTCTAAACAGACTGCACTTGATGAACAAGTAAGTATAGAAATGGCTTCCTATTGGATAGAGGAAGCAAAAATAAACTTTGTATGTGGTCTGAATAGTTTAAAATTTTCTTTCTGGCACTTTTTCTTAGTTCTTCAAAGGCAAGTCTCTTTGACAGTGCTACAGTCTTTATTTCTTTCTTTAACAGGCAAAACCTACTGCAGATAGAATTTCACCCTAATGCAGTCCAGATATAACTACTGACATTAAAAAGTGCTGACAATGAGAGTCCTTTATACCAGAATCCCCAGTCAGCTTACATGGATACAGAATTACAAAAGCAAGAATAGCTTACTAATTAAAAGCATCTGTTTGCATGTACTGATCGGTACTGCTGCATATTCAAAAAGGGAAAGAAGGATGACCCAGGGAACTATAGGCCAGTTAGTCTCACCTCTGTTCTTCCTGGTAAGATCATGGAGCAGATCCTCCTGGAGGCATTGCTAAGGCAGAAGAATAACAAAGAGATGATTGGATACAATCCGCACAGCTTTACCAAGGGCAAATCCTGCCTGAAAATCCTGGTGGCCTTTTATGACAAGGTCACAACATTATTAGATGAAGGCTGAGCAACTGATGTCATTTACCTGGACCTGAGAAAAGCCTTCCACACTGTCCCCCATGACATCCTGGTCTCCAAACTGGCTCCAAGCATCAAATGTAGGTTTGATGGATGGACCATTCAGTGGATAATGAATTAGCTTGACGGCTACACCCAAAGAGTGGCTGTCAATGAGTCCATGTCCAAAGGGAGGCCAGTGACAAGAGGAGGCCCTCAGGGACCAGTACTGGGATCCATCTTGTTTAACATCTTTGTCGGTGACAATGGACAGTGGCATTGAGTGCACCCTCAGCAGGTTTGCTGATGACACCAAGATGTGTGTTGCAGCAGACATGCTGGAGGGAAGGGACTCCATCCAGCAGGACTTTGACAGGCTGGAGAGGTGGGCCCATGACAACCTATGAGGTTCTACAAGACCAAGTGCAGGGTCCTACACCTGGGTTGAGGCAATTCTGATCAACTATATAGGCTGAGCAGTGACTGGCTTGAGAGCAGCCCTGAAGAAAAGGACTTGGGGTTGCTGGTGGATGAGAAGCTCAACATGAGCCAGCAGTGTGCACTTGCAGCCCAGAAAGCCAATCACAATCTGGGCTGCACCAAGAAAAGAATAGCCAGCAGGTGGAGAGAGGTGATTCTCCCCTTCTACTCCACTCTGGTGAGACCCCACCTGAAGTACTGCATCCAGTTCTGGATCCCCTATTACAAGAAGGATCTGGATGTGCTGGAATGTGTCCAGAGAAAGGCCATGAGGATGATTAGAGGGCTGGAGCACCTCTTCTGTGAGGACAGACTGAGGGAGTTGGGACTATTCAGTCTGGAGAAGAGAAGGCTCTGAGGAAACCTTATTGTGGCCTTCCAGTATCTGAAGTGGGCCTACAAGAAAGCTGGTGAGGGACTTTTTAGGGCATCAGTAGTGATAGTACTAGGAGGAATGGAACAAAACTAGATATGGGTAGACTCAAATTGGATGTTAGGAAGAAACTCTTCACCATGAGGGCGGTGAGACAACTGGAGCAGGTTGCCCAGGGCAGTGCTACTAGCCCCATCCCTGAAGGTTTTTAAGGCCAGGCTGGATGTGGCTCTGGGCAACCTGATCTAGTGTGAGGTGTCCCTGCCCATGGGAGGGGGGTTGGAACTAGATAATCCTTGAGGTCCCTTCCAACCCTAACAATTCTATGAGTCTATGATTCGTGTTTGCATTTGTTTAGAGTTCTTGTAAAGGAGCCTTTAGAACATGTTAAAGAAATGTAAATATTAATTTGTGACCCTGTGGGCTGGATGGTTGCATTCAGAGGGTAGTGCTCAATGGCTTGATGTACAGATGGAGAGCAGTGACAAGTGATGTCCCTCAGGGGTCTGTACTGGCTCATGTACTGATTAATATTTTTATCAGATTGAGAGATTGAGTGTACCATCAGCAAGTTTGCAGATGACACTAAGCTGTGTGGTGGTGTTGATATGCCAGAGGGACAGAATGTCATCCAGAGGTACCTGGACAAACTGCAGAGGTAGGCTCAGGTAAAACTCATGCGGTTCAACAAGAACAAATGCAGGGTTCTGCACCTGGGCTGGCACATCCTCAGTATCAGTACAGACTGGGGAATGAGGAGATAGAAAGTAGCCCCGTGGAAAAGGACTTGGGGGTGCTGATGGACAAGACATAGGCAATGTGTGCTAGCAGCCCAGTAGGCAAATCAGATACTGGGCTGTATCAAAGAAGTATGGTCAGTACATCAAGAGGGGTGATACTGCCACCCTGCTCTGCTCTAATGAGACCTCACCTGGAGTACTACATCCAGGTCTAGAGCCCTTAAAACAGGAAGGCCATCAACCTGAAGGAGCAGGTTCAGAGTAGGGTGAAAAAATGATCAGGGGGTTGAAGCACCACTTCTGCAAAGACAGGCTGAGGGAGCTGGGGTTCTTCAACCTGGAGAAGAGAAGACTCTGTGGAGACCTTCCAGTACCTGAACAGGGCCTCTGAGAAGGCTGGAAAGGTACTATTTATAATGGCTTGTAGTGATAGAATGAGGTGCAATAATTTTAAATCAGAGAAGAGTAGATTTAGATCTTAGGTTAGGAACAAGTTATTCACCCTGAGGATAGTGGAACACTGGAACAGGTTGTCCAGTGAGGTAGCTGAAGTCCCATGCTTGGAGATATTTAACATGAGACTCTGGGCAACCCGATCTAGTTAAGGATGCCCTTGTTTACTGCAGGAGGGGCTCGGATTAGATGACTCTTGGAGGTTCTTTCCAAGCCAGATCATTCTATGATTCTACTTCAGGACTGAAGTACATTTGTAAAAGAGTAATCAAGGCATCCCAGGTAAAGTGACGTCTGTGGTCATTTGGAAACCCAAACTATTAGGTTATTGCATCTTCAACATTTTTCAACTTCAGTTCCAAAAATTCACTTGTTTTTGATGAAAAAATGCAGCAGTGTCAAAACCCACCTCAGTATTGCAGACTCTATTTCCATAAACATCTGTCTGTACCAATCAAGCTCATATTCCAGCTTTGCTGCATGTGTGTGGCTGAGAGAGGATTTTAAAAAGAAATCCACATAGTGCAGTGAATGCATTTAAAGAATATTGACTTGTCAGATATGGACAAATGAAAGTTAGTCTGGTCACCAGGATACACTAACCAGCAGAACAGATGTCATTTCTCCTGCTGCTGTATAGGAGGGAAAAACAGACTGGCTGCTGCCAAGGAGAGGAGTTATGCATGTGGAGGAATGGAAAAATAGCAACAATATGGTTATTGCAACAGAGGCAACAGAGTTTCTCTTCTGGGAATCTTGTTTGTTGTTTATACTGCTGAGAAATGCAATCTAGCTCTGAAAAAGTCCTGAGTCCTACCTACCAAACCAGAGCCTAAAATGCTCAGGTGAGGCCAGAACCTTTCTTTATTTTCTTTATTTTTGCTACAAGATTCATCAAATTTTTCTATATGTCACATAATTTTTATGACATGTTTTTATTTTGTATTTACATGGTACATAGTTGTTGGTAAATTAGAAATGTTTTACCTCCTTGTATCCATCACAATAACTAGTCACAAGTCTCATGCAAATTCACATTATCAACTGAAAAAAAAAAATAATAAAAGCAAAGGGCACTTTCCTAGCCTCTGCAATCCAACAAACTGAATTGCTTTGTTTGCAACATAAAATTGATTAGATTCACTGAACAGATCCAAATTTTTGGTCTCAGATCACAAAGGCTCAGTGCCAGTATGTTATTCCTATCATTTAATCATAAAAACTGGTATATTAATATGATATTCACAGACACGGAATGCCAGAAATAATCCCGGAGTCAAATCAGACTTCTTGCATTATTCATGGTGTCCTCTGTGATATTATTTTTGCCACTCAGAAAGAAACAGACAGTATTCCTACTTTTGGAAATTAGTGATATAGAACAGCATGAAATTCCTAAGCTTTGATATAATTAAAGGCAAAGATATATATTACTGCAATGTTTTCTTTAAGATCTTTCCTCGAAAACCCATGATCTATAAAGCAAAGGTAACCATTCTATGCCATGAAGCAAATATATTTTGCAGAATATACTTTTTAAACTACAGATTTAAAGCAATTAAAATGTCACTTGAATGGGTTAGTCACTTGGCTAGTGTGATTAAAAATCTACTCTAAAGAAGGGAGCAACATAGATAGCAGAAAATCTGATCTTTGACTATTCAGTTCAAATGCATCACTCAGCTGACTGTCAGTAATTTCTACCCAAGATCTGCAGTGCTATTATTTCATTACCCTGTCCAGCAGAATCACATAGTCTGTTGCTATGTCTTATAACTTCAATTATGTCTTGCAGAAGACTGGATTTCAAATGCATAAGTGCAAAAACTCATTAAGATTCTCAGTGGGACTGCAATTGCATTAAAGACCTGTATTATTAGCAGCAGCAATTTTAATCATGTAAAATTGTGGGATTTTTTATTTTGTTTGTTTGTTATGGTTATTTGGTTAGCCTCACTGTTAGTACAATCAAACCCAACCCATATATATCACTATCTGTATGTGCATAGGAAGGCTTTGTTTTAAAGTAATTATTTTTAACTCAAAGCATCAAAGAAATTTCATCTTAGAAAGTATTTTTATTTGTTTCTCTTTTCCTCTAAGAAGTTAGTATTCATTAAGCAAAAAAAAATTTAATAACTGAAAGGCATTGGTGCAGAAAAGTGAAAAATGGCTTCTTGAAAGTAGCTTTCATGCTCTGAACAAGATTTCAGTTTCAATTTCTTTTCCTTCTCTCCCTCCATTTTCAAATTATTGGAAGAATAAGGTTATTTGTGGTGTTATCAAAAGCATCCTGCCATACTGTCTGTGATTCATTACCTAACCTTTACTCTGGCTTTGACTGGGTGATCCCAGCCACTGCATCAAGGGAATGGCTCTTCTGCAGAAAAATTAAATTCTGTCATACCCAGTTGTTTGGATCCACATTGTGATAAACTAATCAAAAATGTTATGCATTTTTAATATAAGTCAGGAAACAGTGAAATTTATGGAATAATAATAATAATAAAGAACACTGATTATTTGCCAAAATGAGAGGTTTTCTTCCCCATCACCTTTGTTGACTCATTCAACACATTCTTAACATAACCTTTCCAGAAATGCATTCTAACCTATTATTCCGTTTTCTTTTGTGACACTAGCAGTGTAATCAGATAAAAATGTTTCTAGGTATTTAAAAAGCTGAACAACATGCTGATGTGGAAACAAACAAACAAACCAAACAAGCAAACAAAAATGCGTAAAGATGGTCAGATGCTTATTGTGTAAGCTCTGTATGACTGCAGCAACATCATTTGATATTGCTTCATCTAGCTGCAAATGAACCACACTAGACACGAAAAACTGTCATCAGCACTGAAAAAAAGAAAAAGGAAAGAGAAAAGGAAAAATATGATAACAGATATATTACATAAGTACTCCTGTTCAATACTTCTTTTTTTTTTTTCTTTTTTTTTTTAATATATATTACTTTAAATATCTTCAAAATCAGGAAAAGCTTAAACCAGAATGCCACAGAACTCAAGCTGGAATGAAAATCACATTTAAAATAAGTAAATAGATAATAAATAAATAAATAGGAACAGAACATTTTATTTAGAAGATTACTTACTTTTCTTCCAGAAGAAAGGTATTTTACAAAAGCTTCCTTTTGTATCAGCTTGTTTAGCAAATCAGCTTTCCTGAAAACTACATTTCTATTTCCTTTCAAATAAAGTTTAGAGTTATCTCAAAACCCATGAAAATCCTTTTAGTTCTTTGTCATTTGTGCTTTATAAGATTTGTAACAGGCAATGTATTTCTGTTTACACATAAACTTAGCAAAAAATAATTTCAAATAAGAAAGTATAAATTAAATTTATTGCCAGTTGCTGACTGTTCATGCTGAAAATCACTTTATTCAATGACTACTATGTGTAACCATGCTTGTTAGTGTCTATACTGTTTGTCATAGCAGAACACAAATGCCTGCTAAAGTTGAGCCCATCTCATTGTTATCCTGTGAAGGCCTCAAAGGCTGTTTGAAGTCACACAGCCTTGTCAATATTATGCTCAATTATCTCATACCTGTTATTGCTTTTCAATTAAATATTCCCACTTCCCTCCTGAGCATTTCTCAGGCAACGGGTAGTGGTCATGCAACTCCTACACTGACTCCCAGTGTTTGGTCTGAATTTATCAAAAGACACTTTTGAGAACACTTGTGATTATGAAAAGGTGTATCTCAGAATGACCTACATGTTCTTCAAGGAAAGTAAGCCACTCACATTGATAAAAGGAATAACTCGTATTGCATTCATCCTCAGATAAGCTTAAGCAAAAACTACAGCCCCTGGAAGGCTATCAAGAGGAAGTAATGCTGTGTGTGCATAGTATAGGAAACTGAACTGCATAATACTAAGATAATTGGCAACTGAGGTCAACATTTCCATGTATGTATTTATAAGTACATATAAGTGAAACTGTCACTACATTTTGTGGCTTGAGAAAGTTGTTCAGAATTCCTCTCTGTGTTGGCTTGTGTTTGGTGCATATTGCAGAAAGAAACTTCAATAAAAGTCTGCAATATCCATTTAGATGAGAGATTGAAATGCCTTTCCTGCCACCATCAACCCCCATTTTGCTCCCCTGAGCTTGGGGGTGATGCAGGGTTAGATCTGGATTTGCCTTAGGTCTCCAGCAGGTGATCTTTCAAGGCTCCTAGCAGCCAGAGGTAGCAGTCATTTCCTACAAAGTTCTCAAGGAGATTTTCATAATGGGGAAATACTGTAAAATCTGTTGTATTCACTTGATGCGGTACCAAGAAACCCCCACTACATTCAGCTTTTTAAAACTCAATAACATTGGCCTCATTGAAGTTGAAGACAGCCTGGAATATCTTCTGCCTGATGGCAGCATAGTGCTAAAGAAAAATTATATTTCATCAACAGAGACGTGAAGCCAGGTCTAAGGACTTGCAAAAGCTCACAAGATACCAAATAAATCTGTATTTTGAAATGCTAGAAGATGACTTCTCTGAAATACAGGTATTCTTCTTGGTTTCCCATATATTACCTTTTACAATAGGGTGTTACAGAAGTCTGCAAATGGCTATCAGCATGCCAGTAGGAGGCACAAGTGGAACAGGCACCTCCATTAGATCATAGTAAAAGATTTGTACAAACAGTTCACCCACTTCCATCACTGAGCATTTTTGTCAATGAAACATTGAATTTCCAAACATGTGCACAACATGCAAACAGTGCAACAAGCTGGCAATTTAAACAGATTTGTGATGTCAGGAGATCAACAACACAATATGGATAAAGTGTCAACTTGTCAGCTCTGTCAGGGGAATCTGAACACAGTGGTCTTTGGAGACCACTTTGCTTCTTCCAGGTTCATTGCTCAAGCCAAGGCAGTTTCTCCCACTGCAGAGAGGCTGCTGAAATTTCCTCTCTGTAGACCCTGCCAGCAGTGAGGATGAATGTGTATTGCTGCTAGACACATCCACACACAAAAATACAGATAATGCTGACTGCACAATTCATCACAGAGAGGAATAATTTTCCTGGCTCTTTAGACAGATTTGGAGATTGACATCTTTGCAAAATGGCTGGGGCAAGGACTAATGGCCCCATGTATGGCTGAAACAGGGTCTTGGGCCCTAGACAGAGTTGGGGGAGCCCCACTGTGAGGCTGAGAAGGGACAGTCAGGTCTGTTGATACCCCTCCAGGCTTATGGACAAATTCAAATTTGAAGTATTTATTTCTCTGAAGATTTATATATAAAGAGTGTTTGCCCTTTTACTAGAAAGGTAAATAATACCAGAAATAACTCCTTCTCTCAGCTAACAGAGTAACAACAAATGCTCACAAGAAGATCCGCTTACCTTCAGTGTGACTGTTTTAGGCTATGCCTTTAAGAAAGGGACAGTCACTGGAACATTCTGGCTGAATGTTTTGGTGTGAAAACAAAGATATTCTAAACAAATTTCATTGGTAGATTGGTAGAATGCAACTTTAAATTTTAGTTCAGTTTGAATCTCAGTCAGTTCAGTCAGTCTGTTTCAGTCTGCCTGGGCAGTGGCTGTCTTTCTGACCTTCAACTAAGGAGATAAGAAACTAATCATTTTCTTCCCTTAACATACGCTTTGAGCTAACAGAATTTCCCCCTTAATAATTACCCTTTATCTCTCTAACCCCTTTTTGGGAAAAAAAGGGAGGAAGAGGGAGACGGGGGGTTTGGGAGGGATCCTCCTCGTTGGAGGAGGGCAGGATTTCTGTGTTACCTTTTTTGCTGTATATCTTTTAATACATTGTAAATACTGTATATTGTGTATATATTCACTGCACTTCATCCTGCTTGTAAAATACAGCTCTTCCATTTTTGCTTCTCCGAGTTAGACGTGGTTTCTGTGTGTGTGTAAACTGAACTTTCTCTCACTACCACACTACAGTAAGACAACTCTTAAAATACAAAGGTATCACTAAGTTTTATGCTCAACAAATATAATTTAAATAACACCCATCTAAAAAGAATATCTGTATTATAGCACCAATTGTCAGAAAATAAGATGACTATTATTGAGCCTGCTACAAAAGTGAGACACTGATGGCATTCATTCAACATTAAATGTGATCCACATTTGGATTAATAAAGACATTTTCAGTTAATGAAACTAATCCAACACTACAGATTTCTGCCTGACCGTTAGAATAATTTATTCATAAAGTGTTCAATTGTTTCTGTGAGACTTTGATGGAGAATTTTACCCAGTAGAGACATTTCTAGATACACTTCTAAACTGATCTACAGCTTCTCTATGTCTCTTTCCCTTTCTGACCCTGTTACGCCTCTTCAGTAGACCAAATCTGCCAACATGAGCCTACTCTAACATTGTGTAAAATGTGTCCATTATCTGTGGGCATACAAACCTTTAATTCTTCACGTTTGTGTGCTTTCAGTTTAGCATTTCTCTGGCTGTCATAGAGCTTGTAAGGCATGCTGAGGGAATACTTACATAAATAATAAAACAGAAATGAAAATAAGCTATAAAGCAAGAGATAGGCAGTTTGAAAAGATTTGTTAAAACTGTTCACTCCTTCCAGTTGGAAATGCCAGCCAGAAGATGATTTGAGCTGCTATTTTCAAACATAAAAAATTTACTTAGAATCTGGTGCAAAGATCATCGGGAAGCCGTATCGGGACCGTGCTGGCACCTGCAGCCACCGGGGATCGTCCGATTCTCTCCTGTTGGGGCTGCGGGAGCTGCCGGGACCGCAAACACCCCCTGAACACGCTGTGAGGCCAGCAGGAATCGTCTCTTCATGCCGCTGGGGCTCGTGATCGCTACATCACCCCCAGCTGACTTAAACGCGCCTTGCTGCCGCGCGCGAGGGATCCATTCGTTGGGAAGCCGTATTATCGCGGTTTTGCAATTTTTTTTAATTTTTTTTTCCCCCCAGTCAGTGCTGTGGTCAGGGACAAGCATGGTTGTAACTCGTAGCAAAATCTCCCTAAAAAAGTCAGTGTCGACCCAGACTGAGGTAGAACACAAGCAGGTAGCTGTCCAGGTATCTGGCTGTAGAGAGTGCTGGAGCCTGGCTCTGGAGATGCAGAGTAGTAGGGGTAACTCTTGCATAAGGTGTGAGCAGATTGACTACCTACTTAATCTGGTGGCCAGACTGAAGGATAAGGTTGCTAGTCTTAAAAGTGTAAGGAAATGTAGGAAAGAGATGAACCAGAGGAGGAAAGAGATGAACCAGAGGAGGAAAGAGATAAACCAGAGGAGGAGAGATGAACCAGAGTAAGCAGGCTCTGCAGGCTCCCACAACAGAGGCTGGTTACCCAAAAAGCAGAGGGGAATGGACACAGGTTCCTCTCAAAAGACACAAGGTTAAACCTCCTTGCCTTCCCTCACATTAGAGGCTGGTGCAGCCAAAAGAATTTTGGGTTTTTTGATCTTGGTAAACTTTCTACTGCACCAGGCCAGCTGGCAACAGATGGAGTACATCTGTCCCAGAGAAGGGTAAAGGTCACAGTATATGAGAATGGCCTGTCCCCCAAAGGTGAAAAGATTCTGGGAAGGGATCTGGCAGCTCTCATCGACAGGGCTTTAGACTAGTTTTGAAGGGGGAAGGGGCTGAAACTAGTCCCCTCAGGCAAGAGTCTGGGGGCAGTAAGCTAGGGTCAGAGGCCAAACTAGCAGCCCAGCTGAGGTGCATGTACACTAATGCACGAAGCATGGGAAACAAGAGGAGCTGGAAGCCTTGTTGCAGCAGGAAAGTTATGATGTAGTTGCCATCACAGAGATGAGGTGGGATAACTCACATGACTGGAGCGCTGCAATTGATGGCTACAGGCTCTTCAGGAGAGACAGGCAAGGAAGAAGGGGTGGAGGGGTCGCCCTGTACATCAGGGAGGCACTAGATGCCATTGAGCTGGAGATTAGGGATGATCGGGTTGAATGCTTGTGGGTAAGAATTAGAGGGAAGACCAGCAGGGCAGACATCCTGGTTGGAGTCTGTTATAGACCACCCAACCAGGAGGAAGAAGTTGATGAAACATTCTATAGGCAGCTTAAGGCTGTCTCAAGATCTCCTGACCTTGTCCTCATGGGCGACTTCAACCTGCCTGACATCTGCTGGGATCTCAACACAGCAGAGAGGAGACAATCTAGGAGGTTCTTAGAGTGCATGGAGGACAGTTTCTGCTCCCAAGTGCTGCGTGACCCTACGAGAGGTAAGGCTATGCTTGACCTTATCTTCATCAAGAGGGAAGGGCTGGTGGGTGATGTGGTGGTCGGAGGCTGTTTAGGGGCCAGCAACCATGAAATAATTGAATTTTCGGTATTCGGTCAAACTAAGAGGGGCAGCAAGAAGACCTCCACTCTGAACTTCCGGAGGGCAGACTTCAGGTTGCTCAAGGAACTAATTCAGAGGGTTCCTTGGGAAAAAGCCCTTAAAAATAAAGGGGTCCAGGAGAGCTGGACCTGCTTCAAGAAAGAACTGATGAAGGCTCAGGAGCAGGCTGTGCCAATGTGCTGGAAGATGAGCCGATGGGGCAGATGGCCAGCCTGGATGGGTAATGGGCTTTTAATAGAACTAAGGGAAAAAAAGTGGGTGTATCACCTTTGGAAGAAAGGTGAGGCAACCCATGGAATGTTTAAGGATGTAGCCAAATCATGCAGGAAGAAAATTAGGGAGGACAAAGAACATTTGGAGCTTAAACTGCCCTCTGCTGTGAAGGACAACAAAAAGTCCTTCTATAAATATATTAATAGCAAAAGAAAGGGCGGGGACAACCTCCACTCCTTGGTTGACATGGAGGGAAAAGGCAGAGGTACTTAACACCTTCTTTGCATCAATTTTTACTAGCAGGACAGAACGTCTACCAGACAGCTGGCCTGCAGAGCTGGCAGAAGGAGCCAGGGAGCTGCATAGTCCCTGTGTTCCATGAGCAAGTGATTGGAGCTCTCCTCAGCAGCTTGGACCCCCACAGGTCCATGGGACCAAATGGGATCCATCCTAGGGTGTTGAGAGAGCTGGCAGATGAGCTGGCCAAGCCGCTCTGCATCATTTTTCGTCAGTCCTGGCTCGCTGGAGAGATCCCAGAAGACTGGAAACTGGCCAAGGTGGCACCCATCCACAAGAAGGGCCAGTTGCATGAGCCAGGGAATTCTAGGCCTGTCAGCCTGACCTCAGTGCCAGGCAAGATTATGGAACAGGTCATCCTGAGTGCAATCACACAGCACTTACAGGATGGCCAAGGGATCAGGTCCAGCCAGCATGGGTTTAGGAAGGGCAGGTCCTGCCTGACCAACCTGATCTCCTTCTATGATCAGGTGACCCGCCTGGTGGATGTGGGAAGGCCTGTGGATGTAGTCTACCTGGACCTCAGCAAGGCCTTTGACACCGTTCCCTATAGCAAACTCCTGGCCAAGCTGTCAGCCCATGGCTTGGATGGGAGCACACTGCGATGGGTTAGGAACTGGCTGGAGGGCCGAGCCCAGAGAGTGGTGATGAATGGTGCCACATCCAGCTGGCAGCCAGTCACTGGTGGTGTGCCCCAGGGATCAGTGCTGGGCCCCATGCTCTTTAACATCTTTCTTGATGATCTGGATGAGGGCATTGAGTCCATCATCAGTAAATTTGCAGATGACACCAAGCTGGGGGCAGGAGTTGATCTGCTGGAGGGTAGAGAGGCTCTGCAGAGGGACCTCGACAGGCTGGACAGATGGGCAGAGTCCAACGGCATGAGATTGAACACATCCAAGTGCCGGGTTCTGCACATTGGTCACAACAACCCCATGCAGAGCTACAGGCTGGGGTCAGAGTGGCTGGAGAACAGCCAGGCACAGAAGGACCTGGGGGTGCTGGTCGACAGTAGACTGAACATGAGCCTGCAGTGCGCCCAGGCAGCCAGGAGGGCCAAAGGCATCCTGGCCTGCATCAGGAACAGTGTGGCCAGCAGGAGCAGGGAGGTCATTCTGCCCCTGTACACTGCACTGGTTAGGCCGCACCTCGAGTACTGTGTCCAGTTCTGGGCCCCTCAGTTTAGGAAGGATGCTGACTTGCTGGAACGAGTCCAGAGAAGAGCAACAAAGTTGGTGAGGGGTTTGGAACATAAGCCCTACGAGGAGAGGCTGAGGGAGCTGGGGTTGCTTAGCCTGGAGAAGAGGAGACTCAGGGGTGGCCTTATTACTCTCTACAACTACCTGATGGGGGGTTGTAGTGAGGCGGAGGTTGGTCTCTTCTCCCAGGCAACCAGTACCAGAACAAGAGGACACAGTCTCAGGCTGCACCAGGGGACGTTCAGGTTGGATGTTAGGAAAAAGTTCTATACAGAGAGAGTGATTGCCCATTGGAATGGGCTGCCTGGGGTGGTGGTGGAGTCGCCATCATTGAAGGTTTTCAGGGGAAGACTTGATGGGGTGCTTGGTGCCATGGGTTAGTTGTTTAGGTGGTGTTGGATTGGTTGATGGGTTGGACGCGATGATCTTGAAGGTCTCTTCCAACCTTGTTTATTCTATGTATTCTATTCTATGTATTCTAAGTTTATGTAAGATAACCATTACTACCCAGTCAATAGGTATGACTATGAAATCAAACCAGAATAGTGACATTGCAATAACTCAGATAAATTAACATGAATATTTTTATGTCAATGCTCTCTGTGTCTTCCGTTCCCGTAGCTAATCAGTCATGGGGCAACCACTCAATATTCAAACACTTTACCAGCAGAGTAGCATGCGAAGTACATGTATTAGGGATGACAGTGGGCCTCATTACTCCCGATTTTCCACCACAATGGTTTTGCAACACTGCTGACTAGGAATCATGCTCCTGTGAGTCTTCATCTTCCCATCTAATAATGTTGCTTGGAGATATATTGAGAACCCAGGCACACACATATGTGTTCATTAGCTGCACTCTCACGTTCAGGTGCATAAACATTTAGAATGACAATGCTAAGTGTCACTATGCTTCAAAATAATTTTTGATTCCTTACCAAAGTGTGAATCATATTCACGTGCAAGTGTCACAGTTGTTTGAAGCAGTGCTAAACTGTCTGTTGTTCTTTTTAGCTTTCTCTTATATGATCTTTTTTAATTTTGTGTTTTTTCTCTCTTGATAAAACTTCAACTATTTCTTATTATTTTTCTTAATATTACATTGGAATTGTCATTGTATAATACAGCTTAAATATTTTTCCTATTATTCTGCTTTATTCTAGATCTCTGGACATCAAACAACAACTTGGTTAATTTAATTCTTTCTTTACACTGAAAAAACAAAACAATTCTCATGAAATATTCTAAATTTTAATGTAAAATGCATTAATAAAATGTTGTCTTTTCTGAAATGAATAACAAATCTCTCTTGTGTCTGTCAATATTAACCGCAAAATATAAGAATCCATGCAAGAATTATATTGCTGAAATTAATTCTGCTTTGTAATACAGTATGCTTTACAGACACTGCAAAGGAAACCTGAGGAGAAATAAAGATTTTATCTTCCTAACTCATTTGATATAACTTGCTGCATAACTAATAGCCTTACTTTCACAAAAAATTCCACAATTAAAGAATTAATCAGTGATACATTAGTCTTTATTAACACAAGTTACTTCTGTACTCAGCAAAGCGTTTCAGAGTATTACAATTTAATTCAACTTCACAATATGCTACTTGAATTTCCTTCCTTCCTTCCTTCCTTCCTTCCTTCCTTCCTTCCTTCCTTCCTTCCTTCCTTCCTTCCTTCCTTCCTTCCTTCCTTCCTTCCTTCCTTCCTTCCTTCCTTCCTGTCTTTCCTTCTTTCCTTCTTTCCTTCATTCCTTCATTCCTTCTTTCATTCTTTCCTTCCCTCTTTCTTACCTTCTTTCTTTCCTTCTTTCTTTCCTTCTTTTTCCTTCTTTCCTTCATTCCTTTCCATCTTTCTTTCCTTCTTTCTTTCCTTCCTTCCTTCCTTCCTTCCTTTCTTTCTTTCCTTCTTTCCTTCTTTCTTTCTTTCCATCTTTCTTTCCTTCTTTCCTTCTTTCTTTCTTTTTCTTTCTTTATTTCTTTCTTTCGCTTTCTCTTTCTTTTCTTCCTTCCTTCCTTCCTTCCTTCCTTCCTTCCTTCCTTCCTTCCTTCCTTCCTTCCTTCCTTCCTTCCTTCCTTCCTTCCTTCCTTCCTTCCTTCCTTTCTTTCTTGACTCAATTCCTATAATATTCCTCTCTTCACTCTACTCCTTTTATTTCTTATTATCACGCAGTCTCTCACCCAAACCTGAGAATTTTCAGTGTCCAAGGTAACGCCTTTCCTCCCATGAATTTTAAGAATTACTACTGTATAGACTAAAAATAAAGGTTAGAAATTAACAATTAATCCACTCAACATCTTTGACATGTAAAAGTAATTTATTTAATTTCACCTACAGTTTATATTTCTGTTCATTTGCTTCTAACTGAGTTGGTCTGGCAAAGTTAATCCTGGGGGGAAACTTCAACCCACCACATTCCTCCAAAAGTAATTTTACGTGTCTGAGGGTCTTCCCTGAAGAAGTCTACTGTCAGTATTTCAGTTAAGTATGTAAATAAAAGAGAATAGACTATAACCTAAGAGTTGTCTTTCATGGGTATTGTTTGCACTTCTGCCACACTTTAATCAGCTTAGAAAAAACTCCTTCTGTTCTGTGCTTTCTTGCAGCAGAGTGAACAGCTGGTAAAATTATACTGCCTATGAAGTGTATATTAGTAATAGTAGTAGTAGAAGTAGTAGCAGCAGTAGCAATAGAAATAGTAGTGATAGTAGTGGTAGTAGTATTTTAAAGCATCTTTAAGCCAGCCATGTCATATTTCTTAAGAGTCAGCTGAAAGGCACTTTAAAACTGTGCATATGAATGTAAGAACACAATGGATTAGGTTATTGCATCAGTAATCAAGATAGATTATTTTCTTCTCAGGAACTGCCAAATAAGAGGCCTTTATAAAAAGGAAAAAAAAAAACAAAAGTAATGGGACAAAACACTAGGTGTCATACTCCCAAAAATCATCAAAAATGAGATTGAGAACGAAATGGAATAAATGCTTAAATTCTGGAGCACATTCTAAAAATCCTGGTAGTGTTGCTACAGAAAGAAAGGATTACATGAACTGAAGGATATTTTTGGCATGCTTATATCAATTTTTTAACATCATGAAATGCCACAATTTCAGATGGAAAGCAACATGCATCAACAAAAAAGAGCTGCAAAATAATCTCCAGGCAGTATATCTTTGATATCTTTGATTAAACTAGAGAACTAACAAAATCTTTTCAGGGGGCTGTCTTTCAGTGGTGTTTTTGTTTGATTGATTGTTTGTTTGTTTTCTCTGAATACTACTGCTTTTAAGTATGTTGGAGTTAAGAACTCTATTCAGCATTGTGGAGCTGCCATGTCAGAATTCATTGCAAAGAGTAGACACCTGCTTTATTTATGGAGTTGTGCAGCAGACCTTTTGCATTCTAAAAATAATTTTGTTAAACACTACACAATTCTTTGAATATTTACAGTCAGTATTTCCCCAAACAACCATCCATAAAACACATGCATGATTTGAAGACTTTCTGGAATGTCAAAATTTTAAAAGAATTTGTACATAAAATGTTTGAAACAGCAAAGGTGTATCCTCAAGAATTATGTTTTAAATGTTGCTGGAAAGACAATGGCTTATGTTCATTTTTAACTACAACAAGCAAAGACTCACTTCACTGTGCAGTAATTGTCAAATATCCTTTAAGTTTTGAGCAGATCTTTAACAAGGTTTATTAAATCCACGTCTTTTTAAAAAGCTAACTCAGGTAAACAAAATAAAACAAAAAGCTACATAAATCCCTAAATCTTTACAGAAGGATAACTAAATATATTCTTTGGTGCTTCTTAATTCACATACATGTTTACTAGTTCTGCTATTTGTGGTTTTTTCCCTTAAAAAACAAAATAAGGTAATTTAAAATAATTATCTTTTTATAGCAATAATATATGAATTTATGTAAGCTTATAATAATAAATGTACTATTTAATCATATTGCAGTTGTTGATTATTTATGTCAAGTAATTACTTTTCCCAGAAACAACTGTAGTTTCAGAAATACCTGAGCACTTCTAAAAGACAAGGAATATATTTTCATCTATACATATATATTCCATTTCTGGTATCGTATGTCCATAAAAATGCAGGATATAAATGCCCGACTTTTAAAATCTTGTAACACAGAGCACAGAACTTTATTCTTCTTCACCAAAAGTTTGTTTATAAAACAAAAAGATTTTCTGGTTTCCTCAAGAAATGATAGTCCACACAACAATTTCACTAGTGCTGTTAAAACTCACATGCTTAGAATACAGGACTTGCATTGGGGCGTCTTCCTTGAGCAGATTATTGGGCTAGTAACTTCCTGAGGTCTCTTCCACCAGAACTGGTCTCTGTCTTTATGATATGGAAAAAAATGAGATCCCCTTGAGAACATTTCATAACTAGTTCAGTTTGTGTCTCAGTCAGTCTGTCTGTTTCAGTCTGCCTGGACAGCTGTTTCTGTGCTTGGCTGACCTTGGACTAATGAGATAAGAAACTAACTCTTTTTCTTCCCTTAGCATACGCTTTGAACTAACAGATTTTCCCCCTTAGTAATTACTTTTCTCTCTCTAACCCTTTTTGGGAAAAAGGGGGAAAAGGGTTTTTTTGGGGGTCTCTTCTCCAACGAGGAGGGGTAGGCTTTCTGTGTTCTAGCTTGGCTTGGTAAATGTTTCAATACAGGTGCTCCAGCCCTAGTAAGTGGGAGACAAGTCACAGCATCTCAACTGGGAACTCTCTCGAAGGATAATGGAATAGATAGACATCTAGGCAGGTCTCTTGGTAAGGTTTCACTGTAGGTATGCCTGTTATTGGCAGCTCTCATGAGATACCCATCATGAGACATCTTCCATGGAATCCTAAACCCTGGACTACCATGGATGAGGTAATTACATGTCTGAGAGAAATTGCTGTCAGAGAGGTACTCTATGGAAACCATGAAACTCTGAATCCTGATGAAATTCCTGTAGGAACTGGTCATACTAAAATACTCATCAAGATTGCTCCTCCTAATTATGCAAATATTCTGGCAAACAGAATTGTGGCAAGAAATTATGGTGGAGCTCCTCCTACAGTTGGCCATTTCACTGATCAAATGAGGCAATTGGAGGACAGTCTCACACACGTTTCTTTGGTTTCAGCCATTGAAACTCTGTCCGGAAAAACTGAGAATTGCATGAAAGAGCTGAAGGAAGAATTTAGAAATTCCATATCCCAACTGACACAAGAAAATAATTCCAATACTTCCTCCAAAAGGATACAGGTTTCATCTGTGAGGAATAGATGTCCTCCATGGAGGCCATTTAAAAACTGATCAAACCAAAACAGACCACAGAGGCAATCACATGGGAGTATTTGGATAACTCTGCATGATCAATTTGGTGAGAACAGCATCACAGTATCACCAAGGTTGGAAGAGACCTCAAAGATCATCAAGTCCAACCTGTCACCACAGACCTCATGACTAGACCATTGCAAACAGATGGGATGGTCAAGCAGCTTCTAATCTTTTCAGGAGACTGAGGGAACTGCAAAGTGGCAGAACCCGAGGTAGCAATACCAGAAGGGTAGCTGTTACTTCCACAGTTTCCCAGGACAACTCTAATAGCTCCAGCAGTGGCTCCAGTTCTAACACTGGACAGTGTGCTCATTGCACATGTGGGCATATCCCCCATAATTAGGGGTGCCCTGCCTCCCACCAGGGGGAGAAGAGGAATAATACAGATAACAGAATCTATTGGGATGTGTACATCCAGTGGCCTGGCACTTCACAATTTCGGAAGTATAGGGCCTTGGTTGACACAGGATCTCAGTGCACCATAATGCCATCAAATTATTAGGGATCAGAGCCTATAACCATTCTGGGAGTCACTAGTGGATCTCAAGAGTTAACTAAGGTGGAGGTTGATATAATATTAACTGGTAAACAGTGGAAGAAGCATACAGTTGTGACCGGACCTGACGCACCTTGTATTTTGGGAATTGATTTTCTGAGCGAAGGACGTTTCAAAGACCCTAAAGGTTACAAATGGGCTTTTGGAGTAGCATCTGTAGAACCTGATGGGCAAAAAATTGAAGCTGTCTGTTAGACCTGAGCTTTCTGATGAATCTGCAGTTGTGGGACAACATGAGATAGAGGACATTAAATTGCCAGTTACTTCTCAGACTGTGCATCACAGACAATACAGAACCAACCATGACTCTTTGTTGCCCATTCAGAATCTGATTCGTCAGTTGGAGAGTCAGAAAGTCATCAGCAAAACTCATTCACCTTTCAACAGTCCAGTGTGGCCTGTGCGAAAGCAGAATGGAGAATGGCATCTGACAGTGGACTACCGAGCCCTGAATGAAGTATCTCCACCTGTGAGTGCAACAGTAGCAGACATGATGGAACTCCAATATGAGCTGGAATCCAAAGAGGCCAATGGTATGCTACCATAGACATTGCTAATGATTTCTTCTCTATTCCCATAGCAGAGGAATGCAGGCCTCTGTTTGCTTTCACCTGGAGAGGAATCCAGTACACTTTCAACAGATTGCCAATGGGCTGGATCCACAGCTCAAGCATCTGTCACGTGGTGATCCACGATACTCTGGAGGAAAGTGGTGCTCCAGAACACATCCAGTTCATCGATGATATCATCATCTGGGGTAAAACTGCTGACGATGTCTTCAAGAAAGGTAACAAAATCATTGACATTCTCCTGAAAGCAGGTTTCACCACCAAGTGAGACAAGGTGAAAGGACCTACCACAGAGATCCAGTTTCTGGGAGTGTGGTGGCAGGATGGATGCAGACACATTCCAGTGGATGTAGTAAATAGAGTCTCTACCATGGCAAATCCCATGAATAAGCAAGAAACTACGTTTCTTGGGAATAGTGGGATTTTGGAGACTGCACATTCCTGGATACATTCAGATTGTGAAACTTCTATATGATGTGTCTCAAAAGAGGAACAGTTTCTAGTGGGGACCTGAACAACAAGCAGCCTTTGATCTGATAAAACAAGAAGTAGTTCTAGGAATGGGTCTGGGACCTGTCCAGGGTGGTCCAGACATTAAGAACACTTTGTACACAGCTGCAAGTGACAATGGTCCAACCTGATGCTTCTGGCAAAGAGCTCCAGGTGAGACACATGGACGATCTCTTGGTTTCTGGAGTCGAGGTTACAGAGGTTCAGAGGCTAATTATACTCCAACACAGAAAGAAATTCTAGCTGCCTATGAAGGAGTAAAAGCAGCTTCTGAAGTAATTGGAACTGAATCACAACTTCTCTTAGCTCCTAGATTACCAGTTTTGAATTGGATGTTCAAAGGCAAAGGTTCCACACCACATGACGCCACAGTTTCCACATGGTCCAAGTGGATGGCTCTGATAACACAGAGAGCTCGAATGGGAAATCTTGAAAGACCTGGTCTAGTGGAGGTGTGTCGTAGTTTGGGCTGGGTGCCCTCTGCTACAGGGGTGTTTCCTGTGTCCAGAAGTCCATCCCAGTGGGTGGACTCAGGAAGTTAGGTATTTCTACCATAATCCCTTGCACCACTATAAATTTTGCGGTGGGGTCTGGCACTTCCTCTTTCCTTCCCTCTCCGAGACTTGGTAACTGGGGGAGAGATCTCCCGGCCATGGGCCTGATTGGGTCCAAGGCCACAGGGGGATGGGCAGTCTCAGATCTGGCCAGCTGAGACCAGCCTAATAGTAGGGGGGGGAAGGAGGAACCCTGGGGGTTTTGGATGCACCCTCAGGTGGGGTTTGGGGTCTTTCTGGGTTTACTTTGGTTCCTTTCTTGTCACTATGTTTCCTTTTGTGCACACTCACTGTTCTCTATTTAAATTCTCCACTACTTTTGCAATCAGTTTGCCTGAGTCATTATTTCTGCGCGTGGTGGGGAGGGGGTTTGCCCCAACCCATTACAAGGTGATCACAAGTTGGCCTGAAGTTACAAACTGCACTAAACCTCCAGAGGAGAGAGTAACTCATGCTGAGGAAACTCCTCCTTACAATGACCTTTCTGATGATGAAAAGAAATATGCTTTGTTCACAGACGGTTCCTGTCGTCTCGTCGGAAACAAGCGAAGGTGGAAGTCTGCAGTGTGGAGTCCAACAGGCCAAGTTGCAGAGGCGAAGGATGGAGAAGGAGAATCCAGTCAATTTGCAGAGGGAAAAGCTGTCCACCTATCTCTCGACATAGCTGAATGTGAGATGGCCAAAGCTTTATCTCTACACCAACTCATGGATGGTAGCCAGTGTTCCATGAGGTTGGCTAAAGGACTGGAAAATGAATGGCTGGCAGAGAAAAGGAAAGCCTATTTGGGCAGCTGAACTGTGGCAAGACATTGTTGATTGAATCGAGAGAATTCCAATGAAGGTGAGGCACATTGATGCTCACATTCCTAAGAGCAAAGCTACTGAGGAACAGCAACACAACCATCAGGCAGATTTAGCTGCAAGCATTTCTCAAGTATACATGGGCTCTGATTTTGATCTTGATTGGAAAGACCAAGGTGAGATCTTCTTCAGGGCTTGTGACAGATCCATAGACATTTCCATGGATGTTATCAGGCAAGTCATCCATCACTGTGACATTTTGTTGCTATTTGTGCACGCAAAGCGAATTAAGCCCTTATGGTATGGTGACAGATGGTCCAAGTACAGGTATTGTGAAGTTTGGCAGATTGACTACATCACTCTACCACATTCTCATTCTGGTAAGCATTATGTGCTTACTATGGTAGAAGCAAACACTGGATGGTTGGAAACTTATCCAGTTCCACATGCAACTGCTCGCAACACCATTCTCGGTCTGGAGAGACAGATCCTGTGGAGACACGGAACTCCAGAGAGGATTGAGTCAGACAACAGAACTCATTTCAAAAACAATCTTGTAAAGAAGTGGGGAAAATAGCACAGCATTGAGTGGATATTCCACATTCCCTACTATACACCAGCTGCAGGAAAGACTGAAAGCTACAACGGTTTGTTGAAGACCACTCTTAAATCCATGGGGGGTGGATCTTTGAAAAACTGGGAGAAACATTTAGCACAAGCAACCTGGCTGGTGAATAGTAGAGGTTCAGTGAATCGAGCTGGACCAGCACACTCAGATCTGCTACAGAAAGTAGAAGGTGGTGGAGTTCCTGTTGTTAGAGAAAAGAATCTGTTAGGTAAAACTCTTTGGGCATTTTCACCCTCAGGAGAGGCTAAACTTGTCCGAGGGGTGGTTTCAGCTGAAGGTCCTGGTCACACTTATTGGGTAATGCAAGAGAATGGTGAAATTCAGTGTATTCCACAAAGAAATTTAACCTTAGCTGAGAGAGTTTAATTTCAGACTGTTGTACAGATACATCATGCCCAAAGGAAGAATCCATGAGGAATCTACAGTGCACGAACCCCAAGAACCCTGAGAGCCCTGAGTCAGCTGAGAGTCCCTGACCCCCTTTCTACGATTTGTCTGTGAAGAGACAAACTGTTTTCCATTTTCTTGTTTCCTGACTTTCTTGGACTTCTGAATCATCTGCCTCTGAGGATAGCCAGAATGGACTATGAACTTTACTTGCAAATTGTAGATATTGTTTTAGATTGGATGGACAGTATGAACAGCCAATAAAATTGTTTAGAAGGGGTGGATTGTGACCATTTTAGGCTAAGTGTTTAAAAAAGGGACAGTTACTGAGACACTCTAGCTGAATGTTTTGGTGTAAGAATGAAAACAAAGATGATTCTAAACAAATTTCATTGGTAGATTAGTAGCAATGCAACTTTAAATTTTAGTTTTAGTTCAGTTTGTGTCTCAGTCAGTCTGTCTGTTTCCATCTGCCTGGACAGCTGTTTCTCTTTCTGTGCTTGGCTGACCTTGGACTAATGAGATAAGAAACTAATTCTTTTTCTTCCCTTAGCATACGCTTTGAACTAACAGATTTTCCCCCTTAGTAATTACTTTTCTCTCTCTAACCCTTTTTGGGAAAAAGGGGGAAAAGGGGTTTTTTGGTTTTTTGGGGGGGGAGGGTCTCCCCTCCAATGAGGAGGGGTAGGTTTTCTGTGTTACATTCTATTTCTGTATATTTTTGTATATACTTTAAATACTATACATTGTGTATATATTCATCACATTTCATCCTGCTTGTAAAATAGAGCTCTTTTCCATCTGCTCCTCCGACTGAGTTAGCCGTGGTTTCTGTATGTGGGTGGGGAACTGAACGTCTCTCACTACCACAAAGCGTCAGTGAATGCAGGAGGGTTCTTGATGGCTAATACCTTATGAGTGTATCTTCTTGGTAACATCCAGAACTTCCCAGTATGTGAAGGATACTATTCTGCCCCTAGAGTCACCAGATATTTTAATTTCCTGGTTAGATTTATCATTCTTTTAATATGCTGTTCTCTGAAAGACAGACCTTACTCCCTTCTCATTTCATAGTACATCCTCTGGAGCCACACTAACAGTAGCCTAAGTTGGAAGAGTCACTGAAACAAAGCTAATCAGTCTGTTACTGTGCATGCTTCTCATAGGAATAGTTGAAATAGAGATCACTTTGTACAGTCTTGAAATCACAACCTTGATTTTTTTGTTTGTTCTGTATCACTCACCAGTTCTACTTGCACTTTAAGACAAGGATAGTCATAAATTTCAAATGGTTCAAATAGCAATAATTTACCCTGCAGTTGCCAGGAATAGTTTGTACTTAAGAAACACTGGGCATATGTTGACTTGACAGCAATTGGCAGGACTTGGTTGCACATGCTTCAGTGTCAGAATACCTTTTTAACTACCTCAGATGGATTGAGATCTTTTCTTTCTCAATTTAAGATAAATGTTGCAAAACAAATGTGTTTCTGCAGTTTCAAATAGGTGATCCTATTCAGGAACTACAATGAATTTGCGTTTGTTTTTTTTTTTAATGTTTTTATCCTTCTAATTCTTAGTATCCTACTCCTGTGTGTATGAGATTTGATTTAATTTCTTCCATGGTTATTATCATAGAATCATTGAATTGCTAAGGATTGAAAAGATCTTTGAGATTATCAAGTCCAACTGCTTCCCTAGAGCTCACAATCCCATCACTACTGCTAGATGACTTCCCTTAGTAGCACATCCATGCATCTTTTAAATATCTCCAGTGATGGCAATTCCACCACCTTCCTGGGCAGCCTGTTCCATTGCCTGAAATATATGAATAGATTTACAATCATATAATAATTATATCATAACTATTGACTGATAGCCTGGATAGATAAAGTGATCATGATTGGATGTTCTATACATTCCATAAACACATACATGCACAAATTCATTGAATGTCTTTAGCTATCACCTTTACAAACACTAATGAAACCAAAACTAAGCTCCCTAGACCTTCCCAGATATTTTCTCATTCCTCCTTGAAGTAAAACAAACCAAAAGAAAAAAAATGCAGAACCAGTCTTGAAAACACTTTCCCCCCAAAACTCTTGAAAAAGAGATTAATTCAGCAACTTACACAAATGACAAAAGGATGGATTCAAGTCCATTAAAGTCATAAGACATTCATTTTGTTAACTAAAAAA
The DNA here is from genome assembly GCF_014839835.1 of Dryobates pubescens. Taxonomy (NCBI): domain Eukaryota; kingdom Metazoa; phylum Chordata; class Aves; order Piciformes; family Picidae; genus Dryobates; species Dryobates pubescens. The sequence goes on from NC_071621.1 coordinate 3,610,953, forward strand.
AGTTTTAGATGAGTGTTATGGTTATTAATATTTAATAATGGACAGAACAATTAATAAAAATATTAAGGACTTTATTAATTTAAAAATTCACATAAAATATTCATAAAACTTATTTACTGATTTGAAGTATTTGATTGTGGAAAGGTACTTCACAAGCAGGTACATGTAACAATTTAAACAATATTAGCAAAATCCAGAAACGGCAAACAGTAATTTAAACTGTAAATACTGGCTTCAGCAATGTGAGGAACAAACTCACTGCTGAATTTTATAACCAGTTTATTATAAAATGAAGTAAAAAAACCGTACTGGGCACATAGCAGGTGTTGCAGTTTGAGCTGGGTGCCCCCTTGCTGTGTTTACTTCCTGTATGCAGAAGTCCAGCCCAGAGGGGTGGACACAGGAAACTGTGTGTTTCTTACCATAATTCTTTGCACCACTATAAGATCCAGTGCGGGATCTAGCACTTTTTCTTTCTTTCTCCTCCATCAGCTGGTAACTGGGGGAGATGTCTCCTGGCTTTGGGCCTGGCTAGGCTCAAGGCCACGGCAGGGATGGGCAGTCTCAGATCTGGCCAGCTGAGACTAGCCTACCAGTGGGGGGGGAAGAAGGAGCCCTGGGGGTCTTGGATGTACCCTCAGGTGGGAATGGGATGTCTCTGGGTTTGCTTTGGGATCTTTGTCACTGCGCTTCAGGTTGTCTGTAAATATTCACTGCTTTCTATTTAAACTTTCTATTTAAACTTTCTATTTAAACTTTCATCACCCACAAGTCCATGGGACCGGATGGGATCCATCCTAGGGTGCTAAGAGAGCTGGCAGATGAGCTGGCCAAGCCGCTCTCCATAATTTTCCTCCAGTCCTGGCTCACTGGAGAGGTCCCAGATGACTGGAAACTGGCCAATGTGGTGCCCATCCACAAGAAGAGACAGATGGAGGAACCTGGAAACTACAGACCAGTCAGCCTGACCTCAGTGCCAGGGAAAGTGATGGAACAGATTATCCTGGCGGTAATAACTGCGCACCTGAAGGATGGCCAAGGGCTCAGGTCCAGCCAACATGGATTTAGGAAGGGCAGGTCCTCCCTCTCCAACCTGATCTCCTTCTATGATCAGGTGACCCGTCTGGTGGACGTGGGGAGGCCTGTGGATGTGGTCTACCTGGACTTCAGCAAGGCCTTTGACACCATCCCCCACAGTAAACTGCTGTCTAAGCTGTCAGCTCGTGGTTTGGACCGCAACACTCTGTGCTGGGTTAGGAACTGGCTAGAGGGCCGAGCCCAGAGAGTGGTGGTGAATGGTGCCACATCCGGCTGGCAGCCAGTCACCAGTGGCGTCCCCCAGGGATCAGTGCTGGGCCCCATCCTCTTTAACATCTTCATTGATGATCTGCATGAGGGGGTTGAGTCAGTCATCAGCAAGTTTGCAGATGACACCAAGTTAGGAAGAGATGTTGGTCAGTTAGAGGGTAGAAAGCCTCTGCAGAGGGACCTAGACCAACTGGACAGTTGGGCAGAGTCCAATGGCATGGCATTTAACAAGTCCAAGTGCTGGGTGCTGCACTTTGGCCACGGCAACCCCATGCAGAGATACAGGCTGGGGTCAGAGTGGCTGGAGAGCTCCCAAACAGAGAGGGACCTGGGGGTGCTGATTGACACCCACCTAAACATGAGCCAGCAGTGTGCCCAGGTGGCCAAGAAGGCCAATGGCATCCTGTCCTGTATTAGGAATAGTGTGGCCAGCAGGAGCAGGGAGGTCATTGTGCCCCTGTACTCTGCATTGGTTAGGCCACACCTTGAGTACTGTGTCCCGTTCTGGGCCCCTCAGTTTAGGAAGGACATCGAGACACTTGAATGTGTCCAGAGAGGGGCAACAAGGCTGGTGAGAGGCCTTGAGCATGAGCCCTATGAGGAGAGGCTGAGGGAGCTGGGATTGTTTAGCCTAGAGAAGAGAAGGATCAGAGGTGACCTCATTGCCCTCTACAACTACCTGAAAGGTGGTTGTAGACAGGAGGGGGTTGGTCTCTTCTCCTGGGCAACCAGCACCAGAACAAGGGGACACAGTCTCAAGCTGTGCCAGGGGAGGTTTAGACTCGAGGTGAGGAAAAAGTTCTTCACTGAGCGAGTCATTCGTCATTGGAATGGGCTGCCCAGGGAGGTGGTGGAGTCGCCGTCCCTGGAGGTGTTCAAGGGGAGATTGGACGTGGCACTTGGTGCCATGGTCTAGTTGTGAGGTCTGTTGGAACAGGTTGGACTTGATGATCCTTGGGGTCTCTTCCAACCTTAGTTACTGTGATACTGTGTGATACTGTGTGATACTTTTGCAATCCATTTGTCTTGAGTTGTTTATTTCTTCCTGTGGTGGGGTGGGGGCTGCCTCAACCCAGCACTTTAGGTTTGCTAGAGACGCACCATAACAACAAGAGTTGAACTTATATAGAAGTCAAACATACATACTCATATATTTCCCCAGCACGCTCCCACCCCTCTCCATCAGGCCTGGGACAAAACCTGCACTTTTGACCTGGCCAGTCTTCAGGCATGTCAGTGCCTCACCATTCTCTCCCAATACACAAGGATTGAACCTCACACAACACAGACTACTACCAACAAATCAGCCCAAAGATTGAACCTCATGGTCCCCAGCAATTCCCCTTGCAAAAGCCAAATATTAAAAACAATTTCTCACACAACATGCTGGCTTTGCCCACAAAGGGGAACTTTAGAACTCGCCCAATAAGCTAGGACAACAGAACTTTTTAATGGATGCCTATAAAAATCAGATTTGCTGGGTTACTCACTGCAAATCACTTTAGTCCAGTATATTCACTTACTGTGTTTATCATCCCAAGAATATGGGGCACATTTGAATTTAAGCTGACCACGGTGGCATCTGCACATGGGCACTGCTGTGCTGGGTGGAGGCTTCTCTGTGAAGGATTCATCCCTGGCATGCTGTAGGCAGGCAGATGATGTGGCTGTCCTGGCAGGCTGTGATTTGGGTTATCTTCAGTGCTCGGGCTCTGAGCAGCTCTCGTCCATGCAGCTTTGGGCTCAGCAGCTTTTGTAGCTTTGCGGGCTATGGAGAGGTTCTTTAGCTGCAACCTCTGCAGCAGCTTTGTTGCTTCTTCCAATAAAACAAGGCAAATTTCTTACCCTTTGGGCTAGCATTTATAGACTTCCCATGACAATGATGCCCAGTAGCAACAAAGATTAAGAGACAGAAACCTGATACTTTAACCTATAGAATCAGGTTTTCTCCAAATATGGCCACAGAAACAAACACCTGGCCCACTGGGACCCTAGGGCATGTTCAGACGAGCCTGGGCAACATGGGCAATGTCAGAGAAAACCAGACCTCCTGGCTCCCGCTCCATTGTGTGGTTCAGGGCATATTTGAGGCTTTGTCCCTTCAGGACAATGAGGCCCATGGAAAACATGTTTTCAGTGATTTGTAATAAAAATTTGAAAGCAATGACAGCAACATAGTAAAATTGCATAATGAGAATGCACTTTAGTGTTATACTGAAAATATTGGCTAGATCATTAAAAAGTGAGCTTATCAAGGATGTTGAATAACCAAAGTAATAGCTGTTCAGATACCATAATGAGATTTATGTAAAATATTGTGTGGGCAGAAATTATAATTGCCTTTTTTTTCTTTTTTTTCCACAGAAGAGACATTTTCATCCTTTAATTTCCAGTCTGTAAAGTTCAGTTAATAGGCTGAGATTACAGTTTAGCTCCAGGTTCTCTCTACTTGTATGGCAAATTCACATATAGAAGGTATATGCACTTTTGGTGCAAAATTTCTGAGCCATAGCCTACTATCCAGTGATACAAATATTTCTGTGATATTCATTGTGAATCTCAGTGGTTATCAACTCTAAATTCTGCTTCAAATTTTTTATTTCACACAAATTGTATTATGTATTTCAATTTTAAAAAATGCCTGAACCATAATTCTTTAATTAAAGTGGGTGTTCTTCACAGCTACTTGGAGAGAATTGCCTTCCTATGTTGAACTGATAGTGAGGTAAGTCATGGTAAGAAAAAAACCAAAACAACACAAAAAAACCAACCAAAAACCCAAACAAAAAAAACACAGACAGTGTTTTATAGCAGCTGTGTACCACAGTAACTGAAGAGTTCTTGTGGAGAAAAGATCCATAAAAATTATGCCTAGGCAAGTCTCAGACTGGTTTCTCCAACATCTTCTCAAATACCTCCTGTTTATAATGAAAATGCCTCAGCTTCACTTCAGCCTTGCTATGATCTTGATCCTTTAAGTTTAGAATTTGCAGATTAATTTCCTTTGTAGTTCAGAGGGCTGGAACAATTTTCCAATGAAAAAAAAAGGCTGAGGGAGTTGGGGTTGTTCAACCTGGGGAAGAGAATGTTCTCAGGAGACTTTACTGTGGGCTTTCAATGCTTTCAAATATGACCTGTGAAAATATTTGCAAATCAAATAAGGTTCTTCAGAAGGTCAGCCCAAAATCAGAGTGATATATCTCTCTTCTATGGGAAGTACCATAAACTTCCTTTCTGCAGATCATTACCACAGACTGCACATTTGTTACAGAGAAACATCTGTATTTAAGGACAATGATCTAGCTAAGAAAATTCAACTCATCAAATGAAAGTCTGCATACAGTAATTTATTAAGATATGTACTACTTTTTTATCTTAATTTAATGAAGTAGATTCCAGGGCACTCTAAAGCTTGCAATTCTCATAAATGTGCTTCAAAAAGTAACCAGTGGGGGATCCCTTAAGCTGAATCTGATAAACAGCATTTATAATTACACTTTCAGACTGCTCAGCAAGAAATTATTTTAAATTATATATATTGATCTTGCTTTTCCAATAAAAAATTCTCTTAAAGAGTGCAATGTTTCCCTGAAGAGAAAAACTTAATTAGGCTTTATTTGCACAATCAGTTTGTAATTTGCATTTCAAAACTGTGGAGCATCATTAAATTCACATTTAATATGGTAGTTATAAGAAATTGTATTAAACAAATATCTGCAGCCTAAGGTCAAGCAGCATAATGGAAATATAAATCCTTATGTGAAAACATAATTATTTTTTTCCTGGATATTACTGTCCACCATAAAAAGGCTGGAGACATAGAGCTAGGTCCATATATATATAATTGATATTTAAATATATTAGTGCATCATCATTTTTAAATATGATATGATTGAAATGATTCCATGGTTCATTATATAGAATATTTTAAAATCCCCTTTGTTAGTGTCCTTTTGGTGGAAACAAGGCTGAAGGAAATAAATAAATAAATAGATAAATACTTTGTTTTAAACCTAAGATTAAATACTTTTCTCCTTTGGCACCTGTCACTGTTCTTGTTCTGTTTACTTCTGTCAGATAAAAGTCTTTTAACAGCATAAAAATATTTTTGATACATTTTAGCTAGAAAAGATCCTCTTTCTAGTTATATTGCATATACTTAAAATAGTCTTCTTAATCATTTGTTAATTTGAATTAGAATTCATACACAAGCAATCTTGTTGTTATACTTCTTCAGTCATCAACTTTTTAAATCCTGCAGGGGAGAGGGAAGGGGAAAATATGTACCATTATCAAATACTTTTTTAAATATCAACATCCTACTAAAAAAATTGGTGATAAATGACTCAGCACTTTATGCTGAGAAGGCATTGGTATTTCTGTCATTTTCAAATCTGAATAACAGAAAATGTTTTCACAGTATCACAGTATCATCAAGGTTGGAAGAGACCTCAAAGATCATTGAGTCCAACCTGTCACCACAGATCTCAAGACTAGACCATGGCACCAAGTGCCACATTCAATCCCCTCTTGAACATGGCAGCTGTCAATCAGCAAATTTTGATACTACACAGAATGATGATTATCAGTGAAGGGATCAAGATTATTACAGCAAAGTGTCTTATATCCTTACATCCGTGTGTCCTTTGAAGGAGATCTTTTGAGATCAAATATCATTAATGCATAAATAAATAAATCTGAATTTCTGCAGGGTAAAAATTTCCTCTGTTCATCTATAGCATGAATGGAAATAATGGTGACCTCTGTTAATGTTTTCTGAATCTGTATCAAAACCAATCACATTTTCACTACGGGCTGGCAAGTAAGGAAGATAAATTCTAATAAGATTTCAAGAGCTTGGTCTCTGATATCTTTTGTCCCTCACTTATCAGTCCTAAGAATTGGAAACTACAGAAAAATGAAGTTCCTTGAGTTATGAGAACTGGCTTTCCATCACTACTTGAAAGTATTTTTGTTCCACTTGGAAATAACCTGAATACATATTCAGCTAGATCTAGGTTTTGTTCGGCAAAACACCGTCTCTTCAATATGTAGAGAAGTATGCGTTCAGCAAAAGCTGAAAAATAGAAGGCAAATCTTGGTTGAAGTACTACAATGCTGATTTAATGCAAAGTGTCATGGCTTCAGATGTGTTGTTTCCTATAATATGCAGTCAATTCCACAGAATTAATTTATATTCATACATAGCAGAATAGAAGATGATACTGTATTTTGTTAGCTTGAATGGATATATGTTGTATGGAAATATGCAGTACTTCTGATTGGAAAAAGCTAGAGCTGGGAAATAAATGCATTGATATAAATTAAAATATATTGACTGGCAAAAAGTTACTGACTTCTATAAACATATGCTTTGAAAGAAAACCTTTTTATATATGTAAACACAATCCTATTGGTTTGAAAGTACTGTTACTGATTTCAGAAGCAATTTGCAATGTATTAGATTCAGCAAAATTACTTTGATTTAAGTCTTCTCCTTTTCCAGGCAGAAAGGGACCTGGGGGTACTGATTGACAGTAGGCTGAACATTGTCCAGCAGTGTGCCCAGGTGGCCAAGAAGGCCAATGGCATCTTGGCCTGCATCAAGAATAGTGTGGCCAGCAGGAGCAGGGAAGTCATTGTGCCCCTGTACTCAGCACTGGTTAGGCCACACCTTGAGTCCGGTGTCCAGTTCTGGGCCCCTCAATTTAAGAAAGACATTGAGACTCTGGAACGTGTCCAGAGAAGGGCAACGAGGCTGGTGAGAGGCCTTGAGCAGAAGCCTTATGAGGAGAGGCTGAGGGAGCTGGGATCGTTTAGCCTGGAGAGGAGGAGGCTCAGGGGAGACCTCATTGCTCTCTTCAACTACCTGAAAGGTGGTTGTAGCTGGGAGGGGGTTGGTCTCTTCTCCCAGGCAACCAGCACCAGAACAAGAGGACACCATCTTAAGCTGCACCAGGGGAGGTTTAGGGTAGATGTTAGGAAGAAATTCTTCAAAGAAAGAGTCCACAAGAAGGGACAGATGGAGGAACCTGGAAACTACAGGCCTGTCAGCCTGACCTCAGTGCCAGGGAAAGTGATGGAGCAGATTATTTGGGCGGCAATAACTACACACCTGAAGGATGGCCAAGGGCTCATGTCCAGCCAACATGGATTTAGGAAAGGCAGGTCCTGCCTCTCCAACCTGATCTCATTCTATGATCAGGTGACCCGTCTGGTGGACAGGGAGAGGACTGTGGATGTAGTCTACCTGGACTTCAGCAAGGCCTTTGACACCGTCCCCCACAGTAAACTGCTGGCTAAGCTGTCAGCTCGTGGATTGGACAGCAACACTCTGTGCTGGGTTAGGAATATATACATACATAGAATACATACATAGAATAAACCAGGTTGGAAGAGACCTTCAAGATCATCGCGTCCAACCCATCAACCAATCCAACACCGCCCAAACAACTAACCCACGGCACCAAGCACCCCATCAAGTCTTCGCCTGAAAACCTCCAGTGATGGCGACTCCACCACCACCCCAGGCAGCCCATTCCAATGGGCAATCACTCTCTCTGTATAGAACTTTTTCCTAACATCCAACCTGAATGTCCCCTGGTGCAGCCTGAGACTGTGTCCTCTTGTTCTGGTACTGGTTGCCTGGGAGAAGAGACCAACCTCCGCCTCACTACAACCCCCCTTCAGGTAGTTGTAGAGAGTAATAAGGCCACCCCTGAGTCTCCTCTTCTCCAGGCTAAGCAACCCCAGCTCCCTCAGCCTCTCCTCGTAGGGCTTATGTTCCAAACCCCTCACCAACTTTGTTGCTCTTCTCTGGACTCGTTCCAGCAAGTCAACATCCTTCCTAAACTGAGGGGCCCAGAACTGGACACAGTACTCGAGGTGCGGCCTAATCAGTGCAGTGTACAGGGGCAGAATGACCTCCCTGCTCCTGCTGGCCACACTGTTCCTGATGCAGGCCAGGATGCCATTGGCCCTGTTACCTGCCTGGGCACACTGCAGGCTCATGTTCAGTCTACCGTCGACCAGCACCCCCAGGTCCCTCTCAGCCTGACTGCTCTCCAGCCACTCTGACCCCAGCCTGTAGCTCTGCATGGGGTTGCTGTGGCCAATGTGCAGAACACGGCACTTGGATGTGTTAAATCTCATGCTGTTGGACTCTGCCCATCTGTCCAGCCTGTCGAGGTCCCTCTGCAGAGCCTCTCTACCCTCCAGCAGATCAACTCCTGCCCCCAGCTTGGTGTCGTCAGCAAATTTACTGATGATGGACTCGATGCCCTCGTCCAGATCATCATTAAAGATGTTAAAGAGCATGGGGCCCAGTACTGGCTGGAGGGCCGAGCCCAGAGAGTGGTGATGAAAGGTGCCACATCCAGCTGACGGCCGGTCACCAGTGCCATCTCCCAGGGATCAGTGCGGGGCCCCATCCTGTTCAATATCTTCATTGATGATCTGGATGAGGGCATTGAGTCAGTCATCAGCAAGTTTGCAGATGACACCAAGTTAGGAACAGATGTTGGTCAGTTAGAGGGTAGAAAGCATCTGCAGAGGGACCTCAACCGACTGGACAGATGGGCAGAGTCTAATGGCATGGCATTTAACAAGTCCAAGTGCCAGGTGCTGCACTTTAGCCACAGCAACCCCATGCAGAGCTACAGGCTGGGGTCAGAGTGGCTGGAGAGCTCCCAAACAGAGAGGGACCTGGGGGTGCTGATTGACACCCACCTAAACATGAGCCAGCAGTGTGCCCAGGTGGCCAAGAGGGCCAATGGCATCCTGTCCTGTATTAGGAATAGTGTGGCCAGCAGGAGCAGGGAGGTCATTGTGCCCCTGTACTCTGCATTGGTTAGGCTGCACCTTGAGTCCTGTGTCCAGTTCTGGGCCCCTCAGTTTAAGAAGGACATCGAGACACTTGAGCATGTCCAGAGAGGGGCAACAAGGCTGGTGAGAGGCCTTGAGCATAAGCCCTATGAGGAGAGGCTGAGGGAGCTGGGATTGTTTAGCCTGGAGAGGAGAAGGCTCAGGGGTGACCTCATTGCCCTCTACAACTACCTGAAAGGTAATTGTAGACAGGAGGGGGTTGGTCTCTTCTCCCAGGCAATCAGCACCAGAACAAGGGGACACAGTCTCAAGCTGCGCTAGGGGAGGTTTAGACTTGAGGTGAGGAGAAGGTTCTTCACTGAGCGAGTCATTTGTCATTGGAATGGGCTGCCCAAGGAGGTGGTGGAGTCACCGTCCCTGGAGGTATTCAAGAGGAGATTGGACGTGGCACTTGGTGCCATGGTCTAGTTGTGAGGTCTGTCGAGACAAGTTGGACTTGATGATCCTTGGGGTCTCTTTCAACCTTTGTTATACTGTGATACTGTGATACTGTGATTTGCCATTGGAATGGGTGACCCAGGGAGGTGGTGGAGTTACCGTCACTCGAGGTGTTTAAGAAGAGACTGGATGAGGCACTTAGTGCCATGGTTTAGTTGATTAGCTGGTGTTGGGTGATAGGTTGGACTCGATGATCTTGAAGATCTTTTCCAACCTGGTTAATTCTGTATTCTATTCTGTATTCTGTAAAATTGTACTGTGTTGTACTGTGTACAAACGAAGCACAAATTCAATTTCATAATTTCCAGTCTTTTTTGATAACCCTGTGCAGATGAACCTTATGAATCTATTACATCATGAGGTGTTTTTTTTATAATTCTTCTAATTTTTAGTCATCTTTATTTCTGAGACTTCCATTTCACTAATAGATGAACTGCTTCTCATCACAGCTCGTTGTTTTCTGATAATTGAAAACCTGTGGCATGCACAACTAACCTAACAGAAACACAAAATCCCAACAGATATCTGGCAAAGGGCCAAGGCTTGCAAGATGCTGATCAGCTTGGTATCTCCCAGACTTTAAAGGTGCTTATGGGCCCAGACTCAAACCCTGTTTGTGTTTCAACTAATAAGAATTGCTCACACTGTACCCTTGACTTAGGGAATAAATAGAGTACAGCTACAGAGCTATTTTGAGTTAGTGTCCACACAGCAAGTAACCTGACCGGGCCAGTTCTGGCTTCCTGGATGGAGTTGGCCAGCACTATGAGCTAGGGTGGGGCCAGGCCCTTTGAGGTCGGCACTTGCAGCAGCAAGCTCGCATGGTGGTGTCAGGCCCTTCCAGGACAACTTTGAATTACCCTGGAGTTTACAGGACATGGAGCGTGCAGAGGTGGCTGCTCTTCTCCCGCAGCTGCAAGGCTGGACATGATGCAGCTGGACCCTGTTCCTGCTTTTACAAGCTAGCACACACAGGGTTGTGGCTCGCTGTCTGCTGTTTTATGGCTGTGGCAGACATTTTGACTGCCGAAATTCAGGGTAGTCCCTTCCTCAACAACTAGGCAGTCTTACCCTGGAGGGTGCAGTCCCCTTCAAGATATGGCAGTTCTCTCCAACTGGTGCAACTGGCCAATAAGATGCTGGGCTATAGTCAAGTGAAGCAAAGAACTCTTTGCAAATTGCCAGGTAATTTGAGGCACGGCACCTCTCCTGGGTTACTGGCTTCTCTCCATACTGCAAAGGCATATAGTTTCCTTGCATGTGGAATGAGAGGGCTTATTAATGTGGCAGGTTTAGGCTATGCCTTTAAAAATTTAGCTGCAGATTTTGAGCAGAAAAGTAGAAAAATATAAATAATTCACTACTGGGTATAAAAAGGAAAACAAAAGATTATTTTTTAAAAAATTCATTTAAGTACAAATTGCAAGTATTGTACAATCACTGTTTTGGGTTTTATTTGGCTTAAGAAATATGGAAATGTCACTGCAACCACTTTACCTGCAGAGATGTATGAATTCAGCATTCCTGTAGGTGAAAGCTATGGGAGCAGTAGCAGCTGGGATTCCACAGTGGTTTATCTGCTGTCTATAATCCTGCTGGTGGTAATAATTAATGTGTTCTTGTTAATAGCTTTGCTTTGGGAGAGATGAGCAGTGAAGACATATTTTATCTTTAAATGCAGTAGACACAGGCATAGTACTGTGTCCAGTTCTGGGCCCCTCAGTTTAGGAAGGATGTTGACTTGCTGGAACGAGTCCAGAGAAGAGCAACAAAGTTGGTGAGGGGTTTGGAACACAAGCCCTATGAGGAGAGGCTGAGGGAGCTGGGATTGCTTAGCCTGGAGAAGAGGAGACTCAGGGGTGACCTTATTACTCTCTACAGCTACCTGAAGGGAAGTTGTAGACAGACAGATGTTGGTCTCTTCTCCCAGGCGGCCAGTACCAGAACAAGAGGACACAGTCTCAGGCTGCACCAGGGGAGGTTTAGGTTGGATGTCAGGAAAAAGTTCTATACAGAGAGAGTGATTGCCCATTGGAACGGGCTGCCTGGGGAGGTGGTGGAATCGCCGTCATTGGTTTTCAGAAGACTTGATGGGGTGCTTGGTGCCATGGGTTAGTTGTTTAGGTGGTGTTGGATTGGTTGATGGGTTGGAAGCAGTGATCTTGAAGGTCTCTTCCAACCTGGTTAATTCTATGTATTCTATGTATAGGAGAAGAAGCTCTAACTTGAATCCAGAGATTTCTCGTGATGAAGAGACAGAAGCAGCTAGGAACAGGTAGGAAGGAGTTATCAGTAAGGTAGCTCTCAAGTGGACCACTGGTGGTTGTGGTGTTCAGCCACCAGCAGTGTCAGCACCTAATATGGCAACTGAAGTTAATGGAAGTGCTTCTGAACTTAGAGAGGTCCTTAACAGAGTAGCAGCAGGATTATGGGGACAGCCACTTCAAGAAGATGAGACAGAGGATGAACAGGACCATGACATTCAAACAGCAAATGCTTCCAGGCAGAAAATTAGGCATGTGAGAAAGGATTACATCAGAGGAGAGAATGAGCCAATTCTAGCCTGGCTTGGCAGGTATTTCAATACAGGTGCACCAGCTTTAATAGTGGGAGACAAGTCAGCATCTCAGCTTGGAACCCTTTCAAAAGGTAGTGGATTAGATAGACATCTAGGCAGGTGTCTTGGTGGACATGCCTTCCACTGGCAGCTCTTATGAGGTATCCATCCAGAGATGATCTTCCATGGAACCCTAAGCCTTGACCCATGGATGAGGGAATCAAGCATTTGAGAGAGTTTGCTGAGAGTTGGTTGATGTATGGAGACCAGGATACTCTGAATCCTGGTGAAATTCCTGTGAGAATTGGTCTTGCTAAAAAGCTCATCAAACTCGCTCTTCCTAATTATGCTACTATTTTGGCAAGCAGAATTTTGGCAAGAAATTGTGGTGGAGCACCTCCTACAGTTGGCCATTTCACTGACCAAATGAGGCAACTGGAGGATAGTCTCACATGTGTTTCTTCAGTTTCAGCCATTGAAACTGTCTCTGGAAAAACTGAGAACTACATGAAAGAGCTGAAGGAGGAATTTAAAAACTCCATATCCAAATTGGCATAAGGAGATAATTCCAATTCTTCTTCCTCCAGATGGATACAAGTTTCAACTGTTAGAAACAGACATCCTCCAAGCGGGCCCTTCCAAACAGGTCAAACCAAAACAGACCACAGAGGCAATCATGTGGGAGTATTTGGATAACTCTGTGTGATCAGTTTGGTGAGAAAATGAACAGATGGGATGGTCAACCAACTTCTAATCTTTTCAGGAGACTAAGGGAACTGCAGAGTGGCAGAACCCAAGATAGTAATACCAGAAGGGTAGCTGTTACTTCCACAGTTTCCCAGGACAACTCTCATAGCTCCAACAGTGATTCCAACTCTGACACCAGACGCTGTGCTAGCTACACATGCAGATGTATTCCCCGTTATTAAGGGTGCCCTGCCTCCCACCACAGGGAGGAGAGGGATAATGGAGATAATAGAATCTATTGGGATGTGTACATCCAGTGGCCTGGCACTTCAAAATTCAGAAGTACAGGGCCTTGGTTGACACAGGAGCTCAGTGCACCATAATGCCATCAAATTATCAGGGATCAGAGCCTATAACTATTTTGGGAGTCACTGGTGGATCTCAAGAGTTGACTAAGATAGAAGTTGATATAATTTTAACTGGTAAACAATGGAAGAAGCATACTGTTGTGACAGGACCTGAGACACCTTGTATTTTGGGAATTGATTTTCTGAGAGAAGGGCATTTCAAACACCCTAAGGGATACAAATGGGCTTTTGGAGTATCATCTGTAGAAACTGATGGACAAAAATTTAAACTATTAGACCTGAGCTTTCTGATGAATCTGCAGTTGTGGGACAACATGAGATAGAGGATAAAAAGTTGCCGGTTGCTTCTCAGACTGTGCATCACAGAAAATACAGAACCAACCATGACTCTCAGGGGTGAAATCAGCAGTCCAAATAAAGTATATGTACAGTAATGCACGCAGTATGTGTAACAAAAAAGAGGAGCTGGACGCCTTGTTGCAGCAGGAAAGTTATCATAGAATCATAGAATCAATAAGGTTGGAAAAGACCTCAAAGATCAAAATCCAACCTGTCACCACAGACCTCATGACTACTAAACCATGGCACCAAGTGCCACGTCCAATCTCCTCTTGAAGACCTCGAGGGATGGTGACTCCACCACCTCCCTGGGCAGCCCATTCCAATGACTAATGACTCTTGGTGAAGAACTTTCTCTTCATCTTGAGCCTAAACTTCCCCTGGTGCATCTTGAGACTGTGTCCCCTTGTTCTGGTGCTGGTTGCCTGGGAGAAGAGACCAACACCCTCCTGGCTACAACCATCCTTCAGGTAGTTGTAGAGAGCAATGAGGTCCCCCCTGAACCTTCTCTTCTCCAGGCTAAACAATCCCAGCTCCCTCAGTCTCTCCTTGTAAGGCTTAGGCTCGTGGCCTCTCACCAGTCTCGTTGCCCTTGTCTTGACACGTTCCAGAGTCTCAATGTCCTTCTTAAATTGAGGGGCCCAGAACTGGACACAGGACTCAAGGTGTGGCCTAACCAGTGCTGAGTACAGGGGCACAATGACTTCCCTGCTCCTGCTGGCCACACTATTCCTGATGCATGCCAGGATGCCATTGGCCTTCTTGGCCACCTGGGCACACTGCTGGCTCATGTTTAGGCGTTTGTCGATCTGCACCCCCATTGGAGGATGTAGGGAGGCAACTAGGAAAGCTAAGGCCTCCTTGGAATTCAACCTTGCAAGGGAGGTTAGGGACAACAGAAAGGGCTTCTTCAAATACATTGCAGAAAAAATTAATACTAGAGGCAATGTAGGCCCACTGCTAAATGAGGTGGGTACCTTGGTGACAGAGGATGGAAAGAAGGTGGAGTTACTAAATGCCTTCTTTCTTTTGGTCTACGCTGCTGGAGACTGTTCTCAGGAGCCACAGACTCCTGGGGCCCCAGAGAAATACGGACAAAGGAGGAGCTCTCCTTGGTTGAGAACTTTGTTAGGGAAAAATTAAGTAATCTGGACATCCATAAATCCATGGGTCCTGATGGGATGCATCAACAGGGAGCTGTCAGAGGTCATTGCCAGACTACTCTCCATCATCTTTGGTAAGTCATGGCAGACAGGAGAGGTATCTGTGGACTGGAGGAAGGCAAATGTCACCCCAGTCTTCATAAAGGATGAGAAGGAGGACCCAGGTAACTATGGACCTGTCAGAATCACCTCCATCCCTGGAAAGGTAATGGAGCAACTTATCCTTAGCACTGTCCTTAGGCATATCAAGGATAAAATGGGCATTAGGAGCAGTCAGCATGGTTTTACCAAGGGGAAGTCATGTCTGACCAACCTAATAGGCTTTTATGAGGACATAACCAGGTGGATAGATGATGGTAGAGCAGTGGATGTAGTTTATCTTGATTTCAGTAAAGCATTTGTCACTGTCTCCCACAGCATCCGTGCAGCTAGAGTGAGGAAGTGGCCCAGATAATCAGGTAGTGAGGGGGATTGCGAACTTGTTAAAGAAAAGAAATCAAAGAGTTGTGATCAATGGGATGGAGTCTAGGTGGAGGTCTGTATCTAGTGTTGTCCCTCAGGGTTCAGTAGTGGGACCAATACTATTCAATATATTCACAACAACCTGGATGAGGGCACAGAGTGCACTGTCAGCAGGTTTGCTGATGACACTAAACTGGTGTCATGAAAGAGTATTTTTTGTGAAGCTACCATTTTCTATCACTGTGTATGTAACAGAATAATTTTCAAAAAACAAGTTCTTTAATGGCAACGCTTAGTTGTCATTAAAGGTAGTTCTGCACCACTATAAAATCTATGGCGGGGTCTGGCACTTCCTCTTTCCTTCCTCTCTGCCTCCCGGTAACTGGGGAAGATGTCTCCCGGCCATGGGCCTGGTTAGCCCCAAGGCCACGGGTGGGATGGGTGGTCTCATATCTGGCCAGCTGAGACTAGCCTAGCAGTAGGGGGGGGGGGAGGAGGAGCCCCTGGGGGGGGTCTTAGGTGCACCCTCAGGTGGGGATGGGATCTTTCTGGGTCTGTTTTGGGGGTTTATTTCGTCACTGTGCTTCTAGCTTTCTGCACGCACTCACTGTTTTCTATTTAAACTTTCCATCATCTTTGCAATCCATTTTGTCTGAGTTGTTATTTCTGCGCGTGGTGAGAAGGGGGTTTGCCCCAACCCATTACACAAAGATATCCCAAAGCATACAGAATCCCTTACATCACACCCAAAGGTCCCCCAACACTTCCCTTCTCTCCACCTGAGGGTATACCTAAAACCCCCAGGACTCTTTCTTCCACCCCTACTGATATGTTAGTCTCAGGCTGGCCAGGTCTGGACTTCACACATCCCCCCTTCCCCCCCGCCCACCCCTTTCCCCTCCTTGTCCTCCTGGCATTAGGCCTAGCCAGGCCTAAGAGGCCTTGAGATGCTCCCCCACCATTACCCAATAGGGAGCATCTCCCACAGGAGCAGAGAGGGAAGAAAGAGGAAGAGAATGATTTTGCAGATTAATTTATAGGGCACAGGATTTATGGGTAGAAATATGCTATTTCCTGTGTCCAGCTTATTGGGTTGGACACTCGGGACACCAGAGGTGTAACTTACGTTGCAGTAACAAGAGGCACTCAGCCTGAACTGCCACAGCAGGGAAGGTTTTTCCTTTAAAACAACTACAAAAGAACAAAAGACCACATTCAAAATAAGCATAGTTAAAAGCAGGCTAGGAGCTCACCATCTGCTTTATATTATTTTAATAGCTATGCTTTACTTCACAGCATTTTATATTGAGTAAGTAATGATGTGTATTTTGACTTCTTAATGTCTTTCATTAAATGCTGTTTCTTCCCTCACTGCACCACTTTCCATTACAAAAATGAAAATTTAAGGATATATGTACATGCATATATATTTTTAAACCCCATACATATATGCATACATAAATATATATATAAAAATATATATATTTTTAAATATATATATATTTACACACATATATAAACTCATCATTTTCATAACCTAATAGTGAGCACACTGAAATGTTCATAACTCAGCTGCCCTGGAGGCTTGTGATTGCTGCATTCTTTGGTGTGAAGACACCTGTTCAGCAGTTATATGGCCAGCAGTACATTAGCAACATTTCCTGATGTATTGCAGGTATTTATATCTATAGGGAGAAGGTCATTAAATTATCATC
The DNA here is from genome assembly GCF_014839835.1 of Dryobates pubescens. NCBI lineage: Eukaryota > Metazoa > Chordata > Aves > Piciformes > Picidae > Dryobates > Dryobates pubescens. Next base: position 3,627,874 of record NC_071621.1, read on the forward strand.
TCTCTCCATCTGTCCCTAGGAGACAAAACAGTATATCACCACTGAGGCTGTTCACTTCAGAGGATGTCTGTCCATTTGTCATTGAACAGCACGGGACACTTCCTGCATTTCTAAGATGTCAGCCATTTTGATTTTCTATTTGGGAGGCTTATTAAAAATAGTACTGCTCCAAATAAATATATCTATTTCTGAGTGTGCATACACAGTAACAACAGTACTCTGTATGCACTCCTTTTGTTTGACTGTTTTTACTGTAACTTAAAGAAAAATGTTCCCTGGAGAAAGGGGGTTTGGACCTGGAGTTTGACATCTCTTGATGATTATCAGTCCAAAAGTAGAAAGGTTGGTAGCAAATATTTCAGTGTAGACAGTCATCAGTCACATGAGAGAGATGTTACTAGACATTGCCTTACCAAATACAAATGGGCAGGGATATTTCTGCATATTGTTGTTCTCCTTGTTTGTGATACATATCAATAGGAAGGGTGGAAACTTTGCTAAACCACATTAGGTTAGCACTGCTTCTACAGATCCACTGAGAGGTAATCACAGAATCACAGAAACACTCAGGTTGGAAAAGACCTTCAGGATCACCAAGGCCAACCAATAATGCTACTCTACAAAGTTCACCCCTAAACCATATATCCAAGCACCACATCCAAATGACCGTTAAACACATCCAGGGTTGGTGACTCAACCACCTCCCTGGGCAGTACATTCCAATGCCTGACCACTCTTTCTGTGAAAAAATTTTCCTTATGTCCAGACTAAATCTACCCAGTCATAGCTTGAGGCCATTCCCTCTTGTTCTGTGAATAATTACCTGTGAGAAGAAACCAGCACCAGCTGCCTCCATTAAGGAGGGGGGAAAACTACTTAAGACATAACTTCCTTAGTGGAAATGTGATGGCACATTAGAGGTTGAATAGCTCTTTTTTCCTTTTCATATCTCTGTGGAAATGATTTTACAAGTATATGAAAACAATAAGTTCCTTCCAGGGAAAAAAGTTTTGTAGTTGATATCACAATATCACAGTATAACTAAGGTTGGAAGAGACCCCAAGGATCATCGAGTCCAACCTGTCTCCACAGACCTCATGACTAGAACATGGCACCAAGTGCCACGTCCAATCTCCTCTTGAACACCTCCGGGGATAGTGACTCCACCACCTCCCTGGGCAGCCCATTTGTAATGGTTTGAGCCTTAGCTGGGAGTTAAAAGCCCAGATAGGGGAAAGGCTGAGAATCTCTCCCCCACTTCCCCTCCTCCCCCCAAACAGAGAGGGGGAAAAAAAAAAAAAGTGGTAAGGACCAAATCCACTAAACAATAATCTGGAGTTGGCTTGGAAGTAGAGAGGTGAAGAATTTTCTTTAAACTATATATATATGTACATATATAACAATAACAGGAAAGGTTCACAAGGGACAAGGAACAAGGATGGGTGGGAGGGGGACAAGAGAAAAATAATACAAAACCAGTCTTTTCTCTGAGGAGGTGTGGAGGCAGCAGGGAGAAGGATCAGGTCTGGCCACGTGGCTGAGGAGCAGGAGGGCAGATGCAGCAGATCTCATCCAGCAGAGGCAGGAGCCAAAAGGAGGGCCAACAGCTATGATGACCTGCTTTTTATACCCTAGCTGGGCAGGGAGAGGGGAATGGAACAGACTCAACTTCCTAGGGGAAAATGCCCTGCAGGGGAGGGTAAAGTACCCGCAAGCCCTCCACCCAGCTTTATTTTTTTCAGAAAAGGGCGTTAACCCACCACACCATTCCAATGGCTAACAACTCTTTCTGTGAAGAACTTTCTCCTCACCTCGAGCCTACACTTCCCCTGGCGCAGCTTGAGACTGTGTCCCCTTGTTCTGGTGCTGGTTGCCTGGGAGAAGAGACCAACCCCTTCCTGGCTACAACCACCTTTCAGGTAGTTGTAGAGGGCAATGAGGTCACCCCTGAGCCTCCTCTTCTCCAGGCTAAACAATCCCAGCTCCATCAGCCTCTCTTCATAGGGCATGTGCTCAAGGCCTCTCACCAGCCTTGTTGCCCTTCTCTGGACATGTTCAAGTGTCTCGATGTCCTTCTTAAACTAAGGGGCCCAGAACTGGACACAGTACTCAAGGTGAGGCCTAACCAATGCAGAGTACAGGGGCACAATGACTTCCCTGCTCCTGCTGGCCACACTATTCCTAATACAGGCCAGGATGCCATTGGCCTTCTTGGCCACCTGGGCACACTGCTGGCTCATGTTTAGGTGGGTGTCAATCAGCACCCCCAGGTCCCTCTCTGTTTGGGAGCTCTCCAGCCACTCTGACCCCAGCCTGCAGCTCTGCATGGGGTTGCTGTGGCCAAAGTGCAGCACCCGGCACTTGGACTTGTTAAATGCCATCCCATTGGACTCTGCCCATCTGTCCAGTCGGTCGAGGTCCCTCTGCAGATGCTTTCTACCCTCTAACTGACCAACATCTGTTCCTAACTTGGTGTCATCTGCAAACTTGCTGATGACTGACTCAACCCCCTCATGCAGATCATCAATGAAGATGTTAAAGAGGATGGGGCCCAGCACTGATCCCTGGGGGACGCCACTGGTGACTGGCCACCAGCTGGATGTGGCACCATTCACCACCACTCTCTGGGCTTGGCCCTCCAGCCAGTTCCTAACCCAGCACAGAGTGTTGCGGTCCAAGCCATGAGCTTTGAGCTTTCATCTGAGCCAGCAGTTTACTGTGGGTATGGTGTCAAAGGCCTTTCTGAAGTCCAGGTAGACTACATCCACAGGCCTCCCCACTCCCACCAGATGGGTCACCTGATCATAGAAGGAGATCAGGTTGGAGAGGCAGGACCTGCTTTTCCTAAATCCATGTTGGCTGGACCTGAGCCCTTGCCCATCCTTCAGGTGTGCAGTTATTGCCGCCAGGATAATTTGCTCCATCACTTTCCCTGTCACTGAGGTCAGGCTGACAGGCCTGTAGTTTCCAGGTTCCTCCATCTGTCTCTTCTTGTGGATGGGGACCACATATTGCCAGTTTCCAGTCATCTGGGACCTCTCCGGTGAGCCAGGACTGGAGGAAAATGATGGAGAGTGGTTTGGTCCGCTCATCTGCCAGCTTTCTCAGCACCCTAGGATGGATCCCATATGTAGATGGATCCCATATGTGTCATGCTTTAACCTCAGTATGTAACTAATCACCACCCAGCTCTTCTCATTCGTCTCCAGTGGAGAGAAACAGAAAGTTAATAGTGAGAAAACTGGTGGATTGAGATAAATAGTTTAATAGGTAAACCAACAGCTGCATGCCCAAACAAAGCAAAATAAGGAATTCATTCACTGCTTCCATCAGTCAGCTACATAAAATCAGGTTCCCATCACACGTAACAGTTACTTTGTGTCATGGATTGAGTTGAAACTGCTGCTGTTATTCATACCATGCTGCAGTCATGCCAGCTTCAAAAATAAAAGTGCTAAGTGGAGCAAAGTATTACGGGGCTTGAAGTTTGGATTACAACATGGGAGGCTTCCTATTCTGGTTGCTGCTTCTGAGTTTCACGTTCTTGGGTGTTGGCTCATTTCTGTAGGCATAGTGGCGGAATGGGTGGGAGTCAGGTAGCAGCTGGTTTTGGTTTTCTGCTTTATGCTATTTTTTTCTCCTATATTTCACTGCACCTCTTAAAACAGGCTAAGATGAAGTAATCATGCATTGTATTATTAGATTAATCAAATTATTAGTGAAGGTATTTATGCATTGTGATTATGTTATAATAAACTCTTTATCTCAACCCTGAGTTTTGTGTGTTACTCTTCCCCTCATTTTTGTGTGTGAGAGCAGGCAGATTAGCCCTTGCACTTGGGAAGACAAATGCTCTCACTCTAAAACTCTTTATTTCCTTTCCTTTCCCCAGTATTTATTGCTGAGCATGACATCATATGGTATGGGATATCCCTTTAGTCAGTTATGGCAAGCTGTCCTGGTTGTGTCACCTTCTACCTTTTGTGCACCCACAACCTACTCACTGACAGGGTGGGGTTAGAAATAGAAAACTTCCTAGCACTGCTCAAGCACAACTCATCAATAACTAAATGTTGTGATGGTAGGTGCCTGTCCTGGACACAATGATTAGCAGAATTACTACCCTGGACTTCACAAGAACAAGCTTTCAGCTACACAGGGAATTATACAGCAGATTACAGTGAAAAATCTGCATTTGAGGGATAAGAAGTCTACAAATGCTGTTCAGTCTTTAAGAACCATCTCTTAGAAGCACAGGAGTTGTGTTGTAAGTTGATCAGGGAGGTCAGAAGTCTGGCTTGGTTGAACAGGGTAATCCTTGTGGATCCCAAGAGGAAAAAGAAATTGAATGAAACTGTAAGCAAGGTCAGTCTTCACAGGAAGTTTAACAGAGCTGTGGTTCTTAAAAGCAAGTAGAAGACATGACAGGCCAAAGCTTAGTTAAAGTTGAAACTGGCCAGTATTGTGTCACATGATGAGAAGAGCTTTTTAAATTAGGTTAATAGCAAGAGGAGGTCTCAAGAAAATATTGCACCAGTATTTGTTGAAGATGATGTAATGGGTTGGGGCAGATCCCCTCCCCACCACAGGCAGAAATAACGACTCAGACAAATGGATTGCAAAAGTGATGAAAGTTTAAATAGAAAGCGGTGAATGTTACAGAAAACCCAAAGCGCAGTGACAAAGAAAGATCCCATCCCCACCTGAGGGTGCATCCAAAACCCCCAGGGCTCCTTCTTCCCCCTCCCTCTGCTGGGCTAGTCTCAGCTGGCCAGGCCTGAGACTGCCCATCCCCCTGTGGCCTTGGGCCTAATCAGGCCCATGGCCGGGAGATCTCTCCCCCAGTTACCAAGTCTCGGAGAGGGAAGGAAAGAGGAAGTGCCAGACCCCACCGCAAAATTTATAGTGGTGCAAGGGATTATGGTAGAAATACCTAATTTCCTGAGTCCACCCACTGGGATGGACTTCTGGACACAGGAAACACCCTGTAGCAGAGGGCACCCAGCCCAAACTACGACAGGAGCCACCCCTTATTTCATACCATAATCCCTGCACCCAAACACATCATCAGATCAGAAAACTTCTGATGACATGTCCGGCGGAGTCCATATCTTCATCTGGGCGTCCACTCAAACAGTCTCTCATTCAGGCTCAAGCATCAGTCCATTCCAGTTGTTCTTCCTCATGTGATGGAACCTCCCAGCGACGCAGTCCTTCTCCTGCAGTGTGAAGTCCTTGTGGACTCCTTGGGACATCCTGGTCACCTGGAAATACCTCACAACTTCTCAGCCAAGCCTTTACTCTCATATTCAGCGGCAAATTCTCCACCCCTGGGGCAGGCCAGTCAGAACAATCTAGCTCCACGACTGCCTTTTTCAATCCATCCAGGGTGCCGCAGCCAACTGCTTTCACGCGGACCAAAGCTACACGGATGCATGTCAGAGGCACTCCACACCCCGCACTGGGCGCTCGCCCACCAAGGCAGGACAGCATCCGGCTGCACAACCTCCACCCCCGGAAGAGGGAGGAGCTGCGCCACAGCCCACTGAAGAAGCAGGGAGGCGGAGCCAGGTGCTCGGCGCCATTTTCGGAACACGTCCGAAAACACCAGGGAAAGATTTACAGCTGCCGCCGCCGCCTGAACGCAGCCCGGCTCGGGCGGTGCCGCCGCCGCCGCTTGAACGCGGCCCGGCCCGGCCCCCGCCATCTCTGTCGCCGCAATGCAGAGTCCAAGTCACCTCCAGCAGTCGCTTGCCCGCTCGCTGCGGGTGTCCGCCCCCCACAGCGGCCACGGGCCGACCACGCTCTGCTTGCTGCTGCCCCTCCTCCGCTCCCTGCCGCTCCGCAGAGAACGAGGAGAAGGCAGGTCTCGCCTTCTTAGGCTACTCGAGCATTCTTAAGCCACCCTGGGCAGAAAGTCACAGAAAGAACCACCCCTCGCTGTTCCCAAACAACAGGAGGGACTTCCATGCCATCAGCCACGAACCAGGTATCCTTCTGCAGTCCACAGGAGTTCACAGAGTTGCCCCAGTAACACAAAACCTGAGCCCCAACTTTCCAAACCCAAACCGACGCCCAGAACTAAATTTAAACTCTCCATCTTTTGCAATCCGAGCTGCAGTTGGCCCCACGTTGGGCGCCAAAATGCAATGGATTGGGGCAGATCCCCTCCCCACCACAGGCAGAAATAACGACTCAGACAAACGGATTGCAAAAGTGATGAAAGTTTAAATAGAAAGCGGTGAATGTTACAGAAAACCCAAAGCGCAGTGACAAAGAAAGATCCCATCCCCACCTGAGGGTGCATCCAAAACCCCCAGGGCTCCTTCATCCCCCTCCCTCTGCTGGGCTAGTCTCAGCTGGCCAGGCCTGAGACTGCCCATCCCCCTGTGGCCTTGGGCCTAATCAGGCCCATGGCCGGGAGATCTCTCCCCCAGTTACCAAGTCTCAGAGAGGGAAGGAAAGAGGAAGTGCCAGACCCCACCACAAAATTTATAGTGGTGCAAGGGATTATGGTAGAAATACCTAATTTCCTGAGTCCACCCACTGGGATGGACTTCTGGACACAGGAAATACCCCTGTAGCAGAGGGCACCCAGCCCAAACTACGACAGATGATTGTTGCTGTATTTGGTGACAGACAAGGCGACAAAAATATACACTCATGGCAAGCAGAGTATAAAGAAAAAAGACTCCATGTATTCCAGCAAAGTAACACATATTTGTGTGTATGTTCTGTTAGTGTGACTGCGTGTAATTGGTTAACAAATTTTCTCAAGATTCTTACTGGTTAGTAGTAATACTGCTATGGTTACTTGTTAAGCTAGCCCAGGTGTCTCCTATCTCAATCTTGCAGTTTCTCATCCTCAAACATTCAGCCCAGGGGCTATCCAGATTCTTATGAGAACACAGTGATGTTTTTGAGGTTGAACTCTTCCTGGCTCATCAGAGGGCCCACAGATTCATCAGTTTCCCACAAGTCCCCCTTTTTGTTTTTCTGATCCAAATATTGCCTTGATTATCTGCTGCAGGGCCCTTTGCAGCAGATCAATCAGTGTAGTGAAGGATGCTTATGGTCAGGATGGTGCCCCAAACATTTCTGGAACATACTCTACTTACACCATATTTGGTAGGTGTTACTCCATTGGTTAACCTTGCGTTAGCAACAGAATGCTCATTGGGCCAGTATTCACTGGGGCAAATGGTAAATAGAGGTCGTTTGGTTGATGAGCACACACATCGCGTTGGAGCCTGTGAGTGTGTGCGTGCCAGTGCTGCCGTAGTCCACCTTGCCCGAGACTCAAGCCAGTGCCCCAAGAGACCTCGCGCTCCTTTGCCACCGTCACCAAGCTGCGTGCGGTGCCGTGGACAGTATCCCGTGGGATCAACCACGACGCGATCCATTGCTGGAGGAGGAGCGCCAGCAGCCTGTGTGAGCCAGCGTCGCTGACCTGCCACAGCCCCCCCCTCGAGCAGGAGACCTTTGTGTCCTGGGAGAAGCAGCAGCCACGCGGTGCAGCCACGCGGCCAGCGCCATTTCCTGTCTCCGTCTCACGGCACATCCGTGCCATGTTTCTGGACTATAAATATTATTAAGGAGAGATCTCACGAAGTCCTCAGCTTGTAAGTCAAGCCTTTCTTTATAGTTTCCAGTTGAGGTAGCGTTTGGATTTCTCCGAGTGGAGGGTTGCCGGTCACTGACCAACCCCTCCCCCCGCCGCTTTCTGAATTAGTTTCGATTTTAGGTTCTGTGAATTGTTTGATTCAATTGCCCACATTTAAACATTCTGTAAATATTGTTTCACTAACCGGATATTGATACCTGTGAAGGGTGACTGTAAATACCCCGTTACAGAGTTTATAAATAAATTTAACATATATTTTCATTGGTGTATCTGCCGCTCATTTTCTGAGGGCATATTCACAACAATCAGGCAGGGCAACAACAGTAGTGCTACAATCATAATTACCAAAATTAGCAACCGGGTTTTAACAATTGAAAGAAGCCAGCCAGAGACTCCCTATCCCTTAAACAATCCTTCAAACCATCCTTCTTATCTATTTGCAAATGTGTTACTCCCTGTTCCAGTTCTTGAGTACATTTATGCATAGAGACTGAATGATCTGACGGATTCATACAACTCAGTCTTTCAAATTCTTGACCTCGTGACCCTGAGCTAACAGCAACAAATCTATTGCAGCCCTATTTTGCAAAGAAGCATGTTGAACACAGTCCACGCCAAGCAATAGTTCTTCTAAAGCTAGGGAGGAAGCGTTACTCTGTTTTGCTAACCAACATCCCATTCTATTTAGTGTGCCTACTGCCTTAGCTGCTGCCACTCCTGGAGAGAGGAGAGAGGCTACTATGACTTGTCCCCTCCTCCAGAAATTAATGGTGGCATCACAATCCTTCTCAAAGGAATGAGCGCTATGCTTTTGCCTTTTTCTAAAGTGATTAAAAACTTCAGATGCATTTGGATGTTGGTCTCTTCTCCCAGGCAGCCAGTACCAGAACAAGAGGACACAGTCTCAGGCTGTGCCAGGGGAGGTTTAGGTTGGCTGTTAGGAAGAAGTTCTATACAGAGAGAGTGGTTGCCCATTGGAATGGGCTGCCCGGGGAGGTGGTGGAGTCACCATCATTGGAGGTTTTCAGGAGGAGACTTGATGGGGTGCTTGGTGCCATGGGTTATTTGTTTAGGTGGGTTGGATTGGTTGATGGGTTGGACGCAATGATCTTGAAGGTCTCTTCTAACCTGATTATTCTATGTTCTATGTTCTAAGTAGGTATGAAAATGCTAAGGGAGAACTGAAATACAGGGTTTTGGAGCTATGTTGGATGTGAACATTCTTAAAATTCTAGCAGTGGTCTCAGATAGTGGATTTCCATACTATTCCTTTCTACTTGAATCCAAAGTGAATTACCTCAAATCACTCACACATACTACCAGCTGAAAGGCACAAACTATTTTAAAGCACTGAGCAGCTATAAAAAAGCAGAAGTAACACCTCCCTCATTTTGCACATCCAGGCTGGATGAGGCTCTGGCCAGCCTGATCTAGTGTGGGATGTCCCTGCCCATGGCAGGGGGGTTGGAACTAGATGATCCTTGTGGTCCCTTCCAACCCTGACTGATGCTATGGTCAGTCAACCAAGACTGCAAGGTCCTCCCCTCATCCGTGAGGTTAAGGCTGGCCAGGCCCTATCACTACAAATAACCTGCAGGTAAACAACAAGGATAAGATTACATTGGCACTATAGTTTTGATACTCCCTCCTTACTGGGGTAACATCCTGAATATTTGTCGCTTCATCTGACGTAACATTAAACATAACATAATAATCCATTTTTACTGATCCTAACATATTAATTTCTTAAGGCTCTAATGCAGCCTTCAAAATGTACTGGGTCCAATTATTCCAACCCTTAGCCATATATTCTACTGTTAAATTAGTCTTTTCAAATCCTTCCCAACTAAAGCCATGAAAGCTTCTAAGTCCTCCATATGTTTTCTTAAAATTCCATAAAAACTGCATATAAAATAATCTTTTTAAGCTCAAAGGTTCAATCATCTCAGTAATGTCCTTCCATCCATTCACTGGAACACCCACCAAGCAGGTTCTGAAAGGATTTGTTGGTGTTGATACTGAGAGGCACAATATGGCAATCATAGCAGTAAGTGTGAACAATCTGGCAATATAAGCTTAGAGCTTGACATGGTGGTAAGCCATGCTTAGCAGAAGTGCAGAATTAGCTAGCAGTTTAGCAAAACAGTGCTGTGCTTGCAGTGTGTAACTAAAGCAAGGTACTGGTAGCTATAAACACAGAGTTATCTTGGAATAACAGGACATGTACATCTGTCAACAACCTCGTGTGATATTAGTAGTTTAACCAATAATCTATAATACTACGATGTGGGGTCACTCATGAGGAACCAATGAAGTTATGCCAATGATGCTCTGCCATTCTATATAAGCTGTAGAGGTTCCCTTAATAAACAAACAGTACTAGATCATATTGGTCATTCGTATTGATTCTGTTCTCCATCGTTGACAGCACAGTGTGTCTTGTTTCAGGGCCTTGGCAAGTGTGATCCACACATTCTTCTGTGGTTTCTTTGGAATCTGAATGATTGTTGTGGCAGTCAATGTCCAGAGGGTGATGAAAACTCTGGTTGAACCCATCTTGCTGGAACCCAGTGTGGTCCAGAATCTGTTGAGACACAAGCATACCCTCATCCCCAAGTTATTAAAATCACAACGATCAGACCACTGACTTGTTTGTAGACAACCCTGACTTTAGTTCCTGAGGGCACCCCACTGGTGGTAGCTAAGGAGCCAAAATGACAAGAATCATCAGAAATCTGCAAAAAATTTAAAACCTACATAGCTTTGTTCAATCAAGCTTCTGGAGGATCCCTTGCCATTCCCTTTTTATGTTTTTGCAATAGTTGTTTCAACGTGCCATGTGCACGTTCAACAATACCTCATCCAGTGGGAGAATGATGGATACCAGTAATGTGAGTTATACCCCATGATTGTAAAAATGAGTTAACCATTCCAGATATGTAGGCTGGATCATTGTCTGATTTTACCTGAAGGGGAGCCCCATCAGTAGAAAAAGTTCTCTGCCAATGATGAATAACATCTTTGGCAGTTTCTCCTGTGTGAGCAGTAGCAATGATGACTGAAGAGAAGTGTCAATAGACACCTGAGCAAATTTTTACCTGCCAAATTCAGCAATGTGAGTAACATCTGTTTACCAGATCTGGAGGGCCCGCAACCTTCTAGGGTTGGTTCCATAATAGTAAGGGATATGCTGGCCCTGACAGTCAGGACATGCAACAACAATGCCACGAACTTCAGCATTGGACAACTGAAATTTCCATTTTAGAGTACGATAGCCTTAATGAAAAAATTGATGGGAAGCTATGGTCTGTTGTTTGATATTTAGGGTAGGTCCCATTGCTACACCTGATACAAGTGCATCTGCTTTTGCATTCTTTTCCACCAAAAAACCTGGTAAGGTTATGTGACTCTTAATATGCAAAATAATGAGGAGCATATAATTTTTGAATTTCCATCCATAACAGTTTTAAAATCCCCGAACGTTTCTAGTGATTAACATAATCAAGGACAGCTTTATGTAAATGTTGCACTAATCCAGCCACATAGACTGAATCAGTAACAATGTTAACAGTAACTCATGGCGCAGAAACCACCGAGTCCCCTCTTAATAGTTCTAAGAGTGGCTGCAATTTAGAGGGTGTCTACCCTACATAAGGTCACACCCAAGTAATCATTCCTTCTAATTTTTGTACATCATTCAAGGTTTTTACATTCATCTGCTACTGAATTGGTTGTGGCATTAGTGTTTGGTCTAACAATTTCATGCCCAGGTACAGCCATGGTTGTTGACATTGTACCTTTTCTGGGTCAATCACTAATCCACAATTTTGTAGTGATTTTTATGCCTCAGTTTCCATTTCAGCTATCATTGTTTGCTAAGGAGCTGCTAATAACATGTCATCCATATAGTGGTAACAGTAGCCTAGTGGAAATGCAGCCTGAATAGGACTCAATGCTTTTGCCACAAACCACTTACAAATAGTTGGTGAGTTTTTCATACCTTGTGGTAAGACTTTCCAATGATACCTTTTGGCTGGTTCACTGTTCACTGAGGGTACCGTAAAAGCAAATTTCTCCATGTCCAGTTTAGCAAGAGGAATAGTAAAAAAAAATCTTTTAGATCTATTTTTACAATTTCCTATTGCATTGGTATCATGGTTGGTGAAGGTAACCCTGGTTGCAAAGCCCCTATAGTAGCCATCACCTCACTGATTTTTCTCAGATCATGTAACAGATGCCATTTTCCAGATTTCTTTTCTTTTTTAACATAAACACAGGTGTGTTCCAAGGGCTGTGTGAAGCTTCTATATGTCCTGCAGCCAATTGTTATTCAAACAGAAGGTGCAGGGCTGTGAGTTTTTTGTGAGTGAGGGGCCATTGGTCCACCTAGATAGGCTTCTCTGTTAACCATGTTAATGCCAGTGTGGGCTGTGTCATGCCCTGCAGCACAATGGCCCCTAGCAAAATTCCATCATGATTTTCACTCCCCATTGCCCCAAACAGTCCCTTCCCCAGAAATTAAGGGATGCTGTGGTCACATATGGTCTAACTTCGGTTTTTTGTCCCTCAAGGTTGGTGATTCCTGCAGGTTTAGCACTCATAAAACTGTTAGCAATTCCTCCAAGTGCCACTGCACCCATGTTGTTTGATACCAATGGCCAGATAGTAGACCAGTCACATTGTGCAATGATGGTAATGTCCGCTCTGGTGTCGAGTAGTCCTGTGACTCATTTCTATGTGGGAGCCATGTGGTCCATTGAAAGCACACAGGTCATTTGTGGTCTCTTTTTCAGTAACTGCCTGAGACCAGAACTATCCAAATCCTTTGTCATCACAAATAGTTCGTTCTCTTCTAGAAATATGACTCAGAAAAGGTACAAGTTGAGCAATTCAAGTCATTTTAATAGTTGTTACAGGTGGTGTTGCAATGCTTTGGATATTAAATCACATATTTATCCAACATAATCAGCATCAATTACCCCTGCATGTACTTCTATTCCTTGAAGGGTACCACTTGATCATCCTATTAATAAAGCACTGAGCCTGCTACCAATTGACCCCATGCATCCAAAGGCATCTTGTGTATCTTTTTGTCTGAAATAGTTATTACATCTGCTGTGGACACATCCATCCCTGCTGATCCCCTTGTTTTGGCTGACAATTTGTCACACAAGGTGGGACCTGCTGAACTGGATATGCCCCAGTCAGAAATGGATTGCTGACATATGTGGGAATTTGTGTCATCATGTGACCTTTTGTGTTCTTCTTGCTGTTTCCCTGCAAAAGCTGGCCATTCACATGAAATCTAGATTTGCATTGTTTAGCATAATGAACAGGTTTACTGCAATGATTACAAGAAGAGTTTCTCAAGTTAACACGCAACTGTGCTTTTACTTGCTTACAATTAGTTTTCACATATCCCTCTTTCCCACAGCTGAAACACTTTAATGGACCTCCTGGTTTCAAGGCAGCTACAAGTGTAGTCATCTTAAAATCAGTGGTGCTGACTTTTGAACAAGCGGCAACAATATCAGCTACAGATGGTTCACCTGGCAATGCCTCAATAATCTTTTGGCAGTCAGCATTTGCATTGTCTTTCATCAATTGCCAACCCAAAATGTGTCTAAGTTTTTCATCATCCACCTGTTTCTCAGTAACAGCAGAAACCCTTTCTACAAACTGTGGAAATGGTTCCTTAGGACCCTGTTTAATGATTGTGTACCAGGGACATGGAGATGCAAGTTCGATGGTCTTTCGAATTGCATATATTCCTGTTTTTTGATTATCTTGCTTCCCCATCCCTGGAACTGCCTCTTCTACAGGGAAAGCCATAGGATCATCTGAAACACTCATAGGAGAAGACATCTCCTGTGAAATAGCAGTCATGTAGCGGCTCCAGCATTTCCACTAAATCCCAGTTACCTACAGCAGCAGCTTTCTGGCGAAACTGCTGCCAAAATCTCGCTGCTGAACACAGTCACAGTCACACTACAGGGAGGCAAAGTCCATGGAGCAGACATACCAGAAGATTGACACCGCCCTCCCTCTTGGTTCTCAGCAGTCTTTCATGCAGTCACAGTCACACCATGATTTAAAGCTTCCCCCTCATTCTCATCCTCGCTATCAGATGGCAAAGAAGGAAACTGCTGTTGTAAAGGAAACTGCTGGAATGAAGTCTGTAGATTATTACGCTAATTACATTTCTCTCTGTTTAGATGTTCTTTCAGCTGATTGCTCAGAGATTAATAAGCCACTGGCATCTGAGCAATGTCTTTGGGACTTTTCCAATTCGTAGGGAGTTTAAGTTGTTCATTAGGAGAACAAAGCAGCTTTTCAGCAGTGCCCGTTATTTTCTGAGCTGTTGAATATTCTCCAGAGCAGCTGGGTGGGTAGAGGGTGCCAGAGTGTCCTCTACTGATTTATTCTTCTATCCCATGGCCAAGTCAATTCCTTTTTCTTTCAACTCCCCCATTATTTCCTCCTCTTTTTTTGTCCTGCTCCTGCTTAAGGTCTTTCAGTGCATCACTAAGTAAACACCAGCTAGTAGCCATCTCCACATCCTCCTTATCTCCTTTCTATATAGCGTCCCACAAATGACTACCTAGCTTGTGCCATGCAACAATGCTGAAAGCCATAACCAAGAAAGATTCAAAACCTTGCTGCTTAACTCACAAGAGTAATCTTCTTAAATCATAATCTTTAAGTTTTAGACCCCTATGTTTCAGTAACAATTTCAAGGTCCCAAGGACTAAGTCCTCATCCTTTGTTAAATCTTCACAGTATCACAGTATCACAGTATAGCTAAGGCTGGAAGAGACCCCAAGGATCATCAAGTCCAACCTGTCCCAACAGATCTCATGACTATACCATGGCACCAAGTGCCACGTCCAATCTCCTCTTGAACACCTCCAGGGACGGTGACTCCACCACCTCCCTGGGCAGCCCATTCCAATGATGAACGACTCGCTCAGTGAAGAACTTTCTCCTCACTTTGAGTCTAAACCTCCCCTAGCGCAGCTTGAGACTGTGTCCCCTTGTTCTGGTGCTGGTTGCCTGGGAGAAGAGACCAACCCCTTCCTGGCTACAACCACCTTTCAGGTAGTTGTAGAGGGCAATGAGGTCACCCCTGAGCCTTCTCTTCTCCAGGCTAAACAATCCCAGCTCCCTCAGAAATCTTGTCCCATTATGTTCCCAGTGGCTCACTTACCTCAGCAGGGCAGGTGTCAAAGTTTGGGTCTGGACCACAGGCAGTATCTCCACTGCTCTCAGCAACACGGGGATCCATCACCGCCACATTCCCCCCACAGGCTCGAATCACATTGGGGTCACCAATTGTCACTGTATTTGGTGACAGATGAGGTGACAAAAATATACACTCATGGCAAGCAGAGTATAGAGACAAAAGACTCCATTTATTCCAGCAAAGTAACACATATTGTGTGTATGTTAGTGTGGCTGCTTGTGATTAACAAACCTTTCTCAAGATTCTTACTGGTTAGTGATAGCATTGCTATGGTTACTTGTTAAGCTAGCCCAGGTGGCTCCTATCTCAATCTTGTGGTTTCTCATCCTCAAAAAATCAGTCTAAGGACTTTCTAGATTCTTATGGGAACACAGTGATGTTTTCGAGGTTGAACTCTTCCTGCTTCATCAGAGGGCCTGCAGATTCATCAGTTTCCTACTGATGATCATCTGGAAAATGGGGATGAAGAAATAGTAAGGGAACAGCTCTATTTGTTGAATGTTCAGAAGCCCATGTGACCTAATGGGATACATCCCAGAGTAGCAAAGGAGCTAGTAGGTGTTATTATAGGGTGCTTCATAATCATCTATCTAAGGTCCTGAGACTCTGAGGAAGTCCCTGTTGACTGTAAAATAGAAAATATTTTTCAGTTTACAAAAAGGATAGGAGAGAAGAGTTTTGATATCACCCCTCACAACATCCTTCTGGGTAAGTGGTCCAACTGTGGCATGAACACATACAGGGTGTGCCAGTTGAAGAATTCGCTGAAGGGCAAATCTCAAAGGCTTGTAGTGAATTCTACATCTGGCTGGTGAATTGTCAGCAGCAGTGTTTCTCTGGGATCAATTGTATGGTAAGTTCTGTTCAATATTTTAATGATCTGGATGCAGGAATTGAATGCACTGCCAGCAAATTTGCTGATGATACTAAACTGGGAAGTGCTGTTGATTGTGTTGAGGGACAAGAGGCCTTGCAGAGGGGTCTAGACAAACTGAAGCATTGGGCTGTGATTAATGGGATGGAATTTAATGAGTCCAAATGCTGGATTCCGTACCTTGGACAAAGTAGTGCCAGACACAAGCAAAAAACAGGAGAGGAGAAGGTGGAGAGCAGTCCTATAGAAATGGGTCTGGGTGTGCTGGTGAATGGCAGGTTCAATAGGAATCATCAGTGTTCCCTGGCAGTTAAAAGACAAACTGCATCCTGGGGTGAATCAAACACAGTGTAACCAGATTGTTAATAGAGGTGTGCAGTTCTGTACCCTAAAATTGGAGAAGAATGTGAGGTCCTTGAATACATCCACAGGAAGGTAACAAAGTTGGTGAAAGGGCTGGAAGAAATGTTCTCTGAGTTGCAGCTAAGGACTTTGACCTTGTCTAGTTTGGAGACAGGGAGCTTCCTGAGGAGGAAAAGTGGAGATGGAGGTGCTGATCTTTTCTCCCCAGTATTCAGTAGCAGGACAAGTGGGAATGTTTCGAAGCTGCACCAGAATAATTTTGGACTGGCCATTAGGAATCATTTCTTTACTGAAAGGGTGGTAAAACAGGAACAGGCTTCCTGGAGAGGTACTTGATGTCCCAAGCCTGTCAGTGGCAGTCAAAATACCTTAAGAGGTGTTTGGACAATGCTCTTGACAATATGCTTTAGCTTTTAGTCAGAACTGAATTGGTCAAGCAAATTAATGATTGTTATAGGTCCATTGCAACTGAAATTGTAGTCTAGTCTTGCCTATTCACGAAACTAACTTTTTTATATTTTCTTATTTTTTTCTTCTTTTTTTTTTTTTAATTTCTTTTTTCCTTTTTTTTTTTTTTTTTAATTTTTACATTTTCCTTTCCTGTAATTTAGCATGTACATCTACTAGAGTAGTACTAAGGTGCTCTGGAGAACAGCTGAGCTCTTTCACAATCAATTGTGTTAAATTGATGAAAGGCTCTTGTAACAAGACATATATATATAATATATATACACACATATAAAATAATGGAATATCATCCTTTTTGAAAACTGTGAAGGTAAAAGACTCATTCAGTTCTCAAAGTAAGGTGGAATTAATCCAGTTATTTTACAGTTCAAACATCTGATAAGTTTCTGGGACACACTTAAGACAGTATGCTCTTTTAATCACCTAGAGTATATTGAATCTTGTCCCAGAATGTGGATGAGTTTCCCCCTCCTTCAGGAGGAAGACAAAAGCCAAGGCATTAGCCAGGCCAGCACGCACCCAGCACATGCAGTGCTCGTGCAAATACCAAGTATGGGCATAATTCTAGCTTCACACTTTCTATAGGCTAAGCCAGTTGTTTACGAGAGTGCCCATTGGTCAAACCAAGCCTCGAGGACTCTATAAGTATCACTCCAGTTGGTAAACAAGTTGCCCCCTCTTTCACTTTGTCTCTCTACTTGCTCAAGAGAAAACTCTTGAGCCATAGTCTCTGCCATTGAGCTTGTTGTTAGCTTCTATCATACATGCATACATACTGAAAGCCTCTGCATTGTGAGAAGCAATCATGAGGATCATCCCCAGAGGGAGGACCTTCACTGAGCCCGAGAAGCCCAGTGTTCTTACAGCCAGTCGCATAGACCGGGAGAGCCCACAGTGCCACCAGAAGACTGGACCAACCCCTGAGGGTAAGATCTGCCCAGTTGCCAGGGAGAAGGGACTTGACCAAGATCAAGCCCACATATCTGCTTAGTCCCCGCCATTGTGAGAGAGGAGCTGCCACCTGTGCCATTCTGAGCCCTGTAAACCTCAAGGTAGATTCATAGCACTGCTCGTGCCTGTACTCCTCCAAACCTGGGACCGCTCTTAGGGTCCTGCTGTTCCTTTAAGCCAAGTAAGTGAGAAGCCGCTGCTCAATGCAGCCGCATTCTCTCCCTGAGGCTGTTAACATCAGCCCTGAGAATCGTCATAGCCGGGCTGACTCCGCAGACCTGTCTGCTGTCGTGTCCAATTGGAAACCTCTGAGCCCACCTACCGGCAACCGTCGCCCCGCCCTGCTGTGCAAGCCGACTCCGAGGGCCGACTCCATGGGCCGACCCGACCAGGACCAGTCCCTGTTGTCTGGAGGGAATTGACCAAGTCCTGAAGGGAACCTGCTTATGGGCTAAGCCCAGGTTCCATTCCCTCTCCACTGCTGCGGAGAGAGGAGACAGCAACCCAACGCCACCATCAGATTGACTAGGAACCAGTCCCGCGACAGTAGTCTGCCGGAATTCCACCTTGCTACAAACAACAGCTACAGCTAACTCTCAGTTCAAAGTATCCGTGTCTAGCAGGGTGATCTCTGATGCATAGAAACATTGTAATAGTGCTGTATATAGCCAGAAGCCACCAGTGCCCCGCCGAGTCGCCATCTAGTGGCCAAGCGGCAGAACTGCACCCTTTGTTATATAAATAGAGATAAAAGTCTGTTGAGTTCGTTATAACACTAAGCCACTTATGGAATGTATTTCACGAATGTGCACTACAACATGTATGTAAGTTAGTGATTTGTTGGTTATTAATAATTCTGATAATAAAAATAATATTTTCATAATTCATATTTCATTTTAATGAATTTAATAACCTCTTCATCACAAAGAGGTCACTTGTTACATTGGGATTGATGAGGTGTTTATCTTCTGTCAACTAAACAAGATCACTCTCTTCAGAACAAATCCTTGAAATGTAATGAAACTAAATAATTGATAGAAATGGTGTATTTTTATTATGTTGTGACCAAGACTTTCTTGTATGTATTTTTTTTTTCCTATCTATGTGTATTAAATTCACGTGATCTGCCTGTTCTGCTAAACACTTTGGCTATATCATGACAAGATGCATGTTGCCATTGAAAATGGGGGTGACTCATTCAAAGAAAAAATAAATACAAAAAATAAATAAGAGAATAGTAAATGGAAATTGAATATATCTGATGTGATATGAATTAATGTAAAAACACTTTGGCATCCATGTAGCATGATTTAGCTCAGTCAATTACAGAAACTGTTATGGGAAACAATAGAATGGTATAACAAAGCACAAAAAGAAAATTTGCTTTACACAGCCAAGCTTTTAGCTCCATGTGACCGATTTAGGCTGTGCCTTTAAGGAAGGGACAGTTGCTGGAACACTCTGGCTGAATGTTTTGAAAACAAGATATTCTAAACTAATTTCATTGGTAGATTAGTAGAATGCAACTTTAAGTTTTAGTTCTGTTTGAGTCTCAGTCAGTTCTGTTCTGTCTGTCTTTTCAGCCTGTTTGCTTCTGAGCAACAGCGGCAGGACCTGTTAACCTTGAGCTAACAGATAAGAAAACTAATTCTTGCATATGCTTTGAGCTAACAGAATTTCCTTCTTAATAATTACCTTTTTTCTCTCTCTAACCCTTTTTGGGAAAAAAGGGAGAGAGGGGGTACAGGGGGGGAACCCTCCTCTGTCTGGAAGAGGGAGTTCTGTTCTGTATTACTTTCTTTGCTGTGTATTTCTGTATATATTGTAAATATTGTATATTGTGTATATATTCACTGCATTTCATCCTGTTTGTAAATATAGCTTTAATGCATCTCTGCTTCTCCAACTGAGTTAGCCGTGGTTTCTTTGTGTGTGTGTGGGAGAACTGAACTTTCTCTCACCTCCACACTCTATAAATGATAGATGCTAGTCAGTACGATCAGAAATGTTGCATTTTTTCAATGTGTGCTCCTGGTGTGTTTTTTTTTTTGTTTGGTTTTTGGTTTTGGGGGGTTTATTTGTTTGGTTTTGGTGGTGATTTGGGTTTTTTGTTTGTTTGTTTGTTTATTTTTTCTTGTGTTTTCATTTGACCCAGTCTCCCTGCAGTGCTCATTTCTGTTTCCTCTGCTTTTCTACCAAAGAAAGAAATCATGGTATTTTAAATCAAATTTACTGGGCAGCAGTTTTACTCCATTCAAATGCATTTTAAATCATAATTCTGTTCAGCGCATGTGACCGTTTGAGGCTGTTCCTTTAAGAAAGGGACAGTGTTGGAACACTCTGGCTGAATGTTTTGGTATCAAAATGAAAACATGATATTCTAAACGAATTTCATTGGTAGATTGGTAGAATGCAACTTTAAGTTTTAGTTCCGTGGGAATTTTTCTTAGTTCCAGCCTGTTCTGCCTTTTGCCCATGGCTTGGATGGGAGCACACTGCGATGGGTTAGGAACTGGCTGGAGGGCCGAGCCCAGAGAGTGGTAGTGAATGGTGCCACATCCAGCTGGCAGCCAGTCACCAGTGGTGTGCCCCAGGGATCAGTGCTGGGCCCCATGCTCTTTAACATCTTTATTGATGATCTGGACGAGGGCATCGAGTCCATCATCAGTAAATTTGCTGACGACACCAAGCTGGGCGCAGGAGTTGATCTGCTGGAGGGTAGAGAGGCTCTGCAGAGGGACCTCGACAGGCTGGGCAGATGGGCAGAGTCCAACGGCATGAGATTTAACACATCCAAGTGCCGGGTTCTGCACATTGGCCACAGCAACCCCATGCAGAGCTACAGGCTGGGGTCAGAGTGGCTGGAGAGCAGTCAGGCTGAGAGGGACCTGGGGGTGCTGGTCGACGGTAGACTGAACATGAGCCTGCAGTGTGCCCAGGCAGCTAAGAGGGCCAAAGGCATCCTGGCCTGCATCAGGAACAGTGTGGCCAGCAGGAGCAGGGAGGTCATTCTGCCCCTGTACACTGCACTGGTTAGGCCGCACCTCGAGTACTGTGTCCAGTTCTGGGCCCCTCAGTTTAGGAAGGATGTTGACTTGCTGGAACGAGTCCAGAGAAGAGCAACAAAGTTGGTGAGGGGTTTGGAACATAAGCCCTACGAGGAGAGGCTGAGGGAGCTGGGGTTGCTTAGCCTGGAGAAGAGGAGACTGAGGGGTGACCTTATTACTCTCTACAACTACCTGAAGGGAGGTTGTAGACAGACGGATGTTGGTCTCTTCTCCCAGGCAAGCAGTACCAGAACAAGAGGACACAGTCTCAGGCTGCGCCAGGGGAGATTCAGGCTGGATGTTAGAAAAAAGTTCTATACAGAAAGAGTGATTGCACATTGGAATGGGCTGCCTGGGGAGGTGGTGGAGTCGCCATCACTGGAGGTTTTTAGGAGAAGACTTGACAGGGTGCTTGGTGCTGTGGGTTAGTTGCTTCGGCGGTGTTGGATTGGTTGATGGGTTGGACGCGATGATCTTGAAGGTCTCTTCCAACCTGGTTTATTCTATGTATTCTATGTATTCTATGTATTTTTTCAGCCTGTCCGCTTCTGAGCAAACTAGCCGGAATGACCTTGAGGTAAGCAAGACTAATCCCTGCATGTGCTTTTTGAAGCCTAATAAGAACTCTTCCTTAATAACTGCCTTTCTTTCTCTCTCTAACCCCTTTTTGGGAAAAAAGGGAGGTAGGGGGAGAGAGGAGGGTATAGGGTGGGGAATCCTCCTCTTCCAGAGGAGGGAATTTTGTTGTGTTATTTTTCTTTGCTGTATATTTATTTATATATTGTAAATACTGTATGGATTGTGTTATATACAACCTGCATTCCATATATGCTTGTAAATATATCTTGCTTCTCCGACTGAGTTCTCTGTGGGGGAGGGAGAGCTAGGCCCTCTCTTGATCCACCACAGCACATTAAGTTTTTTGTTTGTCTTGTGATTTGCCTGTGGCTGGAACAATTCAACTATCACCTGTGAATGACCGAGGTGACGAAACCTTTTATTTTCTGAGTCAAAGTTTCAGCATTATTGGTCTTAGACTTGGTCGTGAACTGATGTAGGCAGAATTAACTCTGATCCTCCCAACACAGTTAATTTGAGTGAAAGAGGTTGTATTACTAGTTTTATGAATAGTATTAGTATTTTAATATCGTGTTTTATGTAATAGCTTGCTTTTAACAGCTTGCTTTCATTTACACCATGTTTACACCATGTTTGTCACCTTTCTGGTTTCTGGGAAAGATAGGTAGGTATTCCAGAGATTTCCTAGGAATTTGGACCACTAACCTGGATTGTCTATGGAATCCTTTTGTCCTTCAGGACTTATGTCAAAGTAGGAACACAAAATGAGTTTTCAGATGGAAGAAGGCAGATTGTTTTGCCATTGAGCAGCTTCAGGGATGTTGTACTATTCATCACTAAAATAAGATGTACATAAAAAAGCTAAGTTGTCAAGATTGTAAGACCAAGAGCAGGAGAAGAAACTAGAAGGAGCAAAACTTCTTAAAACCACTCAATGTATATGATGCTTGAAAATATTTTAATTTGTCATATGAGGGGTGTGAGTACCTCATGTGAGTGTAGGCTGTGGACACTTTGTATCACTGACTTTGCAATGTGGAGGTCTCATGTGGTTTCAGTTGCTTATCTCCTTCAGAGGAACTTCCCATTAATTAGATTAGATTGGCTCTTTAAACAGTTGTACAACTAGAGAAAAGTTCTTCAAACAGAAAATCATCTACATACACATTTAGATGTACCTGTGGTGCTTAGGCACATGGTTTAGTTGTAGTGGCTTAGCAGTAGCTGTGGGATTGCAAGCTCCAAGTGAGCAGTTAAAGTTGATTATCTCCAAATTCTCTTCCAATCTCACCAGTTCTATGATTCTATGTAAGTTTACATAGTAGTATTACAATCTACTCCCTTTTCAAATGGTAATTTTAAATGCTTCTAGATGCCTAAATTACTCAGAGCCCCAAAAATGTTGAGGTAGATTTTACACAATGAAATAAAGCAGATTGTGGGACATGTGAGGTCACATCTGCTGGTTCACTCACTTCGGTTGTCTGATATTTTTAACCTGTGAATTGAGGGAGAACTCAATGTATCCTGAGCGTATCATGAGGTCTGTGGGGAGGTGCTTGTGAGTACTAATATCCTTGATCCATTTAGCATTTGCTCCAGCAGAAAAGCAGACAACTTAGCAGTGCATCTGAAAATAGCAGCCAGTCTGAGTGCCAAGCACCAGAAATGTTCTAGAAAGTTTGATATGTTTACTTACAGCTTGGTAAGAGTATGCACATAAAATTAAATGAAATAAAAACTTTTCCACTTGATCGCGATGATCTTGAAGGTCTCTTCCAACCTGGTTGTTGTTTGATTATTATTATTATTATTATTATTATTATTATTATTATTATTATTATTATTATTATTATCCTATTCAAAGTAAATTTGGATATAGGGCAGAATGGTGGTCATTAAGGCTCTGGTATTTTCTTCAAAGAACTTTAAAATGTAAACCATTAAATTCTGATATATAAAGATATCTTGTCCTTAGTTTTGTTCATAAGATAGCTATTTAGTATTTGTTTCCAAAAAGCTCATTACAGTTCTCAACAAGTTCCCTTTTATTTTATAGTCACAGTAACAAGAGCTGGTTTGGGCACTTGCTTTGCAATTAAGGAAGAAACTTCAGTGTATGCTATGGAAATGCATTTATGTGGTCAGAGTACTTCATATATCACAGCTTTTTCTTCTAGAAACAGAAAAGATATTTGGATGAATATAATAAGAACTACAATTCTGTAAATGCAACATAAGATTGGAAGAGTGATCAATTTAAAAGCTGGTGAAGGAATTAAAGGAATCAATTCCATATTAAAGATTTTCATATTTACATTCTACCTCTTTGTATCTGATTATATAATCTCATAAATGATAATTATGTATGCAATGGGCAGGTACAGTCAACCCTGATTTCCCTGTTACAGTATGCTGTCAGGTTTTTATTAGCTTTTGTCCTTAAGAGTCAGAAGCATCAGCGGAAAAAAAGACTTGTTTGTGTAAAATAAATCCTCCAACTTTGCTCTGGCTAAATAAATCTGTTCCTTTACTCAGATAGTGATGCCAGATAAGCAATCACAGATAAATTGCACTTGAAAATTGTGTTGCAAAAAGGATGAGTCCTTACCTGAAAATTTACTGGGATAGTTTTATGTAGCTATTATAGCCTCCTCAGCTCTTCATGACTGTTTGTTATATGAAATGCTATTGCCTTGTGTATATGACAGCTTCTATATTAAGTTACCTAACACTTACTAATAGAGTTAAACATGAAGTAACTTTATTGTTCTTTCTCCTCTCAGTGAGTATTGACATCAGATATGACACCCAAACTTCAAAATGGAAATTTTAAAGGGAAAAGTGACTTCTATTTCAGGAAAATCCATTTAATTTTTCCGAGTTACAAACTGTCAGAAACTGTCATTTTGTGGCTGTGGCTTATGTAATATAACTTGTTGCATTTTAATTTTGCCAGTGAGCCAGAACCCTTATAGTGAGCCAGAACTCTCACAGTTACTCCTGGGCTGTGTCTATAGTATCTTTCATCAACATTTCAAAGATGTTAGATTCTGAACAAAAGCATATCTTCTCACCAAAGAGAAAGTGAAGAGATGTAACTTTCAGACAGAGCTCTGACCTGAGGTTTCCGAACAATTCCAGACACCCATGGCTTTCTTGCTGCATACACTTTATATTAATAATTTATAATCGCATGAATTATGGTTCTGCATCTTTAATGGAAAGTTCCTGGTATCACCCTCTCGTTCTGCACTTCATAATCATCTCTCCACTAGTGAAAAGTTCTGTATAAATGTTAAATATTATTTTAAAATGGATACACGGAAAGCAGCCCGCATGAGGAACCAAGCAACCTTTGACTTTTCCTGCAAACATTTCAAAGACTCAAACTCCATCTGCAAAATTCTGTAATACAGGCATGGAAAAAAAAAAAAAAAGTCAATGAGGAAAACTATCAGCTATCAGCCTTGTCAGTAATTTCTAAGAAAGATCTACTGTATCTTCATTTTTGCCCATCTCAGCTTCAAAGAGGTTTATGAGCATTATTTTAGTGCTTGATGGAGGCCTTCTGAAGGAGATATTCACAGGGGAGAAGCAATAAAAGACTACTGTAGAGGTTCATGGATTGAACTGGTGAAGCAAAGTTTTTAACATAAATAATAATTATGTAATCTACTGACTTTTAAAAAGACCACAGGAGTGATATTTTCTAGCAAATATGTATATGAGTAAATTTATCTCCTTTGTAATTAGGCCATGAAAGAAAGAATAGTATTAGTGTTTGGCTATCTGTACTACTAGGCAGGTAAAACTACCTGATCATTTGCTTTAGTCACATGCCTCATCTAGTGCATCAGATGAACTGTATTAAATTGGTAAATCAATATTATTTTTAATAAATTAAACTTCAAATTACTGATGATGTGCAATACAGCAGTAGGAAGATGTGAAATATGAGGCCAAAACAGAGAAATGGACATAAGAAAAAGAATGGATAGCTTAAATAAATAATGCTATTTTACCTCTATTTATTCTGAGTTTTGCTAAAAAGTTCCTTTTTAATGTGAGTCATTTAAATCCCAATATTTGCAGATGAAAATTAAATGTTTTTTTATTTTCAAAATCATTACTTACAACTAAGTAAAAAATGGAACACTTTGCAAAGACTTCAAGACTTTGCACTTTTTTTTCATGCATATTAGGAATTAAGTTTAAGCATATCAAATTCCCCAAAGAAACATTTTTTAAAGAATTGGATATGAATAAAAATGTGTGGTTTTTCTCAAGTGTTTTTTTTGTGTTTTGTTTTGCTTTGTTTTGTTTTCCCTGTTGGTATGTTGCATTTGAAAGGAATTATACAAAGGTTTGTGCAACAGAAAAATCATTCCCAGGTATGTTCACTGTTTTCTGAAGCCTGGAGGATGTTTCATATTCAACTGCTTAGTAAAAGAAGCAATGTAAACTAGACAATGAAGATATGGTTGAAGAAAAAAAGAGTAAAGCTGTGTGAATACGTGGTGGGTTAATGCCCATCCTGAAAACAGGGTGGAGGGCTTGCGAGTGGAATCCCTTGTTTCTTTGCCCAGTCCCTTATGAGATGGTTCTTGAAGTGGGTCCCATTGCCTGATTCAATCTTTCTGGGGGTGCCGTGTCTCC
Source organism: Dryobates pubescens (assembly GCF_014839835.1). Classification (NCBI taxonomy): domain Eukaryota; kingdom Metazoa; phylum Chordata; class Aves; order Piciformes; family Picidae; genus Dryobates; species Dryobates pubescens. The sequence goes on from NC_071621.1 coordinate 3,653,682, forward strand.
ACAGGACATGACTCTCCAGGCCCAGGATGTTGTTCCGAGCAGTGGCATGAGGTACTGGGTAGGTTTCCAGCCACCCTGTACTTGCCTCCACAATAGTCAGTAGGTGCTGTTTGCTGCTGTGAGACTGAGGATGGGTGATGTAGTCGATCTGCCAGGCCTCTCTGCACTTATATTTTGACCATCTCCCCCCATACCACAGAGGCTTCATGCACTTGGCCTGCTTGATGGCAGCACAGAAGTCACACTCATGGATAACTTGTGAGATGGCCTCCATAGAGATGTCCACAGATCTGTCCCGAGCCCACCGGTATGTGGCATCTCTCCCTTGATGGCCCGAAGTGTCATGGGCCCAGCTCACCCTTGTGTTCCCAGTCCAAGTCTATTCGGGAGATTTTAGCAGCCAGATCTGCTTGGTGGTTGTGCTTGTGCTCCTCTGTGGCTCTGCTCTTGGGGATGTGTGCATCGATGTGCTGTACCTTTATTGGCAGCCTGTCCAGGCAGGCAACGATGTCTTCCCACAGGTCAGTGGCCCAAACAGGCTTCCCTTTTCTCTGCCATCCGTTCCTCCTCCATTCCTTCAGCCACCCCCACAAGGCATTGGCTACCATCCAGGAGTCAGTATAGAGGTACAGCACTGGCCAGTTCTCTTGTTCTGCTATATCGAGGGCCAGCTGGACAGCTTTTACCTCTGCGTACTGACTGGATTTGCCTTCTCCATCCCTTGCTTCCGCCACTTGCCTTGTTGGGCTCCAGACAGCTGCCTTCCATCTCCACTTGCTTCCTACAAGCCAGCAGGAGCCATCTGTAAATAAAGCATAGCCCTTCCATTGTCAGGGAGATTGTTACATGGGGAAGCCTCCTCAGCACGGCTCACTGTCTGCTCTGGTGGCATCCCGAAGTCAGAACCCTCTGGGCAGTTGGTGATCACTTCCACTGTGCCAGGGCATTTGAAGCTCCCCATACGAGCTCACTGAGTTATCAGGGCCATCCACTTACTCCAGGTGGCATCTGTGGCATAATGTGGGGTTGAGCCTCTCCCTTTGAACTTCCAGGTCAGGACTGGAAGCCTTGGAGCTAGAAATAGAGGTAACTCAGTCCCAATGACCTCAGAGGCAGATCGGATACCCTCATAGGCAGCTAAGATTTCCTTCTCTGCTGCGGTGTAGTTGGTCTCGGAGCCTTTGTACCCCTTACTCCAGAAACCTGGGGCCCTGCCCCTGGTTTCACCAGGAGCCTTCTGCCACAAGCTCCACTTAGGAACATTCTCACCGGCTGTAGTGTACATCACATTCTTGATCTCTGGTCCAGTTTGAACAGGTCCCAGAGCCATAGCCTGGACCACCTCTCGTTCTATCTGGTCAAATGCCCTGTTCCATAGTTGTCCATCTAACTGGGGCCCAGGGCAGGTGGTCTTTTGAGTGGTACCAGCTCTTTATAGCATTGAGGATCCGGGCCCAGAGAGTGTGTGTTCCATTGAGTTTGGCTAACTCTTTGTCCAGACCAGCATCATGAGTCAGGGAGCCTAAAAGCTTCACTGCCATCTTATCTTGGTCCCCTGTGTCCACCCCCTCATCCCAGCATCTCAGGGCCCAGCTTAGCATTGGCTCACCCTCTTTTGTTGCATAATCCAGATGAGAGGTCCCCACCGGCTATAACGACCAGCTCCACAAAGAAAAGAAGAAGGGTTATAGTTGTTGGGGACTCTCTCCTGGGGGGGTACTGAGGGACCCATACGTCGTCCCGACCCATCCCACAGGGAGGTCTGCTCCCTACCCGGGGCTCGGGTAAGGGACATCACAAGGAAAATCGCAAAGTTAATCCAGCCCTCTGACTATTACCCTCTGCTGGTAATACAAGCTGGGAGTGATGAAATTGACAAGAAGGGCACCAGGGTGATTAAAAAGGAGTTCAAGACCCTTGGACAATTGATTGATGGGGCAGGAGCTCAAGTGGTGTTCTGCTCAGTTCCCTCAGTGGCAGGGGTGCACACTGAGAGGAATAGGAGAACCCATACCATCAACAATTGGCTCAGGGGATGGTGCCAGCAGTGGAAATTTGGTTTCTTCGATCATGGGGCAATTTTTACTGCACCCAACCTGCTGGGTCCTGATGGGGTGCATTTATTTAAAAGGGGTAAGAGAGTTCTAGCGCTAGAGTTGGCAGGGCTCATTAGGAGGGCTTTAAACTAGGTCTGAAGGGGGTGGGTGAGGATATCAGTCCCTCTGCAGAGGAAAGAGTAGGGCACAAAATAGGGGCAGTTGAGAAGTTGTGAGCCCAGATGAAATGCATGTACACCAATGCACGCAGCATGGGCAATAAGCAAAAGGAGCTGGAGGTCCTGGTCCACCAGGATGACTATGATATAGTCACCATCTCAGAAACTTGGTGGGATAACACACACCATTGGAGTGCTGCACTGGGGGTTACAGGCTCTTTAGCAGAGACAGGCGAGGGAGAAGAGGAGGAGGGGTGGCTCTGTATATTAGGGAGTCACTCCCTGCCACAGAACTAGAGGTGGAAAATGAGGGAATTGAGAGCCTGTGGGTTAAAATCAGAGGGCAGCCCAGCAAATCTGACATCCTGGTTGGAGTCTGTTATAGACCACCCAACCAGGATGAGGAGGATGACGAATTATTCTATAAGCAACTGGAGGCTGTCTCAAGATCATCAGATCTTGTCCTTGTGGGTGACTTCAACCTGCCAGATATCTACTGGGAACTTAATTCAGCAGAGAGGAGGCAGTCCAGAAGATTCCTGGAGTGCATGGAGGACTGCTTTCTGATGCAGCTGTTAAGTGAGCCTACCAGAGGTCAGGCTCTGCCGGACCTGCTGTTCTCCAATAGAGAAGGGCTGGTGGGAGATGTGATCATGGGAGGCTGCCTAGGGTGCAGTGACCACAACATAGTGAAATTTTCAATATGCAGGCAGATAGGGAGGAGCACCAACAGAACCTTCACCTTGGACTTCCAGAGGGCAAACTTCAGCCTGTTAAAGAAACTTATTTGTAAAGTTCCTTGGATATCAACCCTCAAGAACTGAGGGGTCCAGGAGGGTTGGAGCTACTTCAAACAGGAGCTCTTGAAGGCACAGGAACTGGCGGTTCCCATGTGCCGAAAGATGAGCCGGCGGGGAAGGCGAGCGGCCTGGATGAGCAAACAGCTCCTGAAGGATTTAAGGGGAAAAAAGAGGCTGAATCACCTTTGGAAGGAGGCTTCTTGTGATATGTTTAAGGAAGCTGTTAGATTATGTAGGAATAAAATTAGAGCAGCAAAGGTTGAGTTGGAACTTAAGCTGGCCACCTCAATGAAAGATAATAAAAAGCATTTTTACAAATATATTAACACTAAAAAGAAGGGCAAGAAGAACCTCCACTCCTTATTGGACCTGGAGGGGAATATGGTGACTGAAGGTGAGGAAAAGGCTGAAGGTTCTGAATACCTCCTTTGCCTCAATTTTTAACAGCAAGGCAGGAGTTCAGGATGGTGGCGTCCTGAGCTGGGTGATGGGGTCAGGGAGCAGTGTAGTGCCCCAGAAATCCATGTGGAATTAGTTCAGGACCTGCTGAGCCACTTGGACAGTCACAAGTCCATGGGACCAGATGGGATCTATCCTACAGTGCTGAGAGAGCTGGAAGATGAGCTGGCCAAGCAGCTCTCCATCATTTTCCTCCAGTCCTGGCTCACCAGAGAGGTCCCAGATGACTGGAAACTGGCCACTGGGATGCCCATCCACAAGAAGGGTTGGATGGAGGAACCCAGAAACAACAGGCCAGTCAGCCAGACCTCCATCAGGGAAAATGATGGAGCAGATTATCTTTGTGGCAATAACTGTGCACCTGAAGGATGGCCAAGGGCTCAGGTCCAGCCAACATGGATTTAGGAAGGGCAGGTCCTCCCTCTCCAACCTGATCTCCTTCTATGATCAGGTGACCTGTCTGGTGGACGGGGGGAGGACTGTGGATGTAGTCTACCTGGACTTCAGCAAGGCCTTTGACACCGTCCCCCACAGCAAACTGCTGTCTAAGCTGTCAGCTCGTGGCTTGGACAGCAACACTCTGTGCTGGGTTAGGAACTGGCTGGAGGGCCGAGCCCAGAGAGTGGTGGTGAATGGTGCCACATCCAGCTGGCAGCCAGTCACCAGTGGCATCCCCCAGGGATCAGTGCTGGGCCCCATCCTCTTTAACATCTTCATTGATGATCTGGATGAGGGGACTGAGTTAGTCATTTGCAGATGTCACTAATTTGGGAGCAGATGTTGATCTGTTGGAGGGCAGAAGGGCTCTGCAGAGGGACCTCGACTGACTGGACCAATGGGCGGTGTCCAATGGGATGGCATTTAACAAGTTCAAGTGCCGGGCGCTGCACTTTGGCCACGGCAACCCCATGCAGAGCTCCAGGCCTGGGTCAGAGTGGCTGGAGAGCTGCCAAACAGAGAGGGACCTGGGGGTGCTGATTGACAGCCACCTAAACATGAGCCAGCAGTATGCCCAGGTGGCCAATAGGGCCAATGGCATCCTGGCCTGCATTAGGAATAGTGTGGCCAGCAGGAGCAGGGAAGTCATTGTGCCCCTGTACTCTGCACCTTGAGTACTGTGTCCAGTTCTTGTCCCTTCAGTTTAATAAGGACATCGAGACACTTGAACATGTCCAGAGAAGGGCAACAAGGCTGGCAAGATCCTTGAGCACATGCCCTATGAGGATAGGCTGAGGGATCTGTGGTCATTTAGCCTGGAGAAGAGGAGGCTCAGGGGTGACCTCATTGCTCTCTACAACTACCTGAAAGGTGATTGTAGCCAGGAAGGGGTTGGTCTCTTCTCCCAGACAACCAGCACCAGAACAAGGGGACACAGTCTCAAGCTGCACCAGGGGAAGTTTAGGCTCGAGGTGAGGAGAAAGTTCTTCACCGAGCGAGTCATTCGTCATTGGAATGGGCTGCCCAGGGAGGTGGTGGAGTCACCATCCCTGGAGGTGTTCAAAAGGGGATTGGATGTGGCACTTGGTGCCATGGTCTAGTCGTGAGGTCCGTGGTGACAGGTTGGACTTGATGATCCTCGAGGTCTCTTCCAACATTGGTGATACTGTGATACTGTTAGTGCTGACAGATAAGTACTCGATGTAATATGTCGCAAGAAGGGGTCGACAACGATCAATATGATCCACGAAATCCAACTTTATTGAGCATCAGATGCTTCTTATATACAGTAGCCTAGCTGCCAACCCCACCTACTGCGGTTAAACATCCTGCTTTCCCATCCTGATGAGATAATCACAAGAATTCTGTTTTACATCCTTCTTTACTTGTTATCGCCTGTAAGGGCGTAGTGACCTTGCTTTGGTATCCTGTTATCCTTTGCAGGCAGCTGCAAGCACAGCTACAAGGCCACGGTGGCCTGGCTGCATTAGGAATAGCTTACTACACTAGCTTACTACACTATATAGCTTATTACACTAGCTTACTGTGAGCAGTAAATAACAAGATGGAGTCCGGCCTACATACTCTGTTCAAACCATTGTTCCGTAGAACCATGTCTTTGCAAGCCATTCCGCAACAATTCCCCCGTTTTTATTTTTTACAAATAAGGCCTTAAGGGTTATTCTTTGAACACTTTACATAATACAATCAGGCTTAACAATAATCAAAATCAATACAATAACACCTAAAAACCTTAAAACTTCTTTTATCAATTGTATAACCCACTGTCTACAAGCTCAAACAAAATTTGTTACTGCCTGTCACGTTGGCCCATGTCACCCATACAAGGCACGGTGCTTAAGTTAAACTAGTTAGAATGTTCTAACAGCGTTGGCACAATACATGGTCAAAGATGACAGACATTGTAAAGAAGAACTTAGATCTTTATAGTTCCAATCTTTACATTTCACTTATTGACAGAGAAGACTTGATTACACCTTGCACACAGAGATTAAGACACAAATGAAATCCTTAGCACTATCTTTTACAATCTGCTTTAGGGGTATGTTGCATCTTTATTTTCTCTAGGATGGTCAAGAATCATCAAGTGTTTAATGGCAGCAAGATTTCTTTAATCTGTAAAGGTAGATCTGGCCAGGCTCTAGCTTCACAGACAGAAAACTTGCAGACAAATAGCAAGAGCAAAAAGAGCTTCATTGCTTTGCCCAAAAATTACACATAATAACGTGTTTTTGCTCATCCTAGTAATTCTGATCTCTTCACATTCACACAACAGTTAAGCAGTCACGACACTCGGTTAGAAGTTAGATGCTTTCTGTTGACATCTTGGATCATCGTGACAGTCGTTGAGGTCAGTGCTAAGCAGGTTTGCTGGTTGTCATTTCATGACAGTTGTGCTGTGTGTCTTGTGGTGAGAGGGTTACAGCACTTCTAGGGTAACCATGAGCTAATTTTTTTCTGCTATGGGGGTATTCTCTCTATTCCCCCCCTTTTTTTTGTTGTTTTTGTTTTGGTTCAGTTTTTGTTTGGTGAAATGTAAAGATGAAATTTTATCCCCTAGGATGTCTGCATTCAGAGGCACACTTAGTTAACAAGAGAGAAGACAAAGTTATCAAACAACCATAATATTCAGGCCTAATTCACATGGTGCCATGGTACATTCTTCTGAATGGCGTTTGTGATCCCAGATGATCGATGTTCAGCTTCATGGGAAATGCTGTGTCCTCATGGTCTTGATTCCTCTGCCGTTGTTGATTGCGATGATCACAGGTAGCAGGAGAGAAGGCTCAAGGCAACCTACTTGTCATTTGTTTTTTTTTATAAATTTATTTCTTGTCTACTTTCCTAATTATTATTTGTATTTTGTCATTGTAATTTTTAATCTGTATTTTAATTTGTTATACTATTCACCTATTTATTTTTAACTTTAATGTATTTTATTTTTTATTTTTTTAATCTAGTATTGAATCTTTTAGTTTGCTCTTATATTCTTCAATTTTTATTTTTTTTTTGCATGTTTAGTTCATTTAATCTATTTTCTATTTTAATTTTGTATTTTTGCCTTTTTATTATATTTGTAACCTGCTTTTCTATTAATTCCTTTTATTATTATTGTGCATTTTAACTTTCTTGACGTCTTCTTTTTATAGAGTTTTTGTTTTAATATAGTAGTTTTGATAATCCTTATTTTTTATTTATTACTAGCAATTCTTACGTTTTTGTTAACAGCTATTTTGTCAGCAATCCTTATGATTTTTTAGTTTATCATATTTTGTTTTTAATATTTTAATTTTATTGTTGCTCTTGTTTATTACTCTGTTATTTAGTACTCTATTCTGTTATTCTGTTATTTAGTACTCTATTTTTGTATCCAGTGTTTTTATACCTTTGTTACATTTTGTATGTTTAAACTTTTTTCTTTGCACTTGTCACCTTTTTGTTTACCATTTTAAAATTTTTTTGTTCTTTGCACTTGTTACCCTTTTTTTTTTCACACCCTTTTTTTTTTTCTCTTTTTTTTTTTGTAGTCTATGTCTAAGAAAGAACTCTAAAAACCTTACATTAGCTAAAGAATACCTTAGAAAATGAATACCTATTCACTACAAACCTTAAAATTATTACAATATTACATGGAGCTCCTTTGAAATGCCAAGGCACACAACTAAGAAGGTTCAAACTGAAAAGAAATCTTATAATTTGAACTCATTACTAAGTAGGTATACCTTGCTACAATTACTATGTACTAAGTACCTGTGAATACCAAATGCTTACTATTCATTATTCTTATTACAAAACTTAGCAAAACTCTAAATAACAAATCTTCATACCTTAGCACAATCGCTATGTATTAACCACCCACAAGTACCAAATACGTACCGTTCACCATTCTTATTACAAAAGCTTAGCAAAACTCTAAATAGCAAATCTCTGAAAGACATTACAACCAGGAATGAGAAAATTAAGCACTGTCACTTTAAATCAGAGCAGACTTGCGGCTAAAGCCACTGGGAAAGGGGGGGGGGGGTCGCTGGTGCGAGCCTCTGCGGGGGAAAGGGGCGGGGGCCGGGCAAGCGGCCGCCGCTGGGCTGCCGCTGCTGTCAGTGCTGCCGGTATCAGTGGTGCGTCAGTCGGTACTGCCTTGGTCGGAGCCATCGCGGGCGGGGTGCGGTGGTAAGAATGCCGTCACCGCGAGCCCCCAAGCGCTCCGCTGTTTCTCAGAGGGGCCGTAAAACAAAGTTGACGCTGCTTGAACTCCTTGCTGGCGGTGTTGTTGTCTCTGAATCCGAGCCCTCGCTGGCGATATCAGAGGAAGGTGTTGATGAACGAGATCGAACGCACCGAGCTGCCCCCTCTCGGCTCCCTCCCCGCTGGGTGCAAACACGATGTGGTGGCAGCTGGCAAAACGCAATGTGGCCGCCGAAGATGTATCGGGGGCGGCCCCGGTCGATCGGCCGATACTTTGAAACACATCGTCCGGCTGCAACTCAGATAGAACTAGGGCTGCATCTCGTTTTTTAATACAGTTTATGCATTCTCGCCACGGCTTTTGCAGCTCGATAGTGACCCAGTCCCACAGTCTGTTTCCATAGTCCAAACAAGTTTCATCAAAACAACTATCTCCGCTCGGGAAACACCCCAAAGCGGATCCATGGGCAAAAAGCCCAGGAATTACTTCTGGCGATATCTGCGCCTTACGCTTTTCTAAAAAGCATTGAAATAAGGAGAGCGCTGCCTCTCCTTCCATATTCACCAACGTCCGCGAACTTCACTGCCGCAAGCTGTTACCCGTCAGTGTCCGCTGCTCCTTTCCTCAGGCCCGCTGATGCCGGCCCGCCCGAGTTTATCGTCGGCCCGCCAAGTCTAGCTCGCCGATTTTTTTCCTCGGGCCCGCCGATACTGGCCCGCCCAAGCTGCCGTCGGCCCGCCGATAATTTTTGCCGTGCCTGAATAGCAGCTTTTTGTTGTGCGGCATGCTGATCGAATGTTACCATAACCGCTCTCCATGGTTTACTGTTCTTCTTAGCAGCCTTATCATCATCTATACTTTTCATCCATAAATCTTGTCCTAATTCCTTCCACAGTGGTCTATCAAAAACATCGTTGGGATCCCCAAAATACCCCAACTTCTCAGCACATTCCAACAAAGGCTCCAATTCTTTCCCTAAATCAATGCCTTTAATATTTCGCTTTTCTAAAAAGCACTTAAGTAAATCATATGTTGCCTGCCTATCCATTATACATTAGTACCTGTGCACACAGTTCCCAAGCAGTTCCAGGTTACAACGTCTTCGGCTCTCAGGCTGTCGTCTCGCTGCCTCTCTGTGGGTCAACGAACTATCTGCCTCTCCGTGGGTCAACAAACAGCCTCCAGTACTGCTATCCCAGGCCGGTACTTCTTGCCTCCGTGCTCACGACCGTACACTTAACCCTCGAGGAACCTTCAGACTTCTCTGTGAGTCTATGACCCTCTCTGTGGGGTCAAACCCTCAAGGAACCTTCAGACTTCTCTGTGAGTCTATGACCCTCTCTGTGGGGTCCCGGTCGAACCCTCTCTGTGGGGTCCCTGTTCGGGCGCCACTTGTTGCAAGAAGGGGTCGACAACGATCAATATGATCCACGAAATCCAACTTTATTGAGCATCAGACACTTCTTATATACAGTAGCCTAGCTGCCAACCCCACCTACTGCGGTTAAACATCCTGCTTTCCCATCCTGATGAGATAATCACAAGAATTCTGTTTTACATTCTTCTTTACTTGTTATCGCCTGTAAGGGCGTAGTGACCTTGCTTTGGTATCCTGTTATCCTTTGCAGGCAGCTGCAAGCACAGCTACAAGGCCACGGTGGCCTGGCTGCATCAACACACTAGCTTACTGTGAGCAGTAAATAACAAGATGGAGTCCGGCCTACATACTCTGTTCAAACCATTGTTCCATAGAACCATGTCTTTGCAAGCCATTCCGCAACAGTAATAGTGTAACATCTCAGTCTGAAAGCTCCGGAACTTACAAGACAGACCCACCTCCTGAAATATATGCAATAGCATGTGTCATTGAATCTGCGTTGCAAGAGAACATTGAGGAATATCCCCATTTCATTCTGTGTATAAAGCATCATAGAACTCATGGGTGATGGGTAACTTGTAAATGTTTTAAATGTTGTAAGAAATGGTCTTGCATCTCTTATAATTGAGGAGTATTTTGTCCTGAATGCTGTAATTGTAAAACTGTAAAACTAGGCCTGAAAATAGGCATTTGGATTGGTAAATATAGAGACCCTATTTTGTGGTGAGGAAAAAGGATTTAAATCTCCCTGGAAGATTCATGAAAGGGATTGGCATAAGTGGGAGGTAAAGGCTAAAGAAATTTTTAGTTAGGGATACCAAGAACAATTGAAAGGGTTAGTAGAAGGAAAAAAGTAAGGAAGACATAAGAAAAATTATAGTAGAGGATTTTGAGGGAAAAGGAATTGAAATAACAAAAGCACAATGGGAAATGGTAAACAAGCTAAACAAGGAAGTAGAGAAGAGACTCTGAATGAAATCTTAAAGTGGGTTAAGGAATCTGTGGGGCTCCTGAAGAATGTAACTGCTGCCAAGAAGACATGACACCTGGCTGCTGGTTGCACCCAGTAGGCTAAGGGGGCAGAGTTAACATATACTGGTGGAGCCTAATCTTGATCCTAACCCTATTTTTGTATAAGGAGTCCAATCAAAATCAAAGACCATGTTCCCATGTGTGGATAAATTCTCTTCCAATATTAGTAATGATAGGTATGTTGAAAGGCCATTATGGAGCTAAAACGCCATCTGAAATAAAGGTATGAGAACAGAACACTTACCTGCAATTGTTGAAAGGGAGCACAGTCAGCTCAGTCAGTGGAGCATGAAACTCTTAATCTCGGGGTCATAGGTTCAAGCCTGCAGTGGACAGGCAGCAGTGTCCTTTTACTGTTGGATATGTTCCCAGCTAATTGAGAATTCAGCACACAGGTGTTGTGAAGAAATATCCAACGGCGAGATGGGTGAGGGAAAGACTCGCAGCAATCAATATGATTAATAAGCAAGCTTCAACTTTATTGTTCAAAAGCACGGCTTATAAAGCATCTTCAACTAAATATGCACAAATATCATTATTCTATTGGCTATTAGTCCAGGGTTACATCATAATATCCAGCCTCCTTGCGGTTAGGCCTACGTGCAACTTCACAATCTCCTTTCTCAGTAGTTCTTTGTTTCACATATACTTTGTTTCATATGCTGTTATCTTATAAGCAACTGTGAGCACAGCCACAAGGCTATGGTGGCCTTGCTGCATCAGCACACTAGCTTACTGTGAGCAGTAAACAACAAGATGGAGTCTGGCCTACATACTTTGTTCAAGCAGCTGCTCCGTAGAACCATGTCCCTGCAATTCAAGCCATTCCACAACACACAGGTTTCCTTTGATAGGGACAGTCTTTCCTGATGTAACAGAAATACAAAAACCATTCCAAAAGCCCAACAACTTGAGGATTGTACTGAGATTCCACAATCTCAGTTAAGGGGGAGATTACAATTTGAAGAAACCTTGGATGTAAATATGCCTGTACCTTGTATCCAGCGATGTTGGGAGACAACTATAGGCAGGAATAAACGGGAAATAGGACTGACCCTGGATGTGGGAATGTAATTTTTATAGGGCAGTATTCAAAGTGTTCACAATTTATTAGTTAGGAAGAAGCAAATACGGGGAGCCTTGATCAGACCAGAAAGAAAGGACACATACCTAAAGGATGGCTGATAGATATTGGCTTGGGATGGTATTGGATATGTGGTAAAAATGCTTATAAGGTATTACCCTTAGGATGGCAAGGAAGATGTGCTATAGGACTGGTCTATCCTCATATCTTCATAGTAAATCAGCCACAGGAATTACTCAGGAGCTTTGCAAGAAGAACCAAGAGGGGAGCAAATCCACTACCAACCAGGCATAACAAGTTTCATAGTTTTGCTAGGAGGTTTCTACCTTGGCTTGGGGTTAGTGAACTTGAAAAAGCGATGGTAAATTTTTCTGCTACAGCTGAAATTATGATGAATGCAAGCATAGATGCAATAAAAGCTCAATAGCTTGAAGTCAATAGTCTCTCAAAAGTATCTGCTCAAAATAGGTTAGCTTTGGATTTTGTACGTGTTGTATGTGTAGTCATAAATGTAAGCTGTTGTAGTTATGCTAATCTGTAGTTATGTTAAGTGATTGTAGATCACAATCAAATATGACATCAGATTTCTTTGGATGATAATTCTTGTGGATTTAAAGAAATTTGGGATAAATTAACTTCTTGGTTATTGAATATAAGTTGGTTTAAACATTTGTTTGTAATACCTGTTGGAATAATTGTAATACTGATCTGTGTAATTCTTTGTAATTGTTGTTTTAAAATAAGACCTTTAAGTAAAATTGTTTATGCCAATAAGTTACAAGCAGATGGTTATGAAGCTGAAGGTGATCAAAATAGAGGAACTTAATTATGATTGTGACCATTTGATGCTGTGCCTTTAAGGAAGGGGCACATTGGCTGAATGTCTATAAAATATTTTGGTATTCTAAACGAATTTCATTGGCCAAGTAAGGTGGGAGGTGAGATTGTTAGTCCCAGCACGGCTGGAACTTTCTCTCAGTCTTCTTTTATCTCTCTGTCCCTTTCAGCTGGACTGCTTCTGAGCTTCTTGCCAACAGATAAGATACTAACTAACTAACTCCCTGTGCATAGGCCTCTGTCTGCTGTGCTAACCTGTCTCGGTCCAGAGAGGGAAGGAGACTAGTTCTTTTGAATATTCCCGTGTTGTGAAACTAATAGGCACAAGCGAGGCCAAAATATCAACAGCTAGACTATTTATTACATAGATAAAGTGGAAATAAGAAGGGGAGAGGGTGAAGAAAATAGAAAGAGAGAGGGAGAAGAGGAAAGGAGTTAGGAAAGGGATTATATTACCAACGGTCAGAGGTAGAGGGGAGGTTTTCAGAGTCCAAGATCCGTTGTGTTGCCCCGTGATGTTTCCAGCGTGTGGTGCCGTCTTCTTTCTTCTAACTTGACAGTGTTGCTCAGGTCTTTTTATACAGTTTTTTAGCCCTTAGACAAGTGTCCAGGTGTTGGTCCCCAGGACATTGTTCTGGGAAATCATCCTTAGGTAAGCATCCCGGTATTGTCCCCCATCAAATCTTTCCGGGAGATCATAAGTATCCAGGTATCGTTCCCCAGGAAGTCTTTTTGTGTATTCATGTGAGTTTGGACAGTGGTCTGGATGGAGGGGGGGGGGCTCCGCCTCCTTCTTCTCCATCTCCCTGCTTACCCACTTATCACACATCAGGAGATAGGTGGACAGTCCATTGACTCATCACCTTCCCTTCCTGGGGGTATCTGATAACTAGGAATGATCTTGTCTTGAATGCATGATGGCTGGGTCCTTGGGCTGTCGTTGTAGTCCAGCTGCAGTCCAGTTATCCTTTGTTGGGGCACTTCTTGATCCATGATGCAATCACAAGGTGATTTGCATCCAGGATTGGTAAACCGGATTCCTACATAACCCCCCTCTTTTCTCTTTTTCTACCTCTTAGGGGGATGAAGGGGGCACAGGGGGAAGCCCCCTCTGTTGGGGGTCTGGTTTCTGACTGTGTTTATTTGCGGTATATTTGTGTATATATTGTAAAATACCTGTATTTGTTGTGTTACATAAAATCTGTTTCCTTGTAAAATATACTCTCATTTCTCTGACTGGGTTTTAGCCACAGTTTCTTCCTCAGTGCGGGGAGGGAAAGCAGAGCTTTTCCTCTCAACCCACCACAATGATCCAATTAAGGAGGTTCTGAAATATCTGGAAATTTCAACACAAATCAATGGTGACAAAAAGAAAATGGGGGATTGTTATGAATATACTGGTGAGTCTGTGATTTGTGTTAAAGGTAGAGAATTCAGAGTGCACTGGGACTGGGGGTCAGGAGCTTGCAGGATTCTGTTTTGAGGACAAAGGGGGAGCTGCATATTTTACAGACTTAAACAGAGACAGTGTGTTTGGCTAATTGGCGACACCAAGGCTGAGGAGAAGAACTGAGAATTTGTTTTTGTTTAGATAAGAAGCCTGGACGACTGAGCACGCATGCAAGTGGATGCTTTGACGCTTACCACACCAAATGTAGGGAGAAGGGATTTGATCACCTATTCTGAAAACTCATTATCATATGCCTGCCTTCTATTTAGCATGAGCTTGTTTATGTAGATGATGTAACTATATAAGATGAAGAAAGCTATTGTAAAGCTGCTGTAGGGCGAAGTTTTGTACCCTCGCATGCCCAACCGGTTGCTTTGCTTGCTTTTATTGCTTTTATTGCCTTTTATTACCGTCTTAAAATCTTTTAGTGCCAATAAAACTGTTACCAAAAACTTTTACCAGGAGTCATCTACAACAAGTACTGAGTCACAGAAGAGAAGCTGAGGGAGCTGGCAGAGGTCATTGCCAGACCACTCTCCACCATCTTTGGTAAGTCATGGAAGACAGGAGAGATGCCTGGGGACTGGAGAAGGGCAAATATCACTCCAATCTTCATAAAGGGTAAGAAGGAGGACCCAAGTAACTATAGAACAGTCAGCCTCAACTCTATCCCCAGAAAGGCAATGGAGCAACTTACCCTCATATCAAAGACAAGAGGCTCATTAGGAGCAGTCAGCATGGTTTTAACCAAGGGCAATTCATGTCTGACTAACCCTATAGCCTTTTATGCTTATTGTTTGATATTTGGGATTGGTCCCATTGCTACACCCAACACAAGCACATCTGCTTTTGCATTCCCCTCCATCAAAAAAACCCGGCAAGTTTGTGTGACTCTTAATATGCAAAACATATTGTTCTCATAATAATCTGAGCCAAAAGCTCAAACAGGAGCAGTTTTCTTGGTTTTAAAAGGTAAAAATGCCCATTCTAAAACATGAAGAGGATCTTACTAGTCAGAATTCCACTGTGCAAGCATTGTAAAAGGTATCAGATCATCTATTAAAACAAACACCTGAACTGATACAGCCAATTCAATTCTCTGTACATAGTTTTTATGAATGGCTTGTTCTACTTCTTCAATTACCTGTGTTGCTTCTGGAGTTAAAACTCGTGGTGCAGAAATGTCTGAGTCCCCTGTTAGTAGTTCTAAGAGTGGTTGCCATTCAGAGGATGTCTACCCTAGACAATGTCGCACCCAATTAAACATCCCTACTAATTTCTGGACATCATTCAAGGTTTTTACATTTATTTGCAACTGAATTGGTTCTGGCATTACTATATGATCTAATACTTTCATGCCCAGGTACAACCATGGCTGCTGATGTTGTATTTTTTCTGGAGCAATCACTAATCCACAATTTTGTAGTGATTTTTGTGCCTCAGTTTCCATTTCAGCTAGCATTGTTTGCTAAGGAGCTGCTA
Organism: Dryobates pubescens; assembly: GCF_014839835.1. NCBI lineage: Eukaryota > Metazoa > Chordata > Aves > Piciformes > Picidae > Dryobates > Dryobates pubescens. The sequence goes on from NC_071621.1 coordinate 3,669,064, forward strand.
ATAAGATGTCATCCATATAGTGATAACAGTACCCTAGTGAAAATGCAGCCCGAACAGGACTTAACGCTTTTGCCCCAAACCACTGACAAATAGTTGGTAAGTTTTTCATACCTTGAGGTAAAACCTTCCACTGATACCTTTCGGCTGGTCCACTGTTGTTCACTGAGGGCACCGTGAATGCAAATTTCTCTGTGTCCTGTTTAGCAAGAGGAATAGTAAAGAAACAATCTTTCAGATCTATTATCATAATTTCCCATTGCATTGGTATCATGGTTGGTGAAGGCAACCCTGGTTGCAAAGCCCCCACAGTAGCCATCACCTCATTGATCTTTTTCAGATCATGTAACAAATGCCATTTGCCTGATTTCTTTTTTAATCACAAACACAGGTGTGTTCCAAGGACTGTGTGAAGTTTCAGCTAACTGTTCCTCAACCAAAAGGTGCAGGGCAGTGAGCTTTTCATGGGTGAGGGGCCATTGGTCCACCCACACAGGCTTTTCTGTTAGTCATGTTAATGCCGGTGTGGGTTGTGTCATGCCCTGCATTGCAGTGACCCCTAGCAAAAATCCATCGTGATTTTCACTCCCCACTGCCCCAAACAGTCTCTTCCCCATAGATTAAGGGGTGCTGTGGTCACGTATGGTCTAACAGTAGCTTTCTGTCCCTCAGGGTTGGTGATTACTGCAAGTTTAGTACTCATAAAACTGTTAGCAACCCCACCAAATCTTACCACACTCATGTTGTTTGATGCCAGTGGCCAGGCAGTAGGCCAGTTATGCTGCACAATGATGGTAATATCTGCTCCCATGTCAAGTAGTCCTGTGACTCGTATCTGTGCAGGAGTAGCACAGTCCATGGAGAGCACCAGGTCATTTGTGATCTCTTCTCAGTGACTGTCTGAGACCATAACACCACAGGTGGTCCTGTCCTCTGTCATCACAGGTAGTCTGCTCTGTTCCGGAAACATGACTCACAAAAGGTACAAGCTGAGCAATTCAAGTCCCTTTAGGAATTGTTACAGGTGGTGTTGCAGTAGATATTAAAGCACATATTTGCCCAACATAATCAGCATAAATTACCCCTACATGTACATCTGTTCCTTGAAGGGTGCTACTAGATCGTCCTATTAATAAAGCACTGAGCCTGTTACCAATTGGCCCCCATGCATCTAAAGGCACTTTGTGTGTCTTTGTGTCTGAAATAGTTATTACATAGGCTGTGGATACATTCATCCCTGCTGACCCCCTTGTGCTGGCTGATAATTTGTCACACAAGATTGGACCTGCTGGGCTGGATACGCCCCGGTTGGAAATGGATTGCTGACATTGGCAGGGTATTTGTGTCATCATGCACCCTTTTGCGTTCTTTTTCCCGTTTTCCTGCAAAGGCTGACCACTTGCATGAAATTTGGATTTAGATTTACAGTGTTTGGCATAATGACCAGGCTTACCACAACGAGCACAAGGAGAATTTTTCAAGTAAACTCCCAGCTGTGATTTCACTTGCTTACAATTAGCTTTCACATGTCCCTCTTTCCCACAGCTGAAACACCTTACTGGGACTCCTGATTTTAAGGCAGCTGCAAGTGCAGTCATCTTAAAATCAGTGCTGCCGACCTTTGAACAGGCCATTACCATATCAGCTACAGATGGTTCACCTGGCAATGCTTCAATAATTTTTTGGTAGTCATCATTTGCATTGTCTTTCACTAATTGCCAACACAAAATTCGCCTGAGATTCTCATCATCAACTTGTTTCTCAATAGCAGCAGAAACCCTCTCCACAAACTGCAGAAATGGTTCCTTAGGCTCTTGTTTAATAACTGTATATCGAGGACGTGGATATGTTCCTGTGTGATCTGGTATAAGTCCCTTCTGACCCCTGAACATTCTGTGATTGATTCCTTCTTTTCTTTTTTTTTTTTTCCTTTTTTTATTCGAGCTGTCCATTACATAAGTTGAAGATATGCTTGACTAGTCTAGTTGTCTTCTACAGTGGAGTGACTGCATCACTAAACAAAAGAACAGCAGAATGTTCTTGCTGTTAAAGTGGAGAGATAGGACTTTGGTAGGTGAATAAGGTACTTCCTTGATAGTCAGAAATGAATAGTAAGTGGTGTCTTTTAAGGGTCTGTACTGAGACCAATACTATTTAATATATTCATCAATGATCTGGTGAAGGGATTTGTGACTTTTTCACAGCTGTGGATACAGGAATGAAGGGTTAAATCTTGGAGAGCTGAGCTCCAAACACTGCTGGACTGATAAGAGGAGACAGTGTTGGCCTTGATGGCTTGTGAACTATGGGAACACGGTGCAGCAGTGTAGTTGGAGGAGGGCAGATACCTGATTACGAATGGTTATTATGCACTGAGAGTGTAAGACTTTATATATAGCAGATTGATATAACAGAGTCCCTGGTTCTAGTTGTAAACTGCTTCTGTGTTGTATTAGCTTTTATAAAGAAGGATTTTGTATAATAATTATTTTTTTTTTGTATAATAATTTTTTTTTTTTTCAGTGGTAACCCGCCTTGGTAGCACACTGCTGCCAGGACCCCCCGGATAAGCCACTAACTGCCCCTTTTGAATCCGGCAGGACCCGCGGCTGGCTCGACATTCGACTGAGACCTTCTCCTGCTGAATCTCCACGTGCTCGGGTTGACCTCGGTCCCCTGCGTTGCCGCGGCAGTTTAAAAGCCGCAGGCACCGCACAGCCAGTCCATTTCAGCAGTAACCCGCCTCGGGAGCACACTGCTGCCAGGACCCCCCGGATAAGCCACTAACTGCCCCTTTTGAATCCGGCAGGACCCGCGGCTGGCTCGGCATTCGACTGAGACCGGCTCCTGCTGAATCTCCACGTGCTCGGGTTTGCCTCGGTCCCCTGTGTTGCCACGGCACTTTAAAAGCCACAGGCACCGCACGGCCAGTCCATTTCAGCCGCTCTCTTGCTCAGACGCGCACGCCGCTGTGCTTTTTCTAAAACTTGCCCAGCAGGTGCCGCAGGCAGGGCTGGCCATGGTGGTAACTCGCCGCAATAATGCCTTTAAGAAATCAGTCTCGACTCAGACTGAGAGGGAATATAAGAAGGTAGGTAAGTGTCATAAGCAAGAGGTAGGTGTCCAGGCATCTGGCTGCAGACAGTGCTGGAGCCTGGCGCTTGAGATGCAAGGTACTGGGGACAACTGCTGCATAACATGTGAGCAGATTGACTATTTACTTAACTTAGTGGCCAGCCTGAAGGACGAGGTTGCTAGACTTAGAGATGTAAGAGATTGTAGAAGGGTAACAGACCTGAGTAACCAGGCTCTGCAGGCCTCCCAGGCAGAGGCTGGTTATTCAAAGAGCAGAGGGGAATGGACACAAATTCCTCTCAAAAGAAGTAAAGTTAAACCTCCTTGTCTCCCAACACCTTCCTCACTGCCCTTGGAAAACAAGTACAGGGCATTGGAGGTTGAGGGTGAGGTGATTCTGATGGAGGACACACCATCTGGGTTTTTGCCTGAGGCCAAGCAGCCCAAGGCCAAGCAGCCCAAGGCCAAGCAGCCCAAGGCCAAGCAGCCCAAGGCTAACCAGCCTTCCCCTGGTATCAGGACCTGCTCCCTTAAAAAAAAGAGGAGGGTAATTGTCATTGGTGATTCTCTCCTGAGGGGAACAGAAGGCCCCATATGTCAGCCAGACCCTACACACAGGGAAGTCTGTTGCCTCCCGGGAGCTATGGTCAAGGATGTTACCAAAAGGATGCCCAGTTTGGTGCAGCCCTCTGACTACTACCCATTACTAGTTATGCAGTTAGGGAATGATGATGTTGCAACCAGAACTTCCAGAGCTATCAAGAACGACTTCAGGGCCCTGGGGGATCTCATTGAGGGGTCAGGTGCTCAAATAATTTTCTCATCTATACCGTTAGTTACAGGAGGGAATACCATAAGGAACAGGACAGCAGCCATAGTCAACAAGTGGCTTAGAGGCTGGTGTAGTCAAAAGAATTTTGAGTTTTTCAATATTGAAAAACTGTCTAATGCACCAGGTCAGCTGGCAACAGATGAAGCACATCTGTCCCAGAGGAGGTGAAAGATCAGAGTGTATGAAAATGGCCTATCCCTCAAAGGGAAAAAGATTCTAGGAAGGCAATTGGCAGGTCTCATAGATAGGGCTTTAAACTAGATTCGAAGGGGGAAGGGTCTGAAACCAGTCCCCCCAGGCAGGAGTCTGGGGGTGATAAGCTTGAGCCAGAGGTGAAACCAGCAGCCCGGCTGAAGTGCATGTACACTAATGCACGAAGCTTGGGTAACAAACAAGAGGAGCTGGAAGCCTTGCTGCAGCAGGAAAGTTATGATGTAGTTGCCATCACAGACATGTGGTGGGACGACTCACATGACTGGAGCACTGCAATTGATGGCTACAGGCTTTTCAGAAAAGACAGGCAGGGAAGAAGGGGTGGAGGGGTGGCCCTGTACATCAGGGAGGCACTAGATGCCATTGAAATGGAGATTAGGGATCATCAGGTTGAGTGCCTATGGGTGAGAATTAGAGGGAAGGCTAATAGGGCTGACATCCTGGTTGGAGTCTGTTATAGACCACCCAACCAGGAAGAAAAAGTTGATGAAGCATTTTTTAGGCAACTTAAGGCTGTCTCAAGATCGCCTGACCTTGTTCTCATGGGCGACTTCAACATGCCTGACATCTGCTGGGAACTCAACACAGCAGAGAGGAGACAGTCCAGGAGGTTCTTGGAATGCATGGAGGACAGCTTCTTATCCCAGGTGCTGAGTGAGCCTACCAGGGGTAAGGCTATGTTAGACCTCCTCTTCACCAACAGGGAAGGGCTGGTGGGTGATGTGGTGGTCGGAGGCTGTTTAGGGGCCAGCGACCATGAGATAATTGAATTTTCAATATTTGGTTAAGTTAAGAGGAGCAGCAAGAAGACCTCCACTCTGGACTTCCGGAGGGCGGACTTCAGGTTGTTCAAGGAACTAACTCAGAAGGTTCCTTGGGAGACAGCCCTTAGAAACAAAGGGGTCCAGGAGAGCTGGGACTACTTCAAGGAGGAACTCTTGAAGGCACAGGATCAGGCTATGCCAATGCGCCGGAAGAGGAGCCGCCGGGGCAGATGGCCAGCCTGGATGGGTGATGAGCTTCTAAAAGAACTAAGGGAAAAAAAGAGGGTGTATCATCTTTGGAAGAAAGGTGAGGCAACCCATGAAAAGTTTAAGGATGTTGCTAGGTCTTGTAGGAAGAAAATTAGGGAGGCAAAAGCACATTTGGAACTTAAACTGGCCTCTGATGTGAAGGACAACAAAAAGTCCTTCTATAAATACATTAAAAACAAGAAGAAGGGCAGGGACAACCTCCACTCCTTGGTGGACATGGAGGGGAATGTTGTAACAAAGGATGAGGAGAAGGCAGAGTTACTTAATAACTTCTTTGCCTCAATTTTTTCTAGCAGGACAGAATGTCTTCCAGACAGCTGGCCTGCAGAGCTGGCAGAAGGAGTTAGGGAGCAGCATAGTCTTCCTCTGTTCCAGAATGGGGTAGTTGGTGATCTGCTTAGCCACTTGGATCCCCACAAGTCCATGGGACCAGATGGGATCCATCCTAGGGTGCTGAGAGAGCTGGCAGATGTGCTGGCCAAGCCACTCTCCATTATTTTTCAGCAGTCCTGGCTCACTGGAGACAATCCAGAGGACTGGAAGCTGGCCAACGTGGTGCCCATCCACAAGAAGGGCTGGTTGGATGAGCCGGGGAATTATAGACCTGTCAGCCTGACCTCAGTGCCAGGCAAGATTATGGAACAGGTCATCTTGAGTGCAGTTGCACAGAACTTGGAGGATGGCCAAGGGATCAGGTCCAGCCAGCATGGATTTAGGAAGGGCAGGTCCTGCCTGACCAACCTGATCTCCTTCTATGATCAGGTGACCCGCCTGGTGGATGCAGGGCAGGCTGTGGATGTAGTCTACCTGGACCTCAGCAAGGCCGTTGACACCGTCCCCCACAGCAAACTCCTGGCCAAACTGTCAGCCCATGGCTTGGATGGGAGCACACTGCGATGGGTTAGGAACTGGCTGGAGGGCCGAGCCCAGAGAGTGGTGGTGAATGGTGCCACATCCAGCTGGCAGCCAGTCACCAGTTGTGTGCCCCAAGGATCAGTGCTGGGCCCCATGCTCTTTAACATCTTTATTGATGATATGGATGAGGGCATTGAGTCCATCATCAGTAAATTTGCTGATGATTCCAAGCTGGGGGCAGGAGTTGATCTGCTGGAGGGTAGAGAGGCTCTGCAGAGGGACCTCGACAGGCTGGGCAGATGGGCAGAGTCCAACGGCATGAGATTTAACACATCCAAGTGCTGGGTTCTGCACATTGGCCACAACAACCCCATGCAGAGCTACAGGCTGGGGTCAGAGTGGCTGGAGAGCAGTCAGGCTGAGAGAGACCTGGGGGTGCTGGTTGACGGTAGACTGAACATGAGCCTGCAGTGTGCCCAGGCAGCCAGGAGGGCCAAAGGCATCCTGGCCTGCATCAGGAACAGTGTGGCCAGCAGGAGCAGGGAGGTCATTCTGCCCCTGTACACTGCACTGGTTAGGCCGCACCTTGAGTACTGTGTCCAGTTCTGGGCCCCTCAGTTTAGGAAGGATGTTGACTTGCTGGAACGTGTCCAGAAAAGGGCAACAAGGTTGATGAGGGGCTTGGAGCACAAGCCCTATGAGGAGAGATTGAGGGAGCTGGGGTTGCTTAGTCTGGAGAAGAGGAGAATCAGGGGTGACCTTATTGCTCTCTACAACTACCTGAAGGGGGGTTGTAGTGAGGCGGAGGTTGGTCTCTTCTCCTAGGCAACCAGTACCAGAACAAGAGGGCACAGTCTCAGGCTGCGTCAGGGGAGGTTTAGGCTGGAGGTTAGGAGGAAGTTTTACACAGAGAGAGTGATTGCCCATTGGAATGGGCTGCCTGAGGAGGTGGTGGGGTCGCCGTCGCTGGGGGTGTTCAGGGCGAGGCTTGACAGGATGCTTGGTTGTATGGTTTAGTTGATTAGGTGGTGTTGGATGGTAGGTTGGACATGATGATCTCGAAGGTCTCTTCCAACCTTGTTAATTCTATTCTATTCTATTCTATTCTAAAGTGGACACCTGGCCTGCATCAGGCTGAGTTCTGTCTCTTAATTGCAGCAATCTGGACACTAGAGTTAGCTGTCAGTGAGTTTTCAAATTACACCAAGCAGAGTGGGAGTTGATTTGCTAGAATAAGGGTCCAGAGGAAGCTTTTAAGGCTTAAGGAATGGGCTTATGAAGTTCAACAAGAACAAATACAAGATCCTGAACCTGGCCTGGTGCAATCCTTAGTATCAATACAGACTAAGAAATTAATTAATTTGGAGCAGCCAGGCAGAGGATCACTTGGGGAAATTGGTGGGTGAAAAATGAGACATGAGCTGGCGATTTGTACATGCAGGCCAGAAAGCAAATTACACATTGGGCTGCATAAAAAGAAGCATGGCCAGCAGGTGGAGTGTGATGATTCCCCTCAGCTACTCCACTTTGTAGAGTACTGTATCAAGCACAAGACAGGCATGAATGTGTGATGTGTGTCCAGAGCAGGGTCATGAAAATTATCAGAGGGCTGGAACACCCTCTTAAGAAAGGTTAAGAAAGCCATTTTGGCTGGAGAGCTGACCAGCACCGGCACCGGCATGCTTAAGCTGAGATCTTTCTCTTTTGGTTTCTTTTTGGGGCTTTGCAAGTTGAAAGGATCCCTGGCAGATGGCGAGGACTGGCAGGCCTTCTCGCATGCCTGCTCAGGATTGTGGCATCAGCCATGGGAATTTTAAAACCATCGGGGCTGAGAACACGATGCCATTTTGGCTGGAGAGCCTTCTTGCCAAGGCAGTTAACAGAGTACAGAGTACAGAAGCCTCTGTGGTAGCTCAGATAAATTATAGTAGTTAAGTGAAATATAAATTATAGTATTTATATAAAGATAGTATTTAAATAAATTATAGTATCTAAGTGGAATATATTTATTTTTCCTTTTAACAACTACAATAAAACCCCTGAACCATGGTAACAACTCGGCCAAAGGCTATTAGAAAATCAGTAGGCACCCAGACAGACTTGGCACATAAGCATGCAGGTGTCCAGACTGCTAGCTGCAGAGAGTGCTGGAGCCTGGCACTAGGAATGGAGGGGGAAGGAGACAATACCTGTGTCAGATGTGACCAGGTGAATTTTCTCCTCAACCTGGTGGCTGAGCTTAAGGATGAAGTGGCTGAGCTAAAGGATGAAGTATCTAGGCTCAGGACTATATGGGAATGTGAAAGGGAGTTAGACATGTGGAAGCAGGCTTTGCAATTGTCCCCTGTTGAGGGAGGCGTCCCCAGAAACAGGGAGGGATGGATACAGGTCCCTGTTAGGGGAAGCAAGGGGAATCCATCCTGGCCCTCTCCCCCTCCCCCATTGCCCTTGCACATTAAGTACGAGGCCCTGAAGGTCGAGGGCAATGTGGATGAGAGGGCTGAAGAGGACCCATCTAAGGAGACACCTAAGGCAAAGCAGTCATCACCGACTATAAGGACCAACACCGTAAAGAAAAAGAGAAGGGTTATACCTGTTGGTGACTCTCTCCTGAGGGGAGCAGAGAGACCCATATGATGTCCCAACCCATCCCATAGGGAAGTGTGCTGCCTACCTGGGGCCTGGATAAGGGACATGACAAGGAGATTCCCTAAGCTAATCCAGCACACTGACTATTACCCTTTGCTGGTAATACAAGCTGGAAGTGATGAAATTGAAAAGAAGGGCACCAGGATGATTAAATACATGGAATACATAGAATAGAATACATATAGAATGCATATTTCAGCTTGCTCTATTGCACATCATAATAACCATCTGGCAAATCTAGTGTTAGGGGGAATTTTTCAACCCACCACATTACAATAGTGTACATAGATAGTGAACCTACTTTCACACCGCTTTTAATGACAGGACTGGAGTACTTGGTCTCCAGAGACCCTTTCCAATATAAATTATTTTATGTAACTATCATTTTATAATATATGTATATAGAGGGAGACAGACAAATGATCTCTCACACAGGCTTCATTGGAAGTTGCATGTATGTACATGTATATATTTATATAAGTGGAAACTTAATGTGTTCAAACATCAAATTATTGTTGTTGTGGGGGTTTTTGTTTATGAAAATATAGCTGTTGAGTAGTGGAATTAAATAACTGTTGATTTCAAAATTAGTGAGCCTTGTCTGCTACTCAAAGTAAAGCAATACATAGAATACATAGAATACATAGAATAAACCAGGTTGGAAGAGACCTTCAAGATCATCGCGTCCAACCCATCAACCAATCCAACACCGCCCAAACAACTAACCCACGGCACCAAGCACCCCGTCAAGTCTTCTCCTAAAAACCTCCAGTGATGGCGACTCCACCACCTCCCCAGGCAGCCCATTCCAATGTGCAATCACTCTTTCTGTATAGAACTTTTTTCTAACATCCAGCCTGAACCTCCCCTGGCGCAGCCTGAGACTGTGTCCTCTTGTTCTGGTACTGCTTGCCTGGGAGAAGAGACCAACATCCGTCTGTCTACAACCTCCCTTCAGGTAGTTGTAGAGAGTAATAAGATCACCCCTCAGTCTCCTCTTCTCCAGGCTAAGCAACCCCAGCTCCCTCAGCCTCTCCTCGTAGGGCTTATGTTCCAAACCCCTCACCAACTTTGTTGCTCTTCTCTGGACTCGTTCCAGCAAGTCAACATCCTTCCTAAACTGAGGGGCCCAGAACTGGACACAGTACTCGAGGTGCGGCCTAACCAGTGCAGTGTACAGGGGCAGAATGACCTCCCTGCTCCTGCTGGCCACACTGTTCCTGATGCAGGCCAGGATGCCATTGGCCCTGTTACCTGCCTGGGCACACTGCAGGCTCATGTTCAGTCTACCGTCGACCAGCACCCCCAGGTCTCTCTCAGCCTGACTGCTCTCCAGCCACTCTGACCCCAGCCTGTAGCTCTGCATGGGGTTGCTGTGGCCAATGTGCAGAACCCGGCACTTGGATGTGTTAAATCTCATGCCGTTGGACTCTGCCCATCTGCCCAGCCTGTCGAGGTCCCTCTGCAGAGCCTCTCTACCCTCCAGCAGATCAACTCCTGCCCCCAGCTTGGTGTCATCAGCAAATTTACTGATGATGGACTCGATGCCCTCGTCCAGATCATCAATAAAGATGTTAAAGAGCATGGGGCCCAGCACTGATCCCTGGGGGACACCACTGGTGACTGGCTGCCAGCTGGATGTGGCACCATTCACCACCACTCTCTGGGCTCGGCCCTCCAGCCAGTTCCTAACCCATCGCAGTGTGCTCCCATCCAAGCCATGGGCTGCCAGCTTGACCAGGAGTTTGCTATGGGGAACGGTGTCAAAGGCCTTGCTGAGGTCCAGGTAGACTACATCCACAGGCCTCCCCACATCCACCAGGTGGGTCACCTGATCATAGAAGGAGATCAGGTTGGTCAGGCAGGACCTGCCCTTCCTAAACCCATGTTGGCTGGGCCTGATCCCTTGGCCATCCTGTAAGTGTTGTGTGATTGCACTCAGGATGACCTGCTCCATAATCTTTCCTGGTACTGAGGTCAGGCTGAGAGGCCTGTAATTCCCTGGCTCATCCAACCGGCCCTTCTTGTGGATGGGTACCACGTTGGCCAGCTTCCAGTCATCTGGGATCTCTCCAGTGAGCCAGGACTGATGAAAAAGAATGGAGAGTGGCTTGGCCAGCTCATCTGCCAGCTCTCTCAGCACCCTAGGATGGATCCCATCTGGTCCCATGGACTTGTGGGGGTCTAAGCTGCTGAGGAGAGCTCCTATCACTTGCTCATGGAACACAGGGAAACTATGCAGCTCCCTGGCTCCTTCTGCCAGCTCTGCAGGCCAGCTGTCTGGTAGACGTTCTTTCCAGCTAGTAAAAATTGAGGTAAAGAAGGTGTTAAGTACCTCTGCCTTTTCCTCATCCTGTGTTACAACATTTCCCTCCATGTCAACCAAGGAGTGGAGGTTGTCCCTGCCCTTCCTCTTGCTATTAATATATTTATAGAAGGACTTTTTGTTGTCCTTCACATCAGAGGCCAGTTTAAGTTCCAAATGTGCTTTTGCCTCCCTAATTTTCCTCCTACATGCCCTAGCAACCTCTTTAAACATTCCATGGGTTGCCTCACCCTTCTTCCAAAGATTATACACCCTCTTTTTTACCCTTAGTTCTATTAAAACTTCATTACACAACCAGGCTGGCCGTCTGCCCCGGCAGCTCTTCTTCCGGCACACTGGCACAGCCTGATCCTGAGCCTTCATCAGTTCTTTCTTGAAGCAGGTCCAGCCCTCCTGGGCCCCTTTATTTTTAACGGCTTTCTCCCAAGGAACCCTCTGAATTATTTCCTTGAGCAACCTGAAGTCCGCCCTCCGGAAGTCCAGAGTGGAGGTCTTCTTGCTGCCCCTCTTAGTTTGACCAAATACTGAAAATTCAATTATTTCATGGTCGCTGGCCCCTAAACAGCCTCCGACCACCACATCACCCACCAGCCCTTCCCTGTTGGTGAAGAGGAGGTCAAGCATAGCCTTGCCCCTGGTAGGCTCACGCAGCACCTGGGATAAAAAGCTGTCCTCCATGCAGTCTAAGAACCTCCTAGACTGTCTCCTCTCTGCTGTGTTGAGATCCCAGCAGATGTCAGGCAGGTTGAAGTCGCCCATAAGGACAAGGTCAGGAGATCTTGAGACAGCCTTAAGCTGTCTATAGAATGCTTCGTCGACATCATCCTCCTGGTTGGGTGGTCTATAACAGACTCCAACCAGGATGTCTGCCCTACCGGTCTTCCCTCTAATTCTTGCCCACAAGCATTCAACCTGATTGTCCCTAATCTCTAGCTCAATGGCCTGATGTACAGGGCCACCCCTCCACCCCTTCTTCCTTGTCTATCTCTCCTGAAAAGCCTGTAGCCATCAATTGCAGCACTCCAGTCATGTGAGCTATCCCACCACGTCTCCGTGATGGCAACTACGTCATAACTTTCCTGCTGCAACAAGGCTTCCAGCTCCTCTTGTTTGTTTCCCATGCTTTGTGCATTAGTGTACATGCACCTCAGCTGGGCTGCTGGTTTGGCCTCTGACCCTAGCTTACTGCCCCCAGACTCTTGCCTGAGGGGACTAGTTTCAGCCCCTCCCCCCTTCGAAACTAGTTTAAAGCCCTGTTGATGAGAGCTGCCAGTTCACTCCCCAGAATCTTTCTACCTTTGGGGGACAGGCCATTCTCATATACTGTGACCTTTCCCCTTCTTTGGGACAGATGTACTCCATCTGTTGCCAGGTGGCCTGGTGCAGTAGAAATTTTACCAAGATCAAAAAACCCAAAATTCTTTTGTCTGCACCAGCCTCTAAGCCACTTGTTGATTATGGCTGCTGTCCTGTTCCTTGTGGTATTCCCTCCTGCAACTAAGGGTATTGAGGAAAAAATTATTTGAGCACCTGACCCCTCAACCAGATCTCCCAGGGCCCTGAAATCATTTTTGATAGCCCTGGGAGTTCTGACTACAACATCATCATTCCCTATCTGCATAAGTAGCAAAGGATAATAGTCAGAAGGCTGTACCAGCCTGGGTAGCCTTCTGGTAACATCATTAATTTGGGCTCCAGGAAAACAACAGAGTTCCCTATGAGATGGGTCTGGCTGACAAATGGGGCCCTCCATTCCCCTCAGAAGTGAATCGCCAATAACAATTACCCTCCTCTTTTTTTTTGAGGGAGCAGGTCCTGATGCCAGGGGAGGGTTGTTTAACCTTAGGCTGTTTTGCCTTAGGCCGTTTAACCTTAGGTTGTTTACCCTTAGGCTCTTTAGCCTCAGGGAGAACCCCAGATGGTGTGTCCTCTGGTAACAGGACCACCTCACCCTCGATCTCCAGTGCCCCATACCTGTTTTTCAAGAGCAGCGGGGAAGGTGTGGGAAGGCAAGGAGGTTTAACCTTGTGTCTTTTGAGAGGAACCTGTGTCCATTCCCCTCTGCTTTTTGGGTAACCAGCCTCTGCTGTGGGAGCCTGCAGAGCCTGCTTACTCTTGTTCATATCTTTCCCCCTCTGGTTTATCTCTTTCCTCTTCATGTTCATCTCTTCCCTACATTCCCTTACACTTTTAAGACTAGCAACCTCATCCTTTAGTCTGGCCACCAGATTAAGTAGGTAGTCAATCTGCTCACACCTTATGCAAGAGTTATCCCTACTACTCTGCATCTCAAGAGCCAGGCTCCAGCACTCTCTACAGCCAGATACCTGGACAGCTACCTGCTTGTGTTCTTCCTCAGCCTGGGTCGACACTGACTTTTTTAGGGAGTTTTTGCTACGAGTTACAACCATGATTGTCCCTGACCACAGCACCCACTAGGAAAAAAAAAAAAAAAAAAAAAAGTAGCGAAACCGTGACAATATGGGCTGCCCGACGGAAAGACCCTCGCGCGCGGCAGTAAAGCGCGTTTAAATCAGCCGGGGGTGACGTAGCAGTCACAAGCCCCAGCGGCGCGAAGAGCCGATTCCCGCCGACCTCGCGGCTTGTTCAAGGGAATTCAAGGCCCTCGGACAATTGATTGATGGGGCAGGAGCTCAAGTGGTGTTCTGCTTACTTCCCTCAGTGGCAGGGGAGTACACTGAGAGGAACAGGAGAGCCCATACCATCAACAATTGGCTCAGGGGATGGTGCCAGCAGCGGAATTTTGGTTTCTTTGATCATTGGGGCAACTTTTACTGCACCCGACCTGCTGGACCTTAATGAGGTGAAATTATCTAGAAAGGGCAAGAGGGTACAAGCATTGGAGTTGACAGGGCTCATTGGGAGAGCTTTAAACTAGGTCTGAAGGGCGTGGGTGAGGAAACCTGTCTCTCCAGAGAGAAGAGAGTAGAACATAAATTAGGGTTAATTGAGAAATCAACAGCCCAGCTGAAGTGCATGTGCACCAATACATGCAGTATGGGTAACAAGAAGACCTGGAAGTCTTGGTCCTCCAGGAGGACTATGATATAGTTGCTTTTACAGAAACATGGTGGGATGATTCACATAATTGGAGTACTGCATTGGGGGGTTACAAGCTCTTTAGAAGAGACGGGTGAGGGAGAAGAGGAGGAGGGGTGGCCCTGTGTATTAGGGAAACTCTTGATGCCACAGAACTTGAGGTTGCAGATGAAAAGATTGAGTGCCTGTGGGTTAAAATCAGAGGGATGCCTAACAAAACTGACATCCTGATTGGAGTCTGTTATAGACCACCCAACCAGGATGAGGAGGCAGATGAAATATTGTACAGGCAACTGGAGGCTGTCTCAAGATCATTGATCTTGTCAGTGATTTTAACCTGCCAGACATCTGTTGGGAACTTAATTCAGGAGAAAGTAGGGAGTCTAGAAGGTTCCTAGAGCATATGGAGGACAGATTCCTGATGCAGCTGTTAAGTGAGCCTACCATGGGTCAGGCTCTGCTTGACTTGCTGTTCTCTAATAGAGAAGGCCTGGTGGGATGCGATGGTAGGAGGCTGTCTAGGATGCAGCAATCATGATAGTGGAGTTTTCAATATTCAGGGAAAGAAGGAGGAGCAGTAACAGAAGCCTCACTTTGGACTTCTGGAGGATGAACTTCAACTTGTTCAAGCAACTTATTTGGAAAGTACCCTTGGCAGCAGCCCTTAAGAACAAAGGGGTCCAGGATGGTTGGAGCTACTTCAAACAGGAGCTCTTGAAGGCACAGGAACTGGCAGTTCCCATGTGCCAAAAGATGAGCCGGCAGGGAAGGCGACCAGCCTGGATGAGCAAGCAGCTCTTGAAGGAATAAAGGGAAATAAAGAGGATGTATCACCTTTGGAAAGTGGGGGAAGCAACTCAAATGTCAGAGAGAAATTAGAGAGGCAAAAGCCCAGTTAGAACTTAAGATGGCCATTTCCATGAAAGATAATAAAAAGCATTTCTATAAATACATTAATGCTAAAAAGAGGGGCAAGAAAACCTCCACTCTTTATTGGACCTGGAGGGTAACATTGCAACTAAAGATGAGGAAAAAGCTGAAGTTCTAAATACCTTCTTTGCCTCAATTTTCAACAATAAGGCAGGAGGAATTCATAGTATCATAGCATTATAGTATCAGTCAGGGTTGGAAGGGACCACAAGGATCATCCAGTTCCAACCCCCCTGCCATGGGCAGGGACACCCCACACTAGATCAGGCTGGCCAGAGCCTCATCCAGCCTGGGCTTAAACACCTCCAGAGACGGGGCCTCAACCACCTCCCTGGACAACCCATTCCAGGGCTTCATCACTCTCACGGTGAAGAACTTCCTCCTCACATCCAGCCTGAATCTCCCCACCTCCAGCTTCATTCCATTCCCCCTAGTCCTATCACTACCTGATATCCTAAGAAGTCCCTCCCCAGCCTTCTTTTAGGCCCCCTTCAAATACAAGGCCACAATTAGGTCACCTCTGAGTCTTCTCTTCTCCAGACTGAACAGCCCCAACTCCTTCAATCTGTCCTCATAGGAGAAGTGATCCAGCCCTCTGATCATCTTCGTGGTCCTTCTCTGGACATGCTCCAGCACGTCCACATCCCTCTTGTAATAAGGGCTCCAGAACTGGATGCAGTACTCCTGGTGGGGTCTCACCAGAGGATAATTCAGGATAACTGGCCTCCTGAACCAGTAGATGGAGTCAGGGAGCAGTGTAGTACCCCTGAAATCCATGAGGAATTAGTTTGGGACTTGCTGAACCACTTGGATGCTCACAACTACATGGGACTGGAGGGGATCCATCCTAAGGTGCTGAGAGAGATGACAGATGAGCTGGCCAAGCCTCTCCCCATCATTTTCCACCAGTCCTAGCTCACTGGAGAGGTCCCAGATGACTGGAAGCTGGCCTACATGATGCCTATCCACAAGAAGGGCCAGATGGAGGAACCTAGAAACTACAGGCCTGTCAGCCTGACCTCAGTGCCAGGGAAAATTATGGAGCAGATTATCTTGGGGGCAATCACTGCTCTCCTGAGGGATGGCCAAGGGCTAAGGTCCAGCCAACATGGATTTAGGAAGGGCAGGTCCTGCCTGACCAACCTGATCTCCTTCTATGATCAGGTGACCTGTCTGGTGGATAGGGGGAGGCCTGTGGATGTAGTCTACCTGGACTTCCGCAAGGCCTTTGACACTGTCCCCCACAGCAAACTCCTGGCTAAGCTGTCAGCTCGTGGCTTGGACAACAGCACTCTGTGCTGGGTTAGGAACTGGCTGGAGGGCCTGAGCCTAGAGAGTGGTGGTGAATGGTGCCACATCCACCTGGCAGCCAGTTACTAGTGGTGTACCCCAGGGATCAATGCTAGGCTCCATCCTCTTTAATATCTTCACTGTCAATCTGAATGAGGGCATTGAGTCAGTCATCAGTAAATGTGCGGATGACACCAAGTTGGAAGCAGGTCTTGATCAGTTAGAGGGTAGAAGGGCTCTCCAGAGGGATCTTGACCAGCTGGACAGATGGGCAGAGTCCAACATGATGACATTCAACAAGTCCAAGTGCTGGGTGCTGCACTTTAGTTGCAACAACCTCCTGCAGAGCTACAGGCTGGGGTTGGATTGGCTAGACCCTAGATCTTTTTTGTTCTTTTTTTTAAGAACAATTTCTGCAGACTTTGTGGTAAGAAACCTATGGAAATGAATCTGGGATTTAAATGTTGGGTTTATTTTAGCACTTGGCCTCAAAATCATGGGAGATATAAGAAAGATTTTGTAATTATGTACTTCTGTTTATGCTTTCAGATAATAAATAATTATTTAATACCATAAAAATGGAGCATTGTCCTTTAGGAAACAACTGAAATATTACACAGTTAAATAATGTATATCCATGAAAATTTTCAAAATAACATGCCTTATTATCTGATAAGTATTCTGTCATTAGATGTGGCAACGGTCATCTCCAGGCTGATCTGAGATGATATATATAACTAAACTGAACAGAAGCAGTGACTGTAACTTTGCTGAAGGTAAAGAGAGATATCACTAATGTAAAGTGAAGCTCTTCCTAAGTATAGCAAACCCAAGAAAACACTACTCGCCACTCCCTCTTTGTCTTCTGTGTATATATAAAAACAAAACAAAACAAACACAAAAACCCAAACATGCAATAGTTGAAAATAAGCTGCACCACTGAAATATCACAGAATCACCAAGGTTGGAAGAGACCTCAAAGATCATCAAGTCCAACTTATCACCACAGACCCCATGACTAAACCATGGCACCAAGTGCAACGTCCAATCCCCTCTTGAACACTTTCAGAGATGGTGAATCCACCACCTCCCTGGGCAGCACATTCCAATGGTGAACGATTCTCTCAGTGAAGATCTTTCTTCTCACCTCATCAACAAAGAGACAATAGTTACCCTTCCAGGTTTCTAAGTAGCCTGTTCCAAACTTCAGGAGCAGCATGCATTGAACAGAGGCTCGAGTGTTTGCAGAATAAGAAAAAAATAGAATATAGGCCTAGAGATAAATAATTATATTGTGTGTGTGTACATGTATAAACCTATGTTTACATATATCCTAATTATTCTTATGATACAGTTACTGTATTAAGCTTTTAATATCATATGAGCTAGTGAATACTGAATAAAAGGATATAATCTGTATATATGTGTCAGATAACATCAAATACTATATCTAGTGGCAAACTTCCCACTGGAGCAGATATTGAAGCAAGTCATGCTACCAAACCTTTAGGAAAACAAAACCAGACTTCAGACTATTAATTTTCTTTTAAAAATAAACCACAGAAGAAATTCATAACAAAATTAGCAGTCAATTCATACATTCTCTACCATGTGAAATACCTGAGAGCTTATCTTTAGTTAAGAAAACTGTCTTGAAGGTGTGATCTTCCTGAAGTTATCTTCCTTTAAAAAGCTACACATGGACAGGATTATCTGCTGTACTGAAAGCTCATTCTCTAGTTCAAGTATCCATATTTAATCTGGGCTTTTCCCACAATGATGTAGCTGAGTACACAGAAATACAAAAAAATTCTTAGTTGTGTAATGTCATTACTGGCATACACTATAGTTTATTCTATTACAATCCAAACTTTTTAATTATGTTATGAAATAAATATTGTTCTACTGTGTTATTAAACAAATTACTAAAATCTGTCCACTCTTTAAATAAGTCAGGCAGTATAATTAAACATAAGTGGTTTCCGGTACCAACCAAATCTCTCTACATTGCAAAAATGTTCTCATTTCTTTAAGTAGAGAGCTCTCCTTTTTCTTTAGGAAGTGATATAATACCCTATCTGCAAAAGGAAAAGAACATAAATGTTGGCCTTTAATAAATATCTTATTGGTTTTAAATTCCATCTTAGAAAGGCCTGCAATATGTGAACATTTTTGAATGAAATTCAACCCCTAATTAATTTATAGATGTATTAAATTTAAAAGTATTATTTAGATTCCTCCAAATTTATATAACAGATCATGTTATCTTGGAGAGTCTCTCTCTTAATCAAATTTTTTAAATTAAAATATGCAGCTAAAGTACAAGAAATGTGCTGTATTTCTGAACAGAAATAAGGATTACAAGAGAGGTAGAGATCACACTTGATCTTTTATTGTTGTTCTTTTCTAGTAAAGTACAAAGACTGATCTGTGTAGCATTAAAATGGTTTCTTAAAATTCCTCAATTAATATATAAAAGAGACTATTCTCAATTATAACCTCATGTATTGAAAGTTTGGTGATTTGCTCACATTTCTCTGATCTCTGCAAAAAGTAATATAGATCAGAATCAGGCACAAATTGCTCATAATTAATGTCTGGAATATGTGAGAGAGGAAGTAATAAATATTTAAAGTTTTTATTCAATTTGGTGGTGTGCCATTTCAATTATCTCTTCAGCTGTGACCTCATACAATTACATGACAGTTTAACATGGTTGACATAATGCCGGAGACTGAGAAGTAGTAATAGATGCATGAAATGTAACTTTTTATTTTCTTGAATTTCTCTGAATTTAAAATAGTGCTTAAAATACTGTTGTAATTTGCAAGGGTAAAGTTTTACGTAACGACACGTGGTCAGGCTTCTTATAGCACTGAAATAACATTTCTGTACAGACTGTCTATATTTTCCTCTTTTTCAGATGCAATAATTATCTGACATATTTAAGAAATTCAGAATTTTTGGTTTTCCGTTTTATGTTTCTACACACATAGAGGTGTTCTACAGAAGGTCTCAGAACCTCTGCTATAAGGAGAGGTAATCTATGATAGGAGGGATTTGGTGGCTTTTGCTGTAGCTCAGAACAAATAGTTTCTCATCCCTTCATTTCAGATTTGTGCCACTATGCTTTGCATCTGTTCCCCTACAGAATAAATGTCATGATCATAGTCTTGGTGTGACTCTGCTGACTGTCCTTAACAAAGAATGATTCATGGCTTGAAGCTAATTGGTGTATAAAAATGCCTCAAATAACTACCAGGTCCCTCTTTGGTGTCTGTTTTAATATCTCCTGAACCTGGAACTTTACCAACACAGAAATGAGTCTATCATTTTGTTGGATGAAGAAACTGAAAAGGGAGAATAAAATTAAAAAAAAAAAAAAAAGTGAAGAGGGAAAAAAGGCTCTTTCAAATATGTGACAGTCCTCATGTAATGTATATATAGATAGTTCTTTTTGTGGAAGCTTGAAGTAGATTGTGTCTAAAGTTCCAGTTGCTTTGGTCATTTTGTTTGCTGGTTATTATTATTAATTTCTACAAGACACAGGATTGCAGAGGCCCTGTCTTTTGTTGTCCCTCTCTGTTGTTTGTTTGGGTTTTTTGTGTTTTGTTTTTTTTTTCTTTTTATTTCTCCATGAAGCCCATAGATCCAGAAGAAAATTAAGGACAGAGATTCATGCTTCATGTTTAACATTGTGGGCCATTGTTATGGTTCTTTCATCTGTGGATAAGGCAGTAAGAGACAAAAGTGGGTGCAAGCTCAGATATTTTGAAAGCTAAGCATACAGGTTAAATATATAATTACAGACAAAATTTTGTGAGATTCATATATATTTTTTTGAGCAAAGGAGATGAATTTCAGTTGACAAATAAAGGGGAAACTACTGACAACTAATTTTCACCTTATGAATCATGTATCATTTTCTTCCTGAGAACAACTTTCTGCTTGTCTTTGTATCTGTTTAGTAACATACAGATTTGTTACAATAATAAAGTGATACAGAAACACCAAATGTTTTAAATATACAAGAAAGATTTGTGCCTGTTTTAGTGTGGCTTACCACTTTTCCCTAGATGCCGTCACCTATTGCCAATACCTTCTTATAACTGCAGTCCTGCCATAATACCACTACAAGCCAATCTTTACTTTGTTAAACCTGTCACTTTTGGCAGCTGTTCTCTTTCTTCTGATGTATTTCTTTTTCTCAACTATTTGCTTGACAGAAACAGGGAAATTGCCCCATCATTCAACAGAAGAATGAGGTGGACATGTTGAAGTGAATGCAATGAAGAACCACAAAGATGAATAAAGGAGTAGAACATCTGATATATGAAGAAAGACTGAGAGGCCTGAGACACTTCAGTCTGGAGAACTGAAGATTTGGGAGAATCTTGTCAATGTGCATAAACACCTGATAAGAGAAATAAAGTCTGGACATATCCCTGAGGAACCTGCCCTACTGGTCCCTGATCTGAGTAGGTTAGCTCCAAAGAAGCCTTTCAGCATAGAGTCATAGAATTGTAGAATCATTTAATTGTAGCATCGTAGAATCATAGAATTATGGAATGGTCTTGGTTGGAAAGGACTTCCAAAGGTCATAGAGTCCAACCCCCCTGCAGTAAGGACAGGCATCTTCAAATAAATCAAGTTGCCCAGAGTCCTGTTAAGCCTCACCTTGAGTATCTCCAGGGGTGAGGACTCAATTACCTCCGGACAACCTGTTCTACTGTTCCACTACTCTCATGGTAAAGAAATTGTTCTTAACATACAATCTAAATCTACTCTTCTCTAATTTGAAGCCATTGCCCCTCGTCCTGTCACTGCAGGCCTTCATAAACAGTCTCTCTCCATCCTTCTTGTAGTCCCCCTTCAGGTACTTCAAGGTCATTATTAGGTCTCTTTGGAGCCTTCTCTTGTCCTGGCTGACCAGCCCCAGCTCCCTCAGCCTGTCTTCATAGAAGAGGTGCTCCAAGCCCCTGATCATTTTCATGGCCCTCCTTTAGACCCTCTCCATAAGGTCCATGTCCTTCTGGTATTGAGCACTCCAGATCCAGACACAGCACTCCAGGTGAGGTATCACTTGAGCAGAGTAAAGTAACAGAATCCCCTCTCTGGATATGATGGTCACACTTCTTTTGATGCAGCCCAGGATGTAATTTGCCGTCCGGGCTGCAAATGCACACTGCCTGCTAATGTCCAGCTTCTCATCCACCAGCATGCTTAAGTCCTTTTCCAGAGGGCTCCTTTCTATCACCTCATCCCCCAGTCTGTATTGGTAGTAAGGATTCTTCCAGCCTAGGTGCAGGACTCTGCACTTGCTCATGACGTTCACCTGAGCCCACCTCTGCAGCTTGTCCAGGTACCTCTGGATGACATCCTGGACATCCTGTCCCTTTGGTGTATCAACAACACCACTCAGCTTGGTGTCATCTGCAAACTTGCTGATGGTGCCCTCAATTCCACTGTCTATATAATTGATAAAAATATTAAACAGCACAGGTCCCAGTACAGACCCCTGAGGGACACCACCACATCCTTTGCTCTACCATCATCTGTCTATCTAGTTATGTCCCCATAAAAGGCTAGCAGGTTAGTCAAACATGACTTCCCTTTGGTAAAAGCATGTTGACAGCTCCTAATCACCCTTTTGTACTTGATATGCCTAAGGACAGCTCTTAGGATAAGTTGCTCCATTACCTTTCTGGGGATGGAGTTGAGGCTGTCCAATCTATTGTTACCTAGTTCCTCCTTCTTACCCTTTTTGATGATGTTACAGGCGCAGCATGTATGTGGCTCCTAATATTATGAGTTCATGTTTAATATTTCTGTGTTTTTTCCAATGTTGCTTGCTGTTGCCTTTCAATCTGAATCTACATTATGAAGGCCTTGTATTATCAGGAGATGAGAATAATTTCCGTGTAAAATTACTTTGATGAGACTTCTGTGTTGTCATCAATCCTGATTTAATCTTTAAAACAGATATGTTCAGAAAATTCTCTTAAAAAGAAAACAAGTATTTAAATGTACCTCATCAGGACTGATGTCATGCAAATAATCGCATTTCAATGCAACTGTATCAGTCTTCTCTTATAAAACTTTCCCAGATTCACACAAACACCTTAAAGACTATCTTAACTTTCTAAAATTCTCCAGGAAACCTATTATGTTACTGTGTGGTAATCATAGCAATAAGTAGTGTGAGTAATCTGGTAATATAGGCTTAGAGCTTGATATAGTGGGAGGCCATGCTTAGCATAAGTGCAGAAGTAGCAGGCAGTTTAGCAAAATAGTGCTGTGAGAGCAGCATGTAACTAAAACAAAGTACTGATAGCTGCAAACACAAAGAGTTATCTTGGAATAAGAGGATGTATACGTCAATCAAAAACTTTGCGTGGTATTAGTAGTTTAACCAATAATGCGTAACAGTAGGGTGTATGGACAATTGTGGGGACCCAATGAAGTTATGCCAATGATGCTCTGTTAGTCTGTGTGTCTATATAAGCTGTAGAGGTTCCTTAATTAAACTGAACAATACTTAGATCATATTGGTTGTCTGTATTGATCCTGAACTCCTTCGTCAACAAGTGGCGCCCAAAATCGTGGACGGGATCCTCAGACTATGATGCTGCTCAACCCAGCACAACAGGTATGTTCCGAGAAGGGATGGAATGCTGGTCGAATCAGCACTGCCCCAGTGCTGGAAAAACAAGCAGCGCATGCTCAAAGAAGGAAGGGAATCTTGCCAGGATCCGGTGAGCAGCTGGAGAGGAAAAGGGGGTAGAATTCAGTAAAGAAGAAGAGGCTGTGCTTAAACTCCTCCAAAATATCCTTTCTATGAGAGGTATTTCTTATGATTTGGGGACTTTGAAGGGCCTTTTGGCCTGGGCCTGGGATCAAGGTTTTATCCCCACAGTAAACAAAGCTTTTACTTCTGAAACTTGGGACAATATTGGTTTCTGGCTGTGGGATGAGGTGTTTAAAGGCTCAAAAGGAGCTTCTTGCTGTAGCACCTTGTGGCAACTTATCACAGACACACTGAAATCTATGAAAGCAGGAAAGTCTGATCTTGATTCAGCTGCTGCGGTATTTGTTGTAAGCAAGATGAAAAAGAGAGATTCGAAAGACTCCACACCTTCTGCCCCACCTCCCTGCATTGTCTGCTGCTTGGTCAGCATCCTCGGTACAATTTCTATTTCAATAGCCTGCTATCCCCCTTCCTACACAAATCGTGGCTCCTTTATTACTGCTCTTCTCCAACAAAAAACCTCCTGCTGCTACATCAGTAGTGACAGAAGCAAATTCTGATCTAATTGAAGAGATGCACACAAAACCTGTGGTTCAGTGTATTCGATCCCCTTCATTGACATCTTTCTCTAATAATGACAGCGACGGCTCAGATTCAGAAGACAAAAAGACTGACATTAAGAAATTGAGCAGCAATGAGACTGTTTTGAAGCTCCTCTTAGTAAAAATGGAGCACTTGGAGGCTCACAATTACAGCACTTTTATGACCAGACCCCTTCCATGAGCCCCGGCAACCCCAACAGTGGTAACCCCAACAACAGCAGCCCCAACAGCGGGTCTGGCTACACCACCCTCTTTGCCCTTTAGATCCCAGACATTATCAGCAGACAATACCATTGCAGTGGAGAATAAATTTGAATTAAGGGAGCATGATAGTGTAAGGGGTCGGGAGGGGAAAAGAGGGGAAAGTGATCCAGTACGTCAGTGGAAAGGTACTGTGAGAGATGCAGTAATAGATGGGGAATTTGTAAATTTTCCTGTGCATGCATTTCCTGTGGTATTACAAGGTCAACAAAGAATGTGTTAATCTCTGGATTGGAAAATGTTAAAAGAAGCTAAACAAGCCATAATCACCTATGGGTTAAAGTCAGGATACACAATTGCTGTAATTGATCATTTGTTTTCAGAGCAACTGTAAACCCCATATGACATAAGTACGATGGTAAATACTCTGTTAACACCACATCAGCAACTGCTATTTTTCTATAGACAGCAAGCAGCTTGTAATGCTGCTGAGCCAACACCTCGACAACCAGGGGATCCTCTATATGGTATTACTGCTTAGCAACTAACAGGACTAGGACCTTTTGCTAGATCAGATTGGCAAACACAATTTCCTGATGAAGTTTTACAATTAAGTCAGAATTTAGTGATCAAAGCATGGTCGGGAATTCAGAACAATAAATCTGGTCCTGCATTTGTTACTAGTCAGCAGGGCCCCACAGAGCCATTTGGTTCCTTTGTCGATAGCTTAGATACAACATTAATCACTAATCCAAATTTGACTCACAATATGAAGGTAAAAATGCTGGATGTTCTGGCATTTGATAATGCTAACAAAAAAACTAAACAAGTTCTGAGTACTTTACCAAGAGAGGCATGTACTGCACAAATATTAGAAGCAACAGAATGACCCCAAACCAAAAGGCAGCCTATGTAGCCACTGCCATAGAAGCAGCTGTGAAACCACTAATACAACAAACAAAATAAAAGAAATCAATACTGGGAGCCAGTACAGAGTTTGGGACAGCAACAAAAGTAAGCAAAATTGCTACATCTTCCTTTACAACGTGGAGATTAGTTAAAGATTCTTTAAAGCAACTAGAAAAAGATCATAAGGCAGCTTCAGCAGTAATTAACAGCACTTTGCTAAGCCTGCCTTTTCCCCCCCTTCTGTGGCTGTGATGGCTTTCTTGAGTCGTTCAACCACTCCTCCACCACCCCTTCTCCCTCCCCTACCCTGTACCTACAGTGGCCTTGCTAGCCAGCTACCTTCCCCTCCCCTTCTCCTTTTGATAAGACTCTAGTCTAGTCTACTGAAGTTATGTTCTGATTTAAAGCAACAGTACTAATTTCATTACTTCTGATTGTAATGTGTTTTAGAGATTTGTTATTTAGAGTTTTGTTAAGTTTTACTAGTAAGCATAATTAATAGTAAGTATTTGGTATTTAGTATATAATGATTATGGTAAGGTAAAAGTATTTAGTAATGAGTTCAAATTTTGAGCTTTTTTTACAAGTTTAAATTTTAAGTTTTTCTTTTAGTTTGAACCTTCTTGGTTTTGTTTTTTTGTGTGTGCTTAGGCATTTCAAAGGAGCTCCATGTAATATAGTTAAGGATTGTAGTAAATAGGTTTCTATTTTTAGAAGTATTCTTTAGTTAATGTAACACCTTTTTATTTCTTTTTTAGACATTGATTTGATAATTTAATTTTAACATAGTTCTTTAAGTTTTTAAGGATTTTTTTCTATTAGCATGAAGTTAAGAGTTTGATATAGTTTGATATAGTTTGATATATATATATTATAGAATGGGGTTTTTTGATCTTTTTTGTATTCATAATATCTTTAAGATAAGGGTTTTTTATATATATATATATATATGGGACATATATTTTATAACTGAGGTTTTTAGTGATATGAGCAAGAAATAGCTGACCCATGCCAACACCTGGAAACACCAGTTTTGCAACACAGTACTGCAATGATCTCAACAAACAACAGCACAAGAATCAAGAATATGAAAAAACATCTTTTCCCATGAAGCTGAAACTCATCAGACCTACCTAGCATCGATCACAATAGCTATTATGATAATCAGAGATCAAAAGCGTCAGTCAGAAGAATGTACCAAAGTACATCTGAATTAGTCACAAAAAGAGAATAGCTAAAGCATATTTTGTTCTCAAATTGTAATTTTACATGTGGTTTCAAATCTGATCTCACAAAATTTATAGAAGATATAAGAATTCTGGAAGTTTTGGCTAGGAGAAACTTGAAAGAACAAACAACATTAGGCCAAAGTTAGTATCAATAGGACTCAGTATCTTTCCTTAGCAAAAACAAAGCATCAAATGATCAGTATTATTAGGATGAGTAAAAATGTGTTATTATGTTATGTTCAATTTTATATTTGGCACAGCAATGAATACTCAGGACGTCATTTTTAACCCAACAATGGAGCTTTTGCCTGCAAGTATTTTCTTTATCTGTGGAGCTAGAGCCTGGCCAGATCTACCTTTACAGATTAAGGAAAATCTTGCTAACATTAAACAATTTATGATTTTTGACCATCTTAGAAAACTAAAGATGCAACATACCTTTAGAGCAGATTGCAAAAGACAGTGCTGAGTATTGGGTTTGCTGTGTTGTGGATGTTTGTGTCTTAATCCTTATGTGCAATGTGTTCAGGCCTAGACAGGTCTTCTTTGTTAATGAGAGGAGCGAAATGTGGAAATTGGAACTGGTAAGATCTATGTTCTTCTTTAAGAGATCATGCAGGTGGCAAAGGAATGAGTTCAAAGCTGTAAGATGAGACTTTCTGTCTGAGGAAAACAACTGTTTTGTTGTGTTCTGACCTTGTAAGATAAGTGGAAAGGAATGTGTGTGCTTGTTACTAGAGGGTCTGTTATCTTTGACCATGTATTATGCCAGTTCTGTTAAAATGTTCTAATCAGCTCAACCTAAGCATTGTGTCTTGTACGGGTTACATCAGTCTGTTAGACATGCTGCACTACAGAACTTTTGGTTTTGCTATATAGTTAGTTTTAACTTGCTTGCTTCTGTGTATGCAAAGAATTTGACAATATAAGGATGTATTTTATATGGGATGGGAACAACTCCCATGACCAGATTGCTCACAAAAACGAAAAGGGGGATTTGTGGCAATCATAGCAATAAGTAGTGTGAGCAATCCGGTGATATAAGCTTAGAGCTTGATATAGTGGTAGGCCATGCTTAGCATAAGTGTAGAAGTAGCAGGCAGTTTAGCAAAATAGTGTTGTGCTAGAAGTATGTAACTGAAAGTACTGGTAGCTGTAAACATAAATAGTTATCTTGGAACAACTTCACGTGATATTAGTAGTTTACCCAATAATGCATAACAGTAGGGTGTGTGGACAATTGTGGGAACCAGTGAAGTTATGCCAACTATGCTCTGTGAGTCTGTGTGTCTGTAGAAGCTGTAGAGGTTCCCTAATTAAACTGAACAATACTTAGATCATATTGGTCATCCGTATGGATTCCAAACTCCGTTGTCCACATTACTGTATTTATTTTAAAATTACTTAGGTGCATCTTCATCCACATTTGTAGTTTTGCATTTATTAGGAGAAACAACCTTTTAACATTCTTCATGACTTGATTATATTAATATATGACAAGGCCCCAAGTGCAGTAAAAGCAGAGATAATTGATCAAAACTAAGTTCAAATGAAGGAATGAAAAGCAAAAGTACCTTTAATATTAAGTGGTTCACATACAACTAATTAACAGTGATAAAAGTCATACACAGTCAATAAGCACTGCAGTCTGTTGCAGATTAAGCTTAACATTGTATTCCCACGAAATCTGAAAACTTTACTAACAGACACAGAAACAACAGTAACCAAAGAAAAGCTTTCCAGTAAGGATGAGAAAGTATGATCTTGCTCACAGTGCATTACTAATTGATATTTGCTGTATTTGACTTGTTAAAAACTGTTTAAAAGTATTTTAGTTTTCATTAAAATTTTTGATAGGTTTCATCTCAGTGTTTAGGACATGAAAAGTATAAACTCCCAGGTGACTGAAATACCTAAACAGTGTAGTCATTAATCCATCTTTCTTTTGAAATTTGCTGTACACTTAAAAATCCCACAAAAATTAATGCACAAAGCACAGAGGAAGAAAAGGGTGAAGAAAATGAGAGTGAAAGGCTATGAAGCTATCACTGTTACTAGTAGTTAAAAGTTAGTGTTAATAGTACCTAGTACTATTGTAACATTTATGACATGCACATGGCCCCATCTGCCACTGAATGACTGGCACATGACATATTTTACTTGCTTCTCTGGAAGTTCCAGAGGGGTTTGTCTGAATATATGCAACTATGTGTATTTGCATATTTACAACTCTATGTATACCTGTCTGGATTTCATTCACATGAAATTCACATGAGAAATAGAAAATTCTAGGGTATGATTTGTTCTGAATAGGTCACACATAAGCTTCTTGTTTCTCTATGTTGAATATGGACATCGACAGAAATTTTACTACTACTTGCCCATGCCTTAGACATAAGTAGTCAGAATCTCATTGGTCTGTTTGCTTAGGTAGATACGGCAGAAAGAAGGTGCTTGTGTCGGTGTATTCTGTTTGGTTTTGGTTTTAAAATCTGTAGGGAACTCTTTTTAAAGGGAAAACTTACTTTATGTGAAACTACATCTTTAGAATTCTTACTTAGATGATCTTGGATTTAGAAAGACATTATTTAGAGACTGGGGTCAATTGAAATCAGATTATGTATTGCAATTGACTTATGGGAGTATGTGGTAGTTTAGGTTGGGTGCGTTCTGCTGCTGCCACACAAGATACACCTCTGGTGCCCTTAGTGTCCAGCCCAGTGGGTGGACACAGGAAGCTGCATATTTCATACCCATAATTTCCTGCTCCCTATAAATCTATCTGCAAAGTCTCTCACTTCCTCTTTCTTCCATCGCTCCTCTTGTGGGAGATGATCCCTATCTGGTAATGGAAGGGGAGTTATCTCAAGGCCTCTTGGGCCTGGCTAGGCCTAATGCCAGAAGGAGAAGGGGGAAGGGCAAGCTCAAATTTGGCCAGCTGAGATTAGCCTAACAGTGGAGAGGGGGAAGAAAGAGCCCTGGGGGTTTTGGGTGTACCCTCAGGTAGGGAGAAGGGGAGTGCTGGGAGGCTTCTGGGTATGCTTTGGGATCTCCTTTGTCACTGTGCTTGTAGCTCTCTGTAAAACACTCACTACTTTTCCATTTAAATTTTCCATCACTTCTCCAATCCATTTGTCCGAGTCTCATTTTTTCCACCATGGTGGGAGGCAAGGGAGGATCTGCCTTCAACCTGGCACAGAGTATTATCCTACAATCCTATTCTCAAACTATCTGTAATATAAAAATCTTCCCAATGGAATGAAATGTTCCATTAAAAAAAAAAAAAAAAGGCAAAATAGAAAGAACAGATAATGTTATTCTGAGGCTTTATTTCTACTGTGTATTTTTCTGTATGCTTTGTTTGGCTTTAAAAAGTCATAGCACTATCTCTGTATATAATAAATACACCTTATTTAAAAGAAAATCACAATTGAAAATCACTAATCTTTAAAAAGGATTTAACAAATTTTAGTGACCATTTCATGACTTGCAGTATAACAGAGCTTGTGTATCTAAGCAAATACGTTCCTAGCAAATCCTGCTGTCAGTCCAAATGGTTCACAATTACTTTTAGGTAAAGTAGATCTGAGAACAAACCTAACAACTGCCTAAGTTCTTAGGTGCTAGTGCTTACAGTGAAAGGACTGTGACATAATAGGGTAATATTATAAGTCAAGCAGTTTTCAGAAAAGAAACATTTCTTAAACTTAGTCCTAATACTTCCTTTACATGAGAAGCAGTTTAATTTATCTTCTGCTTTATAGTTTTCTAAACATTTTTTTTTTTAAATCAGAAAATGATAGCTGTAATCTTGATTGTGCATGAGACATATATTGTTACTACCTAAGGAATGGCCTGAGTTAAAAAACTTGTAAGTATACTACCCTTTTTTTCTTCCACATTTCAGTCATGGTTCTCCAAATTTCAATGCAGTACAATAATCTGGTAATTCCTTTAGAACAGATGTTACTCCTTATGAGAGAAATCTTTTAAGTGATTATAGCATGCATATTCTTAATTAACAATTTCACACTCAAAATACTCTATTAAAACACCTATAAGAGCCCACCTTCTATTGTCTCAAACAATGTGTGGTAACTTCTGATGGTTCTTGATGATTCTCAGAGATACTGGCCAGAGCTGTTCCTGGCAGATAGTTTTAACAATGGGAAGTGATAAATTCTTTGGAGGAGGGATTTCCTCTGATTGTTTTAAACAATTGTAACAGCACTACAGAAAGGCCAGTGACAGAGTACACTAGAGGAGCCTTGTGCAAAATCTGTTGTGAATTGGAGATACTATTGCCCACACCTGAATAGTATAAAAAGAATGAAGCCTCTTAGATCCATGTGTTGCATCACAGAAGCCCTTGTTGGATGTATACCCACCACTGAAGAACTTGGACTAATCTTGCGAAGATGTCACTGTATCCAAGGGTGGTGATATCTTTCTCTCTTATCTCACTCTCTCTCTCTTTTTGTCTTTTTTTTCTTCCTATTTCCCTCTCCTCTGGTCCAACCAATAATCCTTACGGCACAACTGAGCAAAAGCTTTCATTGTATCAAATAATCCTAACTCCTTAGCCTTTTGGTGTTGGTTCACCTTAATTTATTCCAACCTCCCCTGCTGCCCAGGTTTGACTGGGGAAGTTTGGTCATGACAACACCTCAAAAGCTGACTTTGTATTCCAATACATGTAATTTACATTCTTACTATAATCTTCATTACCATTTCCATATTTTAATATCCTCATAATATAGGAGGACTTACATTGTTTGAAGACCTTTAAATATGTTCAATACTAACTTATCTTCCCTGTTTTCTTATATTCTGTTTGCACTATGTATTATTGCCCTGGTTTGAGTTAGAACAGAATTAATTCTGTTCAGTGATTTCATTTTTCAGTTAAACCTCTTCAAAGTATCTGCACTTTCTGAATTTAACAGCATATATTTGCAGACGGTGTAATCTTCCACAAGGGGTAACAACTGATGTTTAATCACTATTAAATATTGTGCACCAAGTTAGAACAGAACAGAACAGAACAGAACAGAACAGAACAGAACAGAATAGAATAGAATAGAATAGAATGGAATGGGATAGAATAGAATAGAGTAGAATACAATACAATACAATACAATACAATACAATACAATACAATACAATACAATACAATACAATACAATACAATAGAATTAAACAGGTTGGAAAAGACCTTTGAGATTGAGTCCAACCAATCATTCAACACTATCTAATCAACTAAACCATAGAACTAACTGCCTCATACAGTCTCTTTAAAAACTCTTCCAGCGATGGTGACTCCACCACCTCCCTGGGCAGCCCATTCCAATGACCAATCACTCTTTCTGTGAAGAATTTCTTCTTAGCCTGGTGCATCTTCAGACTGTGTCCTCTTGTTCTGGTGCTGGTTGCCTGTGAGAAGAGACCAATCCCCATCTGGCTACAACCACCCTTCAGGTAGTTGTAGACAGCAATAAGATCTCCTCTGAGCCCTCTCTTCTCCAGGCTAAGCAACCCCAGCTCCCTCAGTGTAATGGGTTGGGGCAGATCCCCTCCCCACCACAGGCAGAAATAACGACTCAGGCAAACGGATTGCAAAAGTGATGGAAAGTTTAAATAGGAAAACAACAATAAACAACAATGTAAGTTTTACAGAGACCCACAAGCACCATGATAAAGAGAGAGATCCCAGAACATACCCAAGAACATCCCATCCCCACCTGGGGGTACACCCAAACCCCCCCAGGGCTCTTTCCCCGCCCCCAAGCCAGCCTTGGGCCTGGGCAGGCCCAAGGGAGGCAGCTCATGCCATTTTACCTAGGCAGCAGCAGGGGACGAAAGAGGAAGTGAAGACCCCGCGTGGACTTTCTATAGGGGAGCAGGGCATTATGGGAATGGAATACCTGGTTCTCTGTGACCACCCCCTGGGCTGGGCCCACCCCTTGGGACCTCCCAGGTGTGGCCTGCGCAGTGGCATCTGGGCCAGCACCCAGCCTAAACCACCACACTCAGCCTCTCCTCATAGGGTTTGTCCTTTGGAGTTCTCACAAGCTTTGTTGCCCTTCTCTGGACAAACTCCAGCAACTCAACATCTTTCCTAAACTGAGGGGCCCAGAACTGGACACAGGACTCAAGGTGTGGCCTAACCAATGCAGAGTACAGGGGCACAATGACTTCCCTGCTCCTGCTGGCCACTTCATTCCTGATGCAGGCCAGGATGCCATTGGCCTTCTTGGCCACCTGTGCACACTGCTGGATCATATTCGGCCTACTATTGACCAGAACCCCCAGTTCCCTCTCTGCATGGCTGCTCTCCAGCCACTCTGACCCCAGCCTGTACCACTGCATGAGATTGTTGCATCCAATGTGTAGAACCCAGCACTTAGATGAGTTAAATCTCATGTTGTTGGACTCTGCCCATCTGTCCACCCTGTCAAGATCCATCTCCCACCTTCTAACATATCAACACCTGCTCCCAGCTTGGTGTGATCTGCAAATTCACTGATGATGGACTCAATGCTCTCATCCAGATCATCAGTAAAGATAGTGAACAGGATGGGGCCCAGCACCGATCCCTGGGGGACACCAGTAGTGACTGGCTGCCAGCTGGATGTGGCACCATTCACCACCACTCTCTGGGCAGTTCCTAACCCATCACAGAGTGCTACTGTCCAAGCCATGAGCTGACAGCTTGGCCAGGAGTTTGCTGTGGGGGACAGTGTCAAAGGCCTTGATAAAGTCCAAGTAGACTACATCCACAGCCATCCTCACATCCACCAGGCAGCTCACCTGATCATAGAAGGAGTTCAGGTTGGTGAGGCAGGACCTGCCCTTCCTAAATCCATGCTGGATGGGCCTGTTTCCTTGGTCATCCTCTAAGTGCTGTGTGATTGCACTCAAGATGACCTGCTCCATAATCTTGCCTGGTACTGAGGTCAGGCTGACAGGCCTATAATTCCCTGGCTCATCCAACCGGCCCTTCTTGTGGATGGGCACCACATTAGCCTGCTTCCAGTCATGTGGGACCTCTCCAGTAATCCAGGACTGTTGAAAAATAATGGAGAGTGGCTTGGCCAGCACATCTGCCAGCTCTCTCAGCACCCTAGGATGGATCCTGTCTGGTCCCATGGACTTGTGGGGATCCAAGTGGCTAAGCAGGTCTCTAACTGCTTCCTCCTGGTTACAGGGAATCTATGCTGCTCCATGACTCCATCTGCCAGCTCAGGAGGCCAGTTTTCCAGAAGACAACCTATCCTGCTATTAAAAATTGAGGCAAAGAAAGTGTTAAGTACTTCTGCCTTTTCCCCATCTTTAGTTACTATATTCCCCTCCATACCCACAAAGGAGTGGAGGTTGTCCTTGCTATTAATATATTTGTAGAAGGATTTTTTTTGTGGTCCTTCACAGCAGTGGCCAGTCTAAGTTCTAAATGGGCTTTTGCCTCTCTAATTTTTTTCCTACATGACCTAGAAACATCCTTAAACATTCCATAGGTTATCTCAGCTTTCTTCCAAAGATTATACACCCTCTTTTTTCCCCTTAATTCCTTTAGAAGTTCATTGCCCAACCAGGCTGGCCATCTGCCCTGGTAGCTCATCTTCCAGCACATTGGCACAGCCTGTTCCTGCACCTTCAGGAATTCTTTCTTGAAGTAGGTCCAGCCCTCCTGGACCCCTTTGTTTTTAAGAACTGTTTCCCAAGGTGCTTTCTGAGTTAGTTCCTTGAATAAATAGAAGTCTGCCCTCTGGAATTCCAGAGTGCATGGTTTTTTGATGCCTCTTGATGATTTTGGGATGGTTGATGATGTTGATGTTGGGATGGAGCAAGGAAGACATCACACTTGGAGGGAGGAGTTGACAGGACCTTAGCTGACCCTAAGCTGATCAGTAAGGTATTACATTCCATATACATCATATTCAGTATAAAACTGACAATCACGAGGGTCAAGATCTCTTCTTCCCTGGTATCTGAGGAAAACTCTTTCTGTTCTGCCTTGATTCCAAGTCATGAGTTCCTGCTCTTGAATCTGGTTCCCATCTTCCACTGAGTCCAGACTAGGAATTCCCATGTGTCTGCCCACAGTGGTGATAGTGACATAATTTTCATCAGGGAGCTGGTTTCAGTATTTGTTTTGTATATATTTTTATGTGTTTCATTTTGTTGCTATTATTTTCATTAAACCATTTGTAGGTTTCTGGTGGTGGTAGTGTGGTCGTTCCCTCTCCCCTCCCCCCCAAGTCCATAAATCTCTCTCCATTATTCAATTTATCTTCTCCTTTGGGGAGGTAAAGGTGTTACTAGATTGCATCTCTTGTTTTTCTAGTAGCCAGTTCTGCCCTAATCCTTGACAACTGTGCTCCTGAATAGGGTTTGCACAAAGTAAACTAAAGGAGCAAGAGGTGAAGAAACTGTATCAGTTTAAGCAGCTTAAGTTACATTTGATATATGTGTTTAGAAATGTATTTGAGATATTCATAGATATTCAAATTTTCCAGATTAAACTGTTCTTATAAAGAGTAACTTGAATTGCATCTCTGCACAGCATTCTGTGCCCATTCAGCAAAATCACCAAAATCTTAAATTTCTTGTTCCATAGAAATGGAACATTTGTTTAAGCACTGGTCTCCTGGTGGAACCAACCCTTGCAAACTCTCCCTGTAGCACCAGATGCAATTGACCAATGAGAAATAGTAAATATTATCCTTAAAGTTTGCATATTTAGAGTGAACCTGAAATCAAGAATCTATTCCAAGTAGCTGTTTTGAAACTGAAAATAATCATATCCAGTGGACAAAGAAAATAATGGGTTTCAGAGAGACTGAAAAGGTGGAAAATCAATGTACTTCCTAAGCTTGGAAGAAGAAGGAAAAAAACCTACATGCCCAGATGCCAGTTTTTACCTCTGTACTTACAGCTTCTTCTTTTATTGCAATGTCCTACACAACGGTATATAACACCTACAGCCATTATGATACTGTCAACAACAGACTGTGTCAAACCAATCTAATATCCTCCCATGACACAAAAACAGGCCTAGTGGCAAGAGACAAAATAGATGTCATATCATTACTCCAGTGGGTTTTTTGATGCTGTCCCACATGGCATTCTTTTAATCAAGTTCAGAAAATATGGTCTGGAGGAAGCCATTGTAACGAATGTAAAAATGATTCCAAAATTATAACAATGTCACTGTTTCACTAGCACAATAAAAGGATGACTAAACTAAGACTCTGTATCTGCAACTACAGAATATTGTCAAGGTTGAGCAGATAGTTTAAGAAATAGTGTATTTATGAAATTTTCAGATGATAGTAAAATGGAAGAGATTACCAGGGTATTGAAGGATAAGGATTTAGAATAATCTCAATATCATGGAAAAAGGTCAGAAAAGTAGGATGAAATTTATAGGATATGCAAAAGAGTACAATTGGGAAAGAACTGCCTATCACTTGAAACAATGTATGTCCATTATTTTTTTATTTTCCAGTTCAAGCCATAAGTCACCATGAACAAACCAGCAAAATGCATGGCACCCTCTTCCCTATGTTCATATTCAGTACCATATTCTGGCCTTACTTATGGTTTCAAATTGCTGCAGGCCTTTCACATTCTGCCTCTGCACATGGAATATCTGTGAATACTTTGATGGTCTCCAATATACACTAACATTATTTCAGACACTTTTAATTGGGGAAAAAAAAAATTAAGAAAGGTAAAATCTAACAACAGTAAGAAAATATTTAGTACCACAGGAACATAGGTATGACCTAACATAAATTATTATATAAAATGAATGCAGAAAGCCTCTGACACCTAACCGTGGGAAAAGAGCATGGTCCTAGCCTAGCCCCTGCTCATAAAAATAGCTTCAAAGTGTGCACAAACAGCTTTAAAGGGCTTTGGAAGAACACATACAAACACAGAGTATAGTGTTATCAGTAAAACTATGGTAAAACCAATTTGATTACAGACAAACATGAATTAAGTTACTTGCAATATCCATTCCCAAGGCTGTAAGTTTTCTAAGTACAGGCTAAGAGATAAGGAATATCAATAAAAAGACTAAAAGCAAAGAGAAAGCTCATACAGAGAAAAGGAAATTGTCCTCTTTTTATTCTGCCTATGAGAATAGATTCTGGGAAAAGGACTATACTGTTACAAATTATTTAGGCATCACTGTGAAGAGTTATGGTAATAAAGTAAAAAAAAAAAAAAAAAGGAAAAAATATTTGTGATAAAAATAGTTACAGAATTAACTTAAAAATGTGATTTTTAAAAAAATATATATATAATTATTATTTCATCTAAGAGAAATTCAAATAATAAATAAATTATTTCTCCAGGAGCTAAAATGATTTACGTAATCAACTCCTTTGGCATGCTTAACAAACAACGTTCCTGGAGCATCCCTTAAACTGATGCATGAATGAAAAAAGGTATACTTTCCTCTTCTCAAAAAATTCCCATAATTCTCAGAAGAAGGAGGAAGACAAAAGTAAAACATTTGGAAATTGAGGTGTGTATCACTGATACTAACATCCAGTGTCAGTTTGCTAAATGAGCAAACAAGAGATCTGACTCATAAATATTCTAGTTTCTGTTAAAATAAAAAAGAAAAGCATTTTTCAGTGATGCATTTGTACATTTATCTAACACAGAGTGGTTTATTTACTTTCTAAGGAGTCTCACCCAATCCAGTATTTCTTCAATGGAGCACTAAATTACTGACATGTAAACTTAAAATATTAAATCCTTGTCATTGCTCAAACAGACTCAGAAATTATATAAATTTAATAAACCAGTTCAAGATAGCTGTGTCAAAATTAATAGCCTTTAAAATAACTGTTAATGCATTAGCAGACACATCAACCAAATACCAATTCTCTGGCTAAAAATTCACACCTTATGTAGTGAGCCTTAGTTGATCTAGGCTAGGCAACTTGCTATAGTGTAGTGTGGCAGCTGCTGTTCTGCACAGAACAAAAACTTCCAAGATCAATGCAGAAGGCATGAGATTGTGAAACATTCCTGAAGAACTACATGCTGCAAGCTTGTTTATGAAGAACAAAACAAAAACTTTACATGAGTGACTATTTTTAGTGCTTTTATAGGGGACCATTTTTAGCTTGTATACAGGGCTGAATTCTATTGGTTAAGTGGGTTAATGTGCAAAATAAGAAATACATATAAACAGCTACTTCAGACAATAGAGCAATTCTGTTTGCAGCAGCAACAGGGTACATGCCATTCGTTCTTCACAGTGTAGTGCTCTGTCATGAAAAGATTTATTCAAGGAAGACAAACCTACCAAGGGAAATAGATTCAGACAAATAAACTAAAATCAGATATGAATGATTTCCTGACTTGTTTACACCTTGCTAAACAAAATTGTTTCATTTTTTAGTTACTGAGTTGTCTACCAAAACTTAAGTGAGATGTAATATAAAGGGATATGTTTGTGACAGTCCTGTAAAACATCATTTATGTATTTATTTATTTGTTTACTTACTTATTATTTGACTTTCTAAGGGAGAAAGAGCATGTTGGGTCCTTTATTGTAAAATGGGCTTCCAGCCCAGAACATCAGTTCTTGGCTGCATCAAAAGAAACTTGGCCAACCAATGAAAGGAAGTGAATCTCCCTCTCTGCTCTAGTGATACCACACCTGGCATACTTCTCTGGAGTCCTGAGAGTGAGGAGATGAACCTGTTGGAATGGGTACAGAGTGGGCCACAAAAATGCTTGAATGGCTGGAATACTTCTTCTTTGACACAGTTGTGGTTGTTCAGCATAGATGACAGAACAATCCAGGGAGAACTTACAGCAGCCTTCCAGTACCTAAAAAGGGCCTACAGGAAAATGGATATCAAGGCCTGTCATGACAGAACACGGGACAACAATTTCAAATTAAAAGTGGGTAGGTTTAGACTGGGGATTATTAGGATGAGGGCAGTGACAGCAACTCTGTCTTTTGACCTCTCCAGGAGACACCATGCACTTTTCCTGTGTTCTCCAAAATGACTACACTCCGGCAAACCCTATAATTGCATCTCAGCTTCATTATTAGAATTCATGAGGATAACTTAGGTTTAAAAAAAAAAAAGTATTGTTCTTTTGATGATGTTTTCAGAAGCTCAAACCAACCATTTCCTATATATTTGATTGTCATTGTTATAGTGAAATTTAGGTACATCTAGAAACCACTGTAGCAGTAAGCTACTTATGTGTGAAAACTGGTGATTGAAATATAACTGGTTGCCTAAACAGACTAGTGATATAAATGATGGAAAAGTGTCATTTGCTGTTTCTTCCATGGATATGACCAGTGTAAGATAGAATTGCCTAGCTGAATAATTTAACACAAAGTATTAGTTCATTTAATAAAACTATTATTAGGAGAAAGTGAACAGGAAGAGGAGAAAAGGAAAAGTAACAATAACCACTGGAAGTTTTCACCTCTTCTGAATTAATTTTATGTCAGTGAAGTTTAAGAATTTTGAAAGTTCATATTTTGTAACATCAGATCTTCACACATTGGTGCCGCGAATGGAGGAAGCATCATCTTTTCTAATTTATCTTTGGTTTACCTCAGAGACCATCTGCCATTGAAAATCTGATTGTATGAAACAGTTATTTGCATCTCTGGGTTCAGAAATCCTTTGCTGTAACCAGACACACACCACAGATTGCCTGAATT
The DNA here is from genome assembly GCF_014839835.1 of Dryobates pubescens. Lineage (NCBI taxonomy): Eukaryota > Metazoa > Chordata > Aves > Piciformes > Picidae > Dryobates > Dryobates pubescens. The sequence goes on from NC_071621.1 coordinate 3,707,732, forward strand.
TAAATAAAACTGTAGAAGAATGGGTCAGTGTAACAGCCACTTCCAAGCCTCAAATGCTCTTGATCTGAATCATTCTTTCATGAAAGCTTATTTCCCTTCTCTGTTTCTTGAAGTATCTTTTTACTTATTTACATATCTTTATTTGTCCTGACATTCACTGTTCTCATATCTCCATTTAGCTGATCAGTTCTTGGCAGTTAGGTTTGTGATGCCAGGGATATCATCAATACTAAAAGCAGAATCCAATCAAGCAGTAAATTTACAGTCTGGATCAGGATAAGCAGATTAGATGCCTACTCCATAATAAAGATATGAAGGGCTGCCATAGACAAACAACATAAAATGCAGTTCCTGCCAATGAATTTTTATTCAGATTCAGTGGTTGTCAAACAGCAAAAGCTGACTGAACAGCACGTCTCTCTTTGTATTCTGTGATAGAAATTTTAGTAAAGCATCCAACATGTATTATATGGGCTAAAATACATTTTGCCTTTGTCTTCATAATCTAGGGTCAAACTGCAATGTAATCAGTAAAAGTTAAGTAAAAGTAAAAGTTAAATTTAATGTGAATTCAGGAAAGATGATTGAAGGAAGCAAAATCTTTTCTGAGAAGATTTGATATACTCTAATATGGAATCAGCAGACTGTACACAATGGATCTCTGGGTAACAGCATGGCAGTATGGTGGGCATGAGGGCTAGAAAGAAAGGAACAATTTTGTGAGTCAAATACTGCCATGGCTGTCCTACAATAATTTCCTGACTGTGAAACTATGCTTTGAGTTTACTGTTTGCAAGATTACCACAAACAGTGAGGCAGCCTCATCAGACCAGCAACCTCCACGAGCTCTGTGCCCATGTGTTTTGTTTTTTGTTGGTTCGGTTGGGTTTTTTTTGTTGTTTGTTTGTTTGTTTGTTTGTTTTTTATTAGAGGAGATCAGTGGGTTCCCAAAGACAGGGAAGCCCAAAGAGTGTGTGACAGATTCGGCTGTGCCTTTAAAAAATTCTGAGCAAACCTACATTTGGGTGTAAAAAGGAAAACAAAGATTATTCTAAATGAATTTCATTGGTCAGATGTGAAATGTACCATAGCAATATCGTTCACATTCTTTTTATCTCTTTCTGCTCGCAAGCATGCTGTCCTGGACAGATAGAGGTCACTTGTCAGCATACCTTCAGATAAGCATTACAGATTTACTAGCAAAGCTTTTGAACTAACTGAAATTCCCTTAACATCTTTCTCTTTTCTCCTAATTAACAGAGGAAAAAGGGATGGTAGAGGTTGGGGGGAAGTGAGCTGGAATCCTACTGCCCAAGGAGGATTTGTGTGCTGTTTTCTTTTTGTAAATACCTGCATAATATAGTAAATACTGTATATTTTGTATACATTTATTGCATTACATTATTGCTTGTAAAATACAGATCCATTCGCTTTCACGACTGGGTTCAGCTGAGATTTTGTTAATGTGTGTGGCTTAAACCACCACATTACACAAAATAATTGGTGCCCAATGTGGGGCTAAAAATAATCATCTTCCAGATGTGGGGCAAGCTTTGCTTGATTTGTTTCTGCTCAGATTAGGGAAGTGACATGAAGGTGTTTTGGATTCTTCATCATCTGATCTTTTCTGATTTAAGTGTTGTAGTGTAACTAAGTATGTTGTCGGATTCCTGCGTGATAAATTAGGGAGACATCACAGTATCAGAGTATCACGGTATCACCAAGGTTGGAAGAGACCTCAAAGATCATCGAGTCCAACCTGTCACCATAGACCTCACGACTAGACCATGGCACCAAGTGCCATGTCCCATCCCCTCTTGAACACCTCCAGGGATGGTGACTCCACCACCTCCCTGGGCAGCCCATTCCAATGACAAATGACTCTCTCAGTGAAGAACTTTCTCCTCACCTCGAGCCTAAACTTCCCCTGGTGCAGCTTGAGACTGTGTCTTCTTGTTCTGGTGCTGGTTGCTAGAGAGAAGAGGCCAACCTCTTCCTGGCTACAACCACCTTTCAGGTAGTTGTAGAGAGCAATGAGGCCACCCCTGAGCCTCCTCTTCTCCAGGCTAAACAATCCCAGATCCCTCCAGCTTCGCCTCATAGGGCTTGTGCTCAAGGCCTCTCACCAGCGTAGTTGTCCTTCTCTGGACACGTTCAAGTGTCTCGATGTCCTTCCTAAACTGAGAGGCCCAGAACTGGAGACAGGACTCAAGGTGTGGCCTAACCAATGCAGAGTACAGGGGCACAATGACTTCCCTGCTCCTGCTGGCCACACTATTCCCAATGCAGGCTAGGATGCCGTTGGCCCTATTGGCCACCTGGGCATACTGCTGGCTCATGTTTAGGTGGCTGTCAATCGGCACCCCCAGGTCCCTTTCTGTTTGGCAGCTCTCCAGCCACTCTGACCCCAGCCTGTAGCTCTGCATGGGGTTGTTGTGGCCAAAGTGCAGCACCTGGCACTTGGATTTGTCGAATGCCATCCTGTTGGACTCTACCCATCTGTCCAGTCAGTCGAGGTCCTTCTGCAGAGTCCTTCTGCCCTCCAACAGATCAACATCTGCTCCCAAATTAGTGTCATCTGCAAATTTGCTGATGACTGACTCAATCCCCTCATCCAGATTATCAGTGAAGATATTTAAGAGGATGGCACCCAGCACTGATCCCTGGGGGACACCACATGTGACTGGCCTCCATCTGGATGAGACACCATTCACCACCACTCTCTGGGCTCGGCCCTCCAGCCAGTTGCTAACCCAACACAGAGTGTTGCGGTCCAAGCCACGAGCTGACAGCTTAGACAGGAGTTTGCTGTGGGGGACGGTGTCAAAGGCCTTGTTGAAGTCCAGGTAGACCACATCCACAGGCCTCCCTGCATCTACCAGGTGGGTCACCTGATCTTAGAAGGAGATCAGGTTGGAGAGGGAGGACCTGCCCTTCCTAAATCCATGTTGGCTGGACCTGAGCCCTTGGCCATCCTTCAGGTGCACAGTTATTGCCGGCCAAGATAATCTGCTCCATCATTTTCCCTGGCACTGAGGTCAGGCTGACTGGCCTGTAGTTTTCAGGTTGCTCCATCCGACCCTTCTTGTGGATGGGGACCACACAGGCCAGTTTCCAGTCATCTGGAACCTCTCCAGTGAGCCAGGACTGGTGGAAAATGATGGAGAGCGGCTTGACCAGCTCACTTGCCAGCTCTCTCAGCACCCTAGGATGGATCCCATCTGGTCCCATGGACTTGTGAGTGTCGAAGTGGCTCTGCAGGTCCCGAACTAATTCCTCATGGGGCATTACATTGCTCCCTGACCCCATCACCCAGCTCAGGAGGCCACTCATCCTGAACTCCTCCTGCCCTGTTGTTAATAATTGAGGCAAAGAAGGTGTTCAGGACCTCAGCCTTTTCCTCATCTTCAGTCACAGTGTTCCCCTACATGTCCAATAGGGAGTGCAGGTTCTTCTTTCCCTTCATTTTAGTGTTAATATATTTGTAAAAATGCTTTTTATTATCTTCCACAGAGGTGGCCAGCTTAAGTTCCAACTCAGCCTTTGCCTCTCTAGTCTTTTACCTACATAATCCAACAACATCCTTAAACATATCACAAGAAGCCTTCCGTTCGTCGGGAAGCCCTACCGGGACCACGCCAGGACCTGCAGCCACTGGGGACCGTCCGATACTCTGCTGTTCAGGCTACGGGAACCACCGGGACTGCAAACATCCCTTGCACACGCTGCGAGGCTGGCAGGAATCGTCTCTTCATGAGGCTGGGGCTCGTGATTGCTATGTCAGCAGTGGCCAATTTTAAAAGGGGTTTGCCGCCATTCGCGAGGGGTCCGTTCGTCAGGAAGCCCGTATTATCACTCTTTCACTAATTTTGTTTTGTTTTGTTTTGTTCTGTTTTGTTTTGTTTTGTTTGTCCAGTGGGTGCTGTGGCCAGGGACAAGCATGGTTATAACTCACAGCAAAAACTCCCTAAAAAAGTCAGTGTCGACCCAGACTGAGGTAGAACACAAGCAGGTAGCTGTCCAGTTATCTGGCTGTAGAGAGTGCTGGAGCCTGGCTCTTGAGATGCAGAGTACTAGGAGCAACTCTTGCATAAGGTGTGAGCAGATTGACTATCTGCTTAATCTGGTGGCCAGACTGAAGCATGAGGTTGCTAGCGTTAAAAATGTAAGGGAATGTAGGAAAGAGATGAACCAGAGTAAGCAGGCTCTGCAGGCTTCCCCAGCAGAGGCTGGTTATCCAAAAAGAAGAGGGGAAAGGACACAGGTTCCTCTCAAAAGACACAAAGTTAAACCTACTTGCCTCCCCTCACCTTCCCCGCTGCTCTTGGAAAACAGGTATGGGGCACTGGAGATCAAGGGTGAGGTGATTCTGATGCCAGAGGACACAACATCTGGGGTTTTCCCTGAGGCCAAACAGCCTAAGGTTAAACAGCCTTCCCCTGGCATCAGGACCTGCTCCCTCAAAAAAAAGAGGAGGGTAATTGTTATTGGTGATTCCCTCCTGAGGGGAACAGAGGGCCCCATATGTTGGCCAGACCCATCTCATAGGGAAGTTTGTTGTTTCCCAGGAGCCCAAGTTAGAGCTGTTACCAGAAGGCTACCTAGTCTGGTGCAGCCCTCTGACTACTATCCCTTACTAGTTATGCAGATAGGGAATGATGATGTTGTAACCAGAACTCCCAGGGCTATCAAAAATTACTTCAGAGCCCTGGGAGATCTGGTTGAGGGGTCAGGTGCTCAAATAATTTTTTCATCAATGCATAATTTTTTCATCATAGATGCAGGAGGGAATACCATAAGGAACAGGTCAGCAGCCATAGTCAACAAGTGGCTTAGAGGCTGGTGCAGCCAAAGGAATTTTGGGTTTTTTTATCTTGGTAAACCTTCTACTGCACCAGGCCACCTGGCAACAGATGGAGTACATCTGTCCCAGAGAAGGGGAAAGGTCACAGTATATGAGAACGGCCTGTCCCCCAAAGGTAAAAAGATTCTGGGAAGGGAATTGGCAGGTCTCATTGACAGGGCTTTAAACTAGTTTTGAAGGGGGAAGGGGCTGAAACTAGTCCCCTCAGGCAAGAGTCTGGGGGCGATAAGCTAGGGTCAGAGGTGAAACCAGCAGCCCAGCAGCAGTGCATGTACACTAATGCACGAAGCATGGGTAACAAACAAGAGGAGCTGGAAGCCTTGTTGCAGCAGGAAAGTTATGATGTAGTTGCCATCACAGAGACGTGGTGGGACGACCCACATGACTGGAGCACTGCAATTGCTGGCTACAGGCTCTTCAGGAGAGACAGGCAAGGAAGAAGGGGTGGAGGGGTGACCCTGTATATCAGGAAGGCACTAGATGTCATTGAGCTGGAGATTAGGGACAATCGGTTTGAGTGCTTGTGGACAAGAATTAGAGGGAAGACCAACAGGGCTGACATCCTGGATGGAGTCTGTTATAGACCACCCAACCATGAAGAAGATGTTGATGAAGCATTCTATAGGCAGCTTAAGGCTGTCTCAAGATTGCCTGACCTTGTTCTCATGGGCGACTTCAACCTGCCTGACATCTGCTGGGATCTCAACACAGCAGAGAGGAGGCAGTCCAGGAGGTTTTTAGAGTGCATGGAGGACAGCTTCTTATCCCAGGTGCTGCGTGACCCTACGAGAGGTAAGGCTATGCTTGACCTCCTCTTCACAAATAGGGAAGGGCTGGTGGGTGATGTGGTGGTCAGAGGCTGTTTAGGGGCCAGCGACCACGAGATAATTGAATTTTCAGTATTCGGTCAAGTTAAGAGGGGCAGCAAGAAGACCTCCACTCTGGACTTCCAGAGGGCAGACTTCAGGTTGCTCAAGGAAATAATTCAGAGGGTTCCTTGGGAAAAAGCCCTTAAAAATAAAGGGGTCCAGTCCAGGAGGGCTGGGCCTGATTCAAGGAAGAACTGATGAAGGCACAGGAACAGGCTGTGCCAATGTTCTGGAAGATGAGCCGCTGGGGCAGATGGCCAGCCTGGATGGGTAATGGACTTTTAATAGAAATAAAGGAAAAAAAGAGGGTGTATCACCTTTGGAAGAAAGGTGAGGCAACCCATGGAATGTTTAAGGATGTAGCCAAATCATGCAGAAAGAAAATTAGGGAGGAAAAAGCACATTTGGAGCTTAAACTGCCCTCTGCTGTGAAGGACAACAAAAAGTTCTTCTATAAATATATTAATCACAAGAGGAAGGGTAGGGACAACCTCCACTCCTTGGTTGACATGGAGGGAAATGTTGTATCAAAGGATGAGGAAAAGGCAGAGGTACTCAACACCTTCTTTACCTCAATTTTTACTATCAGGACAGAACATCTTCTAGAAGCTGGCCTGCAGAGCTGGCAGAAGGAACCAGGGAGCTGCATAGTTTCCCTATGTTCCATGAGAAGGAGATGGAGTTCTCCTCACCAGCTTGCATCCCCACAAGTCCATGGGACCAGATGGGATCCATCCTAGGGTGCTGAGAGAGCTGGAAGATGAGCTGGTCAAGCCGCTCTCCATCATTATTCATCAGTCCTGGCTCACTGGAGAGGTCCCAGGAGACTAGAAGTTGGCCAACATGGTGTCCATGCACAAGAAGGGCCGGTTGGATGAGCCAGGGAATTCTAGGCCTGTCAGCCTGACCTCAGTGCCAGGCAAGATTATGGAACAGGTCATATTGAGTGCAATCACACAGCACTTAGAGGATGGCCAAGGGAACAGGCCCATCCAGCATGGATTTAGGAAGGGAAGGTCCTGCCTCACCAACCTGATCTCCTTCTATGATCAGGTGACCCGCCTAGTGGATGTGGGGCAGGCTGTGGATGTAGTCTACCTGGACCTCAGCAAGGCCTTTGACACTGTTCCCTATAGCAAACTCCTGGCCAAGCTGTCAGCCCATGGCTTGGAGGGGAGCACACTGCGATGGGTTAGGAACTGGCTGGAGGGCTGAGCCCAGAAAGTGGTGGTGAATGGTGCCACATCCAGCTGGCAGCCAGGCACTAGTGGTGTGCCCCAAGGATCAGTGCTGGGCCCCATGCTCTTTAACACCTTTATTGATGATCTGGATGAGGGCATTGAGTCCATCATCAGCAAATTTGCAGATGACACCAAGCTGGGGGCAGGAGTTGATCTGCTGGAGGGTAGAGAGGCTCTGCAGAGGGACCTCGACAGGCTGGACAGATGGGCAGAGTCCAACGGCATGAGATTTAACACATCCAAGTGCCGGGTTCTGCACATTGGCCACAACAACCCCATGCAGAGCTACAGGCTGGGGTCAGAGTGGCTGGAGAGCTGCCATACAGAGAGGGACCTGGGGGTGCTGGTTGACGGTAGACTGAACATGAGCCTGCAGTGTGCCCAGGCAGCCAAAAGGGCCAATGGCATCCTGGCCTGCATCAGGAACAATGTGGCCAGCAGGAGCAGGGTGGTCATTGTGCCTCTGTACACTGCACTGGTTAGGCCGCACCTTGAGTACTGTGTCCAGTTCTGGGCCCCTCAGTTTAGGAAGGAGGTTGACTTGCTGGGCCGTGTCCAGAGAAGGGCAATGAAGTTGATTAGGGGTTTGGAACACAAGCCCTATGAGGAGAGGCTGAGGGAGCTGGGGTTGCTTAGCCTGGAGAAGAGGAGACTCAGGGGTGACCTTATCACTCTCTACAACTACCTGAAGGGAGGTTGTGGACAGATGGATGTTGATCTCTTCTCCCAGGCAGCCAGTACCAGAACAAGAGGACACAGTCTGAAGCTGCGCCAGGGGAGGCTTAGGTTAGATGTTAGGAAAAAGTTCTATACAGAAAGAGTGATTGCTCATTGGAATGGGCTGCCAGGGGAGGTGGTGGAGTCGCCGTCATTCGAGGTTTTCAGGAGAAGACTTGATGGGGTGCTTGGTGCCATGGGTTAGTTGATTAGGTGGGTTGGATTGGTTGATGGGTTGGATGCGATGATCTTGAAGGTCTCTTCCAACCTGGTTTATTCTATGTGTTCTATGTATGTATGTATTCCTTCCAAAGGTGATACACCCTCTTTTTTTCCCTTAATTCCTTCATGAGCTGCTTGCTCATCCAGATCGGTCGCTCCCCGCCAGTTCATCTCCTGGCACATGGGAACTGCCAGTTCCTGTGCCTTCAAGATCTCCTGTTTGAAGTAGCTCCAACCCTCCTGGACCCCTCGGTTCTTGAGGGCTGCTACCCAGGGAACTTTGCAAATAAGTTTCTTTAACAGGCTGAAGTGTGCCCTCTGAAAGTCCAAGGTGAAGGTTCTGTTGGTGCTCCTCCCTATCTCCCTGCATATTGAAAACTTCACTATGTTGTTGTCACTGCACCCTAGGCAGCCTCCCATGATCACGTATCCCACCAGCCCTTCTCTATTGGAGAACAGCAGGTCAAGCAGAACCTGACCCCTGCTAGGCTCACTTAGCAGCTGCATCAGGAAGCTGTCCTCCATGTGCTCCAGGAATCTTCTGGACTGCCTCCTCTCTGCTGAATTAAGTTCCCAGTAGATATCTGGCAGGTTGAAGTCACCTACAAGGACAAGATCTGATGATCCTGAGACAGCCTCCAATTGCTTTTAGTATAAATATACTGATGAAATCATCTGCCTCATCCTGGTTGGGTGGTCTATAACAGACTCCAACCAGGATGTCAGATTTGTTAGGCTGCCCTCTGATTTTAACCCACAGGCTCTCAATCCCTTCATCCTCCACCTGAAGTCCTGTGGCAAAGAGTGACTCCCTAATATAAAGAGCCACCGCTCCACCTCTTCTCCCTCGCCTGTCTCTCCTAAAGAGCTTGTAACCCCCCAGTGCAGCACTCCAATCATGTGTGCTATCCCACCATGTTTCTGAAATGGCAACTATATCCTAGTCACCCTGGTGGACCAGGACTTCTAGTTCTTCTTGCTTATTGCCCATACTGCGTGCATTGGTGTACATGCACTTCAGCTGGTCTCTCGATTGCTCAATTAACCCTAATTTAATGTCTCGGTCCGGAGAGGGAAAGAGACTCAGTTCTTTCGAATATTCCCGTGTTGTGAAATTAGAGGCACAAAAGAGGCCAAAATATCAACAGCTAGACTATTTATTACATAAATAAAGTGGAAATAAGTAGGGGAGAGGGAGAAAATAGAGAGGGAGAGAGAGAAGAGACAGAGAAGAGGAAAGGAATTATATTACCACAACCCTCACCCCCTGCCCCTCCCCCCCCCCCCAAGACATTTGAGTCTGTTGAGGAAAAGTGCTGCAGGAGATGCTGGGTTTGTAGAGAAACAGTGCTGAGGCTTTGGCTGGAGAAGAGAGATGGTCCTCTGGGCAGCCTCTTCAGCTCCATGAGTTGCAGCAGGCGGGACTTAGGACACGGAGAGAGGGTTCAGTCTGGTTCTTCCAGGCTCCACGGCCTCTTTTCTCCAGAGCAGCATTGTCCCAGGCTTTTCCTTCCTTCTCAGTGGCATGGTCCTTCCTTCTTCTGCGTTTTTCTTCTTCCAAGCCAGTAGTGGCTCAAGTCTTTTATACAGTTTTTAGTCCTTAGGTATATGTCTAAGCGTTGTTCCCCAGGAATTCAGGGGCCAGGAAATCCTCCTTAGGTAAATATCCAGGTATCATTCCCCAGGAAATCTTTCTGTGTATTCCTGTGTGTTTGTGCAAGGGTCTGGATGCAGGAGGGGGTGGGGCTCCACCTCCTCCTTCTCCATCTACATGCCCCCACATTTACACATCAAGAAACAGGTGGTGAATCCATTGTGTCACCATCCTCCCTTTCCAGGGTACTTGATGGGTGGAGAGTATCTTGTCTTATGCATATTCCTGAAGGTGGCCTTGGTCCATTGCTGTGAGGCCAGATGTGGTCCAGTGATGGATGTTATCTTTCGCACCTTCCAAGAGTCATTCCAATGGTTCTGCCCAACACATATCAGCTATTGTCTGGGCAAGCAGCAAGTTATTTTATCTTTGCTGAGTCACACAATGAGACACAAGCTTTAGTCTCTCACACCACCCCATCAATCAAAGATAAAAGCAAGAAAGAAAGAAGGGAAAAGAAAGGAAAGGAAAGAAGTTTTAAACAATTTTTACAATAGACATAAGTTTTGATTGGCTAATGGCTCAAATCTGTTGTACACCATCATTAGACGCAAATTGCATATTGGACACTACATGTTGAATTACTGTATACAACAGGGACCTACACAAGGTGAAAGATTAACAATACTAGCAAAATAGAACAAAATTAAAACAGGTAATTACACAAGGTGAGAGCATCCTTGTTCCTCCTGAAAGCCAGGAGAGAAACCCTTACCCCCACACCCCATCAGTCCTTCAGTTTGGAATTGAAGTGAGAGCTTCCTTCCAGATCTGAATGTCTGAAGGGCTATGGAAAGTACAGTCCTTGAAGAGATGTCTTCTGTGATGCAAAACTTGAGAGGTCTATATTGTAACAAGACAAGTCCTTCTGACAATACATCAGGTAGTCTTCAGCATTAGAACTTAAATAACAGGTAGCCTTTAGCATTAGAACTTAAATAAGAAACACAACCTTAAAACATACAAAACTGGTATTTCCAGGTTACCATACAGAGGTTCTCTGCGTCATCCTCTCAATTGATGTCCCTGAAAGAGTTGGATTAATGACTTTGAATGGGTCTGTAAGTACTGTTGATTGTTTCAGGTTCTCTCAAAGCCAAGCTAAATACAAACAAAAGCTTTTTCCGAAACCAAGTACAATTTTTAATTGGCAGTGTTTCTTTGCTCTATTTTAAAACTATCAGAATTAAACCAGGCTGTTATTTTTCCTTTCACCTTGTGTTCTTGTATGTCTATTGCTATAGAATATTATGGTATAGGTACTTTCTTTGCAAAGGTAGCAGAAATCTGGAATTTTATTCAAGAAAAAAACTCCAACATTTTATTCCTAAATTTTTTCCAGTATAATTTAGCATAAATTAAAATCAAAGCATTTACTGACCAAAAAATGAAACACAAAGGATTTTTTATAAATATAAACACTGATTGCTTAAAATGGCTAAGTATAATTAAGACAAAAAATCCAAGATAACAGTGCTAATTAAAATTTTCATTGCATCTGAATTACCAAGGTCAGAAGAAAAAACATATACAGAGCATTCCTTGATGTTCTGTGGTTGTGTGGTTTTGTTTTGTTTTGTTTTGGGTTTTTTTATTTTTAACTGTTTCTGGAAGCTCATTCCACTAGACTGGAGAGTGCAAGAGCATCCCCTGAAGGAACATTTCGGCCCACATTGATTTTCTCTTTGCTAGTGTTTTTCCTTCTGTTAATTTGTATTCATGTGGCAGGAAGCACAGTAATTGTGTCTAGAGAATTAGGGAGGGACGGCTATTGCAGGAGTAATAAAATTACTATCAGTGTTCAAAGCTGGTAAAAGAATTGTAAATTTCAGTTAGAGGATTTACAAAGATGTGTTGAAATATATATTGTGTACTTTTCTGCAGTACTGCTTGTAGATGTATTTTATTTTGCAGTTATAAATGGGATGGTTTAAAGCCAGCAACTGTTGGTAAGCAAACTAACAGTAGGACTCTCTGAAGAAGAACCATTAGATTTTGTCCATGATAACAACATATATATGTATACACATGACATTAAATATCAACATGTTACAGATATGGCCAGAAAGTCTGACACATGTGTTTCTTCAGTGACTGATTGTATAAAAATGCAGTAAATGTGGACAGTAATTTTCAAGCATTAATAAAAGCGTTATGGATAATACAGATAATATAGATAATATCCTGAGGAAGACTTTTTAATGAACACAGGTGAAGTGTTAGAAGTTTTAGTAATCAATATATATTGTAACACTCAACATGAACAGACAAAGAATATGTTGTTGGTTTTGTTTGTTTTTTTTTTTAATCTGGAGATGTTGATATCACCTATACATGTTCTTCCAATAAAAACTAAAATCTGGATTCAGCATAAAATGCCATAAAAAAATTTGAACTATTTCACGATATTTCTGCAGAGAGATTCATCCACCCAGTCTAACTGAAACTACAGATTGTATGAAATTTGTAGTATTCCCCAATATAGAAACACCTGATAATGATCTGTGACTTGGAATGAGATCCAGTGAAACATACATGTTTTATAAATAGGAAGTAGAATATCACAGTATCACAGTATCACCAAGGTTGGAAGAGACTTCAAAGATTATTGAGTCCAACCTGTCACCACAGACCTCATGACTAGACCATGGCACCAAGTGCCACGTCCAGTCCCCTCTTGAACACCTCCAGGGATGGTGACTCCACCACCTCCCTGGGCGGCCCATTCCAATGGCTAACAACTCTCTCAGTGAAGAACTTTCTCCTCACCTCAAGCCTAAACTTCCCCTGGTGCAGCTTGAGACTGTGTCCCTTCCCCTTGGTGCTGGTTGCCTGGGAGAAGAGACCAACCCCTTTCTGGCTACAACCACCTTTCAGGTAGTTGTAGAGAGCAATGAGGGTACCCCTGAGCCTCCTCTTCTCCAGGCTGAACAATCCCAGCTCCCTCCAGCCTCTCCTCATAGGGCTTGTGCTCAAGGCCTCTCCCCAGCCTTGTTGCCCTTCTCTGGACATGTTCAAGTGTCTCGGTGTCCTTCTTAAACTGAGGAGCCCAGAACTAGACACAGGACTCAAGGTGCAGCCTAACCAATGCAGAGTACAGGGGCACAATGACTTCCCTGCTCTTGCTGGCCACACTATTCCTAATGCAGGCCAGGATGCCGTTGGCCTTCTTGGCCACCTGGGCACACTGCTGGCTCATGTTTAGGTGGCTGTCAATCAACATCTCCAGGTCCCTCTCTGTTTGGGAGCTCTTCAGCCACTCTGACCCCAGCCTGTAGCTCTGCATGGGGTTGTTGTGGCCAAAGTGCAGCACCCGGGACTTGGATTTGTTGAATGCCATCACATTGGACTCTGCCTATCTGTCCAGTCAGTCTACCTAAATATATTCTGAATCTCCTATTGTTTGTTTTGTTCATCTGACTTTGTCTTAGTTTGATAATCTAGATGACATCCATTTTTATTATTTTCTTAAATAAGCAAAGCAGTGCTCTTTTCTGCACAAATGGCTGGTATTAATGAGTGACAAGTCTGTCCTTCGTCCCTTTTTGGTTCATTTTTGACTAGCAGTAAAGACAAAGTAAGGTAAAAATTTCTTCCTCAGTACACTTTGGTGATTTTCAAACCAAGGAATTTTTATTCTTTAGACACTGATATATTTTTCTTCCATAGATGTGATCATTTATCTGGAAATAATTAACATGCATGAAAGTGGTCTTTTTCCAAATCTTAGTAGTGACTGCTGTAATGGACAAGTTCAAGAAGGAAATAATAGCTAAATATGACTAAAATCAGACAAGTGACTGCAGATAATATGACAGTTTATAGCCTATTTCTAAGTGATGTTTAGCAAGAGGCCTAGGCAACGGTATCATTTTAGATAGCCTCAGAGAAAGAGCTGCACTACTGTCCTTTAGAGAGGTAGATTCTGATTTGTGAGACAGATAGTCCCAGCCATATGACAGCTACAAGTGGCTATTTCAGAATCTCTTTCTGATTACTGTAGCACATTAGAAATCCAGGAGGGGAATGCACCTGCTTCTAGTAGCGAACTGACAAGATTTGATACCTGTCGCTGCTCCAGACAATATTGTCATTTCCAGGCTTCAAACAAGCACTCATGTTCTGCTGAAGAAGAAGCTATTCCATGCTGAAAAAAAAATCAAACATTTTTTCTAGCAGGGTTTTTTTTTTGGTGTTGGTGTTTGTTGTTGGCTTTTTTTTACTTAAAAAAAAAAATTCACTGTGGTTTCAAGAAGGAAAGATGTGTGCAGGATTGCTGAAATACACTGTCAGTTTGCTATTGATTTTTTCTATAGATAGCACCACCACACAGATGTATGATCCTATGATACTATGATACGCACCACCAGTAAAGAATACATTGTTTTATTGTTGGTTTCCTCTTTAACGTTATAAAGTGGATAAAACAACAATGAAAGCAAAACCAAACAAAGAACCAAACCCAAATATCATTAACCTACTCAAAATCATTCAGCACTTCTTCCCCACAAACTGTTACAGAAATGGAGATCCAAGAAAATATTTTAATTTTGTTTGTATGTTTTTAATAACAATTAAGTCTATATTTTACTACCTGAGTTTCAAAAATATTTGGTCTAATCTCATTATTTTTAAATGAAGAGAATATATTTTTTGTCTTGATCTTCAGGAACAGTAATACTGCATTCAGAAATCTCTGTGTCAGTATAATTCAGGATAGCACTGTCTTACATACTGAGTTTAGATGATCAGTCTATTGCAGTAACAACTTTCCTAAACCTGTATCAGTTGTTAAAGTTATTTGCTCAGTGCTATGACTATGTGACTCACAGGTTAAAATCCTGGTGGCAGCCACTTGCCTACAGTGTCTTTCTCTTAAATATTGAACTACTGAGGAGGACAATATCTCCTTTAATAATAAGACTGTACAGTGGAAGATTGAACTAGCTTTCCATTTAATTGCAGGGTAATAGGAATTATTTATTTCTGTCATTTTAAACATAGCAGTGCTAGCATATTTTAATATAAATGACCAGCTCTTAGTTTATTCTCTCTCAGTAAAATCATACTAGTTACCTACTAGGCATCTGAGTGCATCAAAAATATGCTAATTTCAAGTGTTGCTTATTAGAAATCATGTTCCAAACTCTAGGACAGTAAAATCAACCTATCTGTCTGTCTGTCTATCTATCATCCATCCATCCATCCATCCATCCATCCACACATACATATGTATGTGATATAAGGCTCTACAATGTATATGTCTTCCAGTTCCTCAATATCCTACTATTGGTTCTCATTGTGCATGACCTATCAAATCTCATGCACAGAGACCTGCCCTACTAGACTTTGTCTGCGATTTGATTGTCCAAGATTTGTTATCTTTTGCACTCTCTATGCTTTACTGCAGCTTCATTCCTATCCTTGCTCTCCTTTTGCTGAGGATTTTCAGCAGTAAAGTAAATCAGATGTGTAAACTTCCTTCTGCTTTGATGAGATATACCATAATGCTGCTACAGTGCTACAGATTTTTGCATTAACATACTGTATCACTAACATACAACATAGCAACTGCACAACTGTACAACTGATTAGGATTAGACGCTAATCTGTCCAACATGTACAGAAGTAATACAGATAACAGAGTTATGTTGCCTCCAGTTCCTGATCCTGATCATGCCTTTTGACAGGGATCAATAAACAAGCTCTTAATTCATCCTACCTGGACTTCATAGCCATAAAGCAGGCTCTGAACATACTGCAATGAAACCTATCATTTTTATTTAAGGGACTGCTGAGAGAATGTGCCTTCTAGTAGAGAAAGGTGTTAAAATTAAGGAATCAGTCACACACACTTTTTCTCATTTAATTTCTTTAGCAAATCTTAAAATGAGCTTTACAAGTCATATTAAAAAAAGCAAAACAACAGAATAACTTGAAATATATTAATATCAAATAAAATTTACCTCTGTGTTGATTTTCATTTTTAAGTTCTTACCAGTGCAGAAACTTTGATTTTTTTTTTATTAGATATTGCTAATAAAGTCTACTAAAGGCAATAAAGCCAATCACAGAAATAAATTAACTGGAGGCAATACTGGTCTTATAAATAAACTCACAACAAAGTAGCTTAAAATGGGGGAGTATTTAAAAATAAAATAAGTTTTATTAACATACATTAAAACCACAAGCATAGAATCATTTAGTGCATAATGAGACATGGTCTGTAAGTTGTAATATTTTTTGTTATGCCTGTTTCTTGACGTTTTCAGGGTAACATCTGTATTACAATTGTCACAGATTTGTATATTATTTAATTAAGAAAACAATTTTAAATCAGGACTATTTCATGTGAGCCTGAGTACTGTAAATTAGTACAGGTAATCACATTCTATATACTTCTAATATATGTATGTGTCATACCACTTTTTGTGGTGGAATAGCCACTTCTCCATGAACCACTGGGTAAGTTGATGACTTTTATTCCTTGAAATATTTCTATTCTGTAATAATCATAAGACCATTATGTACTAAACAGCCTCTTTAGTGCACTGTATATAGAAGATGTCATGCCTAACCATCAGACAGAATTACTTAGACATGTTAAAAAAACAGTATGAAACTAATAAACCAAAATGGGACTAATGAGAATTAATCTTTTCTGTACACTTTTTTTTGCCAACCAAAGAGAACATCTGGCTCATCTTAACAGTAGTTTGCAGACCAGGCATGCCTTAAGTTGTCCATATAGATGTGTTTTATAACAAAAGCAATGTCTCTTTCAGGCTCTGATTTATTTGACCCTAATATTCAGGCCTAAAATGGGTTGTATAAATCGAACAGTAAGTACTCATATCCTTCCATTGACCACTCTCTGAGCCAGATAGTGTGCTTAGGTATATGTTTATTTTATAGATATCTTAAGTCGTGTTTAAGGCAGACTGTTTCACCACAGGTATCTCTGCTAATCCTTTCCCCATCCAAAGAAAGACCAAAAAAAGGAACTAATGGGAGCAAGCACCTTTCAAAGACTTCAGAACAGAATTATATATACAAATATATGCGAATTCTCTGTAAGTATATTTAATATGTATTTATATAATATTAGCAATGAAATTACATTATCATTTAAATAGCCAAATGCCGCTTTGCTCACAAACTTTAACCATCATAAAGATTTGCATAACATCTGAAGAGTGATACATCTACAATAGGTATACAGTAAATTTCCATATTTCTGGGTGTTTTTGTATTAATATTAAACCACCTTTCTTGACAGGCTATAGGTAGAGAATTTTGAGTAATTATCACATATACAGTTTACATATATAATTAAAAATTACATATTCACATAATAATGAATAAGGGACTCAAGAAGCATTCTTATAATTGAAAAAATATTTCTAAAAGATTGTATTAACTATAACTTTTCAAAGCAATATATATCTCTGTGAAGAGAGATAAAATGCAGTTTAATGAAAAATTTAATTTGATTACATTTCTTTATATTTTTGAAATTTCTGGAAACACAAAATATTTTGGTTACTATTGTAGAAAAGTACTGAGTCCTTCTTCTCTCCCAATATGTCCAATTATCCTTGGGTTATGAGGCATATAGTGTCCAGTTATTCCTTATTAACCCAATTTAAAACTATGATTCAAATACCTCTAAGTGACATGCAATCTATCAAAGCTTCTAAAAGTCAAAGGGCAGACTGGAGCTGTTCCACTTTGTATAAATAACAGCTGGAGCCACAGCTTCAGTCTGACTCATATTTCTCAAGGAAGTGCCTTAATCAGTGCTGTATAGAGGCAATCATTCATTTGTTCTCGCCTAGTGAATATGTATTTATTTACAATGGAGCAGCTTCAACAAGAGAGGCAAAGACTGATGTATGACATTTTAGTTGCAGAATAATTGCATAACAGAATTTATGTTAGTCAATAAATCTCTGCAATAAGGAATCACAAGATAAAACTATTACAAAAAGTTTCAGTCATACATTTAGACAGTTGGCAGTTCGGAGAAATGGCAGTCTACAGCTGGAACATGTTTCTCTTTAAAAGCAGATTCCATCACAAATGAAAGAACAGCTCTGTTCGTACTGGTATTTTAGACTTAGAAGTACTGTTCTGCCTCTTTCCATGATCCATCAAGGAAAGGTGTAATATGGAATTCCAAACACTTGGACAGCAGTCTTGTTTATAGCAGCAATGTTGTGCCTAATCCTGAAAAGCAAGCAAGCAAGCAAAAATAATTTCCCTTTTGTTCATAATTTGCCTTGAATATTAGATTGTTAGTTCTTGATGAGATAAAACTGTGTTATTCTCTTTCTGCTTTAATGAATGTGAACCAGATGAATGGATGTTTGTTGCGGCTTTAATCATGAAGGTATCTGAAATTATGTATTTTGCCAATTTACATCAATAAAAATAGTGCAATCATGAAGCTTCACAATATTTGTGAGAATCATAGCCCTGTCCACCTAAATTGCTGACATTAGTTTTAAGCAAAGAATTTTTAATTGTTTACATTTTATAAAACTGTAAAGCAAACTCAATTTTTCATTTATAAGCAATTTATATCTTACCTATTGCTTTTTATTATTGTTATTCAAATTGTCTTTTCTGCAAGCAAAAGGGGAAAAAAAGGCAAAAGAAGTAAAATAATGTCATCCACTAAATAGCCTTTTCTTTATATATTTTGTTTGGCTGAGCTGGAGTTAATTCTCCCCAGAGCATCTTTCTAGTGCTGTGTTTTGCAGTGCTGTAACTGGTTGTTGATAACACAGCAGTGTGTTGGCTACTGCTGAGCTGAGCAACAAGGCTGCATGTTTCCAATATTCCCCCACACCAAGAGAACGCTGAGGCACGGGCAATATTTTGGGAGGGGACACATCTGGGCCAGCTGACCCAAACTGACCAGAGGGATGTTCCATGCCATACGACATCAGCTCAGATATATAAGCTAGTGAAAGCAGGAAGTGTGGGGTCATTCATTGATGGCAACTGTCCTCTGGAGCGACTGCTACATGTGTTGAAGCCTTGCTTCTCAGGACTGACGGAACATCATCTGGCTTAATAGGAAGTGGAGAATAACATATTTGTTTACTTTTGCTTCCTCATGTGTCCTTTGCTTTGGCTTTGTTTTTTTATCAAATTGCTGCTGTCTTGACCTCTGTGCTTTTGTTAGATTTTCCTTCTGGGACAAACCACCACAGGATAACATACAAGTTCATAATTTTTGCTAAATAATGTAGCAAAACACACAAAACGTGCCTACAAAAAAATGAACCAGAGTAGTTTTCCACAATGTAATGTTTTACAGGCATATACTAATATAAAGGAAAAAAAAAAAAAAAAGAAAGAGAAGATAGAAAAGATATAATAGTTTCAGATGAATACATGAAAACCTGAGTTGGCATGAAACTTGTGAGCAGTAAATGCTTTTATTCCCTGTGCCTATGCTTATGGCTTAATTCACATGACTGTGCTTTCAAATTTTCCTCTTTCTCTTTTGACACAAATGTAAAAATAAAGATTAACACCTGATATGACACATTATTTTACCTGAAAATTAAACTGTTGCAGATTTTTACTTCAAATTGGTATTTATGGATCCCAGACAGCCACTACAGTTTAGTGTATCTGTGGTAGCATGTATTTCTATTGCAGACCCATATAATAAAAACAAAATCCATGAGCTACATATTTGTGAAACTGAGAAAGTACCAAGGAGTCAGTTGATCACAATGACAGATTTCACTCAGGTCAAGACTAACAAATAATCATATACATTTTACAAAGGAAGTGTCCCTGCAAGCAAGTATTTGCTATCATATTTACTGATTTTGGCTGACATTTCAAAACAAATATACTTTATCATGTTATTAATAATCACATATGTGTGTGATTAGACTTTTCACTGTAGCATTTTGACACATTTAATTTGTATCACAATTGATTAAATTATCCCAATTTTCAGATCTCTTGGCCAGATTAGTAAATTCACATAATATGTAAAGTACTTGATATACTGGTAAGACTATAAAGAGGCCAAACACAAGATTAAATGCATTCATTTATGATAGAGATGCGGCCCTATCATTCAGAATGTCTGATATGTGAATAGAGAGGTGTCAGAAATTAAAAGTACTAACCCTTTTAAAATTGATCCCCATGGTATGATTTTCATAAATGCCTCAGTTAAGGTGATAGTTCTGAAATCCTCTTAGGAACTGCTCAAAATAATGTTTAACTTACATACTTAGCAAGCCATTTGCATATCTAGATAGCTTAAACACACACAAATGTTATGCAAACAAATTTTAGCTACATGCAGACAACTATGAAAAATATCAGAGAAAAGTTGAATAGCTTCAGTAGGCATGTTCAGTCTTGTAACCTACTGCAGCACCTGATGCTGTCAGAATGTGAGAATGTTTTCAGATGAATAAGACAAGACTGAGTTATATTTTGGAAAGTAAAGGAAATTAAATTCATTAGCATAACCATGTTTCAGAAAGCTTATTTGTAATACCGGGATGTTAAAGAAAATATACTTGATACACACAGGCTTATTTCTTCTTTCCTTATCAGTGAGTTTTTCAGGTGAGACAGAACACATGGTTTAAACAGAGGTTTCAAGACCACAAGATGATTTAGTCATTTATTCCATAAGAGTTTAAGCTGACAGTTATGAAGGAATCATTTAGAAATATGTTGTCTCAGGACCACATCTGTGATCTGGAGTCTAGTTAACTGAATGATAACATTAAATTGAAGCAAAAATACTATGGGCAGTACTAGGCCATATTAATGCTAAAATGTTCTACTTCACATATAGTCTCCTTCACATATAGTTAAGTGGAAAGTGTATTTATGACTATATTAGTTAGTTTAATGACATCACCCATAGTTTATTTCTCCTTCTCAGTGCCTAAGATCCAATTTTCTTGCTACAAATGCTGACAATGTCCCAACACCTACTTCCCCTTTCCCTTTTCCATCAAAGTTAGGGAATTGAGGGAACTGACCTAGTCTGAGTGATTGTCGCAGTTTCAGGCTATGCCTTTAAAAATTAGCTGCAGATTTTGAGCAGAAAATTAGAAAAATATAAATAATTCACTATTGGGTGAAAAAATAAAAACAAAAGTTTATTCTAAACAAATTTAATTGGCCAGAATGTGTGGGATGGACGCAGATGTACCCTAACAATCTTGCACATTTCACTTCATTCTCATTCCTTTTCTTTTCTCATGTGGTTCTAGCTGCTTTGGCTGTTCTGCTGGAGAGATAACGCTGACCTTGCAGATAAGAATGCTAACATTTTGTTCTTTGAACTAACATTCCTCCTCTTTTCTTCTATTACAGGGGGAAGGAGGGGATTTGGGGTGCAGGAAGTGGAGCCGCTTCCCTGTTTCTCTGGGAAAGCCAAAGGAGGGACAGGGGTGTTTCCATGCTGTTTTCTGATTGTAAATATAATATTGTACATACTGTATATTTTGTAAATATTCATTGTATTCCATTGTAGCGTGTAGTTTTTGCTTTGTAAATACAGCTTCCATTTGCTTCCAACTGAGCTGGTTGCGCTTAGTTAATGTGAATTGGAAAGTTTAATCCACCACAGTGATCAAATGAACTTTACATTCCTATTAGGAAGCTTTAAAGGAGCTTGATCATTTTAGACTACAAATCAATCTGAAGGGAGAAGGGAAGTTGTTGCAGACTGTAGTACTGAAGATATGAGTAACTTACTTGAAATTATTTTTACAAAAGTTACTGTCATTCAGGGAACACTAATTGAAGACCTACTAACACTCACAAGTCTCTAATCCAATGCTCATGTTCATGTATGTGAGAAACAAGCTCACTCCTAAAAATTTGTTGAGGGTCAAAGTCTGTTAAAGAAGGTTTATTTTACAGCACTGGGTGTGGTGAAGGCACATCGTGCCGAGATATTGAATCTTGCCCCAGCATGTGGGCGAGCTCCCCCTCCCTCAGGAGGAAGACAAAAGCCAGGCTAGCACGCATCTGGTGCACGCTGTGCTCGTGCATTCCCCAAATATGGAAGAATTCTAGCTTCATGCTTTCCCACAGGTTGAAGCCAGTTGTTTATGATACTGCCCATTGGTCAAACCTAGCCTCGAGGGATTCTATAAGTATTACCCCAGTGAGTAAACAAGTGCCTTCCTCCTCCATTTCTGTCTCTGTGCTAGCTCGAGAGTTAAGTCTGAGCCTCTGCCTCTGCAATTCAGTTTATTGTTTAGCTTCTGTTACATGCATGCATGCATATCAAGACATCTGCATGTGAGAAGCAACTGGAAGAATTATTTCCACAAAAGGAAGGACACCACGCTGAGCTGAGGAGCCAGCGTTGCCATAGCCAGTCACACGGACCGGGAGAGAAACCCCCCGTCGCTACTGTCTGGACTGAATCAACCCCCGAGGGTAAGATCTGCCCAGTTATCGGGGAAGAAGGGACTTGACCATGCCAGGTCGTCCGCGCAATTGCTTAACCCCACCATAGTGGAGAGAAGAGCGCTACGTGCCGCTCCGAACCCTGTTAAACTCCAGGGATTACGCAGCAGCGTTCATGCTTACACTGCACCGAATCCCCGGACCGCTCCGGGTAGCCTGCTGTTGCTTTAAGCCCAGCGAATGAGAAGCCGCTGCCTGAGAAACCTCCCGAGCCGGGCCGACTTCTGTCGGGCCCACCCCACTGGTATCCCTCACTCCCGGGGCTGCCTCTGCAGACTCGCGCGCTGCTGCGTCCCCCGGGCATGCCTGCCGGTGATGGTCGTCCCGCCCTGTGGTACGGATCAACTCTGAGGGCCAGCTCGTCTCTGGACCAGCCCTGCCAGCCCATCCTTTCGTGTGAGCCAACTCTGCGAGGAGCTAGCCTCGAGCTGGCTCCACACAGAACAGAGCTTCGTCTGAGCTCAACCAGAAGCCACGCATGTCCCGTCGAGTTGCCATCTAGTGGCCAAGCAGCAGAACTGCACCCTTCTTGCATATAAATACAGAAATAGTTTGTAATTAGTTCAAATAAGTTCTAATCATAATAGTAAGCCAGTTATGGGATATATTTCACGAATGTGCACTAGAACATGTATATAAGTTGGTGATTCATCAGTTATTGACAATTTTATAATATTAATAATACTTTTCATAATTCATATTTCATAATTCATAAATTAATAACCTCTTCACCACACTGGGTACATACCTTCCTGCATGTACACCTTTCCTCCCCACACTGCAGACTTTTATAGCAGAACTTTTCTCATGCAACATCCTGATTGGTTCCAAGAACAAAGAACTGCCCCACAACAGGAGTTCCTGCCACTGCATGTCTGGTGGTGGTCTCTTCAGGGGTCAGTGACACACTGACCAGTACCTGACTTGTTGCAAAATGTCCTCGGCTTCCTCCTTTTTGGGGGGGGGGGGGGGGAGAATCCTCACATTCTTTCTGCTTGTTCACCTATACCCTTAATTAGCTGAAGCTAAATTACTTCCCTTATGTTTATTTATCACAATCTACCACAGCATAAACTGCTGTAGGTAATTTTCTGTCATCCAACTGGATGCCAGAACTGCCTTGAAAAAAATGTATGTTTTCTTAGCTTGTTAATTTCTCAGAGAGAGAAGTTTTCTTCCATGTCCTGGCAATATTCAGGACACACTTTTGGATGTAAGTATCATTCACCACAATCGTCTGACTTTTCATGAATTGCTTCTGCTCATTCCGGAGTATCTATGTATGATTTAAAGATTGCTTTTGGAGGAAATGAAAAGAAAAAAGAACATGCTCAGACATAGGCAGACACAGATCACATAAGCAGGTATTAAATTTCCCCATTACTGTGTCATTTGAAAAACACATATGCTACTTTTATACACAACATCCTATTGACATGGCTTCTGGCTGTATGTGGCAAACATCATATCTTAAATCTGCTTGATTACTAAAGGCCAGTCTTACCATGGAAAGACTGAAGTAAAGAAGGCTTTGAGTAATTCAGCTTTTCTCATGTCATGTATCACTGTTACAGTTTGAAGGGGGAACTTTAGCTTAGTTCCTGACTGCAAAGACTGAAAGTAAAGTAATTACCATTGGATACTAAAGGAAAATAACGATAAGGTCTATATAATTCATTGGCTTGCTAGTGGGGACATAGAGTAGTGGCATAAAGAGTTCTTTCTCTTTTCTTCTTCTGTTGCTTATGCTTGCAGATTCTCTCTCTCTGTCTTTTGTGGCCTTGCCAGGGGTATCTCTTTTTTGACTACTGTGTGAGGTAACAGGAAGGAGGGAGGGAGTGGGGGAGGAGGTCAACACTCTCCTGTATCCACCCAGGCAGGTCTGAGGGGTTTCTGTGTTGCTTATAAATTGTAAATAAATATATTGTACATATATTGTACATTTTGTACATATTCATTGCATTTCATATTTCTAGATTTTAGTTTGCTTGTAAATATGGCTTCATTTGCTTCCATCCCAAACTAAGCTAGTCTGGTAATTTAGTTTGGGGGTAATTTCATCCCACCACAACCACCAAGATCTTTTCCCCCGTCAGCAGCTGGCCCTCTTTTCCTAGTCTTTTGCTGTTGCTGTATCTGTTTTTGTTGATTTTGACATCCTTTAGCAGATTCAAATCCAAATTGTTTTGGTTTAATTTGTTGGGGTATTTTTGGTTGGTTGGATTGGTTTTGGTTTTCTGTTTGTTTGTTTGTTTGTTGGGTTTTTTTGTGGGTTTTGTTTGGTTTGATTTGGGGTTTTTTGGTTGTTGTGGTTTCATTTCTTTAAGGGTGTTTTGCTTTGGTTTGGGGTTTTTATTTGTTTCTTTGTTTAATATATTTTGTTTTCAGTTTAATTAGGAGCTTTTTGCTCACCCATGCAGGCCCTCTGACACCTTTGTTTGACTTCCAGCACCTGGAGGTAAACCTTTATTGAGCTTAGAAGTCATCCTTGAAAATCAACCACCTCTCCTTGACTCTTCTTCCTTTTTGGAATATGGAATATTCTAGTAGCTGCCGTAGCTTCAGGTACACTACCTGACCATAAATGGTTTATGAAACTGTCACATACATTAGATATTTTGGGTTACAAGCAATCATCAAGGCTTATTCTGATAAGTCTGTCTGTAATCATCCTTCACTATTATAAATTACACATCTCTATTTCTAGTAGAATGGGTTATGAAGCTGAATTTTTTTCTGTAGGTGTAGTGGGTTGGAATTTCCCATTACATTAACTAGGCATGACCAGCTCAGTGGGAAAGCAAATGGAAGCTGTATTTACAAAGCAAAACTACAATCTATAATGGAATGTCATAAATAAGTACAAAATATACATTATTTACATTATTATACAGGCATTTATGATCAGAAAATAGCACAGAATCCCCCCTGTCCCTCCTCTGGATCCCAGAGAGCTGGGGAGCTCCACTCCCCCCAAACCCTCCTTCTTCACCCTGTAATAGAAGAAAAAAGGAGCTGTTAGGAGGAATGTTAGTCTTACCTGCAAGGTCAGCCAGAAGCAATTAGGTCCTCCCCAGCCAAGCAGAACAGCCAAGCAGCTAGAGAAGAAGAAAAAGAATGGGGTTGAAAGAAAAATGTGTGAGATGTTTATAGAACACTTGCTTCTATACTAGATATTCTGTTCAATGAAATTTGTTTAGAAAAATCTTTTCTTTTCCTTTTTACACCCAATAGTGAATTATTTATATTTCTCTACTTTTCTGCTCAAAATCTTCAGCTAACATTTAAAGGCATAGCCTAAAACTGCCACAGTAGGATATTCAGTTGCTTGGTTCTTATTATTAACTACATCCATTTTAAGTTTGTTCTATATTAAAATTTCCATAAATACTCTAATGAAAAATGCTTCCTTTTACAGAATCACAGAATCAACCAGGTTGGAAAAGACCTCAGAGATCAAGTGCAATCTATCACCTAATACTATGTGACAACTAAACCATGGGTTCGAATGCCACATCCAATCCTTATTTGAATACGCTCAGGGACAGTGACTCCACCACCTCCCTGGGCAGCACATTCCAATGGCCAATAACTCTTTCTCTGAAGAACTCTCTCCTCCCCTTGAGCCTAAACCTCCCCTGGTGCAGCTCAAGACTGTCCTTTTGTTCTGTCAATGATTGCCTAGGAGAAGAGACCCATCCCCACTTGGCTACAACCTCCTTTCAGGTAGTTGTAGAGAGTAATAAGGTATCCCCTGAGCCTCCTCTTCTCCAGCTGCCTCAGCCACTCCTCTCGAGCTTGTGCTTGAG
Organism: Dryobates pubescens; assembly: GCF_014839835.1. Lineage (NCBI taxonomy): Eukaryota > Metazoa > Chordata > Aves > Piciformes > Picidae > Dryobates > Dryobates pubescens. The sequence continues at coordinate 3,733,588 of NC_071621.1, forward strand.
ACCTCTCACCAGCCTTGTTGCCCTTCTCTGGACACATTCAAGTATCTCAAAGTCCTTCTTAAACTGAGGAGTTCAGAACTGGACACAGTACTCAAGGTGTGGCCTAACCAGTGCTGAGTACAGGGGCACAATGACTTCCCTGCTCCTGCTGGCCACACTATTCCTAATGCAGGCCAGGATGCCATTGGCCCTATTGGCCACCTGGGCACACTGCTGGCCCATGTTCAGCCTACTGTCAACCAGTATTCCCAGGTACCTTTCTATCTGCCTGCTCTTCAGCCTCTCTGTCCCCAGCATGTAGTGCTGCATGGGGTTGTTGTGGTCAAAGTGCAGAACCCAGCACTTGGACTTGTTAAATGCCATCATGTTGGACTCTGCCCATCTGTCCAGTCTGTCAACATCCTGCTGCAGAGCCCCACTACCTTTTAACAGATCGACATCTGCTCCCAACTATGTCTACAGCCTTCCCCACATCCACCAGGTGGGTCACCTGGTCATAAAAGGAGATCAGGTTGGTCAGGCAGGACCTGCCACTTCTAAATCCATGTTGGCTAGATGTGATCCCTTTCCCATCCTGCAGGTGTGCTGTGATTGCACTCAAGATGACCAGTTCCATAATCTTGCCTGGCACTGAGGTCAGGCTGACAGGCCTGTAGTTTCTGGGTTCCTTCATCCAACCCTTCTTGTGGATAAGTGTGACCATTTGAGGCTGTGCCTTTAAGAGAGAGACAATTTTGGGAACACTCTGGCTGAATGTTTTTGTATCAAAATGAAAACATGATATTCTAAACAAATTTCATTGGTAGATGGGCAGAATGCAACTTTAAGTTTTAGGGCAGTTGGAATTTTTCAGAGTTTCAGCCTGTTCTGCTGTTCCAGCCTGTTCTGCTTCTCAGCCTGTCTGCTTCTCAGCCAACTAGATGGAGCTGACCTTGAGATAAGCAAAACTAATTCATGCATGTGCTTTTGAAGCCTAATAACATCTATTTTCCTTAATAACTGCCTTTCTCTCTCTCTCTAACCCCTTTTTGGGAAAAAAAGGAGGTAGGGGGGGAGAGTGGAGGCTACAGGGAGGGAAACCCTCCTCAAGGAGGGAATTTTGTTGCGTTATTTTTCTTTGCTGTATATTTCTGTATATATTTTGTAAATACTGTATAAATTGTGTTATGTATAACCTGCATTCTATATATGCTTGTAAATATAGCTTGCTTCTCTGACCAAGTTAGATGTGGTCTCTTTCTCTGTGGGGGAGGGAGAGCTAGGGCCTCTCTCAACCTACCACAGTAAGTCATCACACTGCCCAGTTTCCAGTTATCTGGGACCGCTCCAGTGAGTCAGGACTGGTGGTAAATAATGGAGAGCAGCTTGGCCAGCTCATCTGCCAGTTCTCTCAGTACCCCAGGATGTATCACATCCAATCCCATGGACTTGTGAGGATCCATGTGGCTGAGCAGGTCTCTAACTGCTTCCTCCTGGATTATGGGGGTGCTATACTGCTCCCTGACCCCATCTACCAGCTCAGGGACCTAAGTGTCCCAAAGCAAGGAGACAGACCATCCCTGACTTCAGAAAAACAACATGAAATTTTTTAATTATATTTTGTGCTTCTTGATGTGAACTTGACATCATTATATTTATGAGTAGCTACCACTATATTCAATGCAATGGAACAAATATTTTTGACAAGATGATTTTGAAAACCATATTCATTATATTTCATATTCATACCTTCACTGTACAAGGTTAGAGATTTAACTCTTTTCTTCAGTGCTACACATAGTTTTATCTTAATTTAAACTGCTCATATTTTACTCTCAACACAGTGCATTTAAAACTCACTTGTCTGTGGTTTTAGCTTGATTCCCCCATCCCCTAGCTCCTCCCCTTCCCCTCCCCCCCTTTCCCCCCCTTTTAATGAAGACAAAGCAGAAGCTGAAATATTAATGTGAATGACATCTTAATTTATTTTCATCTACATTGCTATAGATAGCAGTTTGGACAGCATTTATAATCAAGAAATTATTGACTAACTGACAAGTCAAGGGAAGGACATTAGCTTTGAACATGTTGACTACTCATTGCTAAAAATCAGAATGAAATTTATAAGGAGTCAGTGAATAGTAAAAGCTGTCTGAATAAAGAGTGAATAGTAAAAGCTGTCTGAATAAAGTCTCTGGCCACATATTACCACTCATTTAGCTTTTGCTTTCTTTCCCCTCAAATGAACAGTACATTTCCAGTACCCTTTTCATTTTTTCCCTCAGTTTCAACTAATTCCTTTCTTTGTGTTTTAAAAGATTTTATACCTTTGATATTTTGTGTCTCTCCCTTCTTTTTAGTAATGTGCTGCCATATATGAGGCAAAAGGATTTTTTCCCCAACATTACAAAATACTTTCTAATTAGTTTGCAAACCACTGGACATCTTAAATTAACATTAGATAAATTAATTAAGTATTTTGAAATACAGGATTAAAACAGCAGCAAAATGTATTTAATATGAATGATCAAGAAAATCCTGGAGAAACATTTTAATCAGCTATCTATGGTCATGCATGGCCAATTAAAATACTGCAAATTAAACATCTACAGTTGTTCAAAGTGAGTTGAAAACCTGGTCTTCTGAATTTTCACACATAGAATAATAAGCTGAAGATCAGTGGCCTGTAGAAAGAGAAAAAATCTTGAGGACATCTACAATTGATTTAGAATAATACATCTACTGTCACCAGAAATGAGATTCTCACAATTTGATGCTAGAAAGTTGATCCAGCAAGAATAAAAGAAACTTTCAGTTGTTCTGTCTTGGGAGAGAACCATCAGTTCAAATAATTTTGTGTGGCTATGCTTAAGCTGGTTTTTACACTTTAAAAAAAAAAAGGGGGGTGGGGGGTGGCAAAAATAATTTAAAAAAAAAAAAGGTTATTCATTTACAAAAATAATCAGAGAGGAAAGACATATCTGTTGCAGATTTAGATTTATCCTGTTCTGTCTCTAGCTGGTTGGATTTAGCCTTTACATTTCACAGTGCTTAATATGAAAGTTCAGACATTTTTTCCATTTCTTTTCTATGCAGTTGTGACCATTTGATGCTGTGCCTTTAAGGAAGGGGCACACTGGCTAAATGTTTATAAAATATTTTGGTATTCTAAACGAATTTCATTGGCCAAGTAAGATGGGAGAAGAGATTGTTAGACCCAGCGCGGCTGGGACTTTCTCTCAGTTTCTCTTCCTTCGCTGTCCCTTTTGGCTGGACTGCTTCTGGGCTTCTGGCCAACTAAGATAAGATACTAACTCCTGTACCAGGCCTCTCTTTCTTTCCTGCCCTGTTAACCGTCCTTATCTCTTTTCTACCACTTTTGGGGGAGAAGGGAGGTAGGGGGGGTGAAGAGGGCACAGGGGGAAGCCCCCTCTGTGGGGGGGTCAGGTTTCTGGTTGAGTTCATTTACTGTATATTCGTGTATATATTGTAAAATACCTGTATTTGTTGTGTTACATATAATCTGTTTCCTTGTAAAATGTACTCTCATTTCTCCTACTGGGTTTTAGCCGTGGTTTTTTTCTCAGTGTGGGGAGGGAAAGCAGAGCCTTTCCTTTCAAACCACCACAGCAGTTTAAGGAAAAACATACAAAATAAAAAGCTTTCTAATGTTTAACAGTGACTTTAGGCAAGCAGTCATTGAAAAGAGACAGGAATGTCTAAGGCACTATTCATCCACCAGGATCTGAGTTGTTCCTCCAAAATTACGTTCCTTGCCGCAGCTATAAACTAAATGTTGGAAAACAGACTTCTTTCTTCGTAGTGTTGCTAATGTAGCTGGGATGAATCAAGGCTGTAATGCTTTTTTGTCAGGCTCTTTGCTTCAAAATTCTTGTAAGGTCTTTCCTTCTTCACAGACAGAAAGAGTGGACTGCAACATTAGTTATATATACAAGGAGGAAAAGGAAGTTGGCCACTCCTGAACATCTGCCTGCAGAGGCATCAGAAAAAAAAAAAAAGAAAAAAAAAAAAAAAAAAAAAGGGGGGGGGGGGAAGAAAGGAGAGTTGACTCCTGTCATTCATCTGGCTGAGACTGTGATCGTAGAAACAGCAGAGCTGAGTGCCTGCCCAGGGACATGCGAGTGCATGAGAACCACTTAATCCCACTCCTGATATGACGATATTGCACTGAACACTGAGTCTGATGTTAGCATTATTTGGTATTTCATCTTCAGTCTTTGTTGCTAACATTCATTAGTAGTCACAGAATTATCAGTCTGAAGGTATACTCCATAGTCACATTTCTTTGTAATGGACCACTTCATTAAGACTGTTTTCTGCACTTCCCTCTTTCACCCCTTTATCATTTTTTAACAATAGGCTGAAGGAGTTAAATAACTAAGAATGTACACTAAAATATGTAACTTTAGAAAGAAACTGATTGCATCAGCTGCATCCAGGGAGAGATTAAACGGTACATAAAATTGTCCTCATGCAAAGTACATTACAGTTTAAACAAAGTTTTCTACCTGAAAGCCTCTTGATTGATTTACACTGAATGGTTAGGACAAGGTTGAGCAGGGTTACAATGAGGACTGTTTAATCTAATCTCCTTTGCAGATAGAATAAGACAGCTATTTTTTCTTGGGCAATGTGTTAAATATAAAAATCTGGGCATTTTTAATTGTACCCTCATATTAAAAAATGTTTTTCACTTTTCATTTAAAACTTATGAATCTACAAGTATCCTCTGCAATCTTCTTAGCGTTATCTCACACGAACATCAGTGATGAGTTGTCTAAGTGTCTGGCAAAACTGTTTAAAGCAGAGTTTGTAGCAAAAGCTAGTTGAAGCCTTATGACCAGTACAATTACCATATTGTCCACGAGGTCTATGAAACTATGGAAACTTCATTATTTGCTAGAAAAGTTTCTCTCTGCAGCTACAATAATTTGGTATACATGTATATATACAGATAATAAACTGTATAACTCAAAGCATTTAGTGGTTTTAAATATTACTTTTCAGAAAATGACAAAAGGAAAATCAGACATGCCTTTGTTAACTCTCCAAAATTATAGAAAAATCTTATTTTAATTGAAAATCACATCATGTTAGGGGTTGGAAGGTACCTTGAAAGATCATCTAGTTCAACCCCACTGCTAGGGAAGGATCACCTATACCAGATCACATAGGAATGCATACAGGAGGGTTTTGGGTATCTCCAGAGTGAGAGAATCCATAACATCCCTGGGCAGCCTGTTCCACACTCACAGTGAAGAAATTTTTCCCCATGTTTGCATGGAACTTCCTATATACCTCGTTGCTTCTTGTTCTGTCATTGAGCATCACTGAGAAGAGCCTGACTCCATCCTCGTGGTGCTCACCTTCTACATATTTATAAGCATTAATGAGGTCACCCCTTAGTCTTCTGCTCTCCAAACTAAAGAGCCCCAGCTCTCTCAGTGTCTCCTCATAGGGAAGATGTTCCACTCCCTTAATCATTTTTGTGGCTCTGCACTGAACTCTTTCAAGCAGTTCCCTGTCCTTCTTGAACTGAGTGGCCCAGAACCGTACGCAATATTCCAGATACAGCCTCACCAGGACAGAGTAGAGGGGGAGGAAAACTGAAACTAACTACACTCCTTCTAACACACCCCAGAATGGCATTGACCTTCTTGGCCACAAGAGCACATTGCTGCCTCATGATCATCCTCCCATCCATTAGGACCCCCAGGTCCTTTTCTCCTTCACTCTCCAGCAGGTCAGTCCCCAAACTGTACTGATATGTGAGGTTGTTCTTTCCCAGGTGCAAGACGGTATACTTGCCCTTGTTGAATTTCATCACATTTCCCTCTGCCCAACTCTCCAGCCTAAGACTCACTGAATGGCAGCACAACCCTCTGGTGTGTCAGCCACTGCACCCAGTATTATGTCATCATCAAACTTGCTGACAGTGCTCTCAGTGCCCTCATCCAGGTTGTTGAAGAATATATTGAACAGCATTGGTCCCAGTACTGACCCCTGAGGGACGACAGTAGATACAGGCCCCCAGCTAGACTCTGTCCTATTGATCACAACTCTCCGACTTCTTCAACCAGTTCACTACCTGATCATCCAGACCACACTTCCTCATTTCAGCTGTAAGTATGCTGTGGGAGATAGTGCCAAATGCTTTACTGAAATTATGATAAACCAGATCCACTGCTCTATCATCATCTGTCCACTTGGTAATGTCTTCATAAAAGGCTATCAGGCTGGTCAAACATGACTTAGCCCTTGGGGGAACAAAGACTGAAGATGAAGAGGGAACCACACTTGATGAATCAGGTCATTTGCTCTATACCCCAGTGGAAAGGTTCTGTCAGATGAAACAGAGGGTGAAACTTTCTGAGTTCTGTGTGAGTTAAAACCCCTACTTGAAAACTTTGCAAAAAAACATAATCATTCCTTTTCTTTACATTTTCAAACCCATTGTATTCTATACAGTTAAAAGAGTGATAATCTCTACTTATTCTATTGTAACCAAAAATTCATGAAGGAAAAATCTATTTTTTTCTATTCCATATTACACTGTTTTATAATAAAAGGCACAGAATAAATAAAAATTCTAATCTTGTTGTGATTCATATGATACTCTTACAGAGAATCACAGAATGGCTGAACCTGGCATGTATCTATGGAAATCACTCAGTCCAACCATCCTGCTCAGGACACCATCAGCTACAGCAGGTTGCTCAGGGTCATGTCCAGTTGGAGTTTGATTATCTCCAAGGACTGAGGCTCTGCTCTGACAACTGTCACAATAATAGATCTTTTCTACATGTTTAAATAGAATTTCCTGCATTCTAGTTGTGCTGATTTCCTCTTGTCCTGTCACTGGGCATCACTGAAAAAAAGTCTCAATCTTCTTTACTCCCTCCAATAAATTATTATACATTGATATGTGATTTCTCTTTGTTATGGTTTGAGCCTTAAGTGGAATTTATGAGCTCAGATGGTAGCTAACTGAGAATTCCTCCCTGCTCCCCATTCCTTTTTCCCCAATAAGAAAAAAAAAAAAAAAGATAAAAGAATAGGGAGGGGAAGTTAAAAGTCTTAAAGTTTAAGAATCATGCATGATATGAGGTCATGCAAGATACTGAGAAACATCTTATATGAAGGATGTTCCCTTAATCACCTTCCTGCACCTTTGCAGAACTCTGCAGTATGCCCATGTCTCTGGTACTGGGAAGTCCAGATCTGCACTCAGCAGTTCAGCTGTGTCTCACCAGAGGTGGGTCCAACACCTCCATTTGCACTCCATTTGCATTTCAGAATGGTGTATGTCCCTGAGAAGATATTTTTCTGAGTCTGGTTGTCTGTGTGTAAATACTAATGAATTAAGTCTATGATATCAATAAAGTTCTATTTTTCAAAGAATAATTGAGATTATTTACTGGAAGATAGTTGGCTTTCTGAAGTGCCACACTTCATGCAAGGTAGAGTATCCACTGGTGCCTTTATTGTGCAGATATATAGAGAAATAGATCCTTTTACTGTGTCTATCATGGATACAAAAAATAAAGATTTAAGATTATGCCCTTCAGTGGTATGTAGACAAAACCTCATTTGGGTCAACATCTGTTCTCAGTTGATATACACTTGTGGAAACTAAGCTGAAATTCTTAGTGTTATAATGAACCAATGTCAGTACAATTGGCAAGTTATTTATTTATTCTTAAGAGCACTCCAGGGCTTGTTCCAAAATCACTTCATGATAAATAACATCGAAGGCAGGGAAGCCCGAAGAGAGAGAGGAGACCCTGACACTAGCCAGCATCTCTCGTGTGTGTGCTTGAGAGGTTGACATGGCTTGAGACGTTGCCAGGGAAAACATGGGAGATTCAAAAGTGGGGCTCTCAAGTGCCCCCCTGTTTACACAAAGATGGGAGGGAAAGTAACACAAAAATCTTTGGGTTGAGATAAAGAGATTTTAATGAGATGGTAAGATGCACAGTTACCTTAGCCTATTTGCAGAAAAGTGCACCAAGATGCAGAAGCAACAGCAGAAGGAGGTAACATATCCTCCCACTCCCACAACTCAGAGCCAGCTCATTGGAAAGGACCAACACCCCAAACCTGGAAACCGAAAGCAGCAACCTGAACAGGAAGCCTTTCATGTTACAATGTGAACGTCAAGCTCCATAATATTTTGCTCCAGCCAATACTTTCATTTTGAATCTGGAATGACAGCAGAATGGTATTAAATATCTATAGCAGATTCAACTTAACCCATGACATTCTCTACTCCTTATTGTATGCCATCTACATCATCCATCAAACAAAACACATAATACATCATTCACTGTCCATTCTCACTCCAAATGAGATTGCTTTGCAGCATACGGAAGACTTTTTACTGAATAGAATAGAATAGAATAGAATAGAACAGGTTGGAAGAGACCTTCGAGATCATCGTGTCCAACCTATCATCCAACACCACCTAATCAACTAAACCCTGCAACCAAGCATCCTGTCAAGCCTTGCCCTGAACACCCCCAGCGATGGTGACCCCACCACCTCCTCGGGCAGCCCATTCCAATGGGCAATCACTCTCTCTGTGTAAAACTTCCTCCTAACCTCCAGCCTAAACCTCCCCTGATGCAGCCTGAGACTGTGTCCTCTTGTTCTGGTACTGGTTGCCTGGGAGAAGAGACCAATCTCTGCCTCACTACAACCCCCCTTCAGGTAGTTGTAGAGAGCAATAAGGTCACCGCTGAGTCTCCTCCTCTCCAGGCTAAGCAACCCCACCTCCCTCAGTCTCTCCTCATAGGGCTTGTGCTCCAAGCCCCTCACCAACTTTGTTGCTCTTCTCTGGACTCGTTCCAGCAAGTCAACATCCTTCCTAAACTGAGGGGCCCAGAACTGGACACAGTACTCAAGGTGCGGCCTAACCAGTGCAGTGTACAGGGGCAGAATGACCTCCCTGCTCCTGCTGGCCACACTGTTCCTCATGCAGGCCAGGACGCCTTTGGCCCTCCTGGCTGCCTGGGCACATTGCAGGCTCATGTTCAGCCTACCATCAACCAGCACCCCCAGGTCCCTTTCCACCTGACTGCTCTCCAGCCACTCTGACCCCAGCCTGTAGCTCTGCATGGAAGGGGTTGGTGTCTTCTCCCAGGCAACCAGCACCAGAACAAGGGGACACAGTCTCAAGCTGTGCCAGGGGAGGTTTAGACTCAAAGTGAGGAAAAAGTTCTTCACTGAGCGAGTCATTCGTCATTGGAATGGGCTGCCCAGGGAGATGGTGGAGTCGCCGTCCCTGGAGGTGTTCAAGGGGAGATTGGATGTGGCACTTGGTGCCATGGTCTAGTTGTGAGGTCTGTTGGGACAGGTTGGACTTGATGATCCTTGGGGTCTCTTCCAACCTTAGTTATACTGTGATACTGTGATACTGTAATAAGTGTCAGGACAAGAAGATATGGTTTAATGTTTCACCATAGGAGTTTTAGATTGGATATTAAAAGAAACTTCTTCACTGAAAGGTTTGTCAAACACTGGAGTAGGCTTCCCAGGGAGGCAATTAAATCCCCATCCCTGGAAGTGTTTAAAAGATTCATAGATGTGGTGCTAAGGGTTTAGCACCAGACTTGGTAGAATTGGAGAATAGTTGGACTGGATGATCTTAAAGGTCTGTGGTGGGTTGAGAGGAAAAGCTCTGCTTTCCCTCCCCACACTGAGGAAGAAACTGTGGCTAAAACCCAGTCGGAGAAATGAGAGTATATTTTACAAGGAAACAGATTCTATGTAACACAACAAATACAGGTATTTTACAATATATACAGAAATATACAGCAAATAAACATAGTCAGAAACCAGACCCCCAACAGAGGGGGCTTCCCCCTGTGCCCCCTTCACCCCCCTACCTCCCTTCTCCCCCAAAGAGGTAGAAAAAGAGAAAAGAGGGGGGTTAGCACAGCAGACAGAGGCCTATGCACAGGGAGTTAGTTAGTTAGTATCTTATCTTAGTTGGCCAGAAGCCCAGAAGCAGTCCAGCTGAAAGGGACAGCGAAGAGAGGAAGACTGAGAGAAAGTCCCAGCTCCCCTGGGTCCAAGATCTTAATCAGCCAATGAAATTCATTTAGAATACCAAAATATTTTATAAACATTTAGCCAGTGTGCCCCTTCTTTAAATGCACAGCGTCAAACGGTCACAAGGACTTTTCCAGCCACAGCAGTTCTATGATTCTGTGATTCAAAGAGCTAAAACCTCATCTGAGCCTAGAAATCCCTTGTCAAATAATATATCCTGAGTCTGAATCCACACCACTACTTTGTTGCTTGATAAAGTAAGATAAAGAGAAGGTGGAGGATTTCAGTGCCACTTTCAGACAACAACCTTGGTCAGGTCACTGGACAAGGTTACTTTTTTGAGATTGAGACACCTTACATGATAGAGTGTTTAGTATGCTGTTAATTTGTAACTACAGGTGATTAGCTAACACATATAATATTTAATGTGGATTTTAGACTGTTACAGTTTATTTTTTCTTTTCATTTGTAATAGTGCATATGATTCTTCTATTGTATCTGTGAAAACCTTCAAGAGTGGTGTATTAGATCTGTAAACAAAGTTCAAATGAATCATTTGTTTGCACCTTTTAGTTAAAGCTGTAAGCAAACTCAAATGAGTTGTTTACCTGTAGCCCAGTTTACTTCTGTTGCAATTGCTCTAGTTATTCAAATTCAGAAAAACACAGAAAATATCTTTTGTGTTGTTTAATTGTCTTCCCTGAGTATTAAACACCCATGTTATTTACTTAATCTGTTGCATTTTGAACCCATGTTGCAGGCAAAAACCATGTGGTTGTACACTCACCCTCTCCCACCCCACAAGATGGGAGAAAGAATTGAAAGGGGTAAAGGCCAGAAAACTCATAGGCTGAGAAAAAAAGCCAATTTAATAGTCTGAGAATAAGAATAAGAAGATGATTGTGACAATACAGTATATAAGAGTGTTTCACAATGCAGTTCCTCACCATCTGCTGGCCTGCTATCCAAGAAGAGCAAAAATATCAGAACTGCAGTCCCAGAAGAGCCCCAGCTAAGCTACTCAGTCTATCCTCATCTATATACTAAGCATGATATATATATACTGATGCTGTATGATACAGAATATCATGTTGGCCAGTTTTGACTCATTATCCTGGCTATGCACCCTTCATCTTTTTTTACTCCTGCAAGGCAACAAAAAATGGGAAGTTGAAAAATCCTAGATTTCCTATCAGCAACTAAAAACATCAGTATACTATCAACATTCTTCTCATGCCAGTTCTTACACTGAGTCCAAAACACAGAATTATTCTAGCTATTAAGATAAACTAGCTCTGCCCCAGCCAAAACCAGGGCATAATCATACTACACTCCCTCATTAAGTCTATGTATTTTCCCCAAACATTCATGGTAAAACTATATGTTTTTCTCTCTCTCTTCAGAATATAGTTTTGTTATTTTAAGGCTTTCAGTGGTTAATACCTATATTTCAGAAGATTTTTGCCCTTTAATTGACATCAGCAGACTTTTTATTGTCATCCCAGAAAGCAAATCAAATTTCAGCAGCTGCACATCAGTTCTGAACCAGGATGCACTCTCTCTGTGTCTGCAGGTTGGAGCTGTAACTCAGGTTTAGTTTCACAAATGCATCAGAAAATATATTTTATCATCATGTAGAGCATTATTCAGCAAGTCAGGAATATACTCAACCACAGGTTTTCAGATTCAGAAGGAAATAAATATTTAATATTTAAATTAAGGGAATGCCACTCTTTCCATCAAAAAAAAAAAAAACCAACAAACCAACTAACCAATAATAAACAAAACAAACAACAACAAAAAACCACACACAAAAAAACCCCAACCCATCACCAAAACCACCAAGCACACCAGCAAGCAAACAACAAAGCATTAAAATAGAAAATATTTTATTTGGAAAAAAGTTCAATAAATTAATTTGTCTTTCTATCTTATTTATTTGTAATAGAGATTGCAACACTAATTAATGAAGAACTAGTTCTTTAAAGAAAGACCATAAGGAGAAAGAAAACATAAAGCAGGGAAGAATACAAAATCTGAAAGTAAATTAAGGTATTTTAAAAAACATTATTTTCTGTTTGTCTGATGTAACTCCATTTATGAATTCAAAACAATGAGACCTGACATCAGACAACCAGTTCCACAATCAGAGCACATCATGGCAGCATGCAAATGCAAATCTCAGTCCTCCTAGAGCATCGTATTTCTGTGATTTTTTTCCCCCCATTGACATAGACATTGACACAGCACAACAGAAAACATTTATAATATAAATAGAAATATTTCATTATTTTTTTTCTAAAATAAAATTGTATTACATCATCCTGTCAACCCACTACCTATAAGGTGGAGGTGAAGGCCATTACAGAGCTTAGCTACTCATACTGGTATAAATAAAGCCAGTAGCTTGAGTGACATCACAACGGCACAGATCACAGAAACTTTTACAATCTGTTCAATGGTCTCTGTAGCTGTGGCTATATGGTGATATTGGTTACATTAATGTCTGCTACAGTCATGACAGAGCAAATGTAACTATCAATCTGGGCATAAAGAGAATTTAGGTCTAAAAGCATGATCATTTTCCCTGCAAATGTAAGGTATGGGATAAATTATTACTCATATGTTTCAAATCAATTATTCAGATTAAAAAAATATTTTAAAGTGAATTTCAGTGATCTGTCTTTCCTTTTGATTGCATTTTAGAGTGGAAATAACCTTTTTACTAAAGGTCATCAAAGTATTTAAATGGAAAGATTAAAAATGTACTGACAAATGTAAGTACACTACAGCAGAATCCTAGAATCATGGAATTGTTTTGGTTTGAAAAGACCTCTAAGATCATCAAGTCCAACCATCAGCTTAACACCACCACAGCTATTAAACCATGTTCTGAAGTGCCATCCCCACATGTTTCTTGAAGAGCTCCAGGGATGGTGACTCCACCACCTCCCTTGGTAGCCTCTTCCAATGCCTGACTACCCTTTCTGTAAAGAAATTTTTCCTAATATCCAGTCTAACCCTCCCCTGTCACAGTTTCAGGTCATTTTCTCTTCCTGTCACTTGATACTAGAGAGGAGAGACTGAACCCTGCCTTACTACAAACTTCTTTCAAGTAGTTGAAGAGCACAATGACATCTCCTCGGGCCCCTCATTGTTTACTCTGGGAAGTCCCAGAGTAAACAATCCCAGTTGCCTCAGCTGTTCCTCATAAGATTTGTTCTCTAGACCCTTCACCAGCTGTGTTGAACTTTCTTGACTTTAAAATATTTACAAAAAATATCTATGAATTGTTTGTTTTCCCAAGTTTGTCATACTTAAAGTTGTCTGACACAATGACACTGTTCTTCTGGAGGGTGAGTTTATCCAGTAACATTTGTTCTGGTATTCTATTGTGTGCTTGACACTTGGTTCAGAGACATGAAACAGCAGCCACAGGACTGCAGAGAATATAACCAGAGCTCTGAGAACCAACTCTCTGTAGGCACAGATAACAATCTTCTTCTGTAGAGCCAGGGCAAACTCACTTGAACAGGCAATGAACTGATAAACACAGACATGTGATCTATAAAATAGACCATGAGTTGGAACTGGAAGAGTGCTTGCATGAAATCAGGATTTTGTGCTGATTAATAGGGTCTTTTTCCAAGTCAAAGTGGAGAAAAAAAGATGTTTGCATAAAGTCAAAAACTTGAAAGAGGAAAGCTGAAGGAGTAGGGGCAGTCAGAATCAACTGTCAATGATAATTAACTGCCTTATGAACTCCTCTTCTTGGGAATTTTGTGCTTGTATGTCAAAATAATGTCCTTATATCAAAAGCACTGACTTGGATCTCAGAGCTAGAGATCCAGATCCTGCCTCTAATACTTACCGTTCAGGCGCACATGATCAATAGCTTTGCAGGAGGTATTTTATTAACTTGTTTGATGTGGTTTTCTTTGATTCCTTGGGTTTTTTTTATTGGGGGAGGTTGTTTTTTAGTTAAAAAAAAAAAAAGAAAGAAAGAAAATGGAAATCTCATGGTATGATAGAAACATAGAACTGTCAAGGTTGGAGGAAGTCTTTGAAATTATGTCCAAATGCTCTTGTAGAGGGAGGGAGAGAGGGAAGAAGGGAGAGATGGAAGGAGAGAGAGAAGGAAGAAGGGAAGGAAGGAAGCATCTCATTATCCCTGGGACTTCATCAACTCACAAAATATTTCATTAATGGAAAATGCTTTCTTATGATATTGTTTTCATTCTCTCATTCTTGGCTTGTCTGCCTATTCTGATTATGAATGTCTTAATACAAGTAGAAATTATTATTGCAAGTACAGTTCCAACCTCCTAGAGAGAATTTCCTCTTGGGAAACTTGAAATTATAACTTTTTATGTAAGGAGAACTTGCATAGCTAATAAGACATTTAAGCAAACTTACAATTGCCTTTTTCTTAACATAAATGTAAGAAGTCTTGGTAAGTGTATATGCTTTGCTATGAAAATGTCCTTATCACGGTTCACCAAGGTACAAAACAATTGTAGCACAGATAAATATTTTTCTCTTCTAAAATGTACTATTGAAGCAGAAAATGATTAGTGAGAAAAAACCAACCAAACAACAAGCAAACAAACCCCACACAACCTTAAAGTAATTTGGTTTGGGTCATGTAGCCTCTGCTGAAAATTTAATAGGCATACACAAACTGTTCTGTTTAGAAAACATCAAAATTGAACAAATAGTGAATTTACTGCTGAAATAGATTTTCATTAGGAAAGATGAGGGTAACCAGCAGCTGAATTCTACAATTAAAGTATTTATCTTAGATATCCTTCTACAGGAACAAAGAATTTAATGAGAAGTTATTAGATTAAGCTTTCTTATTTGAAAACAGATACTGAATTACATGGGAATCGGACTGCAAGCATATTAAAAAAACATGTCAAGGGAATCAACTGCCTCCAGGAAATATAAGACCAAAGGCAGAAACGTTCTATATGAAAGAAGCAGATTATAGTACTGCTGAGAATAAATAATAAATGTGAACGAAGAAATGTCATTTTCTACTTTTGTAAAATTGGTTTCAATATCTTCAATATGTGAGCTATAGCTTTTCTTGTTTTGGATCCGCACTTTTCAGAAGTATTTTCTACTGTGAATGTGTGTCTGTTTTCAATGAAGGGTATCCATGACCAGCACAAGGTGCCTGAACCTCTGGAGGTGACACTGGAACTTCTGCAACATACACAATGAAGGAATTAGTACTTCAGTAGATGAAAGTTTGTTTGCTTTTTGTTGTTGTGTTTTGTTTTTTAATGTTTGTCTGTAGTTTATGGGTCTTATCATGTCGGAAAAGAAAAAAAACAAATATGTCTTTTGTGAAAGTTACCACAAATGTGCTCCACAATTTCCAAATAGATTTCTTGAATAAAGCATTAATTTTTTATTGATTAACACTGCTAGAGGTTAATGAAAGTGAAGGATAGTCCAAATTCAATTTTCTAGTCTATCTCAAAATGTATATGCATGTAGCTCTTCTGTAAGAAGTGAAGGAGAGAAATAAATTTCTAAAACTACATGAGAACACACCATATAATGTCCATCCATTATTTCTTGTCCCTATGGACAACATGACTGCAGTCCATAATCATTACAATCAGAGATGACTACATTACAAAATTTGAATTTGTATACTTGCACTTCTGTTATTTTATGAATGTGAGTTAAAGCAATCAGATAAATTTATGCAATCTTATTTAAACTAATGAGATGCACCACCAAGGATAACTGTAACTCTTGCCTGGCCTCCCCTATCCCCAGCCTAAATTCTCACTAGTAATCACATAGAAAAGGCTAGGAGGAGAGGGTTTGGTTTCATGACTGAAACTCACAAGAGTCACATAAACTTTTCATCTATTGTAAGGAAAAATGTATAAATGGAAGATTGTGGATAATGTGGAACATTTTGCAATATTTTGCCTCAGCTTCTGTATAATACATCAAGGGAGTGGGAAGTCCTCAGACACAGAATGGACAAACGTAATTCTCCAGAATACCTCAAAGCTTTTAATAGTGCTAAATTACGGTTTAGGTTGATACTGTCCCACAAGCGTGCTCTGATTTCTTTACAAGTGATTTGTATTCATTGGGTAGTCCCAGAAACTATAAATATAGCCTAAGTATGCATTGTCTTTGTGCAAAATTAATTTTAGTACTTATACTGACAGAAGGTCTGCTTGTAAAGTTACAACACAGACCAGTCTGCACAATTAGGAGAATCCATTGGATTAAGGTGTATTTTGCAATATTAGCAAGTAAACCTGTTATTACTTCATAAACACAAAACAACCTAGAAATACACTGAGTATTCAGTCACTGCACAGCATACAATCTTTATTGCAAAGACTAGTGTTTCAAATACTCTCTTCCATCAAATTTGTTAACTAACCATTGTTCAACATTTTTCTTGTCTCTATATGAGGACAGAAAACAAAGATACAAAGTTAAACTTTACATGTCATAGTTGGCATAACAGAAGATAGAAATAGAGTTCCTGATCTGGTTCATGGACTCAGATATCAAGTGAGAAAGGTGGGAGTGTGCATGTGTGTGGTGTTTCCAACAAAAAGCGTGGAAGCTTTCAGGGAAGATAATGAAATCTGTGGAGAACACCAAGAGTTTAACTGGCTCCTTTACCCACTATTGAAACTAGGTGGTAAAACATAAATCACCAAGATTATGCTGCAAGGCAAGCTTAAAAATCTACTGTTTACTGCAATTTTATACTGATACCTTTGTAGGTAACAGCAGGAAGTCCTTTGCCACTGTTTCCCATAAACAAGCTGTTATGTACAGGCTGGGTCAGCAGACAGTGAGGTAAATTGAAAAGTAACTGAATAGCCAAGCTCAGAAGTTGGTGATTACTGTAATGAAGTCTAGTTGGAAGCCTGCTACTAGCAGTGTACCTGTTGTAGTTTATAAATTTGTTGGCTGGAGATATGATGAAATATGAATATGATTTATTAAATATCAGAAATTGTTTTCCTGAGACAATTTTATTCGGGTTCATTTGCCTGGTCGATGACAGGTTGATTACACATGGTAGAAGGCTAATAAACAGTAGAATAACAGTCTAGAACAAGCATAACTTGGAATACAGAGGAACAAAATGGAATCTCCCTACGCGCACAAAACCAAACAGCACTGCTGCCTCGAGTGGCATAGACAAACCACCGTCAAGTTCACAAGGGAGCTAACCAAGGGGTAACAAGCTATAAACCTCAGAAATAGCCAGGTAAAATAGTGTGTTTTACTCACAAACCACCGAGCTGCTAACTACCAAAACCTTTGCTGAATGAAGGGGTGTTTTGAATTCGTAGTTATAGTCCAAAGGGCAGTATCCAAAAATCAGAGGAAATGAGAGAGCAGGCTGCTGTAGTGGAAGCCAACTGGAGCACTATGCCACTAAAACAAAAGAAGCTAACTGCCCAGAAGAAAGGAGCAAGTAAGGTGCTTGTTGCCGCCTTGAATCCCATCAACAAATGGGGAAGAGAGATTAAAGAGTAATGAGCATGCAAGCTATGAGTGTAACGAGCCAAAAGTAGAGGTCTTCCCTATAAATTCCCTTTTTGGGGAATCTATATGGAATTTAAATGGGATGGCCCAATGGCACGTTAGCCATTCAAATCCCACCAATCAATTAAAAATGTTTATGTAGCAAGTAAACTGCACACGCCTTCTCTCATGGTGTCTGACACGTGCAGTTTCCTCTCTGAAATGAGAGGCTTGGGGATCGGGTTCAGCTTCCACCTCCCTCCAGGCAACCTTAATGGTGCCTTCCTATTAGGCTCCTCAACCTCAATCTGGACCCTGTAACAGAGAGGGAGGAGAAAGGGGCAGTAGCTCAAAACAGACTTAGCTGTCTTGTTAATGCCTCTTCCAGGATAGTACCCAGGGGTCAATGCTGAGTCTAATCCTGTTTAACATCTTCATTAATGATCCGGATTATGGAATAAAGTGTATCTTCAGCAATGTTACCGATAAAACAAAACTGGGAGGAGCATCTCTTATGTCAGAGGGTACTTTCCAAACCAGACAGTCTGTGATTGTGTGCTCCTGCAATTACTCTGAAAAACCCTAAAATCTAAGATATTTCTACGTCATTTCATGAAGATTACAAGGTGTTGTTAATGTTATGTAAATTAATTAAAAAAAAATACATTTGCTTGCATAGTTCCTTGTAGACCAAGCAAGTTAATAAAAACTAATTTCAATAGTGAACCTTCCCTGCACACTGACACTCTGGGAGATGTCAGATGCCACTGACACATGCTGCCTTCATGCTCATACTTAAGTAAAGACAACAGGAAGCATGAATTAAATTTATCCCTCTGTGATCATCACCAACTAAAATAGACTACATCAAGTAAGCCACTGTATTTTTTGCCAAACCTGGGATGTGTTCTGACAGTTTCTTCACTATTGGAGCCAAGAGGTTTTTAGTGGAAGAGATAACTTGGCTTCTGGATTATTTTTTGTGTTCTGACATTTTAATTAAAGCACGTTCAATTTTGTTTTGTTATGTTAAACAAAATTTTCCTATATATTATTTCTTTACTATTCAAACACCACAGCAATGGAGTCCTACAAAGACAGGACAAAAAAATGCACTGTATTCATGCATATTCTCCTGGCCATTTACCAATGTAGCATGAAGAACAGAAACTATAACCTTTTTATTTCCTCTGTCCTTGTTCTCAGGTGCCATGTTTTCAAGTCATTATTCTTGTTGTTAGCCTGGACCATTTCTTGGATATATCTTTGACTTAGGTCAAAAAAAACTTTAGGTCATCACTTCTGTCTTCACTGAGTCTTCAAGGACCAATCTTTTCTGTCCAATTTCATATCCCAGACTCTCATCATGGCTTTTGCCAGCTTGTCAACTACAAACCCATCCTTTTCTTCTGGCTTGTGACAACTTCAGTCTCACACAGCTTTTGTCCATTTCAAGAAAATCTGTGAAGATTGTTTTCTATATTGTCACTTTGACAGTGTCACCATTCTTGGCAGTATTGTGACTTCAACTTCTCCACTGAATCAAGCAAACAAATTCTCTTCAATTTCAAGCACACTGTGGATTATATACAACATACCTAACATCTCTTTCACCTTCAGCATTTGGAACTATCCTCTGTTATGGCTCTTTTATGCCTCTCTCACTGGGAATACCAGAATATCACTCTACAGGATTTTTCCAGTTATATTTTCTCTGTATAAATTATCTTTTTTTACCTCCCTTTTCTGCAATACTTACATAACCCCTAAAACTATTTTAGAACTGCTGTCCTCAAACACATGCCTGTCATACTAATCTGCTTTTCTGCTTATATTATAAATCATGTAGAACAGGGACCTTTTTTACTTAGCTTTGTTTTTATACAATGATGTGTACAGTGACACCTTGACACCTTGATATGATGATATAAAACTTAACACTATAATATGAAAAGCTGGTGAAAAATGTTATTTTTCTTTTCTACTTCTTGTAGCAATGTGGTATTTGAAGGCTTCATGTTAAAACTGAGTATAAAGGGAAAATACTTCTCTACTTTTTCAACAAAGGAATTTTTTTCAAATGATTCTTTACTAAAATGCATACTTGGGAATTTGCAATTTCCCATTGGGTTTGTGACAAAAATCCTGTATCTGGAGATCTGAGATCAGGGTCTTTTTAGTTCATTAGAATAGTGCATAACCCAGATGTGTGCTGGCAATAATTGTTACAGCAAGCTGTTGGTCGTGTAAGTTTCCTTCACTCATTGTTTTCTTATTGTGCAGTTCCCATTGAGCTCTTGATCTTGCCCAGAGGACAATAAGGTCTTTCAATGGCACAAATACTGTATATGAAGCTTCCAAATGCCTTGGAACTTGTAACTATTGCCAAATGAATAGTCAATTCATGATGAAGTTTTCCATCTTCCTCTGTGATAAAATATATGAATGGCCATCCATGTGGACCTTGGAGGGTGACAAGATGACTAAGCAGATCAGTACTAACTATGAACTCTATGACACTATGAATAGAGATGTAGATATTGTTATGTTCTCATTTGTTAGTAACATAACAGTCTAAACTATAAAACAGTGGCAGGAAAGAAAGAAAGGGTTATACTTTGCAGTTTATTAAGGACCCCTGTGAGCCTAAGAACAGCCTGGAGCCATCGTAGAAACTTCTGCACATAAAATGGACAGACTACTAATAGCATATATATTAAGAAAGAACAACTCAAATTACTTCTAAGGATTTTCTGTCAAAATTTATATTATTCCATCATATATTGTGTAATTACCCATATACCCCAAAGAAATAAACAGAAGAGATCTTATACATTACTGCCTTTGCTCTGCAAGTCTGATAAGTCTGATAGAAGCAAAAAAGAAAGGATACACACATTTTCAATAAATTTTCCAACTTCTGAATTTCATAACTCTTAATAATGAAAATGAAAACAGAGTAGATCAGCAGCAGGAATCCTCTCGGCACATGGTATAAAGTTTTCAGTCCAGAATATAACATCTAAATTTGTTGCGTAAGAAACCTCTCTATATTATACATTTAAGTGTAGGAGGAATAATTTTTAAAAAAAAGAAAGAAAAAGAAAGAAAAATGTTACAAGATCTGAGAGTCGTATTTAAGAGATTTACCATAGCAGTTGCTCTCTGAATCCAGCAAAATAATTTGGAGTCGGCAAAGATTGTAGAAATTAGTTTTGTATAAATAGTGTGTTTAGTTTGGCCAGAACATACCAGCAAAGTGTTCCTGTGCTGATTGTCTATGCAATGGACTACTATTCACACTTCAGTAATGCATATCCTTTACAGCATATATACACCTATCCATGAGATTTTCCAAACAGAGGTATGGAAGCCCTGAAACAATATTACACCTATCCTGCACTGAATGGTATAATTGGGGATGCATAAGTACCATTTTTATCACCTCTGAATGATACTTTGAATAGAACCATCTGACTTCCAGACTTTTAAATTTAATATTTATTTTTAATTCCTCTGTTAATTTTAACAAATAAGTAAATACATTGTTATTTTTAAAAATTTAAGTATATAGATCAGTGGCTTAAGAATAGAGTGAGGAAATAGGCAGTTTTCCAAAATCCACATTTATTTTATATAAAATCATGACAAATTCCACCAACTGCCCTTTGACCTCAGTAACAGCATTGCACATAAAATATAGAATGCTCAGTCATTCAGGGCCCTAGTAGTCACTCTTCTCAATTAAAACTTGATATCTACATTTCAAGATCCAATCCAGTTTTGCCAGATATATAAGTTGAGTATTTAGCATGGGAAAGCAGACCTCCAGATTTGAAAATTGTAATTGACTTTTTGTTATGTTAAACTTAAATTATAGGAAGTTAATATAAATGCCAGGGGAGGGGAAGGAATTTATAAGTCTTTATGACTAAGGCATTTTAACTACCTGTGCTTCAATCATTGAGAACATTTATGTGATATTAGTATACACCAGAAATGTGTAAACCTAACTTGATCATTTTGTGCTTCAAGTGCATTATATGTTAGTAGAACTTTTTCTGTGTTTATTTCATGAAATGAAGAGATTTTCCAGTGAAAAAATCTATAGGTAATGGTCAGATATTGAGAAATTCTTGTTCATTTTCCAAGATCAATCAGAATGTAGTTATCTATAAATCATAAGGTCTTCCCATTATAAGCAAATGCCACATTTATATATATATATAAAAATATATATATATGAAATTGGTTTCCATCCAATGAAAAAGCTTTCCAGCGTAAGGTAATTTATTGAGTAAACATTGGTTTGTAAGATTTGGGTTTATTCTAAATCACCATAAAAGCAAACACTAATACATTAAACATTTCATAAAGTAGAAAAAATTTTACAAGTCAACCTTCTACTAGGGGAAAGCAGGAGTCAGAAAAATAAATCTAGTGTATTAGTTTTTGATAATGCTTCTATTTAAATTGACTCCTCAGTCTAAAATACGTTGTCCACACAGGTCACCAAGAAAGTAATTAAAATTCATGTTTCATGGGGTTTTTTTCTTCTACTCAGGGTTTTTTTTTTCATATGCAGTCTAATCTTACAGAATTCATTGTGAGTTTTGCCATTAGGCAAACCATTAGCTTTAAGAAAATATTTCACATAATTTCACCTTTAAAGTGATGTTTGACCGTCTATGCTTAGTCTGATGAAAATAGTTGTGTTCTTTGATTTTGATGAGGTGGTGATTTTGTTTTGTTTGTTTCAGTTTGTTTTTGTTTTGTATGTTTATTTGCTTGTTTTGTCTGTTTAGTTGTTCATTCTGTTTGTTTCTTTAGTTTGTGCTTTTATTTCACTTTGGAGCAACTATTCAGTTTTGAAGTGTGATTTGTTTCCACAACTAATCACTGTTACCTCACAGCCATCTATAATCTCCTATGATCTAGATTTGCTCATTGCTACTAGGTACTCAAGGGAGCACACAATGTTGTATGACAAAGAGATTGATAGATTGATATGATCATCACTTTCCTTTATCATATAATTATTTACACTTTGTAATGGGTTGGGGCAGACTCCCTCTCCACCATGCACAGAAATAACAACTCAGACAAACTGATTGCAAAAGTAGTGGAGACTTTAAATAGAGAACAAGAAGTGTGCACAAAAGGAAACATAGTGACAAGAAAGGAAACAGATTCTATGTAACACAACAAATACAGGTATTTTACAATATATACACAAATATACCACAAATAAACACAGTCAGAAACCAGACCCCCAACAGAGGGGGCTTCCCCCTGTGCCCCCTTCACCACCCTACCTCCCTTCTCCCCCAAAGAGGTAGAAGAAGAGAAAAGAGGGGAGTTAGCACAGCAGAGGCCTAAGCATAGGGAGTTAGATAGTTAGTTCTTATCCCTTGGCAAGAAGCCCAGAAGCAGTCCAGCTGAAAGGGACAGCGAAGAAAAGAAGACTGAAAGAAAGTTCCAGCCGCGCTGGGACTAACAATCTCACCTCCCACATTACTTGGCCAATGAAATTCGTTTAGAATACCAAAATATTTTATAAACATTTAGCCAGTGTGCCCCTTCCTTAAAGGCACAGCATCAAACAGTCACACACTTTGATCAGGAAAATAAATAAATAAATAACTACATAAATAATTAAACAGAAAAACTGCTAGTATCAATAAATGAAGATTATTAAAGATCTACAGCTTCTGCCATTCCGGATTTACATTTAGGTTAATGCTTACAAAGTATCATTCTCTACCTAAAGTCATGCCAGCTTGCAAAAAAAAGAAAAAAAAAAAAAAGTTTCTGCTTTCATAATAATTCTATTGTGAGCAATGAAAGAACTGTCAAATTACATAATTGATCAATTTTTCCAGTCCTCAGAATTGTTTTACCATGGTATTTACAGCTTGAACAAAAAAAGGAGATAAAAGCCAGCATAAATGTTGTCTTAGATAATGTAGGAAACTCAGTCTACTAACATTATCCTTAAATCTTTGTTAGAACTGACAAGGGGAAAACTTTCTTTGAAATTTCATGTGAAGAAGATATTTTATAGACCTTTTTTTTGTCACAAGGTTTTCTCTGCGATTATGATAAGTAGAAAATCCCTGTCACCTAATAAAAAAATATTTTAAACAAGTGAAAAAAAATCAGTGTTGTCACATTGTTTACCATTTCTGTAATTATTCTTACTGAAATTTGAGTTCTGTATCTGAAGTAAATTGGTGCCAAAAAAAAAAAAAAGAAGAAAAAATCAGTTATCATAGGATTGAATCCTACCATGAAATAGAAATATCCTAGGACAGTTGGTTTATGAATCACTTGCTAAACTAAAAAGTAGTATTTACAAAGAAATATGAGAACTTGTTTGTCAATTTTAAACTTATTTTATAGCTATATACTTTGAAAAAAGGTTATACAACTAACTAACTAACTACAACTAACTCAAGGGGAGTTAAAGTGTTTTATTCTGCACTGTAAGAAGTGGTCTGAATAGTATTACCTGTCTCATCATTGTCATCAGGAATTGGGACCTCATACCTCAAAACTTGGACTAATTTTCAGGCTAACAGCATGAATTTGCAGCAGTCTGCTCCATAATAAGTTACTGAGCCTGTACAATTGTGACCGTTTTAGGCTGTGCCTTTAAGAAAGGGACAGTTGCTGGAACACTCTGGCTGAATGTTTTGGTGTAAAATTAAAACAAGATGTTCTAAACAAATTTCATTGGTAGATTGGTAGAATACAACTTTAAGTTTTAGTTCAGTTTGAGTTTCAGTCTGTCTGTCTTTTTCAGCCTGTCTGTCCTTTTCAGCCTGTCTGTTTCAGTCTCTCTCTGAGCAACAGCTGTGCGGGATGGAGTTAACCTTGAACTAACAGATAAGAAACTAATTCTTGCATACGTTTTGAGCTAATAGAATTTCCTCCTTAATAATTGCCTTTCTCTCTCTCTCTAACCCTTTTTGGGAAAAAAGGGAGGTAGGGGGAGAGAGGGGGCACAGGGTGGGCACCCTCCTGGCTGGAGGAGGGAAAGCTTTGTTCTGTATTACGTTCTTTGCTGTATATTTCTGTACATATTGTAAATATTGTATATTGTGTATATATTCACTGCATCTCATCCTGCTTGTAAATATAGCTCTTATCCATTTTCACTTCTCTGACTGAGTTAGCCGTGGTTTCTTTGTGTGGAGGGGAGAACTGAACTTTCTTTTACCACCACAACAATGAAACGTGATCTCCATGGATATACATCTGCAGGCACTGTGGGAAGAGGGTACCTGGTACAGTGAGTCCCCACTTATCACTTCGGAATGAAAATTATAACTGATATCAAAAGGGATTGATGCCCTGGTGTTGCAAAGGGAACTGTGAAACTTAGATGAACTTCACTCATTACAATGTCATTGTAATATGAAAACACACCTCCTGGTCAAAAGCTACCCACCTCCGAGGCAGACCATGCCTTGGACACTCCTCCTTGGGCACGCATGGATGCTCTGCTCACTGGGGGCACAAGGGGCAGAGAGAAACAGACTTTGGATATTGGCAGGTGTGAAACTGATTATAAGAGATGTCTCCCTAGCAAGGTTTGGAAAGATATTCTCACCAGTATCAAGAAAGGACTAGCAGGACTGGAACTGGGACCAGGGAGGTGTCTTTGGACCCTTGCATTCATGGTATCTATAAACCTTGTTCTCTTTTCTCTCTTCACTTCAACTCTATTTTATTTTACCTCTTCCCTTTCTCCTCTCACTTTTTCTTACTTAACATGTGCCATCTTGTGGGAAAACAATAAAGTTTTATTGTTGATTGAAGCAAAACCCCCTGGCATGGTTGCCCAGATTTTTTTCACTTGGAACTTATAGTAGCAAACCATCATGAGTCTGCTGCATGGACTGTGTGTTATGGGGTGCTCCAAACCCTCTTTCCCTCACTTCCATTAGTGGAGGTTTGAATTGGGGAAGACAAAGGCACAAAATTGCCTTCCCCTCCCCCGGAGGGACAGATAAAAAGGTATCTACTCTTCCCACAGGGAGCTGAGGTCCCTCACAGGTATTCACCCTTGGGAGAAGCCCACACTGGGATTTGGAATTGTGATTGGCTGGGTTTTTCATGCTCAGTATATATTGGCACTGGACACATTGTCTAGGAAAAATCTTAGATAGAGTGACCAGAAAGCAGTCTGGGCTCTCATTTTGGGATCATTTTTTCTGCTCGTTTTGGACTCTGCTCTTGCTTTGGATTTGCAGCAAAATTGGAGAAATCAGCACTCGGACTTAGTTTCTCCCCAGATTGCCTACCCTGGGGTTTTGTTCCCTGCCTGCTGCTGGAGTGACCCTGCCTGCCGTAAAACTGTGTAAAAGGTTGGTTGGAGCTGTCGAGCCAAATTCATAATACCAGATTCATCATGTGTCATATGGCCCATACAGCTATGTGTAGAGGTTTGTCAATATCATCACAGAAACCATATGTGGCTTTATCAGCCTCTGCAATGACATTAAGAATATTATAGCTTCACCTTTCTTTCAATAAGATCAGATATTACCCTTAATAAGAGTTATGTACATTTGTTGCCAATCTGCAAAGGTAAAACATAGATTCAGAGTAGTGTAGCCACTACTCAGAAATTAAGCCAGTGATCATAAAATATTCATTATTATGTTGCAAAGGGGCAAACAATAAGCTGGCAGGATATTATTTTTCATTACATTATACAATTCTAAAAAACAAACCAAACAAACAAAACCAAACAAAAACAGCAAACCAAATAAAAAGTACTTGGCAGGGAAATCTATTTTTGTTTCCTCAATTTTTCTACAGGTGGTGAGCAGAGAGCAACATAAATTGTCAGCCAGCAGAACATCCTTAGTCTTAATGGAATTATGAACTATTGATAACTACAGTGAGCTCTAGCACCATGTCACCTAAACCAACAACTTATGGAAGAATTACTCAATCTCCACTTTCATTCAAGTGAAATATGAACTTGTCAGAAACTAGGAAGATGACAGCAATCCTTTGATCCTTGTATCTGTGGGAATGCCAGCTACGAGCAGTGTGAGCAATCTGGCAGTGCAGGCCTAGAGCCTGACATGGTGGTAGGCCATGCTCAGCATAAGTGCAGAGCCAGCTACCAGTATGCCAAAACAGTGCTGTGCCTGCAGCACTGTAACTAAAACAAGATGCTGGTAGCTAGAAACATAGCAAGTTATCTTGGGACAACAGGACATGCACCTGCATCAACAAACCTTGCGTGTTATCCGTAGTTGGACCAATAATCTATAATAGTGTGATGTGTGGTCACTCATAGGGAACCAATGAGTCCATGCCAACAAGGCACTCCGAGTTTATATAAGTTGTAGCAGTTCCCTTGCTACGCACTTCTTTTTCTGCCTGTCCTGTCTCCTCTCCTTCCATGCTTTACTGTGCCATGCTTTCACCATAGGCCTGTGCCATAGGCCTGCAATACTGGAACAATAAAGGATCAATACCCGATCATATTGGTCAGCCGTATTGATTCCAAGAACCTCCGTCGTCGCCAAATCTGGCTAAATATATCTGTACCATTTTAGAAATATTTGCTTTACTGTTGATAGTTCTGTGTTTATGAAGAGGTCGTATTACTGCTTCATAGTGAATTTTATTTCAGAAAAAAAAAAAAGATGAGCTCACAAGCTAACACTTTTCATGTAAAAAACCTAAGTGACATCAAATGTAACACACAGGCATTAGTAACTTCTTTCTTCCCTGTTATCTACAATTTACATGAAATCCAATTTTTATCATGCACTACTGCAAAGAAATTATATCAGCCTATAACCCTATATCAATACCATCAATTTAAATACTGAATAACCTGGTATGACATGACAAAGTCTGTTTAATATGTGGTACAACAGAAAAAGTGTTTCCAACATAAACTCAGAAGATTACCATGTGTAAAACAGCAGGAACATAAACCAAATACTGATAGAAGACATCTTCAGCAGTGTTAATATTCCTCAGCTTTCTAGCTTTTGTGGATAATAACTTCATGGAACAATCTACTTGTTGCCCTTTCTGATTTTCTGTGTATTGGTTGGGGGAGAGAGGAAGAGAAGAGGGAATTAAAAAAAATAAAAAATAAAAAGTACCAACCACCACCTATTACTATTCAGTCCTAAATATAAACTGGTTTTGATCAAGAATTTCTGGGAGGTGCCAGAACAAAACAATTTTAAAAGGGGTTAGACAATCTGATGTATTCAGATGTTATTGTGTTTACAGCGACAGACATTCAGCAGATGCCAAAATGGAACACTGCATAATGTTCTATGATAAGGAAATGGACAGTTAAAAATAAATCTTTATTTCGCATTCCCAACTTTGAACCTGAAAATCACAACTATTATGCAGATTTGCATTTTATCCTGGCTAGAATTCATAAATTACTGGATTTTCAGCTGCTCAGGTAATCACAGTGTGAGTGGCTGGTATGAGTTGCACCAGGGAGAGGTGTTTTCAGAGGGTTAGAGCACAGAATGGAAAGAATAACAGTGAAAACCAGGCTTGATTACCATGTTGAGATGAGAAATTATAGCATGCAAATCACTGAATATAGTAACCTATGCTGAGACCCATCAGCCAACCACATCAAATGCAATCTAAGTCTCTGTAGTAGAACATCTTTACAGAGGTAATAGCTAAGATGAACAACTATTTGGTTTAAAGGAAGAACGGGAGTTTTTAATTGTGTGTTAAAAATTATTCCTATGTGTCTTTGTAAATAATAATTTCATCAGTGTAACAGCCTTCAAAGTAGTTTACCAGTTTGTTCCTGTGAAAAGAAATAATTTGAAATCTTCTTCATTCACAGATATTAGTTTAATTCTAATACACTTCTCATCATATCTGTGTATCAGATTACCTAGCAACAAGAAATTAATCTGTTTGGACTTGTCAAGAGTATTTGAATAGAGATGATCCAAATATGCCGAAACCAATAATATATGACTGACCATTTCATCCTTTAACAATTTCTTACATTCCACAAACATAAATCTTGCAATCATACAGAATAATGAAGCTAATTCTTCCATCTTAATATTTTTGTCAGGATCCCAAGAGAGACTCATCCAGGAAAAGAGTGCTGAAGATGCAGTTCATTATGGGGAGTTTTCTACTGATATCCCTGTGTCAGGCTCCAGGAAGATTTCAGACTTCCCTATTGTTGTGGTTTGAGCCTTAACTGGAATTTAAGAGCTCAGATGGGGGGCAAGACCAAGAACCCCTCCCCTACTCCCCCTTCCTCTTTCCCAATAGAGAGACAAAGGGAAGGGGAAAGAATAGGGGGAAGAATAAGGGAAGGGAAGGAAAAAAAAGGGGAAAGAAAGGGGGATAAGGAAAAAAATAGGAAGAGGCAAATATGCAAAGAAATAATTTGGAGCCGGTTTGGAAGTTAAGAGGTAATTTTTTTTTCTTTATATATATATGTATATATAAATAACAATAACATGTATATATAAATAACAGTAACAGGAAAGGGTCCACAAGGGTAAGGAACAAGGATGGATAGGGAGATATACAAAACCAACAGTCCTTTGGAAAAACATGGATGCAGCAGGGAGAAAGACCAGGCCTGACGACATGGCAGAGAACCAGGAAGCCAGCAGTTACTCTTAGACCTCTCCTGCAGGTGAGGCAGGAGCAAAAGAGAGGGAAAATGGTTGCTGTACCCTTCCCTTTATGGTTTTGCTAGGCAGGCAGGGAGAGTGGAACAGACTAACTTAGTTTCCTGGGGGAGGAAGGAAAGAACCAAGTCCATCAGGATCAGGTTTCCTTAATCCCCAGGGAGAGCAGGGCTCTCACAACACCCACCCTGCCCCCCCCCATCCCCACCCCCCCCCCAGGATGGGCTAACCCACCACAGCCAAGATGGTAGGTTTGAATCACTGTATCAGAAATTAACAATTTTTGCTTAAATCATTTTACTGTCTTCATATTCCTTGTATGTGGAATATGTTACCCAGAACTGAATAACAATACCTGTAAATAGACTTTGTAAATAAGTTACAGTGGTGTGTGAAGATACCACTGTCAGAAATATTAAATATAAAATATATTTATATTTTATTACAGCTGACTGCTCTTATCCTTGATATGCTTGAGACGGTGCCAAGGATAAGTTGTTTCATCGCCTTCCCAGGGATGGAACTAGTCTACAAGTCACTCGGTTGCTCCTTTTTGAAGACTGGAGATGCATTTGCTTTCCTTCCATTCTCAGGCACCTCTCCTATTCCCTGCAACTTACAAAGATGATGGAGAGTAGCTTAGCAATGACTTCGACCAGCTCCCTCAACACCCACTCGTGCATCCCATCAGAACCCATGGATTTATGGATGTCCAGGTTGCTTAAGTGCTCCCTAATCCAGTCTTCATCAACCAAAGGAAACTCCTCCTTTGTCTTGACTTCCTCTGGGGCCTCAGGGGTCTGAGACTCTGGAGGGCAGTCTCCAGCAGTATAGACAGAGACAAAGAAGATATTCTGTAACTCATCCTTCTTTGTATCCTCTGTCACCAAGGCATCCAATTCAGTGGTGGGCCTATATTGCCTCTAGATTTTTTTTCTACAATGTATTTGAAGAAGCCCTTTCTGTTGTCCTTGACTTCCCTTGCAAGGTTTAATTTCAAGGAGGCCTTATCTTTCCTAGCTGTGTTTATATATCCTCTCACAATAGTCTTATACTCCTCCAAGGAGCCAGCCCTCTTTCCATGATCTGTAGACTCTCTTATTCCACTTGATTTTGCCCAGCAGTTCCCTTCTTTTAAAAGTCTGTATTACCAAAACTAGATTTCAAAATAAGGTGATATTAGCATATTCTTTGTGTCACATTTTAGTGTCAAATATTTCTGTTTTGGGAAAGATGAGTGAATTTATAGAAGTCAAGCTGAAAGTGCAGTGACATTACAAGCCACAGAATTTCAAGGACTAAAACACAAGCAATTTTTAAATCTCTCATCTTAATTCTGAACATTATAATGTCCTAGTGAAGTGGAACAAGGAGATGATACTATATCACCATCTTTTTCCTAGTTTATATGAACTTATTTCTGTTTAGAACAGAATCCTTCTGAAGCACATGAAAGTGTATTCAATGAAGACAACAAAATTTCTGTTAATGTAATTGTATCTGAGAAATAAATCCTCCAGGTTTTCTAATCCAAATGGATTGATCATGCACAGAAAAAATCCATTGTCTGTGAATAGTCATATGTAGCATATGATTGAACTATTCATGTACTCGTAGTGAATGGGTGGACAAAAATGTGCAGGAGCAGCACTCAAAATCTGGGACTTCACAGAATGTTGGAGGTAGGAAAGTACCTCCAGAGATCACCGAGTTGAACACCCCCTGACAAAGCAGGATCACCCAGGGCAGGCTGCAGAGTAATTCATACAGGCAGGTTTTGAAATTCTCCAAAGAAGGAGACTCCACAGCCTCTCTTGGCAGCCTGTTCCAGTGCTCCATCACCCTCACCACAAAGAAATGTCTTCTCATGATGTGGTGGAACCTCCTGTGCTCTAGCTTGTACCTGCTGTTCCTTGTCCTCTCATTGGGCACCACCAAAAAGAGACTATCACCTTCGTCTTGACACTCACCCCTCAGATATTTATAGAGGTTGATAAGGTTCCCTCTGAACCTTGTCTTCTCAATACTGAACAGACCCCAATCCTAGCCTTTCTACACAGGAGAAAGGTCTCACAGTCATCCTCATAGCTGTTTTTGGATCCCTGTCCCGCTGAAGCTGGACACAGTATTGCAGTTGAGGTCTCACCAGGGCAGATGTAGTGGTTTTAGGCTATGCCTTTAAAATTTAGGTATAGATTTTGACCAGAAAAGTAGAAAAAATATACATAAATCACTACTGGGTGTAAAAAGGAAAACTAAAGATTATTCTAAACAAATTAATTGCAGAAATATCTGCTATAATATTGGTCATACCAAAACCCTTCTCTCTCTTTTCTGATCTCTTCTCTGCTTGCTTCACTCGGGAGACATTAACCTGCTTTTCGGATGAAGTTGTCTGCATTATTTTAGTTAAGTCTAACCCCTGCTTTCTCTCTGCTCCTTTCTCTTTTTGGACAGGAGGTGGGGGGGGCAGTGGAACAGCTTCCCTGGTCTCTTTGACCAGGGGGAATTTCATTTTGTTTGCTAATTGTAAATATCTGTATAATCTTGCAAATACTGTTTATTTTGTATATATTCATTGTATTCTGTTGTAGAGTGTAGTTTTGCTTGTAAATACAGCTTTCATTTGCTTCCAACTGAGTTGGTCAGGCAAAATTAATGTTAGGGGGGAGGGGGAATTTCAACCCACCACACAAAGTAGAGTCGGAGGAGATATGATTTTCTTAATGCACCCCAGGATGCCACTGGCCCTCTTGGCCACAAGGGCACATTTCTATCCCCTGTGTAACTTGCTGTCCATTAGGACTCAAAGGTCTTTCTTCCTGGAGCTGCTTTCCAGCAGCACTTGTGACATTGTAATAAAGCATTACTTTTTTCTCGCTCTTTTCAATACACATATCATCAAGAAAAACATCTTCAATTACTGAAAATACCTTACTATGCATCATTAGATAAATGCCTTTTAAATAAAGAGAATCCAGGTGTACTGGTAAAATACTATGATTGAATACCTTTAAAGTCTCAGTTTCATTAGGAAATGACAGACTGTCATGTTGTTTTCTTACTTATTCTGGTTGAGTTACCAGCCCTTTCCTGTGTCTATTAATGATGACAGATTGTTTATTACTGTATGAGAATACAAATGTGTTATAATGTTGAAAGACCCCTCTCTGGAACATGCAAATCACCTGGGGAGGTGATGATTACATTATGAACTGAGGAATGTCTCAATAAAGATAAGCAAATCCTGGATGATATGCCTGATAAGACAGCAGCTGCCCAGGGGAGGTTATAGAATCATAGAATCAAACGATTGGAAAAGTCCTCCAAGATCATTAAGTCCAACTGATCTCCCAACCCTAGACCATGTCACTAAGTGACTCATCTAGTCTTTTCTGAAATACCTTCAGGGGTGCTGATCCCACCACCTCCCTGGGCCACCCATTCCAATGGGCAATCACTCTTTCTGTGAAGAACTTCTTTCTAAGATCAAGCCTAAACTTCCCCCTGCACAGCTTGAGACTGTCCTCTTGTTCTGGTGCTGGTTGCCTGGGAGAACCCCCACCTGGCTACAATCATCCTTCAGGTAGTTGTAGACAGCACTAAGGTCTCTCCTGAGCCTCCTCTTCTCCAGGCTAAACAATCCCAGCTCCTTCAGCCACTCCTCACAGGGCTTGTGCTCCAGACCCTTCACCATCATTGTTGCCCTTCTTTGGACACATTCTAGCAATTTAACATCTTTCTTGAATTGCGAGGCTCAGAACTGGACACAGTACTCAAGGTATGACCTAAGCAGTGCTGAGTACAGGGACAGACTGACTTCCCTTCTCCTGCTGGCCACACTATTCCTGATGTTGGCCAGGATGCCAGTGGCCTTCTTGGCTACCTGGGCACACTGCTGGCTCGTGTTCAGCCACATGTCAACCAGTACCCTCAGGTCCTTTTCTGCCTGGCTGTGCTCCAACTACTCTGTGCCCAGCTTGTAGCACTGCATGGGGTTGTTGTGGCAAATGTGTAGAACCTGGCACTTAGATGTGTTAATTCTCATGCCCTTGGACTCTGCTCATCTGTCCTGCCTGTCAAGGTCCCTCTGTAGAGCCCTCCTACCTTCTAACAGATTAACACCTGCCCCCAGCTTGGTGTCATCTGCAAATTTACTGATGATGGACTCAGTCCCCTCGTTCAGATCATCAGTAAAGATATTGAACAGGATGGGGCCCAACACTGATCCCTGGGGGACACCACTAGTGATTGGCCACAAATTGAAAGCATCATCATTCACTACTACACTCTGGGCTCGGCCCTCCAGCCAGTGCAGAGTGCATCTGTCCAAGCCATGGGCTGACAGCTTGGCCAGCATTTTGCTATGGGGGATGGTGTCAAAGGCCTTGCTGAAGTCCAGGTAGACCACATCCACAGCCCTCCCCGCATCCACCAGGTGGGTCACCTGATCATAGAAGGAGATCAGGTTGGAGAGGCAGGACCTGCCCTTCCTAAATCCATGTTGGCTGGACCTGAGCCCTTGGCCATACTGTAGGTGCTGTGTGATTACATTTAAGATGATTTGTTCCATAATCTTGCCTGGCACTGAGGTCAAGCTGACAGGCCTGTAATTCCCTGGTTCCTCCTTCTGGTCCTTTTTGTGGAAGTCATCTGCAACCTCATCAGTGAGCCAGGACTGTTGATAAATGATGGTGGGCAGCTTGGTGAACTCATCTGCCAGCTCTCTCATTACTCTAGGATTGATTCCATCTGCTCCCATAGACTTAGAGGGATCCAAGTGGCCTAGCAGGTCTCGTACCCCCTGGAATGTGAAACAAAGACAAGACCATGGTGAATGACCCACCTGATGTGTCAACTCAGTCCACAGAGATAGCATACCTGGCAGTCACATAGGCATTGCAATGTGACTAAGGTGTGGGTCAGGTGAAGCTAGGATGAATGAACCAGGAAGGGTATAAAAGCCCTGAGCTATACCAGCTTACTAGGGAACAACACCTGGCATCTCTCAGGCTGGAAGCAGAGGCCCAGGATGTCTCTTCATCACCCCTCCCCATTCTCCCTATTCCTCCCTCCCCTCTCCCTCTCCTCCCTCCTTCCTTCCCCCTCTAAAGGACCATGGGGTGGTAACTACCTTTCCTGCTCTTTCTCAGTTTTCTCTCTTCTTCTCTCTCCCCTTTCTTTCTTTCTTTCTCTGTTTTTTTTTTCTCCTTTTCTCTCTCTTTGATAGTCTCATCTTGATATATGACCTTGTGTTGTCTTAATTTCACTCACGAGAATGTTCAAAAAAGAACCAAGTTTCCTTCCTAACTTTCAGACCGAGAAAATGGTCTTATTTAGAATAGAATAGAATAGAATAGAATAGATCAGGTTGGAAGAGACCTTCAAGATCATTGTGTCCAACCTATCAACTAATCCAACCCACCTAATGAACTCAATCATGCAGCCAAGCACCCTATCAAGCCTCCTCCTGAACACCTCCAATGATGGTGACCCCACCACCTCCCCAGGCAGCCCATTCCAATGGGCAATCACTCTCTCTGTGTAAAACTTCTTCCTAACATCCAGCCTAAACCTCCCCTGGCACAGCCTGAGACTGTGTCCTCTTGTTCTGGTGCTGGCTGCCTGGGAGAAGAGACCAACATCCGCCTGTCTACAACCTCCCTTCAGGTAGTTGTAGACAGCAGTAAGGTCACCCCTGAGTCTCCTCTTCTCCAGGCTAAGCAACCCCAACTCCCTCAGCCTCTCCTCATAGGGCTTGTGTTCCAAACCCCTCACTAACTTCACTGCCCTTCTCTGGACACGCTCCAGCAAGTCAACATCCTTCCTAAACTGAGGAGCCCAGAACTGGACACAGTTCTCAAGGTGTGGCCTAACCAGTGCAGCGTACAGGGGGAGAATCGCCTCCCTGCTCCTGCTGGCCACACTGCATTTTCCCAACCCCACAGACTGTTAATTTAGAATCCTGCATGCTCTGTTAAAAAGAACTTGTAACTAAAACACAACTGAAACACATGAAAGTTCAGAATTGAATATTAACTTCCTAATCATGTTTCAGTAATACTTCCTGTGGTGGGTTGAAATTTCCCCTCATCATTAACTTTGCCAGACCAACTCAGTTAGAAGCAAATGAAGCTGCATTTACAAGGAAAAACTACACTCTACAATGGAATGCAATGAATATGTACAAAATATACAGTATTTGCAATATTATACTGACATTTACAATTAGCAAACAGCACAAAAATCCCCCTGGTCAGAGACCAGCAGCAAGACCTTAAAGTCCTGGAACTCTAATTTCAGGAACATTCTGGTCAATGGTATGAAAATATTTTTATTTGCTATAGATAATATTCTCCAGAGAAAACAGTTGACCTCCTCTAATTGAAATAGATCTCTATAAAGGATATTAAAAAAAAAGGTGAGAGAAGAGCTAAGTTGAGTTTAAAACATTAGTATGTTTGATCTTTGAACAGTGGAGAATAGCATTGTGTGGCAATGGCAGCAATAAGCTCTGTGAGCAATCTGGCAGTATAAGCTTAGAGCCTGACATGGTGGTAGGCCATGCTTAGCATAAGTGCAGAAGTAGCTAGCAGTTCAGCAAAACAGTGCTGTGCTTGCAGCATGTAACTAAAGCAAGGCACTGGTATCTGTAAACACAGAGAGTTATCTGGGAATAACAGGACATATACGTCAATCAACAGCCTCACGTGTTATTGGTAGTTTAACCTATAATCTATAATAGTACAATGTGGGGTCACTTGTGAGGAAACAATGAAGCTATGCCAATGATGCTCTCTGAGTCTATATAAGCTGTAGAGGTTCCCTTAATAAACAAACAATACTATATCATATTGGTCATTCATATTGATTCCCTTCTCCATCGTCGACAACTGGCGCCCAAACTTGTGGATGGGACCCTTGGACTACGATGCTGCTTGATCCAGCATAAGAGGTACTCTCCAAAATGTACAGAAGGCCAGTTGTATCACCACTGCCCCGGTGCTGGAAGAATAAGCAGCGTGCACTCAGAAAAGGAAGTGAATCTCACCAGGATCTGGTGAGTGGCCAGGGAGGACATGGGGGTAACGTTCAGCAAAGAAGAAGAAGAGTCTGTGCTTAAAGTCCTCCATAGTATCCTCTCCATGAGAGGTATTACTTACAATTCTGGGACTTTAAAAGGGCTATTAGCCTAGGCCTGGGATCAAGGTTTTATTCCCACAGTAAAAGAAGCTTTTACTTCCAAAGCCTGGGACAAAATTGGAGTCTGGCTGTAGGATGAAAGGCTCAAATGGGGCTTTTCACTATAGCACCTTGTGGTGACTCATCACAGATACACTGCAATCTATAAAAGCAGAAAAATCTGCCCTCGATTCAGCTGATGTGACGTTTGTTGTAACAGGGATGAAAAAGGGGGATTCGGAAGTCTCTGCCCCTTCTGTGTCCCCCCCACCTTGCCACATCGTCTGCCACTTCATCAGCATCCTCATCACAATTTCTGTTTCAATTACCTGCCGCCCCTCTTCTTACATGAATTGTGGCTTCCCTATTACTGTCCTGTTCCAATAGAAAATCCGCTGCATCAGTAGCGACAGAGGCAAATTCTGACCTGACTGAGGAGACGCCCACAGACAAAATGGAGGTCACAACTCATGAAAATTCCATGCAAGAAGATGACACATCCGCCATCTTGGCGAACACACTGTGTTCCCCAGACACCACCGCTGCCATTCATCCCAAGCAGAGAAAAAGCGATAAAAGGCAGCAAAACCTGTGGTTCAGTGTATTCGATCCCCATCATCAACCTCTTCTTCTAATACTGCCATAGATGGCTCAGATTTGGAAGACAAAACCCCAACATTAAGAAATCGAACAGCACCCACTCTGTTCTGCAGCTCCTCCTAGGAAAAAGTGGAGAGCTTGGAGGCTCATGATTACAGCATTTTTATGACCACATCCCTCCTGCGAGCCCTGATGGCCCCCACAGCAGTGGCTTCCATAGCGGTGGCCCCCACAGTGGCTCTGGCTGCATTACCCTCCCTGCCTCTTAGATCCTGGACATTATCAGGAGATGACACCATTGCAATGGAGAATAAAGTTGAATTACGAAGGGACGATAGTGTCAGGGATTGGGAGGCTGGAAGACGGGGAACTGATCTGGTGCTGCATCAGTGGAGAGGTATTGAGAAAGAGGCAGTAATAGATGGAGAATTTGTAGATTTTCCTGTACATGCATTTCCTGTGGTATTACAATGTCAACAAAGAATATGGCAATCTCTAGATTGAAAAATGTTAAAAGAAGCTAAACAAGCCATAACTACCTATGGGTTAAAGTCAGGATACACACTTGTTAACCCCATTTGACACACGTGGTGGCAAATACTCTATTAACACCACACCAGCACTTGCAATTTTTCGATAAATGGCAAAACGCTTGCAATGCCATGGAAGCCACACCCTGGCAGCCAGGAGACCCTTTACATGGTGTCACTGCTAACCAACTCATTGGGGCAGGAGATTTTATTAGATCAGATCAGCAAATGCAACTTCCTGATGAGGTTTTACAATTAAGTCAGGATTTAGCAATCAAAGCGTGGTGGAAAATCCAGGACAGTAAGTCTGGCCCTACGTTTTTTACCATTCAGCAGGGTCCTACAGAGCTTTTTGGTTACTTTGTGCATAGGCTGCACACGGTGTTAAATATTAATCCAGATATGAGACTTGAGATGAAGAATAAAATGATGGATATTCTGGTATTTGACAATGCACCCTGTGCGATGTCACCAAATCAGGATGCTTGGACCACCACCCCGCATCCATCTCCTGCAGCAGTGGAGTGGACCTGGCAACAGCAGTGGATGTCACTCTTGAGTCCACAAATGTTGTTGTTTTCAAGTCAGATCAACACGGCCCTCTGGGTCATGGACTCTGTGCTCTGTTAATTGGCAGATTGTCTACCTCTGGACAGGGCATCTTTATAGTTCCCGGTTTAATAGATTCTGATTATGAAGGGGTGATAAAAATTATGCTCTATATCATCACCCCTCCTGCTAGCATTCCTGCAGGGACAAAAATTGATCAGCTAATACCATTTGAGTCTTGAGTGCCTAAGGCTTCTAATAGGATTTGAGGACAAGGAGGATTTTTTTCCACCGGTATGCTTAATATCTTACAGGCCTTAGAAATCCAAAAGGGAAAACCAGAAGAGATTGTAACCATCAGACACCTTTGTGGACAAACTGTACAACTTTCAGTTCTTGTGGATATTGGAACTGATGTTACCTCACCATAGGTGGAATAGGCAGTGGCCATTGCTGATGGCAAATTCTGGAGTCATAGGCGTAGGAGGTTTGCTAACAACCTGGGTCAGCAAAGAGCCAGTGCAATTAACTTTTCAAGATGGCAAATCAGTCACTGTAAAACCGTATGTGTTAACCCTTCCAGTTGCTCTGTTGGGCAGAGATACCTCAATTAAGCTAGGAGCAAGACTTGTTACCGATCCTTTTTTGTAGCAGCTGCTAATCAGCAGCCAACCCTCAAATTAAAATGGAAAAGAGAGGAACGGGTATGGGTGGAGCAGTGGCACTGAGACAAGATTGGCTGCAAATTTTTAAGACCCTACTGCAGGAACAATTACAATTAGGGCATATCT
This sequence comes from Dryobates pubescens, assembly GCF_014839835.1. Lineage (NCBI taxonomy): Eukaryota > Metazoa > Chordata > Aves > Piciformes > Picidae > Dryobates > Dryobates pubescens. Next base: position 3,772,501 of record NC_071621.1, read on the forward strand.
TGCTAGCCAACCACCTCCCCCACCTTCTGACCTGCCCAATTATATCAATGCATAACCTTGCCTCAAGGCATGAAGAATTCTCCCACCTTATGTCAAATGTATGTGGCTTGGGCTTTGTCCCCGTTTAGAGAGACTCATCGTGACTTCCTCATCTACCTTTATATGGATGATATTCTAATTGCAGGAAAAAAATTGGATGCTAAGACAATACTATCTAAGCTTCAACCCATGTTAGAAAGCAGAGGGTTAAAAATAGCACCTGAAAAAGTTCAGCAAACAGCCCACTGGAAATATTTGAGGTGGATAATTAATCAGGCTACCATTCAGCCACAAAAAGTCACACTTACCACTAAAACCTCTACTCTAGCAGATGTTCAGAAACTGTTAGGTGACATTCAGTGGCTACAACCTATCTGTGGGATAACTAATGATGACATAGCACCTTTAATGCCTCAGTGTATGTGAATGAAAGTAGACATCTTAATGAGTGTCAACAAAATGCACTGCAAAAAATACTTGATAAGGTGCTTCACTCTTCTACTTGTCATATCTTAGAACACAAGGTATTATCCTTTTTAATAATTAACCATAGCAATGAATGAGAACACATGGCAGGAATTATGTGTCAACACTGCAAGGAAAAACTGAACATCATTGAATGGATATTTTTGTCTTATCGACCAGACAAAACTGTACTTTTTCAAGATGAAATTTTTGCTCAGTTAGTTATTAAGGGCAGGCGTTGTATCATTGAGATTAGTGGAAATGATTATGATTCAATCTTTTTACCTGTAGCCCAAGAATGTTTTTGTTGGTTGTTAGAAACATCCACTCCCTTTCAAACTGCAATTTCTGATTATTTGTGTTGCATTAGTGTACACCTACCCACCAGTAAGCTATTACCCTTTTTGCAGAACCAAGAAATTTCTTGCAAAACATTGAGATCTGAAAGACCTGTAGATAGTGAAAAAGTATTTATGGATGCCAGCCAAAAATCTCACTGTGCTGCAATCACTTGGAATGAAACAGGTCAATGGCACTCATGGCTCCTGCAAGGCCAGCCTGGAGATTCTCTCCAAACCTTAGAATTAACAGCTGTTCTTCAAATATTTCATGACTGGAAATCACGACCAGTTAATATTGTTTCTGATTCTCTTTATGTTGTAGGAATTGTCACTAGGTTAGAAGTGTGTATATATTGTAAATACTGTATATTGTGTATATATCCATCTGCATTTCATCCTGATTGTAAATACAGCTTATTCATTTCTGCTTCTCCGACTAAGTAAGCTGTGGTTTCTTTGTGTGTGTGGGGAGAACTGAACTTTCTCTCACCACTACATAATTTATTGGCGACCCAACTCAGGGCTTGTGGATAATTGCTGTCCAGAAGCAGGGCAAAATTTGCTTGATTTATTGTCTACTCAAGTTGGAGTTGCAAACATGAAAGTGTTTTGGATTTTAGAGCATCTTTTTTTTTTCAATTTGTAGTGTACTGATCTGTAAGTATTTCCCAGGATTAATTTGTGAGTGTTTAGGCAGGTACTTAATGTACAAATTATATTTATGGTTTAAGTATAAGATTCAGTTTCTCTATGACCAGTGTCTGGGATTCTTTTGGCTTAGTAAGTACAGAAATGTAACGGCAAGCACTATTCCCATTGACATAAGGGAGTTTAAGATTCCAGTAGGTGAAAGAGTAATTTTAAGTGATGGCTGGGATCCAAAGGTGATTTATTTGATGTGTGTAATCAGGCTGCTGGTGATAGTGATAGTGTACTTGTTATATGCACTGTACCAGGAGAAGAAGGTATCTAAGGCTTGTTTCCTTATTAAGTGTAGACCAAAGAGAGAGAGAGAGCTCTAATTTGAAAACAGAGATTTCTAGAGATGAGGAGAATGGAGGATCTGTATTCGTTAAAGATAGAGCTAAAAAGGCTATTGGGAAGGCTGCTTTGAATGGTGCTGTTGGTGATTCTGGCAAGCAGCCAGTGGCAGTGGCAGCTCCTAACATGGTGGCTCCCATGTCCTCAGCAGCAATTAGAGAGGCAAAGCCATTTCCTTCTACTTCGCCAGGACCGGAAGTGTCCTCCACAGCAGCTGAACCACCTCAAAACCTGTCAGCTTCTGTTAAAGTGGCTGTAAATTCAAACACAGCTCAATTAAGCAAGTAGCAGTTTTAGATAAGTGGAAAGCGCAAAGCTGATCCAAGAGCTGATGGGGGAGAACAGCAAGATACTGCTGATGATGAGAGAACTTCTGCTAAAAAAGAGCCTGCTGGGGAGGAAGAGAAGGTTTGCCTTAAAGATATAGCTGAGTTATTGAGATCATCACTGGATGGAGATGCAGGGCAAATTGCAGGTCCTGGTAGGACAGCAGCCAGTGGAGGTGCTTCTGAGCTTGAAGAGATCCTTAGGAGAGTGTCAGCAGGATTATGGGGACAACAAGTTCAGGAAGAGGAGGCAGAGGAGGAGGCAGATGATATTTGTCATTGTTCAGCCCCACGCAAAGAGCTTAGACATGTGTGGAAGGATTACATCAGAGCAGAGAATTAGCCAGTTCTAGCTTGGCTTGGTAGATGTTTTGATACAGGTGCTCCAGCTCTAATGGTTGGAGACAAGTCAGCAGCTCAACTAGGAACTCTCTTGAAGGATAATGGAATAGATAGACATCTAGGCAGGTCTCTTGGTAAGGTTACTCTGTGGATGCGCCTTTTATTGGCAGCTCTCATGAGATACTCATCCCGAGATGATCTTCCATGGAATCCTAAGCCTTGGACTACCATGGATGAGGGAATTAAGCGTCTGAGAGAATTTGCTGTTAGAGAGATACTCTATGGTAACTATGAAACTCTGAATCCTGATGAAATTCCTGTAGGAAATGGCCTTGCTAAAAGCTCATCAAACTTGCTACTCCTAATTATGCAACTATTCTGGCAAGCAGAATTGTGGCAAGAAATTATGATGGAGCTCCTCCTACAGTTGGCCAATTCACTGATCAAATGAGACAATTGGAGGATAGCCTGACACGTGTTTCTTTAGTTTCAGCCATTGAAACTCTGTCTGGTGAGATGAAGAATTGCATGAAAGAGCTGAAGGATTAATTTAAAAATACCATATCCCAATTGACACAAAGAGATAATTCCAATTCTTCCTCCAGATGGGTACAAGTTTCAGCTGTGAGGAATAGGCGTCCTCCAAGGAGGTCATTCCAAAAGAGGTCAAACCAAAACAGACCACAGAGGCAATCATGTGGGAGTATTTGGATAACTCTGCGTAATCAGTTTGGTGAGAACATGAACAAGTGGGATGGTCAACCAACTTCTATTCTTTTCAGGAGACTAAGGGAACTGCAAAGTAGCAGTTCCCGTGGTAGCAATACCAGAAGGGTAGCTGTTACTTCCACAGCTCCCCAGGACAACTCTAGCAGCTCCAACAGTGGCTCCAGTTCTAACACTGGACAGTGTGCTCATTGCACATGTGGGCATATTCCCCACAATTAGGGGTGCCCTGCCTCCCGCCAGGGGGAGAAGAGGGATAATAGAGATAGCAGAATCTATTGGGATGTGTACATCCAGTGGCCTGGCACTTCACACCTTCAGAAGTACAGGGCCTTGTTTGACCCAGGACCTCAGTGCACCATATTGCCATCAAATTATCAGGGATCAGAGCCTATAACTAGTCTGGGAGTCACTGGTGGATCTCAAGAGTTAAGTAAGGTGGAGGTTGATAAAATTTTAACTGGCAAACAGTGGAAGAGGCACACTATTGTGACTGGACCTGATGCACCTCGTATTTTGAGAATTGATTTACTGAGAGAAGGACGTTTCAAAGACCCTAAGGGTTACAAATGGGCTTTTGGAGTAGCATCTGTAGAAGCTGATGGACAAAAATTGAAGCTGTGTGTTAGACCTAAGCTTTCTGATGAATCTGCAGTTGTGGGACAACACAAGACCAAGGACATTAAATTGCCGGTTGCTTCTCAGACTGTGCATCACCGACAATACAGAACCAACCGTGACTCTTTGTTGCCCATTCAGAATCTGATTCGTCAGTTGGAGAGTCAGAAAGTCATCAGCAAAACTCATTCACCTTTCAACAGTCCAATGTGGCCTGTGTGAAAGAAGAATGACGACTGGCATCAGACAGTAGACTACTGAGCCCTGAATGAAGTAACTCCTCCTGTGAGTGCAACAGTACCAAACGTGATGGAATTCCAGTATGAACTGGAGTCCAAAGAGGTCAAATGGTATGCTACCATACACATTGCTAATGCATTCTTCTCTATTCCCATAGCAGAGGAATGCAGGCCTCAGTTTGCTTTCACCTGGAGAGGAATCCAGTACACTTTCAACAGATTGCCAATGGGCTAGATCCACAGCTCCAGCATCTTTCATGCAGTAATCCATGATGCTCTGGAGGAAGGTGGTGCTCCAGAACACATCCAGTTCATCGATGATATCATCGTCTGGGGTGAAACTGCTGAAGAAGTCTTCGAGAAAGGCAACAAAATCATTGACATTCTTCTGAATGCAGGTTTATCCATCAAGTGAGACAAGGTGAAAGGACCTACCAGAGAGATTCAGTTTCTGGGACTGCGGTGGCAGGATGGATGCCGACAAATTGCAGTGCATGTGGTAAATAGAGTCTCTACCATGGCAAATCCCATGAGCAAGCAAGAAACTCTACGTTTCTTGGGGATAGTGGGATTTTGGCGACTGCACATCCCTGGATACAGTCAGATTGTGAAACCTCTGTATGATGTGACTCGAAAGACAAACAGTATCCAGTGGGGACCTGAACAACAAGCAGCTTTTGACAAGATAAAAGAAGAGGTAGTTCAAGGAATGGGTCTGGGACCTGTCCAAGATGGTCCAGACATTAAGAACATTTTGTAGACAGCTGCAAGTGACAATGGTCCAACCTGGTGCCTCTGGCAACGAGCTCCAGGTGAGACACCTGGACGACCTCTCAGTTTCTGGAATCAAGGTTACAGAGGGTCAGAGGCAAATTATACTGCAACAGAAAAAGAGATTCTAGCTGCCTATGAAGGAGTAAAAGCAACTTCTTAAGTAATTGGAACTGAATCACAACTTCTCTTAGCTCCCAGAATACCAGTTTTGAATTGGATGTTCAAAGGCAAAGGTTCCACACCACATCATGCCACAGACTCCGCATGGTCTAAGTGGATGTCTCTGATAACACAGAGAGCTCAAATGGGAAATCTTGAAAGACCTGGTCTAGTAGAGGTGATCACAAGTTGGCCTGAAGATACCAAGTGTACTAAACCTCCAGAGGAGAGAGTGACTTGTGCTGAGGAAGCTCCTCCTTACAACGACCTTTTAGAAGATGAAAAGAAATATTCTTTGTTCACAGACAGTTCCTGTTATCTTGTCAGGAACAAGCGAAGGTGGAAGTCTGCAGTGTGGAGCCCAACACGTCGAGTTGCAGAAGCAAAGGATGGAGAAGGAGAATCCAGTCAGTTTGCAGAGGTAAAAGCTGTCCAGCTAGCTCATGATGTAGCTGAACATGAGAGATGGCCAAAGCTTTATGTCTACACTGACTCATGGATGGTAGCCAATGCTCTGTGGGGTTGGCTAAAGGACTGGAAAAAGAATGGTTGGCAGAAGGAAGGAAAACCTATTTGGGCAGCTGACCTGTGGCAGGACATTGCCGGTCGAATTGAGAGATTTCCAGTGAAAGTGAGACACATTGATGCTCACATTCCTAAGAGCAAAGCTACTGAGGAACAGCAACACAACCATCAGGCAGATCTAGCTGCAAGCATTTCTCAAGTAGACAAGGACTCTGATCTTGATCTTGACTGGAAACACCAAGGTGAGATATTCTTAGCTCGGAGGGCTCACGATTCATCAGGACATCAAGGCAGAGATGTAACATACCAATGGGCTTGTGACAGATCATTAGATATTTCCATGGATACTATCACACAAGTCATCCATGACTGACATTTCTGCTGCTATTAAGCAGGTAAAGTGAATTAAGCTCTTGTGGTAAGGTGACAGATTGTCCAAGGACAAGTATGGTGAAGCTTGGCAGATTGACTGTATCACTCTACCCTGTTCTCATTCTGGTAAGCAATATGTGCTTACTATGGTAGAGGCAAACACTGGATCGTTGGAAACTTATGCAGTTCCACATGCAACTGCACGCAACACCATTCTCGGTCTGGAGAGACAGATCCTGTGGAGACACGGAATGCAAGAAAGGATTGAGTCAGACAATGGAACTCATTTTAAGAACAATCTTGTAAAGAACTGGGACAAAGAGCATGGCATTGAGTGGATATTCCATATTCCTTACCATGCACCAACTGCAGGGAAGATTGAATGCTACAACGGTTTGTTGAAGACCACTCTTAAAGCCATGGGGGGTGGATCTTTGAAAAACTGGGAAAAACATTTAGCACAAGCAACCTGGCTGGTGAAAAGTAGAGGTTCAGTGAATCAAGCTGGACCTGCACACTCAGATCTGCTACAGAAAGAATACATAGAATACATAGAATAAACCAGGTTGGAAGAGACCTTCAAGATCATCGCATCCAATCCAACCATCAACCAATCATCAACCAATCCAACACCACTTAAACAACTAACCCATGGCACCAAGCACCCCATCAAGCCTTCTCCTGAAAGGAGAGCGACGAAAGTGAGTGGCGACTCCACCACCTCCCCAGGCAGCCCATTCCAATGGGCAATCACTCTCTCTGTATAGAACTTTTTCCTAACATCTAGCCTGAACCTCCCCTGGCACAACCTGAGACTGTGTCCTCTTGTTCTGGTACTGGCTGCCTGGGAGAAGAGACCAACATCCATCTATCTGTAACCTCCCTTCAGGTAGTTGTAGAGAGTAATAAGGTCACCCCTGAGTCTCCTCTTCTCCAGGCTAAGCAACCCCAGCTCCCTCAGCCTCTCCTCGTAGGGCTTGTGTTCCAAACCCCTCACCAACTTTGTTGCCCTTCTCTGGACTCGTTCCAGCAAGTCAGCATCCTTCCTAAACTGAGGGGCCCAGAACTGGACACAGTACTCAAGGTGCGGCCTAACCAGTGCAGTGTACAGGGGCAGAATGACCTCCCTGTTCCTGCTGGCCACACTGTTCCTGATGCAGGCCAGGATGCCATTGGACCTCTTGGCTGCCTGGGCACACTGCAGGCTCATGTTCAGTCTACCGTCAACCAGCACCCCCAGGTCCCTCTCTGCCTGGCTGTTCTCCAGCCACTCTGACCCCAGCCTGTAGCTCTGCATGGGGTTGTTGTGGCCAATGTGCAGCACCCGGCACTTGGATGTGTTAAATCTCATGCCGTTGAACTCTGCCCATCTGTCCAGCCTGTCCAGGTCCCTCTGCAGAGCCTCTCTACCCTCCAGCAGATCAACTCCTGCCCCCAGCTTGGTGTCATCAGCAAATTTGCTGATGAGGGACTCAATGTCCTCATCCAGATCATCAAGAAAGATGTTAAAGAGCATGGGGCCCAGTACTGATCCCTGGGGCACACCACTAGTGACTGGCCACCAGCTGGATGTGGCACCATTCACCACCACTCTCTGGGCTCAGCCCTCCAGACAGTTCCTAACCCATTGCAGTGTGCTCCCATCCAAGCCATAAGACGAAGGTGATAGAGTTCCTGTCGTTAGAGAAAAGAATCTGTTAGGTAAAACTCTTTGGGCATTTTCTCCCTCAGGAGAGGCTAAACCTGTCCAAGGGGTGGTTTCAGCAGAAGGTCCGGGTCACACTTATTGGGTAATGCAAGAGAATGGTGAAATTCAGTGTATTCCACAAAGAAATCTAACTTTAGCTGAGAGAATTTAATTTCAGAGTGTTGTACAGCTACATCGTGTCCAAAGGAAGAATCCATGAGGAATCTATGGTGTACGAACCCTGAGAACCCTGAGTCAACTGAGAGTTCCTGTTTCCCTTTTCTTCACTTTGTCTGCGAAGAGACAAACTGTTTTCTGTTTTCATTGTTTCCTGATTTTCTTGGACTTCTGAATCATCTACCTCTAAGGATAGCTGGAATGGACTATGAACTTTACTTACAAATTGTAGATATTGTTTTAGGTTGGATGGACAGTACGAACAGCCAATGAAATTTTTTAGAAGGGGTGGATTGTGGCCATTTTAGGCTGTGCCTTTAAGAAAGAGACAGTTACTGGAACACTCTGGCTGAATATTTTGGTGTAAAATGAAAACAAAGATATTCTAAATGAATTTCATTGGTAGATTGGTAGAATGCAACTTTAAATTTTAGCTTTAATTCAGTTTGAACCTCAGTCAGTTCAGTCTGTCTTTTTCAATCTGTCTGTTTCAGTGTCTCCAAGCAACAGCTATTTTCTGTCTGTGCTGGCGGGTACTGACCTTCAACTAACAGATAAGAAACTAATTCTTGCATACACTTTGAGCTAACAGAATTTTCTCCTTAATAATTACGTTTTCTCTCTCTAACCGCTTTTTGGTAAAAAAGAGGTAGGGAGAGAGTGGGATATGGTTGGGAGGACCTTCCTGGCTGGGGGAGGGAAAGGTGTTTTTTTTCTGTGTTACGTTCTTTGCTGTATATTTCTGTATATATTGTAAACACTGTATATTGTGTATAATCCATATGCATTTCATCCTGCTTGTAAATATAGCTTATTAATTTCTGCTTCTGTGGTGGCTTAGCTATTGCAAATAACAGAGCAGATATGCTGGTTGCTCCAGCCTCGGCTGGTCCACCCACTAATATTTTTCAACAGGTGGTTTTATCTCATGGATTTTTTCATCAGTCCGCTAAGATGCTAGTTCGGCATTTCTCATTCCGATTCAGGGTGTTGTTCAATCTTGCTCATCTTGTCAACAGGTCACTTGTGTTACGGGCCTTGGAGTGAATCCAAGAGGACTACAAGCCCTCCAATTATGGCAAATGGATGTCACTCATCTTTCAGAATTTGGTCATCTATGTCTTGTACATGTGGTTATAGATACTTTTTCCCATGCTATATGGGCCACAGCACAGTCTGGGGAATCTGCAAAACATGCTATCATGCACATGCATGCAGCTATTGCAGCCCTGGTGGTTCCACAAACTCTTAAGACTGATAATGGCCCTGGCTACTTTTCTCACCGCTTCAATCATTTCTGTGGAAATTGGGGCATCAAGACAATAACAGGCATCCCACACTCTCCTACTGGACAGGCTATTGTTGAGCATGTCCATGGGGTATTGAAATCGCCGTTGCAGAAACAGAAAGGTGGAGAGGAACTTGATAGCCCTCATGAATGCTTAGCAAAAGCAGTATATGTTATGAATTTCTTGTGGCTCACACAAAATTGACAGGAGCCCCCCATAGTAATTCATAACAATTCCCTTTATTCAGGACTCAAACCTCTACCATCAAAGGTTCTGGTACAATATCACAATCCAGCAAGAGAAATGTGGGAAGGTCCGGTATAACTATTAACAATGGGTCTTGGTTATGCTTGTGTTCTAGCTGATGGTGGTAGCCAGTGGATCCCTAGTAAATGGATTCGACCGTGGAAGGAGGATTTGCCAGAAGCATCCGATACCTCTGCTATTTAAACACATTTATAGCATTAGTTGGATCAAATCCATCTCCTTTTTATGCCTAGGTGGGTTAATGATCGGTTGACTTAGACTGATGCATTAGGTATCAAGGATTTCTACCTTGGTATTCCCACCATGGGTAATGACTTTAGGTCTTAAAATTTTTCCTTTGGTTTATGCTTTCTTTCTCTCCTGTATTTCTTTTTGTGTGTGCCACGGCATTTTAGGAGATCTCCATATAATATAGGTAATAATTCTGTTAACTAACTTTTCGTTTTTAAGGAGTATTCTTTAGTTAGCCTACCATTCCTTTTAGTTTCCTTTCTAGACATTGAAATGACAGATTGGTTTTCACACAGTTCTTAAGTTTTAAGGATTTTTGGTAGCAGCATAAGTTAAGAGGTTGATATAAGGATATTACACAGTGAAAGTCCTTTTAAGTGTCCTCTATGTGCTGATAATAGTTTTAAGATAAGGAATACTAACAAAAAAATAAGGATTATTGACAAAACCCATAAGGATTACTAACAAAAAAAAAAAGGATTATTAATAAAAACATAAGGATTACTAACCAAAAAACTTTAGGATCACTAGGAAACATAGGTAAGGATTATTAAGATAAGGATACATAGAATACATAGAACAAACCAGGTTGGAAGAGACCTTCAAGATCATCACATCCAACCCATCAACCAATCCAACACCACCCAAATAACTAACCCATGGCACCAAGCACCCCATCAAGTCTTCTCCTGAAAAACTCCAGTGATGGCGACTCCACCACCACCCCACGCAGCTCATTTCAAAGGGCAATCACTCTTTCTGTATAGAACTTTTAGCTAACATCTAGCCTAAACCTCCCCTGGCGTAGTGTGAGACTGTGTCCTCTTCTTCTGGCACTGGCCGTCTTCAGGTAGTTGTAGAGAGTAATAAGGTCACCCCTGAGTCTCCTCTTCTCCAGGTTAAGCAACCAAAGCTCCCTCAGTCTTTCCTCATAGGGCTGATGTTCCAAACCCCTCACCAACTTTGTTGCTCTTCTCTGGACTCATTCCAGCAAGTCAACATCCTTCCTAAACTGAGGGGCCCAGAACTGGACAAAGGAGTCAAGGTGTGGCCTAACCAGTGCTGAGTACAGGGGCAGAATGACCTCCCTGCTCCTGCTGGCCACACTGTTCCTGATGCAGGCCAGAATGCCATTGGCCCTCTTAGCTGCCTGGGCACACTGTAGGCTCATGTTCAGTCTACCGTCGACCAGCACCCCCAGGTCCCTCTCAGCCTGACTGCTCTCCAGCCACTCTGACCCCAGCCTGTAGCTCTGCATGGGGTTGCTGTGGCCAATGTGCAGAACCCGGCACTTGGATGTGTTAAATCTCATGCCGTTGGACTCTGCCCATCTGCCCAGCCTGTCGAGGTCCCTCTGCAGAGCCTCTCTACCCTCCAGCAGATCAACTCCTGCCCCCAGCTTGGTGTCGTCAGCAAATTTACTGATGATGGACTCAATGTCCTCGTCCAGATCATCAAGAAAGGTGTTAAAGAGCATGGGGCCCAGCACTGATCCCTGGGGCACACCACTAGTGACTGGCCACCAGCTGGATGTGGCACAATTCACCACCACTCTCTGGGCTCGGCCCGCCAGCCAGTTCCTAATCCATCGCAGTGTGCTCCCATCCAAGCCATGGGCTGACAGCTTGGCCAGGAGTTTGCTATGTGGAACAGTGTCAAAGGCCTTGCTGAGGTCCAGGTAGACTACATCCATAGGCCTCCCCACATCCACCAGGCGGGTCACCTGATCATAGAAGGAGATCAGGTTGGTCAGGCAGGACCTGCCCTTCCTAAACCCATGCTGGCTGGGCCTGATCACTTGGCCATCCTCTAAGTGTTGTGTGATTGCACTCAGGATGACCTGTTCCATAATCTTGCCTGGCACTGAGGTCAGGCTGACTGGCCTGTAATTCCCTGGCTCATCCAACTGGCCCTTCTTGTGGATGGGTACCACATTGGCCAGCTTCCAGTCATCTGGGACCTCTCCAGTGAGCCAGGACTTATGAAAAATGATGGAGAGTGGCTTGGCCAGCTCATCTGCCAGCTCTCTCAGCACCCTAGGATGGATCCCATCTGGTCCCATGGACTTGTGGGGGTCTAAGCTGCTGAGGCGAGCTCCTATCACTTGCTCATGGAACACAGGGAAACTATGCAGCTCCCTGGCTCCTTCTGCCAGCTCTTCAGGCCAGCTGTCTGGTAGACGTTCTTTCCCGCTAGTAAAACTTGAGGTAAAGAAGGTGTTAAGTACCTCTGCCTCTTCCTCATCCTGTGTTACAACATTTCCCTCCATGTCAACCAAGGAGTGGAGGTTGTCCTTGCCCTTCCTCTTACTATTAATATATTTATAGAAGGACTTTTTGTTGTCCTTCACATCAGAGGCCAGTTTAAGTTCCAAATGTGCTTTTGCCTCCCTAATTTTCTTCCTACATGCCCTAGCAACATCTTTAAACATTCCATGGGTTGCCTCACCTTTCTTCCAAAGGTGATACACCCTCTTTTTTTCCCTTAGTTCTATTAAAAGTTCATTACACAACCAGACTGGCCGTCTGTCCCGGCGGTTCCTCTTCCGGCACATTGGCACAGCCTGCTCCTCAGCCTTCATCAGTTCTTTCTTGAAGTAGGTCCAGCCCTCCTGGGCCCCTTTATTTTTAAGGGCTTTCTCCCAAGAAATGCTCTGAATTATTTCCTTGAGTAACCTGAAGTGTGCCCTCTGGAAGTCCAGAGTGGAGGTCTTCTTGCTGCCCCTCTTAGTTTGACCAAATTCCGAAAATTCAATTATCTCGTGGTCGCTGGCCCCTAAACAGCCTCCGACCACCACATCTCCCACCAGCCCTTCCCTGTTGGTGAAGAGGAGGTCAAGCATAGCCTTGCCCCTGGTAGGCTCACGCAGCACCTGGGATAAGAAGCTGTCCTCCATGCAGTCTAAGAACCTCCTAGACTGTCTCCTCTCTGCTGTGTTGAGATCCCAGCAGATGTCAGGCAGGTTGAAGTCGCTCATAAGGACAAGTTCAGGAGATCTTGAGACAGCCTTAAGCTGTCTATAGAATGCTTCGTCAACATCATCCTCCTGGTTGGGTGGTCTATAACATATTCCGACCAGTATGCCTGCACTACCGGTCTTCCCTCTAATTCTTGCCCACAAGCATTCAAACTGATAGTCCCTAATCTCCAGCTCAATGGCATCTAGTGCCTCCCTGATGTACAGGGCCACCCCTCCACCCCTTCTTCCTTGCCTATCTCTCCTGAAGAGCCTGTACCCATCAATTGCAGCACTCCAGTCATGTGAGCTATCCCACCACGTCCCTGTGATGGCAACTACGTCATAACGTTCCTGCTGCAACAAGGCTTCCAGCTCCTCTTGTTTGTTTCCCATGCTTCGTGCATTAGTGTACATGCACCTCAGCTGGGCTGCTGGTTTGGTCTCTGACTCTAGCTTATCGCCCCCAGACTCTTGCCTGAGGGGACTAGTTTCAGCCCCTTCCCCCTTCGAAACTAGTTTAAAGCCCTGTCGATGGGAGCTGCCAGTTCACTCCCCTGAATCTTTCTACCTTTGGGGGACAGGCCATTCTCATATACTGTGACCTTTCCCCTTCTTTGGGACAGATGTACTCCATCTGTTGCCAGGTGGCCTGGTTCAGTAGAAAGTTTACCAAGATCAAACAAACCGAAATTCTTTTGGCTGCACCAGCCTCTAAGCCACTTGTTGATTATGGCTGCTGTCCTGTTCCTTGTGGTATTCCCTCCTGCAACTAAGGGTATTGAGGAAAAAATTATTTGAGCACCTGACCCCTCAACCAGATCCCCCAGGGCCCTGAAATAAGTTTTGATAGCCCTGGGAGTTCTGATTACAACATCATCATTCCCTATCTGCATAAGTAGCAAAGGATAATAGTCAGAAGGCTGTACCAGCCTGGGCAGCCTTCTGGTAACATCATTAATTTGGGCTCCAGGGAGACAACAGAGTTCCCTATGAGATGGGTCTGGCCGACAAATGGGGCCCTCCATTCCCCTCAGAAGTGAATCGCCAATAACAATTACCCTCCTCTTTTTTTTGAGGGAGCCGGTCCTGATGCCAGGGGAGGGTTGTTTAACCTTAGGCTGCTTTGCCTTAGGCCGTTTAACCTGAGGTTGTTTACCCTTAGGCTCTTTAGCCTCAGGGACAACCCCAGATGGTGTGTCCTCTGGCAACAGGACCACCTCACCCTCGATCTCCAGTGCCCTATACCAGTTTTTCAAGAGCAGCGGGGAAGGTGTGGGAAGGCAAGGAAGTTTAACCTTGTGTCTTTTGAGAGGAACCTGTGTCCATTCCCCTCTGCTTTTTGGGTAACCAGCCTCTGCTGTGGGAGCCTGCAGAGTCTGCTTACTCTTGTTCATATCTTTCCCCCTCTGGTTTATCTCTTTCCTCTTCCGGTTCATCTCTTCCCTACATTCCCTTACACTTTTAAGACTAGCAACCTCATCCTTTAGTCTGGCCACCAGATTAAGTAGGTAGTCAATCTGCTCACACCTTATGCAAGAGTTACCCCTACTACTCTGCATCTCAAGAGCCAGGCTCCAGCACTCTCTACAGCCGGATACCTGGACAGCTACCTGCTTGTGTTCTTCCTCAGCCTGGGTCGACACTGACTTTTTTAGGGAGTTTTTGCTACGAGTTACAACCATGATTGTCCCTGACCACAGCACCCACCAGAAAGAAAAAAAAAAAAAAAAAAGTAGCGAAACCATGACAATACAGCTGCCCGATGAATGGACCCCTCGCGCGCGGCTGCAAACCGCGTTTAAATCAGCCAGGGGTGACGTAGCGATCACGAGCCCCAGTGGCGCGAAGAGACGATTCCCGCCGACCTTGGGGCATGTTCAAGGGACGTTCTCTGCTCCAGTGACCCCCGCAGCCCCAACAGGAGAGAGTCGGTGCAGCCGGTGGCTGCAGGTCCCGATGCGGTCCCAGCGCGGCTTCCCGACGAATGATAAGATAAAATAAAAAATAATAATTTTAAAATAAAATAAATAAAAAATAGATGCAAATAATAAAATTAAAAAATAATATTTTTTTAAAAAATAAAAATATATACAAAAAATAAAATTAAAGAAATTTTAAACATTTAAAATAAAATAAGAATAAAATAAAAAAGATAAAAGATAAAAAAATAAAATAAAAATAATAAAATAAAAATAAAAATAATTGTAAAATATTTTAATATAATAAAAAATAATAATTAACATTTTAAATTAAAATAAAAAATAATGTCATTCTTGTTTTCCGGGTTCTACACATTGCAAATTAAATAATCATATATTTTCTGTGTTACTAAATACATATATTATATGTTTGCCCTTTTCAAATTTCTTGTTTTCCACTGTAAAGCTCCTAATTCAGACAAAGAGATAGTAAATTACTGTTTGATGTTGTATTTCTAAATGTGGCCTTTCAGAGGATGGAGGAATTAAAAGAAAGTCAATTAGAAGTCCTTAGATGCTCTCTCCTACTTGGTATAAAGCAATTTCTGGGAGATGCTGAACATCCTCGTTGGACATAAAATACCTGAATATGACATATTGAATAATTAAAGCTTAAATGTGGAAAAAACTGTCATCTTTACTCTCCTCTCTTAATTTTTTCCCCCAATATTTAATAAATGCCTAACATTATTTTCCAGTGTCTGACCTTTTTCTTAAGTGATTTATTTTAGTATATTCAAATATTATTTTATATTCTTTCATCCAAGTTATCATAACAAGTGCTGACAATATCAAGAAAATATAATGAGACTGCCTATATCAGTGTGAGGTGAAATTTAAAGCACTGCTTCACCCTACTTACTATTCAGTTATCCAATTATCAGAAACTTACCCTAGGGATACTGAAATATTTCTTAAATGTCTGAATGCTACCTCACAAGATACAGATTTTCCATAGCCTGGAATGTGGAAAGCTTGGAGACCCTTTCTCAAACAATGTTTTGCCTGGTGCACAGCATGCCAAATGCTCTCAGGATATAGTTTTATATCGAAGATTCATTAGCAGATAAATGGCTAGTTTCATTTGCGTATCTCAAGCAGTCATTCTGAGATAATCTTATAATCCCAAGGATGCTGATGATCTTTAAGCATTAAAAATAAGTAGGTGTCTCCGATGCTGGAATTCAATACCTTCAAATTCCCTCCCTGTTGTTTTCCCCCTTTTTTTCACGCAATCTGTGAAGAGTACTGCACATTGCATAGTTTACTCCTAACAAGCTCTTGCATTGCCCAGAGGGGAACAACAAGCTCATGCCCCAGAATAGTGTATGAAAGATTGTAAAGACTTTCCACCAAGCTGAAATGAGAAGTTTAACAAATGATACACAGTGATTAGCTGTGAGTGTATTTTCTTGGACTTTTTTTTTTCCTTTGGAACCATGAAATTTGTGACTACTGTGAGCTCCACTTAAATTACTTCAAAATTGTAAGGTTTCTATCCAACTGAGAACACACAGAGAGTAGTCTAATGAGGATGGATATTGCTAAGAGTCCTTAAGAAATGTCAGGTTTTTAGTTGAAATGTATTCAAATAACACCAAGAAATATTATGATATGAAAGAAGGAAAGCCAGCTACAATATGAGAAAAAAAATCATACAACTTGGTGTTTCCCAGAAACAGACAACCAGCAAAGCATTTTTTTTTTTTTAAACAACATTCATGCAGTTTATTTTCATTCCAAACCTTTTTTTGAATGACATGATCATGATAGAAAGAGACTTATTAGACTTCTAGAATGACTGTATATACCTAAATTTGTTTAATCTTATTTCTCCATGTGTCTCTGTGGGCACAGAGTTCTTGCTTTTATTCTATCATGTTGCAAGTGTGAATGGAAGGATGGACCAAAAAGTGATTCTTTGGTAAAGGCTGCAAGTAATAATAACATCAAAATATCTTCTTTCATCCTTGTTACTATCAAATGATCACTACTTTTCTGACATTTCTTCCACTTTGCTCTTGCCTTTTTTCCCCCCCTTAGTTTTATCTCGTGGTTGCTGAGCTGGGAGACGGTTAATCAGCAGAACAGTTTCTTTTTTTTCATGTCAATAACTTCTAAAGAACATCTAAAGTAGATCTTTGCAATTGTATGCTAACTTCACCAGCACTGAGAGGGTGAGTATAACCCAGTCCCAGGCTCTTTCTCAGGTACAAAAGCAAATATTTCTTTTGTTATTTCTATTTCTTTGTCCCTGTTCTCATGATCTTTCCTGATTTTCTCCCATGTTCAGTATCATCACATTTATCATAAAATGAGACAAAGTATTAACTCTCTTTGGGAACCACCTTTATCTTTTTTCTCTGTTTCATTCTCCACCTTTTTTCTCTTTGTTTTGGGTGGTTTTGTGGGTTTGGTTTGGGGTTTTTTGCATAGTTGTAGAATCTTTTGCAGATTTTGGAGACTTTTTTGTTGTTGTTGATATTCTTTGGATACCATGATGATAAATGTATAAATATAAAAGAGATTAGGTGGATTGGAGTGACAGACAGATCTCTTGGTGTAAGAACTATGATTTTATTAATTTCTTTTCCCTTGTGCTAGCAAAAATAATCACTCTCAGAGAGGAAAAAAGAAAGGCCTTTTCTACAGCCTTAATTTAGCCCTGAATGTGAACACAGGATGTGATTAAATGAAGCTCTACAAAATACAAAACCTTGGGCTTATGTGAATTGAACAGTTGGCTCACCACAAACATAGCATGAGCTTGAGAATAAATACTTTTCTACAGAGAAGCGTCTGCTCATTTTGAAGCAGGTGGGGGTGATGCTGTGAATGAGGTTAAATATTAGAATCTGCTGTCCGTTGAAGTTTCGTAATGTAGCTTTTTACCTCAAGCAGCTGCCCTTTCCTTCACAACAGCTTCTTTTTTCCTCTGCAAAATAGCTTGTTAAGGCATTTGTCATTTAAATTAATCTTTAATTAGTGTCCATATTCTTCCCTTTCTTCTCATCTGTTCCTAGACCTACTTGAAATATACAGAATGCCTTAGAGTTATGTTCCTTCATCCCCATGTTTCTTAACTGCCTTGCAAATACTGATGTTTCTCAGTTATAAAACAAACAAACAAACAAACCCAACAACAACAAAACCCCCCCACCCAATGAAAGCTACCACCAAACAGTAAAGCACTTAAATGTATTTGGGCTAACAATTTTTGGGAGGAATTTTAAATACTGTTACCAAATGTAATTTATTACAATAATGAAAATATGCTGTCAAGGAGAAAACAGAGTCATTAATCATGGGCAGGAAATGTACAGCACTGGAAAAACTGGGATCTGTATTGTTAGGTGAGTTTATACACTGTTCTGCTGTTTAAGATAACAAAGCAGCATCAGTAAAGGAGAATGTCAAAATTATAACACAGCACCTCTCGAGGTGTACATTATTTTAATTTGTGTGCAACAACTTTTATACTGTTCCTAGTTCCTTTAATGTGGTTCCACCTGGTCCACATTAACAATGCCTATGTGGCTTCCAGGAGTGAAGTACAGGGAGGTCATTCCTGTGTGCTGATTAGTGTATGGTTCTGAAAGTCCAACATGTCGAAAGGAAATATTAAACATAACAAAAATTATTCCTGCTTCACCTGCTCTTTGGATACTATTGCTAACAGCAGATGAAAACCAACAAGCCTAACAGAGGAAAACATACACCCTAAAATGTCCATGGTAAAGTAAAAGCTAGAAAACTACAAAAATTGAGAACAATATGGAAGAGTCTGTGTTTTAAGAGTAGCCTCTCACAGAAGAATTAATTTGCTTGGTTTCCAGTGTTAGCTAAAGTCCTTACATAAGTGGGCATAGCACATGAAGCAGGGAGATTTACTAATTGTTTTTCTTACAGTTAGAATCTTACCCAGAAGTTAAGAGAAACTCACCTCTAGACTTCTAGACATAAATAATACCTTGAGCTAGCTAAGAGAGAAGAAGATAAGATACATCTGCAGAACAATGGCTAAAGATCCAGGGGGCGGGGGGGGGAGGGGGGGGAGGAAGGGGGGTAAAGTGATAAAAATTCACACATTGAGAAGTTAACCAGAACATCAAAAGACTGTAACACTGGTGGAAGGTCAGAAAGTGACAGAAGAGACCAAGAAATAAAAAGGCTTTACCTATTTCAATTATTTCATGCTTATGTAAACAATTTCCCAGAAATATAATGAATATGTATTACTGTAAGTGTATATAAAGCATGAGGAGACCATCTTTGGTTATGAGAACTGGGAGGGCTAACCATTTACATCTGGCATCATTAAATAAAGGCAATACCTGGCTTAATAGCTATTGGCTACTAGGTTTTGATTGATCTTCCTGAGTCACACAAAAAAGGGTTTTCCAGCTTACTGTGCCTAGAAAAGCACTGAAACTCCTGTAAGATATCCCAAGATTTGTGGGCATAAGTGTGCCGACAGAACACTATTAAACTACTTGTCAGTATGGGGTGGATGACAAGGATGCTTCTAACAAGAAAATCAATGTTGTTTTCTAGGTATAATCTTCACATACACAGGGGAGAGCAAGGACTTCCAAGGCCAAGTCTGAAAGTGGTATGGGGAAGAGAAACTGTCTTTTGCTCAGTCACACTCCTTAACACAAGCTGACAGCAATCATGGGAAGACTCAAGCTGCTGGTAGCAATTTTTTGAACCATTCTGTTTCCACAAGCTTGAACAGTTTACTGTCTAGTTCAAGTAGATTGAAATATCCCCCGTCTCTGGGTACATATCTCATGTCTCTATGCTATAGTAAACTGCCTTCTGCTCTGACTGAACCTATACCAGTAGGACAATGCTGGTTTAACTTGGAATAGAATAATTGCTTATAAATCAAAACAAAGGCAAATGTAACATCAAGCAAAAAGTCTATGAACTACAGAAATGTTCTAAGAAGCTAGAATTAGAAATGTTTATCCACACAGACATATGAGAGACCATTTCTGTGTTCATATCTGTAATATGTGGATGGCTAAAAGCATTCTTTATTAATTATTCATAATAGACAATGCACTCAGTCTTGTGTATTGCATTAAAAATTTACACAACTAGTACATTGTACAAGCAAAACCTTATCTCCCTTTCCTTCAAGCATACTGTCATTTCTGTGCTTATTTGAAATGTAGGTATTATAAGATGTGGACCGCATCTTGTCCAATATTTCTCAGCATATGAACTTTGATATGGATGCTAAGGTCTTCCTTACAAATTGTGATAGACAGGAATAAATATATCTTATTAGAAACTAATTTAATTAGAATTCTACTAAACCAGAGCCCTAATGCAGAAACACAGGCATAAACAAGACAATCCACTATAATACAACAAACTCAGACCTGTAAAACATTGTTGACAAGTCTGTAAGTTAGGATAATTTTATGTCTACAATATAAAAATCATTAAACTATTCTGTAGTTCATTTAGTAAATTTAGCAAATCTGAAATGGTTTGAATATGCTTTCAGGAAAATTTATCAAACACTTTATTCCTCCTTTTCAAAGATATTTTTAAAGATAGAATAGAATAGAATAGAATAAACCAGGTTGGAAGAGACCTTTGAGATTATCATGTCCAACCTATCATCCAACACTACCCAATCAATTAAACCATGCAACCAAGCATCCTGTCAAGCCTCGCCCTGAACACCCCCAGCGACGGTGACCCCACCACCTCCTCAGGCAGCCCATTCCAATGGGAAATCACTCTCTCTGTGTAAAACTTCCTCCTAACCTCCAGCCTAAACCTCCCCTGACGCAGCCTGAGACTGTGTCCTCTTGTTCTGGTATTGGTTGCCTGGGAGAAGAGACCAACCTCCGCCTCACTGCAACCTCCCATAAGGTAGTTGTAGAGAGCAATAAGGTCACCCCTGAGTCTCCTCTTCTCCAGACTAAGCAACCCCAGCTCCCTCAATCTCTCCTCACAGGGCTTGTGCTCCAAGCCCCTCATCAACCTTGTTGCCCTTTTCTGGACACGCTCCAGCAAGTCAACATCCTTCCTAAACTGAGGGGCCCAGAACTGGACACAGTACTCAAGGTGTGGCCTAACCAGTGCAGAGTACAGGGGCAGAATGACCTCCCTGCTCCTGCTGGCCACACTGTTCCAGATGCAGGCGAGGATGCCATTGGCCCTCCTGGCTGCCTGGGGACACTGCAGGCTCATGTTCAGCCTACCATCAACCAGCACCCCCAGGTCCCTTTCCACCTGACTGCTCTCCAGCCACTCAGACCCCAGCCTGTAGCTCTGCATGGGGTTGTACAATCTGTACTATAAGTTCAGACTTCTCACACTGAGAAAGAAGGAAACTAGAAAAATTTTTCAAAAGCTTTATTTCTTTCCATTTTCAATAGAACGTGATTCTATTCATTTGGACAATGTCATGTAGCTGGATTGAGACATCAGATTGTTTTAGAAAACATGACAATACCTATAGGCCTCTTTCTGTTACCTGTTGTTTTCTCTACAGAAAGTTGTAATGTTCTCTAGATAATAATTATTAGCACTCATATAGTAATGTTTTGTTAACTTCTGTTAAAAGTGCTAAATTTTTTTTAATATTGAGTTTTATAGATATGGAAAATGATGTTACAAAAGCTTTCTTTGAATAAATATCTACCTGCTTATACAAACACAATACAGGATTAGAAAAAAGCTTATGTCATAAATATGCATATTGAATGTGAAAGGTGCAAACATTCATTGCACATGAAGAGGTATGCCTGTTCCTGTATATGCAGTTTACCTCTCTTTTGACAGTGACCTTTTACTGTGCAGCTCAACTTTCTGCACACTGTGAAAAAGAAACACAGTCCAGACTACAATCTTGTTCAAAATACATAAAAATGCATAACCTTTCAAGGAAACTCTGAAGAAGGATGGGTTTTTTTAATATGTATTTGTGTCCTCAAAGAGCCTTCTGCTTGAGAGCCAGAAAACTAAACTTTTTCAAATAGTAACTTTGCACAGTAGGCACTGAGGGAGCTACTTTCAAGTGGAATTGCTTCCCTAGATGGTTAGGTGTGCCAATGAATATTTAATTTTGATTTCTCTTTGGGACTATTTCACATTTATACTGTGTAAGCACTTGGTGTCTGTTAATTTGAGTGAAGTTACTGCTCTCCTGATAAACACACACTATAGCTGGTACAAACTTATAGCTAAAGATTCTGCAAAAAATAGAACTGAACCACAGCAGAGGGTCAGAAGCATATGCCTTGAGTCAGGTTATTCACAGTAAAAAAATAAGCAATTCTTTCTCCAATGGATGAGACTGGAACAATTTAGAGAAATGTGCAATGTGTAGTTTTGGATTGCAGATGTCCAGTGGCAGTGTGGGTTATTGAAACAATGTTTCCTCATTCCTCATAAACAGCTTTCTCATATATTCCCATGCAGATATGTCAGTCTGCATCAGAGACAAAATGAGAGAGACTGAGTCATTCTGGAAGCAATAAAAAGAGTTAATATATTTTAAATATTCTGTCAGACATTGTTTTTTAAAGCAGTTAAAAGTTTATCATAAATTATCTGGCTACAGAGGACAAAACAAACAAAATCATTTACATTCACATAGCAATGTCTTTCTTATGCAGACACGATTTCTGTCTTGCTGTAAAGCATTACACACTGATTACTGGTTTTTTTTCTTTTATTTTTTTTTTCCCAGAAACTTAATTCCAGAACTGTAGATAGAAGACTGCTAAGGATTATCAGTGGGATGAATGGGTCTGGCATGAGTATGATTCTTGGTTTCCCTTCATTAAATGAGCCATTACCAAGAAAGAGAAGTTGTTGTACACTCCTATTGCTTTCCACTGTTTCTTCTATGAAATCAGTAAGACTGCTTTGCAGCTTTGGTTATAACCCCAGTTCTAACTCCATCTCCTGACTATTGGAAATAGTTCATTAGCTTTTCAAATAACAAGGAGAAAAAGTATTCTTGAGATGCAGAAGAGGAGACGCCACTGGTGACTGGCCGCCAGCTGGATGTGGCACCATTCACCACCACTCTCTGGTCTCAGCCCTCCAACCAGTTCCTAACCCAGCAGAGAGTGTTGCTGTCCAAACCACGAGCTGACAGCTTAGCCAGCAGTTTGCTGTGGGGGACGGTGTCAGAGGCCTTGCTGAAGTCCAGGTAGACCACATCCACAGGCACCCCCCATGTCCACCAGACGGGTCACCTGATCATAGAAGGAGATCAGGTTGGAGGGGCAGGATCTGCCCTTCCTAAATCCATGTTGGCTGGACCTGATCCCTTGGCTGTCGTTCAGGTGTGCAGTTATTGCTGCCAAGATAATCTGCTCCATCATTTTCCCTGGCACTGAGGTCAGGCTGACTGGCCTGTAGTTTCTGGTTTCCTCCATCCGACCCTTCTTGTGAATGGGGACTACACTGGCCAGTTTCCAGTCATCTGGGACCTCTCCAGTGAGCCAGGACTGGTGGTAAATGATGGCGAGTGGTTTGGCCAGCTCATCTGCCAGCTCTCTCAGCACCCTAGGATGGATCCCATCTGGTCCCATGGACTTGTGGTGATCCAAGGGGGTCAGCAGGTGCCGAACTAATTCCTCATGGATTTCTGGGGCATTACACTGCTCCCCGACTCCATCACCCAGCTCAGGAGGCCACTCATCCTGAACTCTTCCTGCCTTACTGTTGAAAATTGAGGACCTCAGCCTTTTCCTCATCTTTATTTACAGTGTTCCCCTCCAGGTCCAATAAGGAGTGGCGGTTCTTCTTGCCCCTCTTTTTAGCATTAATATATTTGTAAAAATGCTTTTTATTATCTATCACAGAGGTTGCCAGCTTAAGTTCTAACTGGGCCTTTGCCTCTCTCATTGTTTTTCCTACATAACCTAACAACATCCCTAAGCATATCACTAATTGCCTCCCCTGCTTTCCACAGGCAATACACCCTTCCTTAATTCCTTCAGGGGCTGCATGGTCATCCAGGGCAGTCTTCTTCCCCACCGGCTCATCTTTTGGCACATGGGAACTGCCATTTCCTGTGCCTTCAAGAGCTCCTGTTTCATATATTTTGATATATTTTATGTAGTAATGATATATTTTGATATATTTTATGTAGTAATGGAGCATAATTAAATGCTTTAAGAAATATGTAGAAGCTAAATAACATAAATCTTTTTATAAGACAAATCCTGGACAACTAATTCCTTTGGGCTATAACATTCACACTAAAATTTCTACTTCAAATTAAACTATCATTCATCAGTATTACTTGGGGAGTAACTGCACTCAGTATACACCAGAAGATAAAAAAATCTATTGGTCCTTCTGACAGCCCTGAGGGAATAAAGCTGCTGGTGGTCTAAAGCAAGAAGTTTCATTCAAGCAGTTAAGAATAATTACTTTAGTCTGTCCATTTGTGATATTTCTATGCTTTTCCTTCCCTCATTACCAGGGTATCAGACTGCTTCAAATCCTCCATACATTTATTTAGTCAATGTGGTTGTGAAGTAGGAAACACAAACAAGCCATTAAAGGAGGCTTAGAGTGCTGTGTTAAAGGCATGTAGGCAGCTAAAGATCAAGGTGTCTAGTCAGATTTTGAAAACCACTTCTGGGTTAGAATTACAGATGATCTGACATACTAGATTTCTAGCTGTTATTTTAGATACCGCTAGCCAAAAGCAACTTAAGAGCACTTAAAAAGTTTTTTGAAGTGGATATTACTTCTTTTTTCTCTCCTCTATTTTCCTCGTCTTTTGCCTTACTTTGTCTCACCTTGCCTTGCCTTGCCTTCCCATCCACAAGTAGTCTCATTGTTTCTCTTCCTGTTTCCTTCTCCAGCCATTGCTTCACGTGGAATGTGAACTACAACAACAGTTCAACATGTTGACTTTCCAGTGCTCTTCCATTGGTGTAATAAGCATGAGGGCCATAGCTGTGGTGCTGACTCTATACCTTATGTAAATTGTTTATACCCTGCATAAATTGTAGCTGGATCTGATACAAAGTGGAACAGTAGGATTGTCTGAACTTCATTTAGATCATTCAACTTTTTAGTTATATTTGTCATTTATAATTGCATTGTTGCTTCAAGGAAATGCTGCTGTAAAGAGTAAAAGTAATGCAAATATTTAAACAACATCAAGCATGGGAATGAATCTTGTGGATTATTTAACGTATTTCATTGTAAAATTTCTGTCACCTGGCTTTCCCTGTTATATCTATTTTTCTTCTTTCCCCACTCAGCTGAAATTAAAATATCTTCTTTTTATCCTTGTCTGGCTTTTTGGAAGTGGGTGGTGATAACAAAATCAGTAATGCCATTGTGAAATCTCTGATCAGCTCACGGTACTTGTGAATCAAATAAGTAATAATAGACATTAAATTAGCTTTGATGTAAGAAAACGAAATATATGTTCTGAAAGTTCAAATACAGTCTTAAATCCTATGGATAAGGTGGTGATTAACCAGTATATCTGGCTAGCAGTTCTCCATGTGAAACTTATACCAATCTAATATTGTAAGCACTATCCTGTAAGAGTTAATAACTGTTTCTTGAATCAAAATTAATGATAATAAAATGAAAAGTATTCACTTATTTGTGGAGGATTACTGCGATGTATATGCATCCCATAAAAAGTTTTTACACTAACAGAAAATTTGTCATCAATTATGGATTATATAGACAAAAAATAGACTTACAGATGTCCTAATGATGGTGTAAAAGTCAAAGTCAACAATCAGCTTAATCAAGTTTTCTTAATGAATGTCTACATTTTATTAATTTTGTCAGGAAAGGATAGCTACATATCCTTTGCAAGATAGTCAGTCCAATTAATGTTTTTTCTTGTATCTGTCCTCACAAAACAACCATTAAAAAAAAGTACTGAATAGGGGACACAGTCTCAAGTTGTGTCAGGGGAGGTTTAGACTCGAGGTGAGGAAGAAGTTCTTCACTGAGCGAGTCATTCGTCATTGGAATGGGCTGCCCAGGGAGGTGGTGGAGTCGCCGTCCCTGGAGGTGTTCAAGGGGAGATTGGACGTGGCGCTTGGTGCTATGATCTAGTTGTGAGGTCTGTTGGAACAGGTTGGACTTGATGATCCTTGGGGTCTCTTCCAACCTTAGTTACTGTGATACTGTGATACTGTGAATACATGAATAAGTTTCAGAATTAGTTAGTAGTAGTAAACCAATTCCATTTTCCTGAGAATAATCTCTCTTCTTCCCATTGAGAAACATACAATTATGATTTTGGAGAAGTAAAGGTTTAGTTGTACCAAAAATATCTCCAGTTAGGAAAAGGATTTGTAAGTTTATTATTAGCAATTTTACATGATGACGTATCACCATTGTGTTGCATTGTTATTTGTTACAGTAGAAGAAAAGTCTCATCCCATTACTGACTTCCACATCACATTAAAGAATACCAGTTAGATCAACATGATGCAAGACTAATAAAGCATGACAGAAAGTTACCATTATGGGCCTTTGGACTTTTATACCATGTGGGTCCAAGAATATAACTACTTCATGTTCTGTTCACATGAAACATTGCCATTCAGTGTTCATTTTTGCCACATTTTTCTATTAAATGTGGAAATAAACTTCAAAAGTAGAATGATTTGACTAATCACTGTCTTAGGCTATCCTGTTCTATATATCCACAAACACAATAATTTAATTTAAAACAACTTGATCATTGCAAAGTCCAGCCTCTGATTTTAATATTTTTTATTCAAAACAGTGCTTTGGAAACAATGTTCTTTTTTCTTGGCAGAGCAAAGCAGGTATCTCAGAAACAATTTTTCAGAAGTCTGATGTGATACAGGAGAGGAAGAGAAAGCACACCAGAGTAGGATCTAAGTCCTTCATATTCTGCCCTACATTTAGAGGCATGAGTACCAAGCCAGAATGTACCAATTCAAATGCATCCTTAGATTTTGGAACATAGTTATTATTAGGATAGGTGTGGTGGTGAGAGAAAGTTCAGTTCCCCACACACACACAGAGAAACCACAGCTAACTCAGTGGGAGAAGCAACAATGGAAGGACTATATTTTACAAGCAGGTTGAAATGAAGTGAATATATACACAATATACAGTATTTACAATATATACAGAATTATACAGCAAAGAATGTAACACAGAAAACCTTCCCTCATCCAGAGAGAAGGGTCACCCCAAAACCCCCTTCACCCCCTTCCTCACTTTTTTCCCAAAAAGGGTGAGAGAGATAAAAGTAATTATTAAGGAGGAAATTCTGTTAGTTAAAAGCATGTGCTAAGGAAATAAAATCAGTAGTTTGTTATCTTGTTAGCTCAAGGTCAACTCCTGCCAGCACAGAGGAAAGACAGCAGCTGCTCAGGCAGACAGAAACAGACAGATCTGACTGACTGAGATTCAAACCGAACTAAAACTAAAATTTAAAGTTGCATTCTACCAATCTACCAATGAAATTAGAATATCTTTGTTTTCCTTTTCCTATCAAAACATTCAGCCAGAGTGTTCCAGTAACTGTCCCTTTCTTAAAGGCATAACCTAAAATGGTCACAATATGACAATAAGCATGGTGATGATATTATCATCTTCTAAGTAAAAACTCCATTAAAAGATTCATTCAGACAGGTTCCATAGTCTATTAAGGTCAACGTGTGCTTATGGGTGAAAAGGAAACAACAGATGTTACTGTTATGCAGGCTGAACAATAATGGAGTCTGACAATGTATTGTAATACCAAGCTTTATTGGAGTAGTAGGAAAGATGAGCAATAATGTACACAAGTACATGATCACCAAGATCAAACACAGTATTGTAAGCAATGCCATGGCTCCTGTGGACAGCCATGGATACATGGTGTCCAGGGCATCTATCCGCAACAGCCAGCCATATAAATGTCTTTTAAATGTGGGCAATAATTGTGTCACACCTTGGCTCCAGAAATAGAGATAATCAATCATGCCTTACATTAATAAGTGACATCCTGCCTGTGATGTTAACACTGATAAGGGGGCAGGATGCGGCCTGTCTGTCTATGCTGCCAATATTGGTCAAGAGACAGGGCATCAGGAGGCAGGGTGTCAAATTATTAAAAAGGAAACACATTAAAAAACAAAACAAAACAAAACACACACCCCCCCAAAAAAAGCCAACCAGCCAAAAAGCCCTCAAAACCTACTACAGAAAAAATACTAAGAAATAGTAAGTTGGTACTGAGGAATAGCATGCGGTCAGTGGTAGTTGCAACAAAGTCAAAGAGGAATTTCTAGGGTGAAACTTATTTAATACTCAAGTAGCAATTCCTGTCCTGACCAGTTCACTTGAAAATAGAATGGACATGATTCAAGAAATACACTTGCAGCAAAATAAGTCAGCTGGATGCTAGAATTCATTCTCAGAACTGAACTTTGAATGGAAAGAGAAAGGGTCAAGGAAAGTGGGTTGCACAGCTTACAGAACACAATAGAATGGTGGTTCAGAAACCACATCTCACTGAAGCTGGTGTCCCTGTAATGCCATGATATATTGCCATTGCAACTACCAGGACACAGGTAAGTCTATGAGGCCTCAAGGCCAAAGTGCTGGCACCACTTGTAGGTTTTCTGGTCTTGGACCAGTCAATCTCAGAAAGATATGTTGAATAATAAAAACTCACTCATACAAGTTTGTGAAGAGGGGTCACAATACCATCGCACTCTATGCAACCTCCCAATTTATTAGAGAATGTTTACATAATTTCACTTTGTGACAGTTTAGGCTGTGCCTTTAAGAAAAAGATAGCTGCAAAATTCTCTAGCTGAACAGTTGGGTGTAAAAAGGAAAACAAAGATTAATTCTAAATTTCATTGGTCAGATGTGAGATGTACCATAGCAATCTGCAATGGGTTGGGGCAAACCCCCTACCCACCACATGCAGAAATAACGACTCAGAAAAACTGATTGCTAAAGTAGTGGAGAGTACACGGCCGGGCCCGCCGCTGCCACCACTCGGCACACAGCAGGGCTCCACCCACCTCTACCACCGCGTCACAGAACCAGAGTAACCTCCACCCCTCGGACACTCAAACGGCTCTCCCAGCGGAAGCCATAAGTGCGTTCTCAGAGCCCTTGAAAACGGCCTTCCAGCTGGGGTCCCCATCTGCCCCCTGGGATTTCAGGAGCTGGCTTGCCCGCTCTCAGCGGCTGGCTCTATCCCCGCAGCGAAAACAGACCTGACTCTGATCTGTTCACCACTGCCACTCCCCCACTTCGCTCCCCACCATAGGGGAAGGGCAGGTTCCGCGTTCTCAAGCAGTACCCCGACCGCACCAGCTGTCCCCCAGCCACCCACAAGAACTCACATGATCACCCCAGCAACAAAACTTGAGCCCCCAACTGCCAAACCCAAACCGACACCCAGAACTAAATTTAAACTCTCCATCTTTGGCAATCGATCTGCAGAGTGGGCACAACAGCCAGCCCCACGTTGGTGCGCCAAAAGGTAATGGGTTGGGGCAAACCCCCTCCCCACCACGCGCAGAAATAACGACTCAGACAAACTGCAAAAGTTGTGGAGAGTTTAAATAGAGAACAGTGAGTGTGCACAAAAGGAAACATAGTGACAAGAAAGGAACCAAAGTAAACCCAGAAAAAGACCCCAAACCCCACCTGAGGGTGCATCCAAACCCCCCAGGGATCCTCCTTCCCCCCCCTACTATTAGGCTGGTCTCAGCTGGCCAGATCTGAGACTGCACATCCCCCAGTGGCCTTGGGCCCAATCAGGCCCATGGCTGGGAGATCTCTCCCCCAGTTACGAAGTCTCGGAGAGGGAAGGAAAGAGGAAGCGCCAGACCCCACCGCAAAATTTATAGTGGTGCAAGGGATTATGGTAGAAATACCTAATTTCCTGCATCCACCCACTGGGATGGACTTCTGGACACAGGAAACACCCCTGTAGCAGAGGGCACCCAGCCCAAACTACGACACAATCTCTCCCACATTCCTTTATCTCAGTTTCACTCTGTCTCTTTCTGTTGTCATAGCATGCTACTGTCCTGGACAGAGGGAAAGAGACCTTTTATCTAGGACCTTGAGATAAGTAAGGCTAACTTCTTAACAATGCTTTGAACTAACTGAAATTCCCTTAATATTTTCTTCCTTTTCTCTTTTCTTCTAATTAACAGAGGAAAACAGAATGGGAGAGGTTGGGGGAAGGTGATGTGGAATCCTCCTCCCAAGGAGGATCTCTGTGTTGTTTCCTTCTAGTAAATTCTCATATAATATTGTAAATACTGTGTATTTTGTATATATGCATTGCATTCCATTATTGCTTGTAAAATACAGCTCCATTCACTTCCCCAATTTGGCTCAGCTGAGTTTTTGTTGATGTAAGTGTGTTAAACCATCACACCACAACACATTTCCACTCCCTCATCCTACTGACCCTTAGATTTTGTCTGTTTATTGATCGCACTCTTGCCACACTCTGCATGTGGTTTTCCAGCCTGCTGTTCTTGCTCTTGCAATAGGCTTTTCTGCTGTTGACCGACATGACTGGGGATCAGGAGCTTGCAGGAGCCTGTTTTGAGGACAAAGGGGGAGCTGCGTATTTTACAGACTTAAACAGAGACAGTGTGTTTGGCTAATTGGAGACACCAAGGCTGAGGAGAAGAACTGAGAATTTGTTTTCTTTAGATAAGAAGCCTGGACGACTTAAGCATGCATGCAAGTGGATACTTTGACCCTTACCACACAGAGTGCATAGGAGCAGGGATCTGCCCACCTATTCTAAGACTCATTATCACATGCCTGCCTTCTATTTAGCATAAGTTTGTTTATGTATATGATGTAACTATATAAGATGAAGAAAGCTATTGTAAGGCTGCTGTGGAGGTGGAGTTTTGTCCCCTCTCAAGCCCAGCGTGCTGCTTTGATTGCCTTTTATTGCTTTTATTGCCTTTTATTATCTTTTTAAGATCTTTTAGTGCCAATAAAACTGTTACCAAAAACTTTTACCTGGAGTCATCTATAACAGATACTTAGCTGGTATTTAAAATGTTTTTAATCTTCAAATGTGTAGTTACAGTTTAAAGCTATTCTTGTCATGTTGTGCATATATAATACAGAACTTCACTGAAAAATCATAGCAAAAAAATGCATTTCCTATTGATTTCCTTGGGAATCAGTAAATGCCTTACACATTTTTGAATGATGACAAGAGATGACAAAGCTGAGTATATTTTAATAATTAATTAATGTTTTGAAAAAATGTGACAGATAATTCCTTTACATGCATTAACTGTGCAATGCTGAAACTTTTTTGATTCAGGGTGCTTGTTACTTCATATCATTGATATTACAATGTTGAGACATGCAAGTTAATTTTCCATAGTTAAAGGCTCACAAAACCATGAAACTTATTTGACTTCTTGCCATGTTCCTTCCCAAGTGATCACCTCATTAAGATTATTGCTGTAGTTTGTAATCATAAAGTCATTCTAAATTCTAAATTTTCCTTTAAAGCTACCACTGAGAAACTGTCACTACATTTTATTTGAAACATTTCTCAAGTTGATTATTGATGGAAGATGATACTACTAAGATACATAGCTTTGCTATTTCTTTGTTGGATTTAGAATTTTTTTTCTTCTGTGTATTTTCTTTCTCATATGTTTGTTTTGTGGCTTTGAAACTTTTTCATCAGAAATTTGATGTTTACTAGTTCTGCGAGCACCTATCACAATTTATTAAGTGGATGATGATGAATAAAAAATGGAAAAAAATGTCATTTGACTTCAGACTGAATCTGCTGGAACTTTTTTGCTGCTTTACAAATTTTCTGAAGAGAGGAAGGGCCAAAAAGTAACCACCACCAGAAAAAAAACAAAACACCAAAACAAACAAAGACAAAAATAGAAGTTTCATTTCTTGATGATTCTTCTGAAGTACCCGATTTTAGCATCAATATTGTTGAATTGTTTGACTTTTACTGGAAACAAAACAAATTCATCAATACCCATGACTTTACAAATAGAGTACTTGTCCTTTACATAGAAAAAAGATTGGAAATTTTTCTCCAAATTAAAGAAGTTATTTGCTGAAGTTTTCCCTGTAAAAACTTTTGAACAGTTCTAAATATTTTTATTACTTTTCAGTATCTGATAAATTTCTCCAAATAGCTGCTTTGAATGGAATCTGTTATAGACCACCCAACCAGGATGAAGATGCTGATGAATCATTCTATAGGCAGATTAAGGCTGTCTCAAGATTGCCAGATCTTTTTCTCATGGGCGACTTCAACCTGCCTGATATCTGCTGGGATCTCAACACAGCAGAGAGGAGACAGTCTAGGAGGTTCTTGGAATGTATGGAGGACAGCTTCTTATCCCAGGTGCTGCACGATCCTAGCAGGGGTTAGGCTATGCTTGACCTCCTCTTCACCAATAGGAAAGGGCTGGTGGGTGATGTGGTGGTCGGAGGCTGTTTAGGGGCCAGCGACCATGTGATAATTGAATTTTCAGTATTTGGTCAAGCTAAGAGGGGCAGCAAGAAGACCTTCCGGAGGGCGGACTTCAGATTACTCAAGGAACTAACTCAGAAGGTTCCTTGGGAAACAGCCCTTAAAAAGAAAGGGGTCCAGGAGAGCTGGAGCTACTTCAAGGAAGAACTGATGAAGGCGCAAGAACAGGCTGTGCCAATGTGCCAGATGATGAGCCACCGGGGCAGACGGCCAGCCTGGATGGGTAATGAACTTTTAATAGAACTAAGGGAAAAAAAGAGGGTGTATCATCTTTGGAAGAAAGGTGAGGCAACCCATGAAATGTTTAAGGATGCTGCTAGGTCTTGTAGGAAGAAAATTAGGGAGGCAAAAGCACATTTGGAGCTTAGACTGGCCTCAGCTGTGAAGGACAACAAAAAGTCCTTCTATAAATATATTAATAGCAAGAGGAGGGGCAAGGACAGCCTCCACTCCTTGGTGGACACGGAGAGGAATGTTGTAACAACAGACGAGGAAAGGGCAGAGGTACTTAAAACCTTCTTTGCCTCAATTTTTAATAGCAGGACAGAATGTCTTCCAGATACCTGGCCTGCAGAGCAGGCAGAAGGAGCCAAGGAGATGCATAGATTCCCTATGTTCCATGAGCAGGTGATTAGAGATCTCCTCAGCCGCTTGGATCCCCACAAGTCCATGGGACCAGACGGGATCCATCCTAGCGCGCTGACAGAGCTGGCAGATGAGCTGGCTAAGCCACTCTCCATCATTTTTCAACAGTCCTGGCTCACTGGAGAGGTCCCAGAAGCTGGCCCAATGCGATGACATCCACAAGAAGGGCCGGTTGGATGAGCCAGGGAATTCTAGGCCTGTCAGACTGACCTGAGTGCCAGGCAAGATTATGGAACAGGTCATCTTGAGTGCAATCACACAGAACTTACAGGATGGCCAAGGGATCAGGCCCAGCCAGCATGGATTTAGGCAGGGCAGGTCCTGCCTGACCAACCTGATCTCCTTCTATGATCAGGTGACCCACCTGGTGGATGTGGGGAGGCCTGTGGATGTAGTCTACCTGGACTTCAGCAATGCCTTTGAAACTGTTCCCCCCCAGTTAACTCCTGGCCAAGATGTCAGCCCATGGCTTGAGTGGGAGCACTCTGCGATGGTTAGGAACTGGCTGGAGGGCCGAGCCCAGAGAGAGGTGGTGAATGGTGCCACATCCAGCTGGCGGCCAGTCACTAGCGGTGTGCCCCAAGGATCAGTGCTGGGCCCCATGCTCTTTAACATCTTTATTGATGATCTGGACGAGGACATTGAGTCCATCATCAGTAAAATTGCTGATGACACCAAGCTGGGGGCAGGAGTTGATCTGCTGGAGCGTAGAGGAGCTTTGCAGAGGGACCTTGACAGGCTGGACAGATGGGCAGAATCCAATGGCATGAGACTTAACACATCCAAGTGCCGGGTTCTGCACATTGGCCACAACAACCCCATGCAGTGCTACAGGCTGGGGTCAGAGTGACTGGAGAGTGGCCAGGCAGAGAGGGACCTGGGGGTACTGGTTGATGGTAGGCTGCACTGGTTAGGCCGCACCTCGAGTCCTCTGTCCAGTTCTGGGCTCCTCAGTTTAGGAAGGATGTTGACTTGCTGGACTGTGTCCAGAGAAGGGGAACAAAGTTGGTGAGGGGTTTGGAACACAAGCCCTATGAGGAGAGACTGAGGGAGCTGGGGTTGCTTAGCCTGGAGAAGAGGAGACTCAGGGGTGACCTTATTGCTCTCTACAACTACCTTAAGGGAGGTTGTAGACAGGCAGAGGTTGGTCTCTTTTCCCAGGCAACCAGCAACAGAACAAGAGGACACAGTCTCAAGCTGTGCCAGGGGAGGTTTAGGCTGGAGGTAAGGAGGAAGTTCTATACAGAGAGAGTGATTGCCCATTGGAATGAGCTGCCTGGGGTGGTGGTGGAGTCACCATCACTGGAGGTGTTCAGGACGAGACTTGATAGGGTGCTTGGTTGCATGGTTTATTTGATTAGGTTGTGTTGGATGATATGTTGGACACGATGATCTTGAAGGTCTCTTCCAACCTGGTTTATTCTATTCTATTCTATTCTATTCTATTCTATTCTATTCTATTCTATTCTATTCTATTCTATTCTATTCAACATGCTTTTCTAGTGCTGAAATTGTAAAATGTATTCTGTTGTATTACTCACTAATGCTTATACAAACAATGTTCCTAGTGAATCAAACTCAATGAATTCTGCAACTAAGCTACATATTTACAAAATTAAATACAAAAATGTGTCTCCCTTCTACAGGGTACTGTTAGACTGAAGCAGTCACATTCATAGCACTCATCCAAGAACTTATATCACTTATTTGAAGATGTCTGGATTCTATCAAGCTTATTAGCTCTGAGGAATTCTTACGATTAGCAAGAGGAATTAGGAAGAATACTTACGGTTAAGACAATCTGGCCTTGATCATATGATCAAAGAAAAATATGGGCTAGAGAATCTTTCTGGACATCATCTAGTCCAAGTTCTGTTCAAAACAGGACTTCAAAGTTCAATCCAGACCTTGCTCAGTTCTGAAAATTTCCAAGTGTTAACATCCAATGCTTAACCATGCTTGCTGGGAACAGTGTTTTTCTTTACTATGTCCAATATGAATTTCCTTTTTTTTGCAACATGGATCTCATCTCTTGCTCTTTCTGCCAGAAAGGGCATTTCTCAGAAGACTCCTCTATTTAAAATCCTTGGAGGGCAGTGGAAAACTACACTTAGACATCTCTGGGGCTTTCTCTTCTGCCTAGACAAATCCTAATTCTTCATCTGATGTACATCATAGGATTCAGTCTCCCAATCACCCTAATGGTTCTCTGCCAGGTTATTTCTCAAAACTTCTTTTTCACTCAAAAGAACAGGTGGACTTAAAACCACATGAGCCTGGCATTCCTGGTGCATCCCTAATAGTGCTGAGAACAGGGGGATAATAATTTTCCTCAATATCTGGCTTCACTCTTGCAGCCTAATGTACAAACTGGTATGCAGTTAGCCTTTATCATTGTTGACTCATTTCAACAATCTGTTTCCTGGGAATCTCAGGTCCCTTTCTATAAAGCTTTTTTATCCAGGCAGTTTCTACCTTACACTGAAGCATAGTTTCTGATGTCTCATGTGCAGAACTTTGAACTAGCCTTTGCTGAGCTTCATGAGGACTTTGTAAGTCCATTTCTGCAGGCCATGGAAGTATTGCTGAATGTGAATCCTGTCTTCAGCATATCCCCTTATGTTTTACCTCCAGCTTGTACAGAGTGCATTCTGGTCCATCACCCTGATCACTTTTGATACCATTAGATATTATTAGTCCTTTATTTTCATTTGAGGATCAGTTCTTAAAAGAAATGTCTGGCTGGGCTTTTCATTGTTGACCTCCTAACTTTTCAGCCTCATGATTGAGTCAGTTTTCTACTCCATCAGTCCATATTCCTTTAACTTCACAACAAGGATGTTATGGGTAGATGTGATGAAGAGGTTATTAAATTTATGAATATGAAATATTATGTTTATTAATTATAAAAATCATTAATAACCAATGAATCACTAACTTATATACATGTTCTAGTGCACGTTCGTGAAATACATTCCATAAGTGACTTAGTGTTGTAATTAGAACTCAAATGAACTATCTACAAAATTATTTCTATAGTTATATAACAAAGGGTGCCATTCTGTCCCTTGGCCACTAGATGGTGACTAGACAGGGTACGGGTGGCTTCTAGCTATATACAGAGCTATTACAATGTTTCTGTGTGTCAGAGATTACACTGCTAGATGCAGATACTTTGAGCTGAGAGTTAGTGGATGGAAAGCACATGGGAGATACTCTGTAGCTGTTGTTTGTGGCAAGTTTGGGTTCTGGCAGACTACCGTTGCTGGACTGGTTCCTAGTCAATCTGGACGGCAGTGCTGGGTAGCTGTCTCCTCTCCGCAGCAGCGGAGAGGAAATAATGGAACCTGGGCTTAGCCTGTAAGCAGGTTCCCTTCAGGACTTGGTCAATTCCCTCCAGACAATAGGGAACAGTCCTGGTTGGGGTCGGCCTGTGGGGTCAGCCCTTGGAGTCGGCTCGCACAGCAGAGTGGGGCGATGGTTGCCAATAGGTGGGGTTGGAGGTTTCCGGTCAGACACGACAGCAGGCAGGGCTGCAGGGTTGGCACAGCTACGATGAGTCTCAGGGCTGATGTAAACAGCCTTAGGGAAGAATGCGGCTGCGTCAAGCAGCAGCTTCCCATTTACTCAGCTTAAAGGGACTCTCAGAGCAGTCCTGGATTACATGAACAGTGCTCTAGGTCTCCCGGAGGTTTACAGGGCTCTTCTCCTGCGATAGTGTGTCCTCTCTCGCGATAGTGGGGACTAGGCACATGTGTGTACTTGGTCTCAGTCAAGTCCGTTCTCCCCGGCAACTGGGCAGATCTTACCCTTGGGGTAAGATCTGGGGTGGGTCCAGTCCTCGGAAGGCACGGTGCAACTGGCTGTGACAATGCTGGACTTCTTGGGCTCAGTGAGGGGCCTCACTCTGGAGATGATTCTCAGGTCTGCAGTGGAAGAGGCTATAGTGTTGTCCTCTTGAGCAAGTAGAGAGACAAAGTGAAAGAGTGGGTAACTTGTTTACCAACTAGGGTGATACTTGTAGAGTCCTTGAGGCTGGGTTTGACCAATGGGCACTCTTGTAAACAACTAGCTTCAGCCTATAGAAAGTGTGAAGCTAGAATTATGCCCATACTTGGTGTTTGCATGAGTACTGCATGCACTGGGTGTGTGCTGGCCTGGCTAATGCCTTGGCTTTTGTCTTCCTCCTGAAGGAGGGGGAAACTTGTCCACATGCTGGGACAAGATTCAATATTTGGGCATAATGTGCCTTCACTACAGTAGATCACATCAAAAGCTTAGCTAAAGTCAAAGTAAACAAAAAAACTGTTCTCTTCTTACCCACAGTCAGTCACTTCAGCTGTTTAGAAGGGCTGCCTCATAGGGGAGGATGAGTTGGGAGTGAAGGCATTCACTGTGTTGTCACAGTAGTGCCATCACTGACAGGGAACCCTCCCACAACACCCTAGTGGGGCCAGGACAGGTTCAGGACTCTACTATTGCACAGCAATTACCAAAGCAAGGTGTCAAGACCAGAGCCCAGAGATACAGAATACAGAATTAACCAGGTTGGAAAAGACCTTTGAGATTATCAAGTCCAACCTAAAAGATCACCTGTCAAGGTTGTATTGACAAAAGAAGTATGAGATCCAGCTAAGGAGTTAAGTAAACAGGATGAGATAAAGATCAGTGAGGGACTTGGTGGGACATTGCGTACCTGAAATGCAGCTTAGGGAAGAAACAAACATTTGGACCTAAGCTTAAGCACAGCTATGAAGAAAAGTGGGATGTATCACCTCATGGGCTATCCCCCAGACATTTCTGCCTCAGCTCTTTCCAATCTGTGGTGATACCTTGACTTTCAGCTGGTCTGTCACAGAGCTATCTTGAGCATGCATCCAGAATCCAAGTGAGATTGACAGGGAAAACATGTTGATGTACTTAGAACTCTGATGCACAGGTTCATACATTTCTTGAACAAGCTGAGGCCTCCAGAAAGATAAGGATTTGGGACGGCTGGTTGTTTTCCTCACTTTGTTTTCCTCACTTTTCACAGGACTTTAATATTCTGTCCATCATCTGCTTTGAAACCAGTGGTATTGACTAACATGTTCTCAATCACTTCTCCTTTCTTTCTGGATACTGAGCCAGTAAGAGCTCATCCTTCAGTTTGTTCAAGCAAAATCTACATTAATATAGAACAATGTTTCAGAATCATCATGCTTTCTTGCCCTCCCAGCAGATGCCATGGTTGCTAAACTCCCCTGTGAGAACCAAGGATTGTAATTGTGAAGCAACTAGAAGTTGCTTATAAAAGGCCTTGTTTACTTCTTCCTCTTTACTGGACTGTATGTAGCAGATGACCATTATGCATGACTCCCTGTGACAGTTTTAGGCTGTGCTTTTAAGAAAGGGACAGTTACTGGAACACTCTGGCTGAATGTTTTGGTGTGAAAAGGAAAAGAAAGATATTCTAAATTAATTTCATTGGTAGATTGGTAGAATGAAACTTTAAATTTTAGTTCAGTTTGAATCTCAGTCAGTTCAGTTCTCTCTGTTCCAGTCTGCAGGAGAAGCTGCTGTTTTTCCTCTGTGCTGCATGGAGTTGACCTTGAGCTAACTGAGTTAACAAGATAAGAAACTAATTCTTTGCTTAGCACACGCTTTTAACTAACAGAATTTCCTCCTTAGTAATTACTTCTCTCTCTCTAATCCTTTTTTGGGAAAAAAAAGGAGGAAGGGAGAGAAGGGGGTTTCTGTGTTATGTTCTTTGCTGTTTATTTCTGTATATATTGTAAATATGGTCTATTGTGTATATACTCATCTGCATCTCATCCTGCTTGTAAATACAGCTTTAATCCATTTTTGCTTCTCCAACTGAGTTAGCCGTGGTTTCTTTGGGGTGTGAGGGGGGAGAACTGAGCTTTCTCTCACCACCACACCCCCACACCTCATTCTTGCTTTGTTGGTTTCTTAGCTGATCCTGACAAATAAACTGTCTAAAGGACTGTTGACCATTACATAACAGATCTCCATGAATCTTAGCTTCATCTCATGTTTAGTACACTTCCAGTCCTCAACTTACATATTATTTCCTTAAGATTCTGTAACCAGCTATTGCTCTCTGTTTATGCAAGCTACCACATCACATCTCTAATTCAAATGATGCATGGATACAAGACCTCCTATAGACTTACAATCTCCTGCTTCCATACATCTCATTTATTTCCTAGGTACTGTGTGCTTTTATATCAGTATTTTACCCAGGTCCCCAGGCATCCAGCCTTCTTACAGAGAGTGTGAAAATCCTATCCATTCCCCTGATGCACACACAGTTCTGTGCCAACACTCGTCCAAAACATTATACATTCTCTCTATAGACAAGAAAAAAAATGGATTGCTTTCCTTTTTACTCTACTCTGTGTGTTGTTTGTCATCCATATGAAATTGGGTGAATGAGTAAGTGAATAAAAATGGGTTGCTCTCACATTAAAAAAAAATAAAATATTTTGCTTCAAGTACTAAACAGTTGGAAGAGTGCATCTGTTGCTCTCTGTGTTGTGAGGAAATCTGAATTTCATAAAAAGAAAAGACCTGTGTGCCAAGTTACACCATTCCCTGGAGGGGCTGAAAAGAACCTAGACCCCAGATCAACAAAGAAACCTGACACAGGTGGGCAGAGAGACTTATTTCCCCCTCCCAGGGGCAGGAGTACCCTGGGTCAAGGTCTGCTCCACTCCCCCTTCCTGTCCATCAAGTCTGTTTAAGGGGAGCCATCTTTTTGGTTCTCTCTCTTGCTCCTGCCTTGCCTGCCTGACAGACACTTTTGCTGCCCCTGCTTCCTGAGTTACCATGTGGCTTGTCTCTATGCTGCATCTATACTTCTAAGGACTGCATCCACATTTACATCAAAGGAATCCAATGCCAGGTGGGCCTGGTTTTGTATATTTTTCTATTTACCCTTTTCTTTATATCTTTGTAACTTTCCCTGTTACTCAAATGCTATATATATTTGTTAAACTTACCTTTTTTACTTCCAAATTGATTCCAGACTGTTTATTTTATGATTTTAGCTCTCCTTTCTCCTGCCTAATTTGCTTTTACCCAACCGGGAAAAGGGGGATAGGGGAGACAACCTAAATCTTCTTTCCGTTTGGG
Source organism: Dryobates pubescens (assembly GCF_014839835.1). Lineage (NCBI taxonomy): Eukaryota > Metazoa > Chordata > Aves > Piciformes > Picidae > Dryobates > Dryobates pubescens. The sequence continues at coordinate 3,812,354 of NC_071621.1, forward strand.
CTTTTGGATTCCGAGAAAACCTTAAACTGCAACAATCTGTAAACCACGTGGTTACTTTAGTGCATTACTTAACAGATTTTTTTTTCTTATTAGCTCTTCAAGTGTTAGAGGAAATGTTAATGACAAATAGTTTTCAGTAAAGGGAAACTGTCTGACATTGTGTGAAAAAATGAGGTGAACTGTACTTAAGTATCTTAAGTTGCTGACAAGAATAAGGATCCACGGGCAGCAATGAAGCTAAAAGCTCGGTGAAAGCGGAAATTCATGTTGACTTCTCTTCTAATACCCCAGGCTTTTTGTGCTGCCACGTATCTTTCATTAATAAATCTGTGTGGAAAATCCACTGAGTGGGTAATTCTAGGATATTAGTGGGAAATTTCAGTGCAGTGGGCAGCCTAATTTTTTACAAAACTGTAAGAACTGCTAAGTAATTCATGTGTCAGTCTAGTGGTAGCTATTGCTGTGAATGCATTGTGGAGAGATGTGCATTAAACCTGTGTGCTGGGTTACACCCATCCTGAGGGAAGGCTGCAAGAGCCCTGCTTCCCCAGGGGACAAAAGAAAGCTGATCCAGGTGAACAGAGAGGGACTTGTTTTCTCTCTCCCAGGAGAAGGGGTCCCCTGGGTCAAAGGTGGTCTATTCCACTCCCCCTTCCTGTCCAGCAAGCCTATAAGAAGGAAGATGATGCCGCCATTTGCTCTCTTTGCTCCTGCCTTGCCACAGCTGCTGCTAGCCTCCTGGTTCTGCAACGTGGTTGGGCCTGATCTTCTCCCTGCCTCATCCATGCTTCTATAAAAGACTGAAATCCACATACATCGAGGGAGATATAAGGCCATCCAAATCTGGTTTTGTATATTTTCCAATTCATCCTTATTCTTTACCCTTGCAAATCCTCCCTGTTACTACTATATATATATTTTGTTAAAAAATTTACTTCTCCTACTTCCAAACTAATTCCAGATTATTTTTTGGTAGATTTACCTCCTTCTCTTTTCCCCTACCCCTTTTTTTTTCTTTCTCTCCTTTATCCTTTTCAGGGAAAAAGGAGGGTTGTGGGGAAGGAATCTCAGTTTTTGCTACCATCTGAGCTCTTAAACTCCAGTTAAGGCTCAAACTACAACATTTGTTCATCCCTCTATTCCACTTCCACTTTCCTGTCACAGTCCCTTTAATCAGTCATGAAATGTGGTACTAAGAGTTCTTGATGCAAGTCATTCTCTATCCCAGCTGTCTCTCTCTCAGGCAAGTCTCTCTCTCTCTGGTTGATGCAGGTGATGTTTGCACTGGGCAGGGATGTGGAGAAGAATCAGGAACCAGGAAACCATCTTTGTATTTGAAGGGGAAATCAGGAACAGTCCATTGCTGTAGGGAAAGAGGAACAGTGTTTTGCTGTGGGGGATCAGAAACAGAATAGAATAGAATAAACCAGGTTGGAAGGGACCTTCAAGATCATCGTGTCCAACTTATCATCCAACACCACCCAATCAACTAGACCATGCAACCAAGCACCCTATCAAGTCTCCTCCTGAACACCTCCAGTGATGGTGACTCCACCACCTCCTCAGGCAGCCCATTCCAATGGGCAATCACTCTCTCTGTGTAAAACTTCCTCCTAACCTTCAGGTACAGGTGAGATGATACAGAAATCCTCTGGATTGGTGCTTGTGTGTGGTGATTACCTTCTGGCTCTCCAGTCATCGAATAACTTGGTATATGGGGTGCAGAGAGTCTCGGTTGGTCCTGTATTGCCTATGATGTACTATGCGAGAGGCAATAGGTAACTTCAAATCCTGCACCTTATGGCTGCCAACTATGGAGGAGTCATCCGACAGTTTGGGCATGGTAGACAGCTGTTCTTTGTCTGCAGTCTCTACAGCTGCTACCCCAAATCCCCACTTGTGACCCCTAGGGTCCTTGAAGCATTCCTCCCACAGAAAGTCAATGCCATGAATGCAAGGTGCATCTGGACCAGTCACTATGGTGTGCTTTCCCCATTCACTCCTGGTCAGGCTTATCTCAGCCTGCACTACAGTCAAATCGTGATTCCCTGATTCCCCGTGATTCCCTGAATGCTCATGGGCTCAGCCCCTTTGTAACTCAATGGTATCAGGGTGCATTGGACCCCTGTGTCCACCAGAGCTTGGTACTTCAGGGCCTCTGAAGTGCCAGGCCATTTTACATAAACATCCCAGTACACTCTATTGTCCCTGGCCTCCATCTGTCTGGAGGTAAGGCACCCGTAATGCTGGCATCAATGTTCACACTTGTCCCAGGGTCCTGTGTTACTAGGAGAAGGGTCTCTTGAGTGAGAGGGACCACTCTGGGAAACTGGGGCAGCCCTTCCCCTGGATGAGTTATCCCCCTTGTGGCCACCTTGCAGTTCCCAGACTCTGTTCCTGAGGGCAGAGGTGGGTTGGCCATGCCAGGTGCCCATGTTTTCTCCATGGGCACAGAGGATACTCCACAGAGACTCCCTTGACATCCCCTGATTAGCTTGGGGTGATCTCCTAGGAGGATGCCTATTCCTGATTGCTGAAACATGGACCCATTCTGAAGGAGAAGGGGAAGGGGAAAAGGAGGCATCACTCCCCTTTTTCAGTTCAGACATGGAGGCCTTTATCTCTTTGACAATGTCTTTAGTTATAATTTTTATGGCTGAGATTATGGGTTTCTGATTTACACTGTGTCCTCATCTTCCCTCAAGTCACTAGCAAACTCACAGTTTTAGAACTTCCATCATGTTCAGTCTATTCTATTCTATTCTATTCCATTCCATTCCATTCCATTCCATTCTATTTTATTCTATCACATGAACACCAGTAATGGGAAAGTGCTTATCATCTTCACTATACTGTAAGAGTTACAAATATTCAATATTTTTGTATATATGAAGCCAAAGTACTGTGCCTTATCAAACTAGCCATGACATTCTTTGCATAGTACTTGTACAGGGACCTCTCCTGAAAAGTTGGTTGAAGTATCTACATGGAAAAACAGCTTTAAAAAACATAACAAATAGTAAATTAAAAGAGAAGTTAAAAATGGAATTTAGTTTTTCTAGTCCAATTGGAAGACTACTGTATTGGGTTGAACTGAGCTGGAGATAATTCTCCTCACAGTATTGTTCTAGTGCTGTGGTGTTTTGTTTCTTTTTTCAGCAGTAGTTGATAACACAGCAGTGTTTTGGCTACAGCTAAATCCAGTATTCAAGCTGTGTCCTTTCAACATTTCCCTGCCCCAGGAGTACATTGAGGGGTGGGCAAAATCTTGGGAGGGGACACAGCTGAGCCAGCTGACTCAGACTGGCCAAAGAGCTATTCCATACCATATGACGTCAGCTCAGGTATAAGTAGGAAGTGAAAGAAGGAAGTGTGGGGATTCGTCTATGGCGTTTATCCTCCCGAGGAACCATCAAGCTTAGAGAGCCCTGCTTCCCGAGACCGACCACCGTCCTGCCGATGGGAAGTAGAGACTAACATCTCTCTCTCTCTGCTTTCTTTGCTTCCGCGCAGTCTATTGCTGTTTGCTTATTAGTGTTATTAAATTGCTCTTATCTTATCCCCAGCTTCTGTTATATTTTCTTTCCCTTCTTCCCCTCTTCACTTAAAAGGGGGAGTGATAGAGCGGCTTGGTGGGTATCTGGCCTCCAGGCCAGGGCCAAACCACCACAAGTACCCAGAGAGGGGCAGAGCTACCCACCTCAATCTAATGAAACATTTAACAAAAGACATGTTATACCATTGGGGTAATCATAGACATTAGGCTAACATTCATCAATGAGCTTAAATTAGTGTGAGACATTGCTTAAATATAAGGTTTACTAATACCCAAGGAGCTATTTATGCATGAATGTTCCTAATCAATGGAAAAACTTGCATGTCAACAATCATGTATCTATCAATATCTTTTACTACGAGGAGTTTAGTACTTACAGGAATTAGTCTTAAAATAATTGAGGAATACATAACTCAGATTAAAGTATATGTTGGTTGTTTTAATCATTCATTGAGTGCTCAGCACAGCTGATCACTACTATGAAATCAACACTGGCTTGTACATGACAGTGAGGGAACAGAGTGCATTGTCAGCAAGTTTGCTGATGTCTAGGCTGGGTGGAGTGGCTCACACACCAGAAGGTTGTGCTGCCATTCAGCAAGACTTGGACAGGCTGGAGAGTTGGGCAGGGAGAAATTTGATGAAGTTCAACAGGGGCAAGTGTAGTGCCTTGCACCTGGGAAGGAACAACTCTGTGCACCAGTATAGGCTGAGAACAGACCTGCTGGAGAGCAGTGAAGGCAAAAGGGACCTGGAGGTCCTGTTGGATGGAAGGATGACCATGAGCCAGCAATGTGCTCTTGTGGCCAGGAAGGCAAGTGCCATTCTGGGGTGGATTAGAAGGGGTGTGACCAGTAGGTCAAGAGGTTCTCCTCCCCCTCTACTCTGCACTGGTGAGGCTGCATCTGGAATATTGTGTCAGTGCCCAATGACAGGACAAGGGGCAATGGGTGGAAGTTGAGGTATAGGAAGTTTCATGTAAATATGAGGAATTTTTTTTTCACTGTGAGGGTGACAGAGCACTGGAACAGGCTGCCCAAGGAGGTTGCGGAGTCTTCCTCTCTGGAGATATTAAAAACTCACCTGGATGCATTCCTGTGTAATCTGGTGTAGGTGATCCTGCTCTGGCAGTGGGGTTGGACAAGATTATCTTTCAAGGTCACTTCCAGCCCCTGAAATTCTGTGAATAAGAGTGGCAATATTTCATTCAGAAAATATATAATGCTTGCAGGGAACTGGGAAGTGTAATGAACACTTAACATGGTCCTTTACTGCCAAAGTTTTACTAAGTGCATTCCTCAATGAGTAGTTGAATTTAACAGAACTACTCATAGCAAAAAGTCTGGGAGCAAAAAGTCAGGTGGAAGGTTTTTTTGGTGTGCTAACTGCAAATTGCCTGTGCTATTTGCTTTCACAGAGAAAATTAGTGAATCTCCAACATAGATAGTTGTGAAACTACAGCCAAGCATCTTAGAAGAAATAGGAACCATGCAGATCCAGCTCAAGGCTTCTCAGTTGCACAGAAAAAACTGAAATTTGCCATTGCATAAGCTGTGCATTTCATAAAAAATAAAAACATGGTATGACAAAGCACTTTGGTTAGAAAAGGAATGACAGAGTCATCAAGGCCTATCTGAACTTCTGACACTATCCTCGAAGGAGCGACAGAAGCAAGAATGGCTAATGACATTTCTGTGAAGCCAGCAGCTTTCTCAGTAGTAACAACACACGTCCTAGAAGAGATGAAGTCAGCAGTCCCATGGTGCAGAACATTGCTGCTGTGTAACTTTGCTTGTGCCTGTATTCACCATCAAGCAATATTAATGGAGGCCTCCTGCGAGTAGTATCCAGCTGTAACACAGAGATTCCCACACAAAAAGACTACAAGAGGAAGCCTACAAAACCATGTTCCAACATTGTACATGAAGCATCAACATCTGTTTAAGAGGTTGAGTGACAGATAAAGTACATTTCTGAAATGAAGACTCAGATGTGTAGGCTGCCCAAACCACTTTACACTCATTAGAATAAACTTCTTGTAGTACCGAGTCTTCCTGAATCAACTACTCCAATACTACTTGTTGAAGAAAGTCACAAATTACAAGATTCTTAAGGGCTGATAAATAAACAGGTTTGGGGTTCACTGATTTTTTTTTTTTACTTGGTTTGTTTTATTTTGGGTTTTGTGGGTGCTTCTTTTGTTGGTTTTTTGTTGTTGTTGTTTTTTCCAATGAGAAACTGTAGAGGGTTTTGTTGTGCAGGCCCCCAAGGTTCTTGTCCACCATTATGTGAGCTCTTTAATGTTCCTATTTGATATTACTGCCATATTATAGGCTCTGTGGAACCTGGTCTCATTGTGGCATCAAAGGAGACAGCTCCTGGGTGAGGACATACTGAGGTGTGCTTTGAGGCAGCCAGTCCCTACGTGGCAGGGTGTGTGTCAGGATTTGGGCAGATTCCTAGCATGGCAATCACTTCCCTGAGCCTGGTACTTTACCACAGAAAAGGCAAGTAATCCTGATAAACTGACATGCCACCTGATAAAAGGGTGCCTTGCCTCCCTCAATGAAAACTTAGAGTTGTGTGGAAAGATTACAGCTGCCAGACAGCAGAGCAGATTCTTCCTGGCTGCTTCAATGCTGGCATAAAGGGGCCAATGGTCAGCTGCTGGGAAAGAAGGAAGCCTAACAACTGGAACCCCTCACTAGAAAGTAAAGGATTGAATTGGAGAAGAAACAGGTGTTTACACTCTTTGGAGATGGCTCCTCTCAAGCATGAGGACAAAGTATTCATTGAAGCAAGATCATATGAATTTTCCAGGAAAATGGAGTACCACAGATGAAGGCATCCAGTGCCTGAGGGAACTAGTGGCTTTGGTGGACATCTTGCCCCCAGCCAACAAAAAATCTCATTGTAGAAGTATTTTGTGAATTTATGAAATAATTATACTCTATGACATAATGTCCACATTTCCAGGTTTGTTTGACCTTTATTAAATAGCTGTTGCTCACATCACAAGGCAAAGGTGATGAGGATGAAGGTAATGAGCTAGGCTGTCATTCTGCCAAATAGAAAAGTAAAAAAGATATTAGATTAAAAGTTGCTCAAGCGTTAAAGGTTCTAAAGCTTTTATTGTCGTTAATTTAGCTTGTAACAAGCAACTTAATGTATTCTGACATGACCTGTACATTTGTTCTTTGCTGACTGTGAACACATTAACATAGTCTGTTTGTAGTCAGGTTGAGTGGTTTCTAAGAACATATTTCTTATGCTAAAGTAGAAATTATTTGTCTTCATTTTAATTTGTCCATTGTTTACTTAAACTCTGCTTTCTCATACACACAGACCAGGAATACAAACACCAGGAATGCCTCAACATGAGATGCATCAGGACATATTATGTTCTTCTTTTAAACTGAAAAGACCAGAAAGTACAATAATTCTTTCAAAATCCCAAACAATTTTTAAAATAGAGATTTGCCTTTCAGTTTTACACTAATAATTTTAAGTATGTTCCAAAACGTACCAGTCTTTCTTCTGCTTCTCTTTCTGACATGTAATTGGTGTGTGTCAAGACATATTAATGAATATGATAGACATGAAAAACAAGTAGTTGTGAGATGTGTATCTGAACACAATTAAAATAGGTGGACATTCATAAATTACTGACTTTTCCCCAGTTCACAGAATCACCGAATCACTGGGGTTGGAAGAGACCTCAAAGATCATCAAGTCCAACCTGTCACCACAGACCCCATGACTAAACCATGGCATCAAGTACCATGTCAAATCCCGTCTTGAACACTTTCAGGGATAGTGACTCCACCACCTCCCTGTGCAGGCCATTCCAATGGTGAACAACTCTCTCAGTGAAAAACTTTCTCCTCACCTCGAGCCTAAACTTCCCCTGCCACAGACTGAGACTGTGTCCTCCTGTTCTGATGAGACCAAGTCCCTGCTGGATACAACCACCCTTAAGGTAGTTGTAGAGAGCAATGAGGTCTCCCCTGAGCCTCCTCTTCTCCAGGCTAAACAATCCCAGCTCCCTCAGCCTCTCCTCATAGGGCTTGTGTTCCAAACCCCTCACCAGCTTTGTTGCCGATCGCTGGACACCTTCCAGCAACTCAACATCTTTCCTAAACTGAGGGGCCCAGAACTGGACACAGTACGCAAGGTGTGGCCTAACCAGTGCAGAGTACAGGGGCACAATGACTTCCCTGCTCCTGCTGGCCACACTGTTCCTGATGCAGGTCAGGATGCCATTGGCCCTCTTGGCTGCCTGGGCACACTGCTGGCTCATGTTTAGGCGGGTGCCAATTAGTACCCCCAAGTCCCTTTCTGTTTGGCTGCTCTCCAGCCACTCTGACCCAGGCCTGTAGCTCTGCATGGGGTTGTGGCCAAAGTGCAGCAACCGGCACTTGGATTTGTTGAATGCCATCCTGTTGGACTCTGCCCATCTGTCCAGTTGGTCTAGGTCCTTCTGCAGAGCCCTTCTGCCCTCCAACAGATCAACATCTGCTCCCAACTTGGTGTCATCTGCAAATTTGCTGATGACTGACTCAATGCCCTCATCCATATCATCAATGAAGATGTTAAAGAGGATGGGGCCCAGCACTGATCCCTGGGGGTCACCACTAGTGACTGGCTGCCAGCTGGATGTGGCACCATTCACCACCACTCTCTGGGCTCGGCCCTCCAGCCAGTTCCTAACCCCGCAGAGAGTGTTGCTGTCCAAGCCATGAGCTGACAGCTTAGCCAGCAGTTTGCTGTGGGGGACGGTGTCAAAGGCCTTGTTGAAGTCCAGGTAGACCACATCCACAGGCCTCCCCACATCCACCAGATGGGTCACCTGATCATAGAAGGAGATCAGGCTGGAGAGGTAGGATATGCCCTTCCTAAATCCATGTTGCATCCAGTTGTTGCATATTAAAAGTGTACAGCAATCTGCAGCCAGACTTTAGATGTATTGTTTACTTAATATCCTAGGAAATAATTAAACTAGTTATAGTAGTTAAACAGAATGGTTTATAACAAACTGCTAATCTCTTCCCAGTAAACTAGAACAATAAATTTATATTTTCAAATAAAACTGAGTAGAACCCATATTAATGCTGACTAATCTCAGTGATTGAGATTAGTCACTTTAAACAGAGGAGAAGCTGCCCTGGACTTCACATAGGTGGGTACCCAAAGTCTCCTCATGGAGGAAGGCAAAGAGGCAGTTCAGACACTGGGAAGACCAGGCTGGCTTCTGTAGTCAGGTTTTGTCACAGTGAAAACCTGAAATGAATGAGCGCAGATTTTACAGACTGTTTGGTTAAATTCTGAGGAAGGGATAGGCCTAAATCAATTAAAGACTTCAGATGTCATAAAATTTCATGATTAATCGGAGTCATTAGTTTGACTCAACTTGTCCATTCCACTATCCTTCCCATGGGAAATCATACAATTTGCAGCCATTTTGAGATATTTTTTTTTTTTCTGTGGTGGGTTTGTTTTATTTTCTTCTGTTTGTTTTGTTGTTTTTTTCTCTGCTCAGATGCGGTTTACTTTTGGGGCAGCTAACATTTATTAAGGTTTAGTATGATTCAGTGTGGTGGCACTAACATCAGAAAGAGTATTTTTAAACTAAAGCTTTGCTTAATGCCAAGAAATATATTAAAATCCAGTGCCTAGAAATTGATTAAATATCCAAATTGAATTAATAACCCTATTTTGAGGAAATAAAAATTCCATTATGAATTTGAACTATATAAGAATTAATTTTGACCAACCCCTTGAAACCAATAGACTTGGCCTGATGGCAACAGTATCAGAGTAATAATTGGAGACTGTTACTTAGATTCTTCCAAGTGGACATAAATCTCTGCTAATTTAATTTCTAATAATTTAAGCCACTTAACAGTTTAAATGTAATAGCAGCTAGATATCACTAAAATTTAAAGCAATATAATATAGTAAATTAGAAGCTTTGTTCTTGTTCCATAAAGTAGTAGCAATGACAGTTATGCACAAAGAGTTAATGAGCTAGTCCCTATGGAAAATGAGCTAGTCCCTATGGAAAGAATCACAATAATTCAATAAGTATGGATCTGGAAAATGGGAAACTCCTCTATTGCTTGTACAGTAGACTTAAAAAATTCCAGAAGGTCAGTGTTTATTAAAATGAAACTTATGATAACTATTGAAATGTCTTCAGAAATGACAGAAATTTTCACCAATGAGAATATCTAATTGTCAGAAACAGTTCACATGTGGGAGGTAAATGAAAACATGCAAACTGAAACTTCTCAAACAGAAAATATATTTGATTATACTATGTAAAGGCACAAGAAAAAAAAAGGTGGAAATTTTCCTTTACTTTCAGATATACACCTTTTTTTCCCCACTCTGCTTTAGAAATATCCCAAAGAAAATTAATGCTCAACTGAGTAGGCAACTACATTACTTTGAAATATACAGCATCATGCCCTTATACAGTCTTAAATTCAAGCCAACGATTTCACTTGAAGACATACAAGAAAGATTTTCTCTCTATGAGAGAAAGACTGAGATGAAAATTTAGTTGACATTTATACTTAAAATTTGCTCATGAACGTTATGTTATAGTGAAACCCACTGTAAAATAAGCTTTAACATTGATATTCAGAAATGTGGAGTACTAAAAATATAACATACTGAAGCTGTGGCCATGCAACATTCAGACTAAGTGATCCTACACATCTGTAAATCTATCTAAATAAGTAAATAACACCTCTGTGTCCTACAAACTCATATGCTGTTTTCATAATTTCACAGAATTGTCAGGGTTGGAAAGGTCCTCAAGGATCATCTAGTTCCAACATCCCTTACCATGGGCCAGGACACTTTCCACTAGATCAGGTTGCCCAAAGCCATATCCAGCCTGGTCTTAAAAACATCCAGGCATGGGCTTTGTCATGGTAGGGCCAAATGGCCCCAGCACAAACCCAGACAGACCCTCATGTGTCTAGACATCGTCCTTCTCTCCCCCATTGTAGGGGAAGATTTGCCTTTGTTCGAATTACAGAAGGCTACGTTTGGTCTCTGACTTAGAAAAGAATGTAAACATCTTGTAACTGAAGGGAGAAGCTTGGCAGAATTTGGTTGGATGTGTTAAAACATTGTTTTGTTACTTTAACCTATTGTATGCCTTAATTACATGCACGCCAGTAGAAAATAACCCATTAAGATGTGACACCTATGCTTTCTAAAAGAGTATATAACCTTGCTGTATAATATAATAAATGTCTTCGTCTGCTTACATCTTGGCCTGGAAGCTGTTCCTGTGTTTGCCTTTAGGGTAATGGAACACTGACACCCTTACTACAACAAATAGTGTCCTACGACATGCACCCTGAACAACTATATATTATGACTCCAACTTGCACTCTGAGCTACTATAAAGCATAAACAACATCTACTTGGCTTCGCCAGGCTTGCAGAGATAGTGCTTGCTGCTGTTATTAAATGGTTTCCTTCAAGTCATTGGTTTCTATGAGACTTGCTAGAAGCTGTTGTCCACTGGAAGTGGAGCCCAATGGCTGGTGATGGTCCCCAACTTAGCTTAAATAGAAGCATGAAAAGCACGGCGGTTCAGACATTAAAAAAAAAAAAAAATTAAAAACACCTCTGGAAAAAAGAAGCAATTGAAGAGAAAGAGAATCCGCAGAGCTGAAAAGGAGAGGTGAGCAGTTGGGGTAGTCATAGCGGGGTTGGAGCCTCATTTTTTGGCAAGCGCATGATGGGGAATCAAATAACAAAAGAATAGAAAGCAATACTCGGACTCATTACTCATATCTTGAAAAAAAGAGCAATGACACATGATGAAAAGAAACTTGCTTAGTTGTCTTCATGGCTTAGAGAAAATGCTGAAGGTTGTAATGTGTAAAATGCTTTTGATGCTTTAACTTGGGAGAGGGGTGGGACAGCTTTGTTTGATGAGGCTGCAAAAAGAGACTAAATCTCTACTTCTTGCTTTACAACATGGAGATTAGTTAAAGATTCTTTAGAGCAATTAGAGGAGAATCGTGAAGTTGCTACAGCAGCAACCAATGCCACTTCAAACAAAGTTCAAACAATTCCTCCATGGAAGTATATAGGTTGGAAATTTCTAGATCAAACCACTGAACCACAGAATATTTAATTGAATATTACTGTAAAAAATTTGAATGATTGGCAAAAATTGCTAGGAACAATAAATTGGATACCTCCATATTTAGGAATTACCAATACTGAATTCACTCCACTTTTTGATTTGTTGAAGGGTGACAATTATTTGTTATCACCCTGCCAGTTAACTCCTGAGGCTGACAGGCTGTTTCCAAAATGGAAAGAGCTTTGACACAAAGGAAAGTTTATAGGCAACATATAGATTATCCTATTATGTTATTTGTTTTTGTAACTCTTTGTCAAGTTTATAGACTTGTAGGCTGGTGGATATCATCCCTGAATGATCCTTTAATTATCCTTGAATGGATTTTTTTGCCAAAT